>NC_058524.1:221466884-222091884 GCF_904849725.1 Hordeum vulgare subsp. vulgare | reverse complement strand
TCCGGTCGATCTCCGGCTACACGTCGGCTCCTGCGCTGCCCGACCTCTCATTACACTCCCCTCGACACCAGGAACGTTTCCCCTAACTCTCTCGAGCCAATCCATACCCTAGCCCCTAGTTCAACACGAACCCGAAACCCTTCCGCCACGAGCACCTCGTCGCCAGCGACCCAGACCACCTCCGGTGACGTCCCGACCACGAGCAGGTAGGCGGAGGCACGAGGAACCCGTTCCCGTTCCTAGCTAGGCCTGAGGACAACGGCAGCCTCACCGACGTCCATCTCCACCTCTCTGGCCGAAGGTAAGAGAAGGAACCGACAGGTGGAGCCCACCTGTCGGTGTCCTGGGGCAGCCAGCCCGCGCAGCCGCTAACGCTGACCCCAGGGGCCCGCAGGTCAGGTTTGAACCTGGCCCGCGCGCGCCTGGTGGCCAGGCCTGCTGGTTGGGCCGGCTTGATCTGTTCCCCCTGGCCTTTTTCTTTTGTTTTAATCCAGCAAACTAAATGATTTTTATAAAAAGATTTAGCCAGTAGAAAAATATAATTCTTCCACTAGTATTTTTCTAAAAATGAGTAGTATTTGATTCTGTAATAGTTGACATTTATCAATAACAAAAACTATTTTGGTATAATAAAATTATATTAAAAAGCACTTGTTTGCTTCTGTTTGCTTTTCAATAAATATGATTAGCTAATAAAACAATAGGAACCATTTTTCAAAATAATATCCTGAATTTATTCAAGCCTTCCAACATTTTTTAAAAGCACTTTGCGATCTGTTTTAGTGAGAGCTAGTATTTATTTATTCCTTTCTCGACGGTAGAGTTACCGAGTGACGGAGGATCCGGAGCGGAAGACCTCGAAGACCCCAGATACCTAGCTGACCAAGGCAAGCATGCCCTTTTGCCATGACT
Source organism: Hordeum vulgare subsp. vulgare (assembly GCF_904849725.1). Taxonomy (NCBI): domain Eukaryota; kingdom Viridiplantae; phylum Streptophyta; class Magnoliopsida; order Poales; family Poaceae; genus Hordeum; species Hordeum vulgare. The sequence goes on along the minus strand of NC_058524.1, from coordinate 222,090,972 downwards.
TAAGTAACTAAAATGATGCATGCTAGAATAGCAAGTATTTTTCCGTTGCATGTGATCACGATGCCGGTTCATCATTGATGTGATGGTACCGAAGGCTTCTTCGAAGCACTTGCATTTACAGTAGTGATATTCACATGGCTCCTCGGAGCATGAGCATGATGAGCTGACCCTACCGTCTACGAGGATCATGCTACTATCATGTTGGCTAGTAGAGTATAATCACTGCATTGAGCTTGACCCCGTGAGGGTCATGATATTATCATGTTGACAAGTAATAATGGAGCATTTTATCATGAGCATGATGATGAGTTAAATAAAGAGTTTATGAAAACCCCGTCGGGTGCCACTAATGCCCGAGGGTGATGATGAGTTGGTGATCACTTTTGGTGAAGTGATGCACCGGTGATTTTGGTGTGAGTATGGTTTCGGAAATGGATTAGATTTATGATGTGTCAACCGTCCCAACCTTACCCAATATGACCACGATACCCCTTTATGGGACGGGGCTTTGTTGATTACTCTGGTCGGTGCTAGCAAAGAGCCACATTACTAGTGGCGGAAGTGATCGGTGTCACTCTCGTGATGGGGTCGTGCCAGGTAGGACGACTATGCCATTATTATGAGTTCGAGGCACACCGTTGGTCCCTGCATGGTTGTTACAGTCCAGAGTCGGTGCTCGTAAAACGTACAACATGTGGGCTGGGTACCAATCGAGTGGATCTCTTTGTCTAGTATCGTCAGGGGAAAGATGATGATCGGATACTTACCTCGGGTATATGTGATATACCGCGAGTCGTGGTTGACACGGAAGTATTCCGTTTCCCGTGGGTCCAGCATACTACCTCTGTGGAGTGTAAACTATTCGAATAGCCGTGTCCACGGTCAAGGACAGTTGGGTGGTGCTGCTTAAACTACGTCCTGAGTTTCCGCATAAACCAAGTGTGTGTGCGTGGTGTTAAAAAGGTGTCGTTATAATCATGATGATCACTATAATGTGATCAAGTTCGGTGACTTGACATATAGGGTAAACCCGGATGGTTTAGCCCTCATTAATACCTTGAGATTATGACAAGTCCGATGACTTGGCATATAGGGTGAACCCGGTGTGTTCAACCCTTTACAGATATGTCAATATCTGTAACCTGTTATTCACAAGTAGTTCTTTAACTTCTTGCACATACTTGATCATACCACCACATCGCATTCCACTCGAGATAACTATCACTGTTATTCATTACCATATATAAGTCATGGGATGTTTGCGAGTACATTCAAAGTACTCATTGGCTTGCCACTGGTTATGTTATTGACCAGACATGGAAGAAACGGAGTTTGGCGATGAGTACGCCGTCGGAGACGGACCTGCGATCTAGGATGCTTCCGAGTCAGAATGCATGTCGGTGTAGGCTTGATGGCATGGGCACCGCTTAGCCCTTACGAGTTTCCGCTACTCGATGTATCCCTTTTATTTGGCTTTAGGCCTTGCTCTTGAACCCGACCTTCTGGTCATTTGATGTAATAATTTGGTACTTGGATGTAAGACTCTATTATTCAGTATCTGTGTTCAGTGAACATTGATCCTTGGGGTCACTGGGCACGACGAACTTGACTTGCTAGTCGGGGTCCCCACATTATGTCAAATGATGGACTATTGCTTCGAATCACTCGTGTTTTAGTATTCATGCCATGATTAGATTATATGATCAAGATTATGCTAGGTAGCATTCCACATCAAAAATTATCTTTTTTATCATTTACCTACTCAAGGACGAGCAGGAATTAGGCTTGGGGATGCTGATACGTCTCCGTCATATCTATAATTTTTGATTGTTTCATGCCAATATTCTACAACTTTCATATACTTTTGGCAACTTTTTATACTATTTTTGGGACTAACATATTGATCCAGTGCCCAGTGCCAGTTCCTGTTTGTTGCATGTTTTTTGTTTCAAAGAATATCCATAGCAAACGAAGTCCAAACGTAATAAAAACTTACGGGGATTTTTTTTGGAATATTTATGATTTTTGGAAGAAGAATCAACGCGAGGCGATGCATGGAGGGCCCACAAGCCCTGATGCCGCCACCAGGAGGTACGGCGGTGGCTGGCAGGCTTGTGGCAACTCCTTATAGTCGTTGGAATCCTTCTTTCGCCGGAAGAAAAATAATATCCGGAAGAAAATCGTGTTAAAATTTCAGCCCAATCGGAGTTACGGATCTCCGGGAATTTAAGAAACGGTGAAACGCAGAATCTGGGAGCGCAGAAACAGAAGGACACAGAGAGAGAGATCCAATCTCGGAGGGGCTCTCACCCCTCCGCCGCCATGGAGACCATGGACCAGAGGGGAAACCCTTCTCCCATCTAGGGAGGAGGTCAAGGAAGAAGAAGAAGGAGGGGGGCTCTCTCCCCCTCTCTCCCGGCGGCGCCGGAACGCCGCCCGGGACATCATCGTGTGACGGCGATCTACACCAACACCTCCGTCATCTTCACCAACATCTGCATCATCTTCCCCCATCTATATTCAGCGGTTCACTCTCCGGCAATCCGTTGTACCCTCTACTTGAACATGGTGCTTTATGCTACATATTATTATCCAATGATGTGTTGCTATCCTATGATGTCTGAGTAGATTATCGTTGTCCTATCGGTGATCGATGAATTGCTATGATTGGTTTAATTTGCTTGTGGTTATGTTGTTGTCCTTTGGTGCCCATCATATGATTGCGCGCGTGGATCACACCATAGGGTTAGTTGTATGTTGATAGGACTATGTGTTGGCAGGCTAGAGTGACAGAATCTTCAAACCTAGCATAGAAATTGATGCATATGGGATTGAAGGGGGACCAATATATCTTATTGCTATGGTTGGGTTTTACCTTAATGAACGTTAGTAGTTGCGGACGCTTGCTAATAGTTCCAATCATAAGTGCATAGAATTCCAAGTAAGGGATGACATGCTAGCAGAGGCCTCTCCCACATGATACTTGCTATCGATCTTGTAACGTCGTCAATTGCTAGGGACAATTCCGCAACTCCTACCACCACTTTTCCACACTCGTTAGACACTCGTAGTTGTTTCTTTATCTAACCAGCCCCTAGTTTTATTTACGTGTTCTTTACTTTCTTGCAAGCCTTTCCTTTCACTCCTACAAAGTACTTATAGTTTCATACTTGTTCTAGGTAAAGCGAACGTAAAGTGTGCGTAGAGTTGTATTGGTGGTCGATAGAACTTGAGGGAATAATTTTCCTGCCTTTAGCTCCTCGTTGGGTTTGAAACTCTTACTTATCGAGAAAGGCTACAATTGATCCCCTATACTTGTGGGTTATCACTCCCTCATTGCCCAGAGGAAGACGGTGGCAACTGGGGTGTTTTGGACATCGGGGAAGGCATGGAGATTTTCAGCATCCGTCATGACCTTCACCAGGTCACGGGCGTGGTTCCTCATCATCTGTACAGATGGGAACCACCGCGCGATCTCTCGATACTGCCGGCGTGTTTATTGGTTATCGCCATCGAGGTCTTCGATGGCCTTCTGGCAGCCATGATTGTGCTCCATGGCGATGGCGGTGGTGGTCGGTGGGGTTTTGGTGGTGGTTAGGAGAGGGAAGTGGGAGTGGGAGCAGGCAGTGGGGAGGGACAACGGTGGGAGGATACGTCTTAAATCTAGGGAAAACCAAACTCCAAACTATAGTTCAACGCACGATATTCACTTAACGTTCGCACTGCACGGTTGACACGTAACCGTTCGGCACACTAGTAAAGAAGGTAATAAATAGTGCAGAAGGTACTATTGTAACAAATCACTACTCCTATCGTACTCGCATTGCACCCTCTCTTACAAACTACACGTCCTGGGTTTGAACCCCAGACCAAACAATGTTTTTCTTTTAATGTTTTTGCAATATTTCATATTAAGATATTTCCACAGTAAGACCATCACTCCAATTTTTTGCATATTCACCTGACTGTACTACAAGCTCATTTTCATCAAATTCACTACACTTCCTGATAAAATTTTGGTTACATAAAAGGCAAATGACTACCAATGTTTCCCACCAAAAAATTGGCAATGCTTGCCATTGTTTCCCACCAAAAAATAGGGAGTTTTTGCCAGTCGTTTACACCACAAAAGGCGAGTCATTAGGTTACATCATTGTAGGCCTTACAAAAAATGGCAATCATAACTCCCACCATATCAAGGAGGATGTGGCACCAAATCTTTAGGAGAAGCATTAAGATCAGGTATTTGGCTGCTCCTGTCATCTCCAAACACGAGCCACTATGCCCCTCTTCCTCTTCCTGCAGCTGCAATTGGAGTTGTCCGTCTTCCTTTTCCTGTAGCTGCAATTGGAGTTGTCCCTCTGCCTCTTCTTGCATTTGCAACTGGACCTCTGCCTCTCCCTACATGTGGAGCTTCTCCTCTTCCTCAGCCTGCAGCTGGAGCTGCTCCTCTTCCCGAACCTGCATTTTCCTTTCTTGGATTTTTCTTTGCTCTTCCTCTAGCTTGAGATCCTTATACTCTATGTACTACTGTGGTTGCCCTTGTCTGCCTCCCAATATTCATTTCTGTAGTGACCCTTGGTTGGGGTATTGCAGCCCCAACAACTACAACAAAGGATGACTCCTCTCGTAGTGAGCCATGAACCCTTTAAGGAGCTCTTCTAGAAATCTCACTATGAGACATGTTGTACACCATACTTGTTGGTGAATCAATTGGATCCAACATAGGATCTTCCTGGTTGGGTAGATGTTCTGCAAATTCAGTTAAAGTGTAGTTAAATTCAGTTAGAACATCAGTTTAGTACATACACTGGTTTTAAGTTATAAGCCAGTTAAAATATAGTGAAATCAAGTTGTGCATATACCTGCAGGAATGTTGGGTCATCATAGTTTTCATCAACCACCTCCACCCCTTCTTCAATGAAAGCTTCTTACCATTTGTAGAGCCCCTTCGTGTTATGATCAGCTCTCCCACACATTGAGAAGTGCATTGTAACACCTTTTTTTTTCAAAAACCTAACAACATTTTTTATCATCTCCTCTGGTGTTTTCTTCCTGTTCTTCTTCGGCCTTCCCAACTATTTAGTAAACACCGGTGGATACACTTTTTAACATTTTGTATTTACCATTGCTTTAGGTCTGCAAGAGGGACAAGAGTGTATCCATATGCCTTGAGATATGTTTGAACTGTATAGCAATCATGAACCATTGTCTCTGGGTCAATCCTCTCCTCCCTGCAACAAGCGATAGCATGGCCACATGGTACTCCAAACAACTACCATCTCATGCATTCACATGTGTGCAAGCTCAGGTCTAATGTGTAGCTAGAATTACCACACTGAACTCTGAATATTTGTTGGCCAGCTTCTAATACATGACAGTTTGCAGCAAACTCAGTATTATTTTCTAATTTCTTCCTTGTCATTGGGCATATTATGTGCCCTGTCCACTTTTCTATAGCTTCTCTTTGTTTACTCACTATCTTGTGCATGATCTTGTAGAAGATATATTCAGGCATACTAAGCACTGCCATCTCTCTACTCTCAAGGATGTAGTTCTTAAAAACTTCAGAATTATTATTTGGAAGGATATCACATTTGGGAAATACATTGAAAAATGCCTTGCACCAGGTCTTTGGCTCAAGTATTTCAGTCTAGTGGAAGGGAGCTAAGGAGTGCTCATCCATTTTTTGACAATTTTCTCTCCACCTATCGTTGTTGGGTGATCTTGCAATGGCCCTTAGATCTTGCTTTAGTACCTCTGCTTTGTGCTTCTCATTAAAATTTTGGTAAATATGCCTCACACAAAACCTATGTTTTGAATCTGGCCAAACATTATGCACAACATTTATTAATCATTTATTCTTATCACTCATAACTTAGAAAGGATCAGTATTAGTTAGGTTCAAATCATCTCTTAGAGTTGTCAGAAACCACTCCCAAGAACCAGTGCATTCTACTTCCACCCAGCACATTGCAATGGGCAAATGCAGTCATTAGGATTAATTCCAACAACACTAAGCAATACTCCTTTGAACCTGGTTTTCGTGTAAGAACCATCAATGAAGAGAATAGGTGTGCAACCTTTTAGCCATCCTCTCTTGCATGCATCATATGACCAGTACAATGTTTTAAAACATTTCCTGTCCAATGGAAATTTTGTATCTTTAACCACTGTAGTTGTTAAAAGAAATGTAGACCTAGGGTTCTTGCTCCTTAACTCATGGCCATAATCCCATAGCCTATTGAACTACTCTTCCTCATCACCATGGATCTCCTTAAGCGCATGAGTTCTAGCCCTAGCTAACTTCCATCTGCTAGGAGTAACATTGAATTCCTTAGTGATTTTCCTTGAAAATGTTCTAGGTGACATCTTCGGTACATCTCTGAACTCATCAATGAAAGTCTTGCACAAGAATTTAGCTGTCAAATCCTTTATCATCCATTTCTTCTCGCACATATGCAGTGCATTGTAGGCCTTAATCACAAATCCTCCAGTTCTGTTGTCATTGCCAGCTTTGAGCAGCCATGTGCAACCTCTGTGAGAAATTGCTTGTAATCTTATCTAGTCATTCTTTACCTTCTTGATCTGCACTCTATTTCTTATTCCATATGCACTAAGAGCTTTCCTCAGCTCAACCACTTCAGCAAATACCATACCAGCATTAAAGACATGGGTTTTCATGTCCACCTTGGAATTGAAAGTTTTGAAATTTGTACTTAAGTTGCTGTTGTTGTTGAATGGAAAGGTTGAGATCTTCATCTTCAAGTAAATACTTAGGCTAAACATCTTACACCTCTTGCTCAGCCTCTTCATCTACATCATAGTCAATGTTGTGTTCATAAAGATCAACATCTCCATCATCTATATTAAAATCACTGTCACTCAAATCTAAAACGGATAGTACCCCTGAACCATCACTAAGAACATTTGGACCTCCAGCATCACTAAGCAAATTATTTGCTACTATACCATCTTCTGCAACCTCTGAAATTGGATCTTGAACATTGACAGAAATGATGATGTGAGTAGATGCTGAACTGCATGCAACAATAGTTGAGTTGGCCATTCTGACACGGCTTTCAACTAATGGCTCCTTCAGTATTAAATCTTGCCTGAAATTACTAATGAAGTCTGAAAGGTCAACCATAACTGTAAGCACATTGTGCTGACCACTATCGCTGATCATTTATTGCAAATCATCATCACCTCTAATTCTCACCATGCCATCTAAAATTGATTCCCAAGGAGGCACCAATAGATGATGTGCTCATTCAGAGGATATCCCAACCATGTTAGGTGCTCTTCTAGTCTTGCATATGTAAATGTGGCAGCATCAACATATTCTAACACCTCCAAAGATGGGTTAAAGTACTCCATGTCATTGACTCCTCCACAGAATATTCCACCATACTCAAGTTTAATTGTAAAAAAAGGAGTGTCTACACTTTTTCCCATTGCTGAGTCACACACTACATCTAGATGGCGTAGAATTCAGTTAAAAGTTTAACTAAACAAGCACAAATTTAGTTAATAGGCTAGTTTACTACACAACATAAGCATCAATAAACTACAAAGTTAAAAGTTCATAAATGTATAACTGAATTTTTAACATCATAGAGAAAACAACTAATTGAATAAATCATATTTGTAGCATATTTCGAGTTAACTTTTTAACTACACAATTTCAGTTTACATTTAGCACTAATGTAGTACCAAAATTCATATTTGTAGCAACTAAATATGAGGATTAGCAATAAATGCTTATCACCACATCTAGCAAAAAAACCTAGCAAAAATATGGAAAACAATGGCAAATATTTTGCACAAAGGTTCTTTGCATACAAAAGCTTGTGATTTCATATCCGAAACCCTCTCCTCCCCTGCCCAAAAGCCTAGCCCAAATGCAGAGCTACAAAACCTAACTTTACTACTACGGATTTACCATAGGAACAACCCAGCACCTCCAAGCCATCAATCAACGTCAAATCGAACCAATCGACCGTAGGAGGCCGTACATGACCGACATGCATTGGAAAGAGTAAGGTGGAGAGGAGGAGTAGAGTAGAGGAAGACTCACCATAGTATCGTGGGAACGCAGCTGGTGAACGAACGAGCTGAGCTGAGGGAGGCGACTCCGGACAACCGAAGAACTCCGAGGACGCTGCCATGGGCGGTGAAATTATCAGCGGCTCCCTCGAGTCTGATAGGAAGAAGGATGGGGGAAGGGGGGGGGGGAAGGGGGCGAATGGATGAGCGGGTTCTATAAGATTTCGACCCAACACTATTAATTTAGGTGTTGCCTTGGGTGGTGTGCGGGTTAATTACGCGTAAATGCAGGGGGATCTTTGAAAAATGACAGGGGCCGACCCACCTGGTCCAGCTGGAGCCAGTTGGTGCGCTCGGATTGGTCGAGGACTGGGTATGCAGATGACATGCAAGTTCAGGGACTGGTTAGGTTCTCTTTGAAACTTGTAGGACTAAATCATCACATCATGGACAAGTTCTAGGGTTTGTGGTGCTAATACCTCTTTGGATGTTATGGTGGCTACTTCCTCCATGGTAGAGACAACCGGATTATTTCGGTATATGGGGTGTGTGATAGCATCTCTCGCTCTATGTGGACGACGCAATACTCTTTGATAGAGCCATTAGCATAGGAAGCTGAGCTGATGTTCCATCTTATTCGCATGTTTGGTGAGGCCTCCAAGCTCTTTTGCAACTTGTTGAAAAGCTCCATGTCTCCATCTGATGTGAATATGTCGACCTAGGGTCGATACAATGTTCCAATGCCCCGTGAGACCTCGCAATGAAGTACTTGGGGCTTCCTCTTTCGATGACTATGTTGTCCAAGCCAAAACTTCAACCCTTGGTATATCAAGTGGCATGCCATATCCCGTCATGGAAGTCTTCCATGCTCAAGAGTAGCGGTCGACTGATACTAATCAATTCCACACTCACAGCCACTCTCATCTACATCGTGCTTGCACTTGACCTTCCTATGTGGTTCCTCAAGTGTGTGGAGAAACTACAACACGATTTATTCTAGTGCGGGCAAGCAGATGCCAAGGGAGGCAGTTGCCTTGTGGCATGTCAGAATGTATGCTTACCCAAACAGCTCAGACGGCTAGGGATACACAACCCCCTATGTCTGAATTGGGTGTTGCGTACCTGATGGACATGGATGAAAATACTAATGACGAGCGACCCTAGGGTGAACTCCCAATCAGCATTCCTCCCAACGCGGAGACTGACTCCTCGCTGATTGCGTTGGTGTCCCTCCAAGCTTAAACGGTGATGTAGCACAACGATGACAAGTACTTCCCTTAGTTATGAAACCAAGGTATCAATCCAGTAGGAAGATCCACAAGACTATGTAAGCGGCACCTGCACACAAACAGCAAATCCTTGCAACCAAACTCGTGGAGGGGTTCTCAATCCCTCGTGGATAAATTAAGGATAGATTGATAGATGCAAATAAGAGTGATAGCAAATAAAATGCAACAAGGTATTTTTCGGTTTTTGATAATATAGGTCTAAAAATAAAGGATCAAATAAAATAGAAATGCGAATAGCAAAGTACAGATTGCATATAGACGATGTGAAGTAGATCCGGGAGTCGTAGATTTCACTAGTGGCTTCTCTCGAGAAAATAGCAAACGATGGGTAGACAAATTACTATTGGGGAATTATATAAGAGAAAATAATTATGACGATATTCAAGACAATGATCATGTATATAGGCATCATGTCCAAGATAAATAGACCGACTTGTGCCTGCATCTACTTCTATTACTCCACACATCGACCGCTATCGAGCATGCATCTAGTGTATTGAGTTCATGGAGAAACGGAGTAATGCCTTAAGAATGATGACATGATGTAGACAAGATCTATTCGTGTAGGAATAGACCCCATTGTTTTATACTTGATAGCAATGATACATGCGTGTCATGTCTCTTTTTGTCACTGAGATTGAGCACTGCAAGATTGAACCCATCACAAAGCACCTCCTCTCATTACAAGACAAAATATCAAGTTGGGCGGACAAAAATAATATATCGGAGAAGAAATACGAGGCTATAATAATCAAGCATGAATATAATTTCATAGATCTGATCATAAACTCACAATTCATAGGATGCCAACAAACATACCACAAAAGAAAGAGTTACATCATATGGATCTCCAAGAGACCATTGTATTGAGAAACAAAGCTGGAGAGAAAGCCATCTAGATACTGCCTACGAACCCATAGGTCTCATATGAACTACTCACGCATCATCGGAGGAGCACCAATAATGATGGTGAACCCCTCCATGTTCGTGTTCCTCTCCAGAACGAGCTCTAGATTGGATTTCGTGGCTTCTGGAACTTGCGGTGGCTGAAACGATTTTTCGTCGACTCCCCTAGGGTTTTCTGAATATTGGGAAATTTATAGACCTCGAAGGCGGTGGAGGAGGCGCCCGAGGGCTCCACTAGACACCAGGCCGCGCTAGGGGCCCTAGGCGTACCCTGGTGTCTAGTGGGTTGCCTCGGCCTCGTATGGTGATCCTCCTTGGCTCCCACGTTTCTTTCTGGTCCAAAAAAATCTCCGTACAGTTTCGTGGCATTTGTATTTCACCCGATATTGATTTTCTGCAAAGGAAAAGACAACAAAAAACATCAACTAGCACTAGGCACTATTTCAATAGGTTAGTCCCAAAAAAATGATATAAAGTTTCTATAAAATGATTATAAAACATCCAAGGATGATAATATAACAACTTGGAACAATCAAAAATATAGATACGTTCGAGACGTATCAGAGACCCTCTTCTGTGCTGGCGTGCGATGTGTCGTTTGAGATGGCGCGAAGGCTATATTTTGGTTCGATCGTTGGCTCGAAGAGGTCGTTAGCATCATCAACTCATACCCAATCATATGAAGTTTTCACTCATGGTGCCTTGCGCGTATTTGTGGCCCAAGCAACAGAAGATGGCCATTGGGTCAACACGATCTATGGTGCACCATTGATACCTATCAAGCCATGTTCAGCGGGCGCAGGTTTGCTCGAGCTACGGAAGAGTGATAGTTGTGATCTGCATTGGGTTTTTCCCGCAGAGGAGGGGATGATGCAATACAATATTGACAAGTATTTCTTTCAGTGCAAATCAAGATCAAGGTTATCGAACCTATAGGTGGACCACATAACTCCTGTCTTCAGCGCCTACACATAAATGAGCAAACACTTGCACCCAGCGTGGGCAAGAGGGTTGTCAATCCCCTTGAACTCGTTACTTGCAAGTAATAAGTAGTGATAGATAGGAAGCTGAAATATATTAGATACAAAAAGTATATGAAAATAATAAAAGGCAACAAGGAAATAATAGCGTTTGGAAATTTATATGTGAATAGACCCGGGGGGCATAGTGTTCTCTAGTGGCATCTCTCTTGAAGAAGGCATACGGTGGGTAAACAAATTGCTGTTGGACAATTGATAGAAAAGCGCATAGTTATGCAATATTTATTCACGACAACGATCATGTATATATAGGCATCATGTCCATAAGCAAGTAGACCGACTGCTACATCCATCTCCTACTATTACTCCACCCATCTACCACTATCCTGCATGCATCTAGAGTATTAAGTAAAACAGAGTAATGCTTGGAGAATAATGACAAGGTGTTCACAAAGTAAACTCAATCAATATGAATGAACCCCATCGTTTTTTCCTTAGTGGAAACAATACAAATATGTGGCATGTCCGTTTCTGTCACTCGGGTGGAGCACCGCAAGATTGAACCCACTACAAAGCACCCTGTCACTGAAGATAGATCAATCTAGTTGCCCAAACCAAATTAATAGATCGGAGAAATTTATGAGCCTATAATAATCATGCAAATAAGAATCATATAATTTAGACAAGACTCAAACCTTTATCATGAATAATCTAAACAAAAACTCACAATTCATTGGATTCCGAAAAACGCACTGCACGAATTGATTACATCTAATAGATCATCGCGAAGATGCGATGAACTTTTTATTGAAGAACATATATACATAGAGAGAAAGAGAGCCATCTAGATACTAGCTATGGACCTGTATAGGTATGTGGTACACTAATCACACGTCACCATGGGAGCAGCAAGGTTGATGTAGAGGCCCTCCATCATCGAACCCCCCTCGGATAGGGCACCGGAATAGGTCTCCAAATGGGCACACGGTGGAACACAGACTTGCGGGGGCACAAAAAGTGTTTCGGGAGCTCCCCTAGGGTTTTTTAAATATATGAGAATTTATAAGCCAGAGAGCAAGGTTGGGAGAGCTGAGGGGGCCCACAAGCTAACTGAGCATGGCCACCCCCTGGGTGCGCCCTGTTGGCTTGTGGGGCCCTCATGTGCGCCCATGCCTTCACCTGAAGCTTCCAGTTCTTCTTTTCTTCTAGAAAAAATTATCAAAAAGTTTCGTGGTATTTGGACTTCATTTAGTACTGTAAACCTAAAAAGCCACAAAGAAGCAGAAAATCGCAGCTAGCATTCATCACTAGGCTAATATGTTAGTGCTAAAAATAATATGAATCAGCAAATAAGTGCCCCAAAAGTATCCTAAAATGATATTATTATAGCATGGAACAATAAAAAATTATAGATACGTTGGAAACATATCTGCATCCCCAAGCTTAATTCTTGCTCGTCCTTGAGTAGGTAAATGATAAAAACAGAATTTTTGATGTGATATGCTACCCAACATGTAATCTATTGCAGGTGTGATCACTGCGAAACGATAAATTAACAAATACCAATATACTAATATCCATGAACATAAGTAACATGATCATCATTGTTCAAAATATACTATCCTTAAAGAATGTTTACCCCCATTCATTTTCTCATATTAGCATGGCATGGCTCCGTCTTCAGCACATAAATACAAATGTCAAACACCACAATGTTAAGCTAGGCACTTAGATCATATTTTTTAATGTGCTTCAGCTTTTTATCACCCACTCAATACATGAGTGTGAACCATAGACATATCATATAGGTGGAATATAATATGGGGTAGGTTTCAATGGGGTAAAAGTGGACAAGAAAGTCTCGCATCAACTAGCCGTATCAACAGGCTATCGAGATGCCCATCAATAGATATGAATGCGACGAGTAGGGATTGTCAGGCAACAGATGTACCAGAGCTATAAGTGTATGAAAGATCGACTGAAGCGTAGTGAATGTGCATCCAACTTGCTTGATCATGAAGGCCTCAGCATTTGAAGAAGCCCATCATCAGAATATACAAGCAAAGTTCTATAATTAAAAAAAATCCCACTAGCATATGAAAGTGACAAAACATGAGACTCTTTATATGAAAAACATGGTCCTCCTTTGAAGCACAAGTGTGGAAAAAGAGGTAGTAGCACCGTCCTTTCTCTGTGTTCTCCCATTTTTGTCTTTTTTTTTCTTTCCCCTTTTTTATTTTTCATTCTCAATTTTTTATTTTAGTTTTCGTCTAGAGTCTCATCCTGACTTGTGGGGGAATTATTGTCTCCATCATCCTTTCCTCACTGAGACAGTGCAATAAATAATGAATAACATCACACTTCTATTTACTTACAACTCAATATGAAAAACTACTAAATAATATGACTCTATATGAATGCTTCTCACAATGTACGGGGATCTGCAATAATCGAGCATAACATATATGATAATGATGAACAGTGGATTTGCCACAAATACTATGTGAACTACATGATCATGCAAAGCAATATGACAATGGTTGTACAAGTCATATGATGTGACGGTGGAAGTTGCATGGCAATATATCTCGAAATGGCTATGGAAATGTCATGTTAGGAAGGTATGGTGGCTGTTTTGATGGAGATATAGGGTGGCTTATGTGGAACAGAGCGTATCATGTCGTGGGGTTTGGATGCACCGACGAAGTTCACACCGATCCTTGCGGGGAGAATGGAGAAGCACGGTACCTAAGAGGCTAGCAAATATTAGGTGGTGAGATTGTGTAAATCCATGGATTCACATTATTCATAAAGAACTCACATACTTATCATAGGGTTTTATTATCTCTCTCGAAGGAAAGTATTACTCGCATGCCCCTAGGGGGGAGGTTGGCAGGAGTTAGCCATCGCGCACCCCCGGCCTAAGCGGCACATGATTTCAACGAGGAATAAGAATACTCACACATCATCATCATGCCATAACCAATATTTAGGTGAACAGAAAATTAGCATCCCTTAATTATCGATATTTTTACTAACCAACAATCATGCACGCAGACCCTTTCATATTACCACATCAATATCATTAACCCGTAATTTCTCTTTTATGTGCTACATGTGGTTTTGATTGTTCACTCGTGGAATACCTGTTGTTTTTGAACTAGTCTTATAAGCCATGAAAATTACCATCGCTACATATTAACTCTCAAACAAATTTAAGTGACAAATGAGAGTGCAATTATTTCTCTAAAATATATACGCCACCGTGCTCTAGAATATATGTGAAGTACTAGAGCAATTTCTAAGCTCAAAAGATATAAGTGAAGCACAAAGAGTAATCTAAGAAATCATGGTGATAGTGTGTCTCTCTAAAATAGGTGTGTATAGCAACAATTATTATGGCAGACTAAAAGAAAAAAACCAAATAAAAGCAGACGACGCTGCAAGTAAAACTCATATCATGTGTTGAATAAAAATATAGCTCCAAGTGACATACCGATGGATTGACACGAAAGAGACGATGCCTTCCGGGGCATCCCCAAGCTTAGACGCTTGAGTCTTCCAAGAATATTACCTTAGGGTGCCTTGGGAATCCCCAATCTTAGGCTTTTTCCGCTCCTTATTCCTTCATCTGTCATGATAACACCCAAAACTTGAAAACTTCAGCACACAAAACTCAACAGAAAACTCCTGAGATCCGTTAGTAGGATAGGTGAACCATAAAAATTAGGTACTATTATGAATTGATTCATATTTAATTATTTCATAAGGTACTATATTCTAACTTCACCATAGTTTATACCTCCCCCCGATATAATCCATAGCATCAGCAAAACAAGAAAAATATGCAAGTAATAGTGGAATATGTCTAAAATAGAACAACCTATAATGATCAGCAAAGACATCCTACTTCTCTATCTCCAAATTTTCTGAAAAATTAGGAAAACCTAAGGAGTTTGCATAAAAATATTGTGTAGAACATTTAGATCAAAAAGGTGATCCAGTAAAATCATAGAAATTTTGAAGTAGACGCTAAATTATCTGTTTTTGCACTTTATCAATTCTACCAATCATTCAAATCATCCCAAAGGCTTTACTTGGCCCAAACACTTACTTAAACATAACAACACAATCATTATAGTAACAATAATCATATTATATCACAAAAATAGAAAGTAGAACAAGAAAAATAAGATAAATATTGGGTTACCTCCCAACTAGCACTATTATTTTACGCCCTTAGCTAGGCATATTGCGTATGATTCAAATGGTGTCACCTTTCTTGGAATTCACATCTTGGGATGTGTGTTCATAAATAGTATTTTCAAAGACAATAGGAAACATGTCATCAAGCAATATCTTAGCATTATCAATGGTACTCTCCTCAAAAACTTCCGTGTTCTCTCTTACTATCCAAGAATATTGTTTATTGATAGCATTGAAAACTAGTTGGATAATATGAATGGGAGGAACTTATTTCTTATTATTTTCATCAAAAGTGTGGTTATCTATAAACACATACCTCATCTTATAGTCCTCATTATACAAAATTTCATCTATCATAGGATGTTCACGACTCATGTTATAGTGATCAAAGATATCTCAAGCCTCTCGCACTATGTAGTCAAATTCATTCATGAGGATAAGGGTGGCTATCTTCTTAGCCCTAGGGTCTTTTATGACAGGTAACTCATAGTAAAGACTTTGCAAAGTAGGATGAGTATGCATAAATCTTCTTTCAAGTTTAAGAACAAGAGCGGAAATAGCATCGACGTAACTTTTGGTTCTTCTAAGGATTGGCGTATCCTTGCAAGCTAAAGGGCTCGTAGAATTAAAGAATTCTTGGATTTTTCTTTTTCCTATGATGTTCCCCTTCCCCGCAACAAAAACTTTTACATATTATTGCAGGGGAGTTTGCTCTCTTGGGGTTTTACCTGCATCATCCTTTTTAATATAAAATTAGACATGATAGCAACTTCAAGCAAGCGAAACAAGCAAACTAGCGAAGGTAAATATTATTGTATTTTTATTTTTATACCAAACAAAATATAACATCAAATAAAAAGTAGAACAAGTGAATGATAAACCCACAATTCATCGGATCCCAACAAATGCACCGCACAAAGGATTACATCGAATAGATCATCGTGAGGATGCGATGAATTTTGTATTGAAGAACATAGAGAGAGAGAGCCATCTAGATACACTACAGGAATCAGCTTCTTTGCCGTCCACCATCATGGACGGCGAAGAGGTCCACACCGACGGCAAAGAGCTTTGTCGTCTGCCACCTGTCGGCAAAGATTCTGCGTCAGCCTACGACGGCATTGTAGCTTCTTTGTCGTCAGCCTATCCTAAGCGGACGGCAAAGCTCTTTGCCGTCCATGTCAGACACTGAGCAGTCAGCAAAGAGATTGAGACAACAGCCAATAGGCGACGCCTCCGTTCAGGATAACCAAGGATTTACCATCTGCTTCCCTCCGCATCTTTGCCGTCTGCTTCCCTCCGCATATTGCCGTCTGCTTTTATGGGCCAGCACAGAGTTGTGCGAGTGATAACCCACAAGTATAGGGGATCGCAACAGTTTTCGAGGGTAGAGTATTCAACCCAAATTTATTGATTCGACACAAGGGGAAGCCAAAGAATATCCTCAAGTATTAGCAGTTGAGTTGTCAATTCAACCACACCTGAAAGATTTAGTATCTGCAGCAAAGTATCAGTAGCAAGGTAGTGTGATAGCAACAGTAGCAACGGTAACCAGTAGCAGCAAAGTAATAGCAGTAGCGGCAAAGTAACAGTAGCAGCAGTGACAGCAGTAGCAGCAAAGTTACATAGCAAGGACCAGTAGGAAAAAACTCGTAGGCATTGGATCGGTGATGGATGATTATGTTGGATGCTATTCATCATGTAACAGTTATAACACTGAGAGATATGTAACTAACTCCAGTTCGTCAATATAATGCAGGCACGTATTCCGTATGTAGTCATACGTGCTTAGGGAAAAGAACTTTCATGACATCTATTGTCCGTCCCTCCCGTGGCAGCGGGGTCCTAATAGAAACTATGGGATATTAAGGTTCTCCTTTTAATAAAGAATCGGACCAACGCATTAACACTTGGTGAATACATGAACTCCTCATACTATGGTCATCTCCGGGAGTGGTTCCGGCTATTGTCACTCCAGGTTGCCGGGTCATAACACATAGTAGGTGACTGATGACCCACAAGTATAGGGGATCAATCGTAGTCCTTGCTATAAGTAAGAGTGTCGAACCCAACGAGGAGGAGAAGGATCTGACAAGTGGTTTTCATCAAGGTAAAATCTGCATGCACTGAAATTGTCGGTAACAACTGATTGTGTGGTGAGATGATTCGTAGCAAGCAATAAGTAACAAAAGTAGCAACGGTGCAGCAAAGTGGCCCAATCCCTTTTGTAGCAAGGGACAAGCCTGGACAAAGTCTAATAGGAGGAAAAACGCTCCCGAGGACACACGGGAATTTCTGTCAAGCTAGTTTCATCATGTTCATATGATTCACGTTCGTTACTTTGATAGTTTGATATGTGGGTGGATCGGCGATTGGGTACTGCCATTACTTGGACAAGCATCCCACTTATGATTAACCCCTCTCACAAGCATCCGCAACTACTAAAGAAGAATTAAGACAAAGTCTAACCATAGCATTAAACTAGTGGATCCAAATCAGCCCCTTACGAAGCAACGCATAAACTAGGGTTTAAGCTTCTGTCACTCTAGCAACCCATCATCTACTTACTACTTCCCAATGCCTTCCTCTAGGCCCAAATAATGGTGAAGTGTTATGTAGTCGACGTTCACATAACACCACTAGAGGAAAAACAACATACAACATATCAAATTACCGAACGAATACCAAATTCACATGACTACTATTAGCATGACTTATCCCATGTCCTCAGGAACGAAAGTAACTACTCACAAACCATAATCATATTCATGACCAGAGAGGTAATGAGTAGCATCAAGGATCTGAACATAAACTCTTCCACCAAATAATCCAACTAGCATCAACTACAAAGAGTAATCAACACTACTAGCAACCTTACAAGTACCAATCGGAGTCGCGAGACGGAGATTGGTTACAAGAGATGAACTAGGGTATGGAGATGAGATGGTGCTGATGAAGATGTTGATGGTGACGAGTCCCCTCCGATGAGAGGAGTGTTGGTGATGACGATGGCAACGATTTCCCCCTCCGGGAGGGAAGTTTCCCCGGCAGGATCGTCCTGCTGGAGCTCTAGATTGGTTCTGCTCAAGTTCCGCCTCATGGCGGCGGCGAATCCACGAAAAAGATCCTCCCTGATTTTTTCCTGGACGAAACCCTTCATATAGCAAAACAGGGGGGCAAGTGGGCCTGGAGGGTGCCCACAAGCCCTCATGGCGCGGCCTGGGGGTGGCCGCGCCGTGCGGGCTTGTGGCCACCTGTATGCCCCCCTCTGGCACTTCTTCGACCCAGTATTTTTGATAAATCGGGAAAAAAATCCTCGTTGATTTTTACGGCGTTTGGAGTTGCGCAGAATAGGTATCTCAACTTTGCTCCACTTTTAGGCCAGAATTCCAGTTGCCGGCATTCTTCCTCTTCATGTAAACCTTGCAAAATAAGAGAGAAAAGGCATAAGAATTGTACCGTGAAGTGAAATAACAGCCCAAGAAGCGATAAATATCAACATGAAAACATGATGCAAAATTTACGTATAAGTGACTACAACTTGCAAGATAGGATCAAGAACACACATATATTGGCGAGAATATAATAGGTTCAGATCTAAAATCATGGCACTCGGGCCCTAGTGACAAGCATTAAGCATGGCAAAGTAGTAGCAACATCAATCTCAGAACATAGTGGATACTAGGGTTCAATCCCTGTCAAAACTAACTCGATTACATGATAGATCTCATCCAACCCATCACCATCCAGCAAGCCTACGATGAGATTACTCACAAACGGTGAAGAGCATCATGGAATTGGCGATGAAGGAAGGTTGGTGATGACTATGGCGATGATCTCCCCTCTCCGGAACCCAGAACGGACTCCAGATCTGCCCTCCGGAGGAAGAAACGGAGGTGGTGGTGCCTCCGTATCGTAAAACGCAATGAACTCTTCTCCTTGATTTTTTTCTACGAAAGAGGCTAAATAGAGCTGAGATTGGAGGCGGTGGAGCTTTCTGGGCCCCACAAGCCTGCCAGGCGCAGCCAGGGGGGCCTGCGCCTGGTGGCCTTGTGGGCTCACAGCTCCACCCCTCCGGTTGATTCTTGCGCCAGTATTTTTTATATATTCCACAAAAATTCTCCGTAAATTTCCAGGTCATTCTGAGAACTTTTATTTCTGCGCAAAAACAACACCATGGCAATTCTGCTGAAAACAGCGTTAGTCCGGGTTAGTTCCATTCAAATCATGCAAATTAGAGTCCAAAACAAGGGCAAAAGAGTTTGGAAAACTAGATACAACGGAGACGTATCAACTCCCCCAAGCTTAAAACCTTGCTTGTCCTCAAGCAATTCAGTTGACAAACTGAAAGAGACAAAAGAAAAACTTTTACGAACTCTGTTTGATCTTGTTGTTGCAACTATGTCTAACTCATATCCAGAATTTCAGCAAGATCACAAGCAAACCACATAAGCAAATGACATCTACGTCTCACGGTAAACTCATATCAATGTCATAATCAACTAGCGAGCAAATAGTAATAGGTTTCAAATGTCAACACTTCAATCAAAACAATCATGAAGCAGTACGAACAAATGGTATCTCGCTAGCTCTTTTTGAGACCGCAAAACATAAATGCAGAGCACCTTCAAAGACCAAGGGCTGACTAAACATTGTAATTCATGGCAAAGAAGATCCAGTCAGAGTCATACTCAATATCAGTCAAAAGCAAAGCAAAAAATGATAGAGGTGCTCTCTAATTGGTGTTTATAAATTAGAGGATGACTCAACAGGAACATAAATAGGCAGGCCCTTCGCAGAGGGAAGCATGGGTTTGCAGAGGTGTGAGAGCTCAAGCTTTGAAAACAGAGATAATAATTTTGGGTGGCATACTTTCATTGTCAATGCAATGACCAAGAGTTTTTCACCATCTTCCACGCTACACATGCTATAGGCGGTTCCCAAACAGAAAAGTAAAGTTTTGACTCCCCCACCACCGAACAATCACACTCCACGACTAGCCGAATACCCGGGTGCCGTCCATACCAACATCAATCAAGGGGGAGTTTTGTTTGCAATTATCTTTTCGATTTGAGCATGGAACTGGGCATTCCAATTACCGGCCCCTTTCTCGTGAATGATAGTGAATAAACAGATATTGAGGATAACACGCCTAGCATGGAAGATACTGATAGCCCCCTGTCACCACATGAGTGGTTCGGGCATGCAAACACAGATTATTTCTTGAAGGTTTAGAGAGTGGCACATGCAAATTTACTTGGAACGGCAGGTAGAAACCGCTTATAGGTAGGTATGGTGGACTCATATGGAACAACTTTGGGTTTATGGAAGTGGATGCAGAAGCAGTATTCCCGCTTAGTACAAGTGAAGGCTAGCAAAAGACTGGGAAGCGACCAACTAGAGAGCGACAACAGTCATCAAAATGCATTGAGATTAACCAACATTGAGTGCAAGCATGAGTAGGACATAAATCACCATGAACACGAATATCATAGGGGCTATGTTGATTTTGTTTCAACTACATGCGTGAACATGCGCCAAGTCAAACCACTTCAATCATTCAAAGGAGGATACCATCCTATCATACTACATCATAGTCATCTCAAAATTCATGTTGGCATCCAAGACAAACCATTATAAGCTCCTAGCTAATTAAGCATGGCATCAGAATCTATGATCTCTAAGTTGTCGTTGCAAACATGTTTATCTCACAAGAAAGCTGAATAAGGAACGATGAGCTAGTAATATTTACAAAAACAAAATAGATCGAGTTCATACCAGCTTTTCTAGGCTCAGTCACTTCATCATATATCGTCATTATTGCCTTTCACTTGCACGACCGAATGATGTGAACAATAATAAGAGTGCTTGTGCATTGGCCTAAGCTGGAATCTGCAAGCAAACACAAAGGAGAAGACAAAGTAATATGGTTCTTTCAAAGACAAACAGATATGCATGCGAGAGCCACTAAACATTGTAACCATGGTCTTCTACCTTGACCCAAAGAAAAAGAAAACTATTTACACGGGAAAGCTCCCAACAAGCAAAAGAAGAAAATAAAATATTTTTGGGTTTTTCTCAAACTAGACAAACACACGAAAAGAAAACAAGAAAAAGAAAATAAACTAGCATGGATGATACAGTGGCAAAGTGTGAACACCGACTAACAAAGTGAAAGTGTAAGCAAGAATGTAAAGTCGGTGATAAACACGTACTCCCCCAAGCTTAGGCTTTTGGCCTAAGTTGGTCTACTCCCAAGGAGGGAAATAACCGGCTCCGGGGTACTCCGGAGTATACTGACGGTGCCACTGTTGTGTGAGCTCCTCTGGCTCCCACTGATAAACTGTCGTCTAGTACTCGACTGGTGGCTCGGGCACGGGCACCTGTGGTTGGGCTATGCCCCAATATGCATAGATGTCCGAGGGCATAATAATGTACCTGCCTGTATGAAGATTGAACAAAGAAGGAGCAGGCAAAGTAATAGTCTCACGAGTGCCCTGACTAAATACCAGGTTATAAAATCATCCTTCTATTTATATCTCTATCAAGAAAGTCATGGCGAACCATGCTATCATAATCTAGATATCTCTTAGGAAGAAGAATCTCTTCTTCCTCGTCCAGTCTAATAGGTATCTCAAAGTGTTTGGCAAGACGGGTAGCATTGATACCTCCATAGACAACACCTTTAGAACGGTTCATGTTCAACCGTTGAGCTACTATAGCGCCCAAGCTATAAGTTTTATCATTATAAAGGGCTTCGCGCAAGACCGCAAAATCTGGGGAGCTAAGGGACCCAGCCTTCCCACGGCCAATCAAACATTTTCCCACGAATAATGAGAAGTACCGAAGCACGGGAAAATGTATGCTAGCAGCTATAGCGCAAGACACTCCTCTCTCCTCTCATGTACCAATAGTATCTATGAAAGCCTCCATGTCCCGTGGACGAGGTTCATGAATATCCCCAACAAAAGGCAATTTGCAAACATTGCAAAAATCCTGGAGTGACATGCGCATGGGGATATCATATAATTTGAACTCAACCATAGGAGGATTCTTCCTTGGATAGAAGTTAAAGCTTTGCACGAAAATATTAGTGAGGAGGAGGTATTGCGGACACTTATCTTCAACGAAGGCAGTAAGGCCTGCGTTCTCCACCAAGTAATAAAATTCCTCATAAAGTCCGGCGGTGTGTAAGAACACATCGCTTGGCCACTCGCACGCTCGAACTTCTGCAACTCGAGGGACCAAATACTAGGGTTTCTTCTTCTCACTTCCATCATCCTTGGGTCACGGCTTAAAGAGCCTCTTAATAACCTCCTGATCTTTTCCCTTTTTATCTCTGAAAATTTCTGAAATGTTAGTGACTCTAAGGAAAAGTGAATAAGGCCCAACAAAACTCGTAGCAACTACTCCCTCAAGTGCCTAGAGGCCATATTACACATCAAAACTACTTGGGACCAGCTAAAATTAGCATGCAAAGCTCAAGAACAGGGTCACCAAGGCAGCAAAAATACGCGAAGTATAAGGCACTAGAGCAAAAACTAATTGGACCAATGGAGGAGTGATTACCAAGGAGTAATTTGCCCAAAACAGCTTCGTGAATGGTGCTTTGTACAAGGAGATCGAAAATCCTAGCAAGAAGATCAAGAACACGGGTTTGAGCTGCGAAACGATTTTTTTCTGGAGCTAGGAGAAGCATATGGGAGCTAGAATGAGTGGAGGGGATGCACGTGGGCCCCACAAGCCTGGGTGGCGCGACCAGGGGGGTGCCCGCGTCGCCAGGGCTTGTGGCCCACTGGTGGAGCCCCCTGACTAGCTCTTCATCTCAGTATTTTTCAAAAAATCCATAAAAATCATACTTGATTTTCAGGACGTTCGGAGAACTTTTATTTTCGGGGTACTTTTCTACGGGACGCTAAAACAGAAAACAGGGAAAACTAAACTAAAGATATCATTTTTCTTCTAAGCAACCGAAGGTGAAAGCTTGGAACAGAGGTTTGTGACTCCTCGATTCATCCATCTCATGGTCATCGAAAGAAATCCGTTAATGAGGTTGATCAAGTCTCCTTGACAAACTTTTTCGAATCGCAAAAGGAAATGGAGAATTTTCGAATAGTCACTAGGTTACCTCAATGGGGATGTGTATATCCCCAACAAGCAAATCATACTTCATCTTAATAGTAGGTATAGGGCATTCAAAGCTCCCAATGAGAATCGATGAAGTTTTTTCGATAGCATTGATGCAATGTACTCGATATTGTTTCTTCGGAAAGTGCACCGTATGCTCATTACCGTTGACATGGAAAGTGACATTGCCTTTGTTGCAATCTATAACAGGACCTGCGGTTTTTAAAAAGGGTCTTCCAAGGATGACCGCCATGGCATCATCCTCGGGAATATCCAGGATAACAAAGTCTGTTAAGATAGTGATGTTAGCAACCACAACAGGCACATCCTCGCAAATGCCGATAGGGAAAGCAGTTGATTTGTCGGCCATTTGCACAGAGATTTCAGTGGGTGTCAACTTATCCAGTTCAAGTCTATGATAAAGAGAGAGGCATAACACTAACACCGGCTCCAAGGTCGCATAAAGCAGTTCTAACATAGTTTCCTTTAATAGAGCAAGGTATAGTGGGCACTCCGGGATCACCTAGTTTCTTAGGAGTTCCACCCTTGAAGGTATAATTAGCGAGCATGGTGGAAATCTCAACCTCAGCTATCCTCCTCTTATTAGTCATAATATCTTTCACGTACTTAGCATACGGAGACATTTTGAGCATATCTGTCAAACGCATTTGCAGAAAGACATGTCTAATCATTTCAACAAATCGCTCAAAAACCTCATCATCCTTTTTCTTGGATGGTTTGGGAGCAAAGGGCATGGGTTTTTGAACCCATGGTTCCCTTTCTTTACCATGCTTCCTAGCAGCAAAGTCATTCTTATCGTATCTCCTATTCTTAGGGTGTGGGTTATCAAGATCAACAAGTTCAATCTCCACATCCTTATCATTGCTAGGTTGAGCATCATCATGAACATCACTATCGATATTATCATTAGGCTCATGTTCATCACCAGATTGTGTTTCGGCATCAGAGACAGAGACATCGTTTGGAATCTCAGGTGTAGCAATAACAGGGTTGCTAGAGTGCAGGTTCCCATCATCTTTCTTCTTCTTCCTAGGATGTCTAGGTGCATCAGTGCTAACTCCTTGAGAATCTTGTTCAATTATCTTAGGATGACCCTCAGGATACAAAGGTTCCTGGGTCATTCTACCGCCTCTAGTGACGACTCTGACAGAATTGTCATTCAACTCATTAAGCAAGTCATTCTGAGCTTTAAGTACTTGTTCTACTTGAGTAGTAACCATAGAGGCATGTTTACTCAGAAGCTTAAGATCATTGACATTTCTGTCTACACAAGCACTTAAATGACTAAGCATACGGGCATTCTGTTCCAATTGTGTGCTAACATAATCATTGAAACTTTGTTGTTTGGCAACAAAGTTATCAAATTCATACAAGCATAAGATAGCAGGTTTATCAAAAGGAATATCACTCTTATTGAATCTACGAAGAGAATTTACTTCTACTACCCATATCGGGTTATCAAGACCATGGATCTCTTCGATAGGTGGTAGATTTTTGACATCTTCAGATTTAATGCCTTTCTCTTTCATAGATTTTTTAGCTTCTTGCATATCTTTGGGACTGAGGAATTTAATACCTCTTTTCTTCGGAGTTGGCTTAGGAGGTGGTTCGGGAATAGTCCAAGCATTCTCATTGCACAAGATATTATTCAATAGGATCTCAACTTGTTCTACATTTCGTTCCCTAAAAACACAACTAGCAAAACTATCTAGGTGGACTCTAGAAGCATTGGTAAGTCCATTATAGAAGATATCAAGTATTTCATTCTTCTCAAGAGGGTGATCAGGCAAAGCATTCAGTACCTGGACGAGCCTCCCCAAGCTTGTGGGAGACTCTCTTCTTCCACTTGCACAAAGTTGTATATTTCCTGCAAGGCAGCTTCCTTCTTATGGGCAGGGAAATATTTCTCAGAGAAGTAGTAGATCATATCCTGGGGGCTACGCACACAACCAGGAGCAAGAGAAGTGAACCAAGTCTTAGCATCATCCTTTAGTGAGAAAGGAAACAACTTAAGGATATAGTAGTGGCGGATCTTTTCCTCACTAGTGAATAGGGTGGCTATATCGTGCAGTTTGGTAAGATGGGTTACAACCGTTTCAGACTCATAACCATGAAAAGGATCAGATTCGACCAGAGTGATTAACTCAGGGTCGATAGAGAATTCATAATCCTTATCGGTCACAAAGATAGGCGAAGTAGCAAACTTCGGGTCGTATTTCATCCTAGCATTCAGAGATTTTTCTTTCCACTTGCGCAGTAAATTCTCAACATCCTAGCTATCCTTACACGCAAGAAAATCCTCAGCTATCTCTCCCTCCATAACATAACACTCAGGCATATCAGGCAATTCATATCTAGGAGAGCTAGTTCTAGCAGGCAAAATAGCAGGTTCTACTCCAATAGTATCAGCAGTTTCAGAAGTATCATCACATCTAGCAGCAACTCTAGCAATTTGTGCATCAAGGAATGCACCAAGTGGCAAAGCAGCATCAAGCATAGCATCATCATAAGCATCATGGGCAGCAGAAGTAGCATCATCAAGCACAGGAGACATATGAAGATTTCTAGCAGGAGGTGGTGTCGCAAACTTACTCATAACTGAAGGTGAATCAAGTGCAGAGCTAGATGGCAGTTCCTTACCTGTCCTCGTAGTTGAGGGAAAGACATTAGTTCTTGGATCATTCGGATTCCTCATAGTGATCAGCAGACGTAAATCCCAAGTGACTCAGAGAATATAGCTATGCCTCCCCGGCAACGGCGCCAGAAAATAGTCTTGATAACCCACAAGTATAGGGGATCGCAACAGTTTTCGAGGGTAGAGTATTCAACCCAAATTTATTGATTCGACACAAGGGGAAGCCAAAGAATATTCTCAACTATTAGCAGTTGAGTTGTCAATTCAACCACACCTGAAAGATATAGTATCTGCAGCAAAGTATCAGTAGCAAGGTAGTATGATAGCAACAGTAGCAACGGTAACCAGTAGTAGCAAAGTAACAACAGTAGCAACAAAGTAAGAGTAGCACCAGTGACAGCAGTAGCGGCAAAGTAACATAGGAAGGACCAGTAGGAAAAGACTCGTAGGCATTGGATCGGTGATGGATGATTATGCCAGATGCTATTCATCATGTAACAGTTATAACACGGCGAGATATGTAACTAGCTCTAGTTCGTCAATGTAATGTAGGCATGTATTCCGTATGTAGTCATACGTGCTTAGGGAAAAGAACTTGCATGACATCTATTGGCCATCCCTCCCGTGGCAGCGGGGTCCTAATGGAAACTACGGGATATTAAGGTTCTCCTTTTAATAAAGAACCGAACCAACGCATTAACACTTGGTGAATACATGAACTCCTCATACAATGGTCATCTCCGGGAGTGGTTCTGGCTACTGTCACTCTGGGGTTGCTGGGTCATAACAAATAGTAGGTGACTACAACTTGCAAGATAGGATCAAGAACACACATATATTGGTGAGAACATAATAGGTTCACATATGAAATCATACCACTCGGTCCCTAGTGACAATCATTAAGTATGGCAAAGTAGTAGCAACATCAATCTCATAACATAGTGGATACTAGGGATCAATCCCCGTCAAAACTAACTCGATTACATGATATATCTCATCCAACCCATCACCGTCCAGCAAGCCTGCGATGAGATTACTCACGAACGGTGAAGAGCATCATGGAATTGGCGATGAAGGAAGGTTGCTGATGATGATGGCGACGATGTCCCCTCTCCGGAGCCCAGAACGGACTCCAGATCTGGCCTCCGGAGGAAGAACAGGAGGTGGCGGCGCCTCCGTATCGTAAAACGCGATGAACTATTCTCCTTGATTTTTTTTCTGGACGAAAGAGGCTAAATAGAGCTGAGATTGGAGGCAGTGGAGCTTTGTGGGCCCCACAAGCCTGCCAGGCGCGGCCAGGGGGCGCCTGGTGGGCTTGTGGGCTCACATTGTTCATCCATAGGATCGAGAACACACATATATTGGTGAGAACATAATAGGTTCACATATGCAATCATACCACTCGGTCCCTAGTGACAATCATTAAGTATCGAAAGAACCAACACATACAAAGTTTCATACATATAGTTCCACATATATTGTTCATCCATATATACATATACATATAGCTCCACATTGTTCATTAACTCAAATAAAAACTAGAACTAAAGCACTCCAATGCCAAATTCCATGCATGTAGTACATCCAATCTGCAAAATAGGAATAAGACAGTCAGAAGAAGAACAACAACAACATATATCTGACAAATAAGCTAAATTGAATAAGAAAGAGAAGAAGCAAGAAGAGGAGAAGGAGAAGAAAAACAATAATAAGGACGATGAGGAGGAGAAGGAGAAGGAGGAGGAGAAGAAGGATAAGAAGGAGGAGAAGAAGGAGGAGAGAAGAAGAAGGAGAAGAAGGAGGGCAAAGAGCCCTCCTTCTTCTCCTCCTTCTCCTTCTTCTCTTATTCTTCTCCTCCTCCTTATTCTCCTTCTCCTTCTCTTCTCCTTCTCTTCTTCTTTTTCTTCTTGCTTTTCATTTCTCCTCTTCTCCTCTTCTTGGAGCTAAATTAGCTAACTATGTCTTTTTGGAGCTAAATGGGCTAATTATGTCAATTAGGAGAGAACTTAGCTAATTATGTCATTTAGGAGAGAACTTAGCTAATGATGCCATTTAGGAGAGAACTTAGAGAAGGATGAGAAGGAGGAGAGAAGAAGGAGAAGAAGAAGGAGAATAAGGAGGGAGAAGAAGAAGGAGGAGAGAAGAATGAGAATAAGGAGGACTCCTTCTCCTCCTCCTCCTCCTCCTTCTTCTTCTCTTCTTCTTCTCCTCTTCTTATTATTCCTTCTTTTCATTTTTCCTCTTTCTTCTCCTCTTCTTCTTCTTCTTCTTCTTATCCTCCTCCTCCTCCTCTTCTCCTATTCTTCCTCCTCCTCTTCTTCTTCTTCTTCTTCTTCCTCTTATTTCTATTTCTATTTTTCTTTATCCTCTTCTTCTACTTATTCTTCTTTTCTTCTTTTTTCTCTTCTTCTCCTTCTTATTTTTTCTTCTTCTCTTCTTCTCTTAGGCCTGATTATGCCATTTAGGAGAGAACTTAGCTAACTATGGGTCATTTTTTATTAAATAGGCTATTTTGGAGCTAACTAAGCTAATTATGTCATTTTGGAGGATAATTAGCTAAGTTGTGAGCTAACCAAGGTTCTTATGATGTTTTTACCCTAACTAAGCTAATTATGTCTTTTTGGAGGATAATTAGCTAAGTATGTCTTTATTTGCGAAAATAATCTAAATTGAAGAAGAAAGAGTAGAAGCAAGAAGAGAAGGAGAAGAAAAACAGGAAGGAGAAGGAGGAGGAGAAGAAGAAGGATACGAAGGAGGAGAGAAGAAGGAGAAGAAGAAGGAGAAGAAGGAGGGATAAGAAGAAGGAGGAGAGAAGAGGGAGGGCTCCTTCTACTCCTCCCCCTTCTCCTTCTCCTTCTCTTCTTCTTCTCTTCTTCTTCTTCTTCCTTCTTTTCATTTTTCCTCTTTCCTCTCCTCTTCTACTCTTCTTATTCTTCTTCTTCTTCTCCTTCTCCTCCTCCTCCTCCTCTTCTCCTATTCCTCCTCCTCTTCTTCTTCTTCTTCTTCTTCTTCTTCCTCTTATTTATATTTCTATTTTTCTTTATCATCTTCTTCTACTTATTCTTCTTTTCTTCTTTTTTCTCTTCTTCTCCTTCTTATTTTTTTTTTCTTCTCTTCTTCTCTTAGGCCTTATTATGTCATTTAGGAGAGAACTTAGCTAAGTATAGGTCATTTTTTATTAAATAGGCCATTTTGGAGCTAACTAAGCTAATTATGTAATTTTGGAGGATAATTAGCTAAGTTCTTAGCTAACCAAGGTTCTTATGATGTTTTTACCCTAACTAAGCTAATTATGTCATTTTGGAGGATAATTAGCTAAGTATGTCTTTGTTGGGGAAAATAAGCTAAATTGAAGAAGAAAGAGAAGAAGCAAGAAGAGAAGAAGGAGAAGAAAAAGAAGAAGGAGAAGAAAAAGAAGAAGGAGAAGGAGGAGGAGAAGAAGAAGGAGAATAAGGAGGAGAGAAGAAGGAGAAGAAGAAGGAGAAGAAGGATGGAGAAGAAAAAGGAGAAAAGGAGAAGGAGGGCTCCTTCTCCTCCTCCTGCTTCTCCTTCTTCTTCTCTTCTTCTTCTTCTTCCTTCTTTTCATTTTGCCTGTTTCTTCTCCTCTTCTCCTCTTCTTCTCCTCCTCCTCCTCCTCCTCCTCTTCTCCTCTTCTTCCTCCTCCTCTTCTTCTTCTTCTTCCTCTTATTTCTATTTCTATTTTTCTTTATCCTCTTCTTCTACTTATTCTTCTTTTCTTCTTTTTTCTCTTCTTCGCTGTCTTAATTTTTCTTCTTCTCTTGTTCTCTTAGGCCTTATTATGTCATTTAGGAGAGAACTTAGCTAAGTATAGGTCATTTATATTAAATAGACCATTTTGGAGATAACTAAGCTAATTATGTCATTTAGGTGGAAGCCTAGCTAACTATAAGTCCTTTCGGAGCTAACTTGGGTTAAAGAGGTCATTTCGGAGCAAACTATGCTTATCAAGCCATTTTGGAGCTAGCTAAGCTAATTATAGGCCATTTTATACCTAAGTTTGGGGGAATAGGTCATCTTGGATCTACGTAAGCCTTATTGTGTCATTTAGGAGAGAAGTTAGCTAAGTATAGGTCATTTTTATTAAATCGGTCATTTTGGAGCTAACTAAGCTAATTATGTCATTTAGGTGGAAGTCAAGCTAACTATATGTCATTTTGGAGCTAACTTGGGTTAAATATGTCATTTCAGAGGAGGAGGAGCTAAATTGTCTAATTATGTCAAAAATGAACTAGAGAAAACTTACCGTCGTGGTCATCAAGGAGGAGAAAACACGAGGGTTGCTCGCGCCGGCTTCGTTTGGAGACGGTTGCCCTCGAGAAGTGTCGTGCAATGCCGCTCGGGAGTTATTCTGCAAAAAAGATAATTTGCAATGTCTTAGTTAGCATGATGACACTCAATTGTTAATAGTAGTTTATAATGACCATTCAAATGAAACTCACATTGCCTATCGCAGAGAAGACGGGCATCGACGGAGGGACTTGACCGTTCTTCTTGCATAGACTCTGAAGAGTCAATCGTATTAGTTAGTAATGAAACATACATTACAGACATGATTTGGCTAATGTGAAAAAAAACTTACCACAAAAAGCTCGTACACGGCCCGTTGACCCGCGTCATTTCGGAACCTCTCCTCCTCAATCATTCGTGCCGTGGTCCGGTCCCTCTCCTCAAGAGCAGCCTGAAGAGCAGCCTGCTTGCCAATCTCTCTTGATCAAGAGCAGCCTGGTTTTCCGCTCTCTCTTTCTGAAGAGCAGCCTGCAACACCATTCCTTGTTAGCACAGTAATGATCGATGGTCACACACATAATGAAATGGATGAAAGTTTTCTGAGTCCGTACAACTAACCTCGATGGCAAGATCGACTGGTCGTGGACGAGGCGTTATCTTAGGACAGGAGCTCGAATGGCACGCCTTGATCTCCGAGAGAGTGAGTGGACAACGTGTTATCCCATCTCCAATGGCTATCGAGCCATGGGGCCTCCCGCCACCAGATATCATCACCAGCTCTGGATCCAAAGGTTCCTGGCTCGGGTTAAAGTCCTCCCCTTTCCTACCCTTCCCCGTGTTCGTGTATGTCACGAGCTTGTGGTGGGATGATATGTTGGTGAAGTTATTTGGATCATCCAGGTCAGACTCAGACAATGCCTTCGCCTTCTTGTAGGAGGCACTATGGGCCATGCCATAAATGTCGGATAAGTGTGGCATCTCCGTCTTATTGTGATGCGCCTAAAAGAGAGGAACAAAGTATTAGTAAAGGGCTCAAGCTAGCATGAAGAATGAATTGCATGAATCATGAAGCAAACCACATACCCAGTTTCGTCCGAACTGAAGTAAGTTGGCGCTGCCTTGATGGTGTGGCACACCAACCATTTGGCTCCGCCGATCCTTCGCATTGTCGTGGATGGCTCGCCAGTTCCCTGCGCACCACTCATCCACCAACGCCTCCAACAATCCATCTTATCTGCACACCATCTCGGGGGACCTATAAGTTATTAGAAAGAATTTTTAGCGCTACGCCTATGAATCGAATCAAGAAAACTACATAGAAGGCCTTAAGAATAGGTAATTACCTTCATGTATTGCTCCTTCTTCACATACTTTCCGCGGCACTCCTTCTTCTGCTTCTTAATACCACGCGTAGCGTAGTAGTCTCGAATAGCCCGCGGCCGAGCCTCGTGGCGTAATTTCTGTAATAACAGCCTACACTCGGCCTCGAGAACCTTGGCCGCCTCCTCCTCATATCCCTCCTCACACCTATAGAAGGTCTGCAATCAAACGAGACAACACCGATTAGTACAATAATAAGCTATATTGTTAATTTTAGATTGTGTGAAAGGATAATTTACCCAAAAGCTCTTGATCACCATCTCGGCCCTCGTGTGGCACAAGACACCATCTATAATTTCCTCTGGCGGGGCCTACGTAACCTGGTAGTGCTCCCAGGAAAATCCTAGTGTAGGAACCTGACCCTCACCAGGCAACGTGACAAACCCCGGAAAATTTGTGCGGCAAAGCACACCAAGGACGCTGTTTGGCTTGTGGACTCCACGAGGGTGTGCCCATCCCCTGCAATATGATAAGGTCAACGCATTAGATATTTGAAGAAACTTGAAGGCAAAAGCTAAAAAAGAGTAAATGTACTTACCTATCCCCTTCAGGCTTAATCACCGGCCTCTGCTCGCGGGTAGCCGGCACGACCGGGATACGTGTACTAACACGCTTGTACATGGTGGCCCCGTCCACCTGCACATCGCCCTCGCTATCCGTAAACTCATCCCTGCCATCAACAGAACAGCCACCCGGACCCTCGGTCCAATCCGGCACCTCGGACCGATCCGGCCAGGCACCCCATCCGGACGTCTCCACGTCGGCCGAAGCGTGTGTGGAAGGAGTCTCCTGGGACGTAGCCTCAGGAACTGGAGTCTCGTGGGCCAAAGGCACCTCGGCCCGAGGCTGATCGTGGACCGGAGTCTCATGGGCCGAATGCCCGTCCACCCGAGGCTCCTGGACCGGAGTCCCCGTAGCCTCCTCCTCAAACGGGTCCACCATAGTAGTCTTGTGCTCGGGGTGAATGAGCTGGTGGCGGTGGCGAGGACGGCGCGACAGTTTGCCTACCTCTTCCGCGGGCACCACCTCTCCATGTAAACTTCCCCTTCTTCCCTACCTAACCAGCACCTCTCCTAGTTGGCAATGATGCCGACAAAGAAGCACCCGCGGGTGGTGTCGTCAGACTGTCTTCCAAGGCTCTACGGAGAGATAGGGATGGAATGGAAGTACCACCGCTCGCGCGGGCCGTCGAAGAAGAACCCATCGAGCGATCTGGACCCGCACCCACCATCTTTCAACACCCACTGACCTCCCATGATAAATATTAAGAGAAATTAGTACAACATAAAAAATTGAAAAGCTAAGAACTAAATAACAACTAAAATAACATCAACCACTACTACAACAACTATAATAACAACTACAACAATCCCTAGCGCTGCCCATGTCGGTTAGCTTCTTTAGCCTGGTTGTGTAAGCCAAGTTGGATAGGAGCAATATATATGCACACACACTAGATGATAGGTAGGTACAAGTAAATGTGATAAAAACACAGCGACAAGGTGGATGGTGTGTAGGCATAGCAATAAGATGAATTATTTATTTAACTTGCTATATGTTCATTGAAATGAACTATAGTAGCGTTGGACAAATTGCACATCCACTCCTCCTACAAAGTGAGGTTGTTGTAGTCCACTAGATATTAAGATAAAATATAAAATATACAAGGAAGTAATTTCATTTAGCTACAATTGTTTGTGTCAAAATCTTTTTGAAGCCAATATACCACATCTTGTTATGTGTTGAATACATATAATCGAGAAAATCAATAGATGACTGATGTTGTGATACAAAATGAACATGTAAAGAGTATCCGCTGTTATAATTAGAGCCCATGGTGCTGATGGTCTAAAGATGTTTAGTACAATGATGTCGATATGTTGGACGTGCTCCATTGACTAAAAGGGAGCACACTGAATTTACTTTATGGAGTTTTTAGCTACCTTGAATAAAAGAGAGTCCTCCAAAATTAATTCATTGGCTAGAATGAATGTTCATGCTATTCTTGAAAAATGTTCCTTACAATAAATGATTTATTTGTCATAAATAAACTATACATGGTTATAATATGTACTAATAATATCAATAAATCGCAACATATTCCGATTAACCAAATCTCAACAAAATATATATACTGCAAGCAATTCCAAAATATATATACTACATTAATTGCAAGAAAATCTCAACAAAATAATGGAATTAAAATTTCTTTATAGATTCATATATAGGGGTGGGGTGTGGGGGCTCATCGGAGGGGCGGCTGTGGCGTCGTGCGCGGCAGCGCCAGGCGTGTTGGGGCGGCGGGATGGCACCGGGGGTGTTGGGTCTATGGGGCGGTGCCGGGGCGATGGGGTGGCGGCGCCGGGGGCTGTGGCGCACCAGGGCAGCGCCACGGACGCGGTTGGCGGCGGCGCGACGGTGGTGGCATCGGTTGGCATCGGGGGAAGAGTGGAAGAGAAGAAGAGAAGAAGAGAGTGAGACAGAGAGAGAGAGAGAGGGGGTTGGGGTGGGGGCGGGACGGCCGTTACAAAATACTATGGCTTTGCCATTCGCTGGATCACGGCAAAGGGTCAAGACTCTTTGTCGTCTGCCTCCGGACTCTTTGTCGTCCACAACTAGACAACAAAGAAGGTACTGTAGTTTGACCTAGCGTTCCCCCGGTCAGGTGGGCCGAGTCCAAAGCTTTGCCGTCTGCTGTCCTAATCTTTACCGTAAGCCGCTGACGCCAAAGAAGTGACTGATGGCAAAGACATTCTATGCCATCAGCCTGTTCTTTGCCGTCAGCTTTTTGGCAGCGGACGGCAAAGACACTTTTTGCCGTCAGCTAGCAAACGGCAAAGATTTAGCGGATGGCAAAAAACTGAATTCCAGTAGTGATACTAGCTATGGACACGTAGGTTTGTGGTAGACTACCCACACATTACCATGGGAGCAACAAGGTTGATGTAGAGGTCCTCTGTGATCGACCCCCCTCCCCTCCGATAGGGCACCGGAACAGGGCTCCAGATGGGCACATGGCGGAAGATAGACTTGTGGCAGTTGAAAAAGTGTTTCACGAGCCCCATAGGGTTTTTTGAATATATGAGAATTTATAAGGTAGAGAACAAGGCTGGGAGAGCCAAAGGGGCCCACAAGCTAATAGGGCGCAACCACCCCCCTAGGAGCGCCATGTTGGCTTGTGGGGCCCTCATGTGGCCCCCCTCCTTCTCCCGAAACTTCCGGGTCTTCTTTTGGTCTAGAAAAAACATCAAAAAATTCATGGTATTTGAACTCCGTTTGGTACTGTAAACCTGAAAAGCCAAAAAAATGGAGAAGACAACAACTGGCACCTGGCACTAGGTTAATAGATTAGTGCTAAAAATAGTATGAATCATCAAATAAATGCCCAAAAATCCTAGAATTATAGAATGGAAAAATAAAAAAATTAGAGATACGTTGGAGACGTATCAAAGAGCTCTGGAACTCTTTGGCGCTGCTACTTGTGAGATCGTTGGGTTATCCTTGAAGAGGAGGGCTGAAACAATATGTTATACGATAAGTATTTCCCTCGGTGAGAAGCAAGGTTATTACTACTTCTCGAGCTTGCGTTGGTTTTTCCCTTCAAGAGGAAAGGGTGTTGCAGCAAAGTAGCGATAAGTATTTCCCTCAGTTTGAGAACCAAGGTATCAATCCAGTAGGAGTATCAAGATGAGGCACCAATGAACGTGCGCAAAAGCAAACAAACTTGCACCCAACGCGATAAAGGGGTTGTCAATCCCTTCACGATTATTTGCAAGGTGAGATCTGAGAGAGATGAAAGGTAACTAAGTAAAAGTGCAGCAAGGTATTTTTGGTAGATTTGAATATATGTTGTGTAAAATAGACCCAGGGGCCATAGTGTTCACTAGAGGCTTCTCTCATGATAGCAAGTATTACGGTGGGTGAACGAATTACTGTCGAGCAATTGGTAGAATCGCGCAAAGTCATGATGATATATAAGGCAATGATCATACATATAGGCATCACGTCCGAAACAAGTAGACCGATACTGTCTGCATCTACTACTATTACTCCACACATCGACCACTATCCAGCATGCATCTAGTGTATTAAGTTCATAACAAACGGTGTAACGCCTTAGCCAAGATGACGTGATGTAGAGGGATAAATTCATGCAATATGACATAAACCCCATCTTTTTACCCTTGATGGCAACAACACGATGTGTGCCTCGCTACCCCTGAGGACATGGCACGCATGAACCCAAAACCAAGCACTTCTCCCATTGCAAGAATTATAGATCAAGTTGGCCAAACGAAACCCATAACTCGAAGAGAATTACAAGGATACGAAATCATGCATATAAGAAATCAGAGGAGACTCAAATAATATTCGTAGATAATCTGATCATCAATCCAGAATCCATCGGATCTCGACAAACACACCGCAAAAGAAAGTTAGATCGGATAGATCTCCATGAAGATCATGGAGAACTTTGTATTGAAGATCCAAGAGAGAGAAGAAGCCATCTAGATACTAGCTATGGACCCGAAGGTCTGTGGTGCACTACTCGCGCATCATCGGAGAGGCAATGGTGTTCATGAAGAATCCCTCCGTGTCCGAATCCCCCTGCAGCAGGGCACCAGAACGGTCCCAGACAGGATCTTGCAGAGACAGAAGCTTGCGGCGGCGGAAAAGTATTTTCATGGCTCCCTCTAGAGGTTTCGGGATTTTGTGGAATTTATAGGCGAAAGAGATAGGGCAAAGGAGCCACGGGGGGCCACGAGCCTGCTAGGAGCGCCCCCCCCTAGGGCACGCCTAGGGGGCTCGTGACCTCCCCCGAGACTTCCTGCCTTGGTTCTCAAGTCCTCTACATATCTTCTGTTATGAAAAAAATCATCCCGCGGGTTTTATTCCTTTTGGACTTCGTTTAATATTCTTTTCTGAAAAAGGTCAAAAACACGGAAAAAACAAAAACTGGCACTGGGCACTGTAACACCCTGATTTTTCAAAACTTTTCTTTTCAAAATATTTTTGAAAAGCACTTGCAATTTGGTGGATTTTCAAGTTCTCAAAGCAAGTACGATTAAGAAATCTTTGAATTCTTGTCTCAAACAACCCAAAACCATTTGCTTCATACTAAACCCTTCTGAGATTTATTTGCAATATTTTCTTTCATTACATAATTCTCTTTTTCTATTTTGGGAATTATGCCATCACTATGGGTTGTGAAGCAACCTATAGCTTGGGTGAGCTTTAAGACCCAAAACTAATGCAACATCTTCTCAATGCTATATGATTTCAAAATATGCAAAAATATTTCTGGGTCCAATGGATAAGTATGACCAGAATAATTATTTATTATCTGACCGGAATAATCCCTTTGTGAAGCAACCCTATGATTCCTATTTTGAAAAATTCCCAATAAATTTCTATAGTTACTAGGGATCCTATATGGTTCCAATATGTAAAAACATCCCATGGTCCAGTACAAATTTTGAGCAAAAACACTCTTCTAAGTTTCTGCCAAAACAGGACCTTTGTGAAGGAAGTACCAGCTAGGAGTGCACAATGGAGCTACAAATTTTTGGGCATGTGTGCACCACCAAATGACACTTCCCCACCAAAAGACACTGGTAGCAAATTTTCCAATTGAGTGCTAGGAGCTCATTTGTGTTCTGGACCAGAAAGGTTGTTTACAAAGGAACTATATTCATTTGATCTTCAAACCTTGCCGAATTTTGCCAGTTTAGAGTCTTTTCTATGTTGATTCCATTAGACATATTAGTTTGCTCTTATCCCAACCCTGTTGAGCTCCAGATCCACCCAAAGTCTGCTGGCAGAACCTGTTGATGATTTTCCTAGTCGCAACAGAGCTTGTATGCTAAGGCAAGCAGTGGATGGTGACTGATGGAAGGCTGGTCGACGCAATGGACAAGGTGTCAAGGCTTGCATGGCACAAGGATGGCCGGAACCATGGTGACCATGGTGCTGGCATGCCACAGAGCACATTGTGCGCAGCTCCAGTGACAGCTGAGCCGCCCCGAGCCGTCAATCGCTGCCCCCCCCCCCTGTCCGAAGCACCGACGAGGCCCTTGGTAGCCGTGTGGCACCTCCCGAACCCTCTGGTTCGCAGGGGAAGGCAATCGGCGCTTCCGGCCATGCTCCGCCACGGGCAACACAGTGGGCTTCGACCACTTTGGTCGTCCGCATCCCATTAATGGCTCCGGACCCCTCCGTCGCTCCCCTGACCTCCTCCATCACCTCACCATCGCGCCACGACAGCCAGCCCGCCGTCCTTGCTCCAGTGGCCAGCCCGAGCCTCGCCGCTTCAGGAGAGCTTGGCAGCGCTCGTCGCTGGCCTATTTAAGTCGCTGCCCGAACCCCTCCTAGCTCCCACACCTCTCCTCCACCTTTGGATTAGACCTAGAGCCCCCAGCAAGAGCCGGGAGCTCGTCTCCCTCAGCTCTGGCGAGTTGCTCCGACGCCAAACCCCCTCTGTCGCCAGCCTCCTCTGCCCCTCCTCGAGCCGTCAGTAAGTTGAACCCCTGCCAGAATCGTCGCCGTCGACGACCACCATAGCCTCCACCCGCCGGAGAAAGAGGGGCGACGCCGTCCGTCCACCTCCGGAGGAGCCACGGGTACAGGGAGGATCGCCGTCGAGCGCCCGTTCCATTCCCGTCATCTCCGAGTCTCGCCGCCGTCCCTATCGCCGGTGAGCGTTGCCGGTGAGCCGCCCTCCTCTGTTCCCCCTCCTCTCTCTGTGTGCTTTAAAAGGGCAGGCCCCACCTGCCAGGGGCTACGGCCTGCGGCCGAAGCGTTAAGTGGAGGCGCCCCTCCACTTTACGCCTTTCACGTGGCCCCCCAGGTTTTCTTTTCTTTTATTTATTTCAGTTTTTAACAGAAACTTTGACCATTTAAATCTTTTTATCTACAAGTCCAAATCACTTGATTATTTTTGCATTGGGTTTGTATTGAAATTCTATACACTCTGGTAAATCTTGGTATTTTTCCCACACTAATAGAATTGTTGGTTAATAAAAAGGCGTTTAATGCTTTTCCTTTTCTTTTGCTATTTCATATACATTTTTAGAGGGAAAATTTGAAGACCAGGAGTGTTTGAACAACCCCACTGATCAAGGCAAGCCATCATATCCATGTGATGTAGTTTTGCACAGCATAGGTCACATCCTCATACATTAAAATTGCTTAACTTGCTAAGAAAATAATGATTTAACAAATGTTCATATAGAGATATATGCTTATGATTATGAATTACTATGGTTGCTATGATATGGTGGATGATCATGAGTCACCTGACCGGGCATAACCGTACAACCACCTCTTGCCGGTATGGAAAGGGCGTGACTTGGGTTGTGCATGCATGCCACCTTGGCCCAGTGGGCGGTGATAACTCTGTGAGCCTAGTTAAGTTGAGTTGGGCCCGTCCCCGTTTGGGACAGTTCTGTTTAACCACGACGGTGGCAGGTGTCTTGAGGACACAGGGCCACCCAGGGAAGGACTCCAGAAGGGAGTGGTTGCCAGGGATATGATGAGAGAGTCACGGGTCAGGCAAGTTGCGTTGGAGCAATGCCGGTCCACCTGAATGGGATCACGAGGTCAGTGCTCCAGAGTGTGGGTAAAGTGTGCAACCTTTGCAGAGTGTAAAACTATTCGAATAGCCGTGTCCGCGGTAATGGACGGCCCGACCAGACCTCAGTAGATGGTCACCCGTGTGGATGTTAGTATTGATGGAAGAACTCTCGAGTTGAGTGGAGATGCTTAATGAGCATTCCGGTGGTTGTGAGACAACCCCGGGCATGAGTAAGTGGTTGTTATAATGTCAAGTGGTATTATTCTTAATTTGTTGCTATGCTATTGTTTGCTGCATTGCTTGGGTATTATGAGCTTGCGAGTACATTCAAAGTACACACCTGGCGTATCATGCCACATGCAGGAGAAGCTGAGGACGGAGGTCCTGATGATGTGTACTAGGTGGTGTCCACAGCAGTGTCCCTGTGTATGGAGTTGCCGCTATATTCTGCTACGCCGTAGAAGTACTTAGTAGTTTCGAGGCCCCGTCACGTCTCACAAATAATTAGATATTGTGCCGTACCAAGGGTGTCTATGGCCTCACTATCATTGTAAGATATGCTCTTGTAACATTATGCTATCAATAAAGTCAGTTCTGTTCTGTGCCAAGTTGTTGAGTGTTTCGAGAAGACATGATCTCTGGGTTGGAAGCACTGGTAATCCGATTCATGGAATCGGGGTGCCACAACACTTGGTATGAGAGCCACGCTGACTGTAGGACGCCCTAGTAAACGCGTTAGCAATGAGTAGTACGGGGTCGTGAGTATGCATTTGCTTGTTGCATTTGGATTCTGCATTTGGTTGTTGCATGACATGCATCATGATTCCTTATGGTACTAACCTTTGGCTTTGTGAGTGTAGATGACACCAGTTCCGTATCATTTTCAGTATGAGCGTGCACCATCCTCCTTCCAAGCACTACTGCGGAACGTCTGGTTTCGACTGTACTCGCATGGCGAGGAACCAGTGTACCAGGTGTTTCGGGAGAAGCTTGCCAAGTCTGTGTACGAGTTCCATGCTCAGGCTTACCTAGTTGTCAGCTCGGATATTGGCAGTTATTCCCGCTCTACTAAGGGCAGAACAGCTTCTACTCCAGAAATGGCAATCCAGTTTGCTGCGGTGGAGGCTCTCACTAACTTGCGCTACCACGAGGTGGAGATGCAGACTCATCCAGGTTTCTTCCATTACCCCACCTTGTCGCCTTCGACAGGGCGAGTCATTTTTGCTCGAGTAGACCCAGCATGTGACCGTGCGACTGCTGTGCTGTCTCGCTATGTGAGCGCCAGCTATCGTACGATCGTGTCCGTGGCAAAGGAGTTACCGTCTTCGAGCGGCACTTGTCATTGCAACTGCAGTGCCACCCCCACCCCAGCCTTCTGTTCCACCCCCAGATGCACCACCAGTTCCACCACCACCTAGATTTGAGATTCCAGGCAGCTCTTCAGCACCGCGAGGCACTTCGTCTGGCAGTCGCCGTGAGACTCATTCTGAGTGGGCCTCACTCCTTGCCACTCCTGCTACCCCAATGCTGAGGTGTCGTGCTCCTTCGGAAGCAGGACCGTCTCGTCAGCGTTGCCGCGTAGCCTTTGCTCCGGAGATTGAGGTCAACATCATCAGTTCAGACTCTGACTCAGGATCAGACGACGAGGAGTCGAAGGTCTTCCAGTGTTCGTGCCATCCGCGCCACTAGAGCCAAGGTTGGAGTTGTTGAGCATGCATCTTTGCATATGTCAACTGCCGTGTGAGCAGTCTAGTCATGATATGTTCCCCTGCTAGCTTGCCAAATGTGATGTTAATGTGCATTGTATAATTATGTTCTTTGCTTATTTGCCTTTCATGAGGATTTCTTTGGTGTTTTATGACCATGCTTTTCCCTTATGGATGTTGCTCATTGATTCAATACTTTGCAATGGGAACAATAATCTAGGATGAAAGGGAGTTGTAGCCAAGGCAACGATGGAACCCCATCCGTCGGTCTGCGAGGCAGGCAGGTCAACCACCAGAAGACCTACCACCTCCACCACCCCAAGCACCAAGTACTAAGCAGATCATGAGAATGTTTGAGGAAAAGAGGATTCAGGATCTCATGGAATTCCTGAGAATCATGCAAGCTATGGTAGGCCAGAACAACCACAACGGGGCACGATCCAGGTTGTCTGATTTTCAGCGTACTAAGCCTCCCAATTTTGGTCAATCTGCGGACCCGATCGAAGCCGATGACTGGATAAGCACTATGGAGAAGAAGCTAGACATAGCCCGTTGTGAGGAAGCTGACAAGGGTCCCTTTGCCACTCACTACCTAGAAGGGCCATCAGCTATATGGTGGGATAATACTAAGATAACATGGCCCGGTGGAGAAGAGATTACATGGGAAAGATTCTAGGAAGCATTCCGCAAATATCATAACCGCACGGGTATTATGAAGGTGAAGCAAAGAGAATTCCTTGCTCTCACACAAGGAAACATGACGCTAGCCGAGTATCTGAACAAGTTTAACAATCTGGCACGATACTCGACCCATGATGTATCCACTGAGGAAAGGAAGGTTGATCGCTTCCTAGGTGGTCTAAACCATGCCCTCCGTTGTCAGCTCTGTATGCTGGACTTTCCAGACTTCCAGACGCTGGTAAACAAAGCTTTCATAGCCGAACGAGAACTTAAGACTGGACACGATGACCACAAGAGGAAGTTTGAACCGAAGAAGGACAACAAGGAGTAGATTGCACAAAAACCACGTATATGGCAGCCAAACACCACTGTCTACAAGCCCACTTGGAACAACGGTAACAACTCTAACAAGACAGTGAGCCAGAACAAGGCCTTCGGCAAACAGCCAGTGCTAGAGGACTGTCGCCGCAACAATACCTGTTTTACTTCCGGCCAAAGTGGACACTATGCAAAGTAGTGCCCCACCAATGC
The DNA here is from genome assembly GCF_904849725.1 of Hordeum vulgare subsp. vulgare. Taxonomy (NCBI): domain Eukaryota; kingdom Viridiplantae; phylum Streptophyta; class Magnoliopsida; order Poales; family Poaceae; genus Hordeum; species Hordeum vulgare. The sequence goes on along the minus strand of NC_058524.1, from coordinate 222,048,640 downwards.
CGGGAAGCCATCCTCCGACATCAAACCGCAGATCAAGACTATTTGACGCCGCCCTAACTCTAAGGTTACCCAAGGACGCATCTACCATATCTCTGCCGAAGAAGCATGCGAAGCTCCAGAAGTCGTCATCAAACAAATCTCGTATACCGGGATCTGGAAATACGGATACAAGGAGTTACCTTTCCAGCTGCACTAATTGCCATCGAATCCTCGGGATTAGACGTAATACTGGGGATGGATTGGTTGACACCCCATAAGGTGTACATCAATTGTGCCACCAGAACTGTGACGCTAGTTAATCCGGCCGGTAAAACCATCCAGTTTATCGCCAACAACATGAAGACAAGGAATGGAATGGCGTACCAAGCAGATGTCACGGATATAACTTGATTCCAGTGGTATGTGAATTCCCATATGTATTCCCCGAAGAATTGCCAGGAATGCCACCGGACCGGGAGTTAGAGTTCGCAATTGAATTAGTTCCCGGTACCGCCCCAATTTACAAGAAATACTACCGCATGCCACGATCAGAATTGGCAAAGCTGAGGAAACAGTTGGACGAATTACTGCAGAAAGGGTACATTCGCCCAAGCATCTCACCATGGGGATCACCAGTACTGTTCATAAAAAAAAGGATGGAAGTTTGCGAATGTGCATAGACTATCGTCAGCTAAATGAGGTCACTATTAAGAACAAGTACCCACTACCACACATCGATGACCTATTCGACCAGTTGAGTGGAGCACGAGTTTTCTCCAAAATTGACCTCAGGACTGGATATCATCAGCTCAAAATCCGAAAGGAAGATATACCCAAGACATCGTTCACTACCCGATATGGCCTGTATGAGTTCACAGTCATGTCATTTGGTCTGACAAATGCTCCATCCTATTTCATGAGTATGATGAACAAGGTCTTCATGGATTTCCTAGACAAGTTCGTGGTGGTGTTCATTGATGATATACTCATATATTCTAAAGACGAAGAGGATCACAAGCGTCACCTCCGTGCTGTCTTGGAAAGACTGAGATCCCATCAAATGTATGCTAAGTTCAGTAAATGCGAGTTTTTGGCTGAAGGAAGTGGGATTTTTGGGACACATCCTGTCAGAGCAAGGTGTGGGTGTCGACCCCAGTAAGGTGATATCAGTGCTAAATTGGAAGACACCAGTCTCGGTGACCAAAGTTCGCAGCTTCCTCGGATTGGCAGGCTATTACGGACGATTCATAGAAGGCTTTTCCAAAATAGCCAAACCATTGACGGAATTGCTCAAGAAAAACCAGAGATTCGTATGGACGACAGCATGCGAAAGCAGTTTCGTGGAGTTAAAAACAAGGCTAATGACCGCACCTGTTTTAATCCTCCCATATATTCACAAGAGTTTTGACATTTATTGTGACGCTTCCCAACGAGGAATTGGCTGTGTGCTGATGCAAGAAGGGAAGGTTGTAGCATACACATCCCGACAGCTACGACCGCATGAAGAGAACTACCCCACTCATGACTTGGAGCTAGCAGCCGTGGTTCATGCTCTAAAAATTTGGAGGCATTACCTTATTGGGCAACGGTGTGAGATATATACGGACCACAAAAGTCTTAAGTATATTTTCACCCAACCCGATCTGAACCTCAGACAACGACGATGTTTTGAACTCGTCAAGGACTATGACCTTGGGATCAACTATCATCCGGGGAAAGCCAATGTGGTTGCAGATGCTCTTAGTCGGAAGCCAATCACGGTAAATGCATTACTGGAAAATATGCATCCAAGACTACAAGAAGAGCTCATTACTCTCAACATTTTATTATGCGGTCCCGTTTCCCCAAAGATCCTGGAAATTAACCCCACCCTCATAGACAAAATCAAGAAAGCGCAAGAATCACACGAGGGAATCGAGAAGATCAAAGGGTCACTGCCAAAAGGGAAGGACAACTCTTTTCAAGTAGATGACCAAGGCATCCTATGGTTCGAAAAACGGATATGCGTCCCCGACGAAAATAGCCTGAGGCAGCAAATACTCAGAGAGGCACATGATTCCACATATTCTATTCATCCAGGAGGTACGAAGATGTACCAAGACCTAAGAAAGACATTTTCGTGGTCAGGGATGCGAAAGGATATAGCATACTATGTCGCATGCTGTAATATATGCAACAAGGTTAAGGCGGAACACCAAAAGCCCGCGGGGTTACGACAACCTTTACCGGTTCCCCAATGGAAGTGAGACGACATATGCATGGACTTCATTGTCGGACTACCCAAGTCAATAAGAGGCAATGATGCTATCTGGGTCATAGTGGATATGCTCACGAAAGTAGCTCACTTTATTCCGGTAAAGACTACTTTCAACGCCAATCAACTGGCACAGTTATACATGTCCCGGATAGTAAGCCTACATGGGGTACCCAAGTCAATCACATCAGATGGAGGTTCTCTATTCACCTCGGCATTCTGGCTACGACTTCACCAGGCCTTGGGCACCATGCTAAAGCACAGTACCGCATACCACCCTCAGACGGCTGGACAAACGAAAAGAGTAAATCAAATACTAGAGGATGTGCTTCGCTCATGTGCCCTCACCCATGGGCCCAAATGGGAAGATAGCCTACCCTATGCAGAATTTTCCTACAACAACAGCTATCACACAAGCTTGAAGGTGTCACCCTTTGAAGCATTGTATGGCAGAAAGTGCTGAACCTTGTTGAATTGGTCACAAACAGGAGACAGTCGCATATTTGGAACTGACTTGATGCTGGAGGCCGAGAAATAGGTCAAGCATATTCGGGAACGCCTTCAAGAAGCCATGTCCCGCCAGAAAAGTTACTATGATCCAAAACACCGAGAAGTGACCTTTGAACCAGGAGAATATGCCTATCTCTGAGCAACCCCTATGAAAGGAGTAAGAAGGTTTCGCACACGGGGAAAGCTCAGACCAAGGTATATCGGTCCCTTTCGAGTGATGGCAAGAAGAGGCAGAGTCGCCTATGAGTTAGAGCTACCACCGGAACTGTCAGATGTGCACGGTGTCTTTCATATCTCACAACTAAGAAGGTGTATCGCACCTCCAATTAAGCAGGCAGATATGAGTGAGCTAGAATTGGCTAAGGATCTGACCTATGAGGAGAAACCTGGCAGAATCCTGGATGTGATGGAAAGAACTACCAGGAGTAAGGTGCTTAAGTTTTATGAAGTACTATGGGAACACCATACTGAGGAAGAAGCTACATGGGAGAGAGAAGATTTCTTGAGATCTGCATATCCGTACTTGTTCCCTGAGCAACCGAATCTCGAGGACGAGATTCATCCTAAGGGGGGTAGGTTTGTAACACCCTGATTTTTCAAAATTTTCTTTTCAAAATATTTTGGAAAAGCACTTGCAATTTGGTGGATTTTCGAGTTCTCAAAGCAAGTTGGATTAAGAAATCTTTGAATTCTTGTCTTAAACAACCCAACACCATTTTCTTCATACTAAAACCCTTCTCAGATTTATTTGCAATATTTTCTTTCATTAAATAATTCTCTTTTTCTATTTTGGGAATTATGCCATCATATGGGTTGTGAAGAAACCTATAGCTTGGATGAGCTTTAAGACCCATAACTTCTACAAAATCTTCCCAATGCTATATGATTTCAAAATATGCAAAAATATTTCGGGGTCCAATGGATAATTATGGCAAGAATAATTATTTATTATCTGACCAGAATTATCCCTTTCTGAAGCAACCCTATGATTCCTGTTTTGAAAAATTCCCAATAAATTCTGTAGTTACTAGGGATCCTATATGGTTCCAATATGTAAAAACATCCCATGGTCCAATACAAATTTTGAGCAAAAACACTCTTCTAAGTTTCTTCCAAAACAGGACCTTTGTGAAGGAAGTACCAGCTAGGAGTGCACAATGGAGCTACAAATTTTTGGGCATGTGTGCACCACCAAATGACACTTCCCCACCAAAAGACACTGGTAGCAAAGCTTGCAATTGAGTGCTAGGAGCTCATTTGTCTTCTGGACCAGAAAGGTTGTTTACAAAGGAACTATATTCATTTGATCTTCAAACCTTGCCAAATTTTGCCAGTTTAGAGTCTTTTCTATGCTGATTCCATTAGACATCTTAGTTTGCTCTTATCCCAACCCTGTTGAGATCCAGATCAACCCAAAGTATGCTGGCAGAACATGTTGATGATTTTCCTAGTCGCAGCAGAGCTTGTATGCTCAGGCAAGCAGTGGATGGTGACTGATGGAAGGCTGGTCGACGCAATGGACACGGTGTCAAGGCTCTGCGCAGCTGCAGTGACAGATGAGCCGTCCCGAGCCGTCAATCGCTGCCCCCCCCCAGTCCGAAGCGCCGACGAGGCCCCTGGTAGACGCGTGGCACCTCCCGAACCCTCTGGTTCACCGGGGAAGGCCGGCGGCGCGCCCGGCCAAGCTCCGCCACGGGCAACATAGTGGGCTTCGGCCACTGTGGTCGTCCGCACGCCATTAATGGCTCTGGACCCGTCCCGTCGCTCCCCTGACCTCCTCCATCACCTCACCACCGCGCCGCGACAGCCAGCTCGCCGTCCTTTCTCCAGTGGCCAGCCCGAGCCTCGCCGCTTCGGGAGAGCTTGGCAGCGCTCGTCGCTGGCCTATTTAAGTCGCTGCCTGAACCCGTCCTAGCTCCCACCCCTCTCCTCCACCTCTGGATTAGCCCTAGAGCCCCCCAGCAAGAGCCGGGAGCTCGTCTCCCTCAGCTCCGGCGAGTTGCTCCGCCACCAAATCCCCCTCTGTCACCAGCCTCCTCCGCCCCTCCCCAGTCCAATCCAAGGCCACCAGTGTATTCCTTGGGTCCCTCTGGTGCTCCTCGAGCCGTCAGTAAGTTGAACCCCTGCCACAATCATCACCGTCGACAACCACCGTAGCCTCCACCCGCCGGAGAAAGAGGGGCGACGCCGTCTGTCCACCTCCGGAGGAGCTACGGGTACAAGGAGGATCGTCGTCGAGCGCCCATTCCATTCCCTTCATCTCCCAGCCTCACCGCCGTCTCTATCACCGGTGAGCGTTGCCGGTGAGCCACCCTCCTTTGTTCCCCCTCCTCTCTCTCTGTTTTAAAAGGGAAGGCCCCACCTGCCAGGGGCTGCAGCCTGCGGCCGAAGCGTTAAGTGGAGGCGCCCCTCCACTTTACCCTTTCGACGTGGCCCCCCAGATTTTCTTTTCTTTTATTTATTTCAGTTTTCAACAAAAACTTTGACCATTTAAATCTTTTTATCTACAAGTCCAAATCACTTGATTCTTTTTTGCATTGGGTTTGTATTGAAATTCTTTACAATCTGGTAAATTTTGGTATTTTTTCCACACTCATAGAATTGTTGGTTAATAAAAAGTCATTTAATGCTTTGCCTTTTCTTTTGCTATTTCAAATACATTTTCAGAGGGAAACTTTGAAGACCAGGAGTGTTTGAACAACCCCACTAATCAAGGCAAGCCATCATATCCATGTGATGTAGGTTTGCACAACATAGCTCACATCCTCATACATTAACATTGCTTAACTTGCTAAGAAAATAATGATTTAATAAATGGTCATATAGAGATATATGCTTATTATTATGAGTTACTATGGTTGCTATGATATGGTGGATGATCATGAGTCACCTGACTGGGCATAACCGTACAACCACCTCTTGCTGGTATGGGAAGGTCGTGACTTGGGGTGTCCGCGTGATCTCTCACCGATATGCCCCAAAGAGGGAGGGTTATGCACGCATGCCACCTTGGCCCGGCGGGTGGTGATAACTGTGTGAGCCCCGTTAAGTTCAGTTGGGCCCGTCCCCGTTTGGGATAGTTTTGTTTAACCACGACGGTGGCAGGTGTCATGAGGACACAGGGCCACCCAGGGTAGGACTCCGGACGGGAGTGGTTGCTGGGGAGATGATGAGAGAGTCACGGGTCAGGCAAGTTGCGTTGGAGCAATGTTGGTCCACCCGAATGGGATCATGAGGTCAGTGCTCCAGAGTGTGGGTAAAGTGTGCAACCTCTACAGAGTGTAAAACTATTCGAATAGCCGTGTACACGGTAATGGACGGCCCGACCAGGCCTTAATAGATGGTCACCTGTGTGGATGTTAGTATTGATGGAAGAACTCTCCAGTTGAGTGGAGATGCTTGATGAGCATTCCGGTGGTTGTGAGACAACCCCGGGCATGAGTAAGTAGTTGTTATAATGTCAAGTGGTATTATTCTTAATTTGTTGCTATGCTATTGTTTGCTGCATTGCTTGCGTATTATGAGCTTGCAAGTACATTCAAAGTACTCACCTGGCGTATCATGCCAGATGCAGGAGAAGCCGAGGACGGAGGTCCTGATGATGCGTACTAGGAGGTGTCCACAGCAGTGTCCCTGTGTATGGAGTTGCCGCTATATTCCGCTACGCCGTAGAAGTAGTTAATAGTTTTGAGGCCCCGTTATGTCTCATAAATAATGTAGATATTGTGCTGCACCAAGGGTGCCTATGGCATCGCTATCTTTGTAAGATATGCTCTTGTAACATTATGCTATCAATAAAGTCAGTTCTGTTCTGTGCCAAGTTGTTGAGTGTTTCCAGAAGACATGATCTGTGGGTTGGAAGCACTGGTAATCTGATTCATGGAATCGGTGTGCCACAGGCACGGAGTTAATAAGTTAGTCCCAAAAATGATATAAAATGGCTTATAAATGCATATAAGACAACCCAAGTTGATAATATAATAGCATGGAACAATAAAAAATTATAGATACGTTGGAGACGTATCAAGCATCCCCAAGCTTAACTCCTGCTCGTCCTCGAGTAGGGAAGTGATAAAGACCGAATTTTTGATGTGGAATGCTACCTAACATATTTTTTCTTCGTAACTTCTTTATTGTGGCATGAATGTTCAGATCCGTAAGATTCAAAACAATAGTTTAATATTGACAGGAAAACAATAATACTTTAAGCATACTAGCAAGGTAATCATGAACTTTTGAAATAACAAGGCCAAAGAAAGTTATCCCTACAAAATCATATAGTCTCGCTATGCTCCATCATCCCCACACAACGAATTTAAATCATGGACAACCCCGGTATTGGCCAAGTAATTGTTTTCGCACTCTTACTTTCTCAAACCTTTTCAACTCCCATGCAATACAAGAGCGTGAGCCATGGATATAGCACTATAGGTGGAATAGAGTGTGGTGGAGGTTGTGAGGCAAAAAGGAGGAGACGGTCACATCGTACTGGCATATCAATGGGCTATGGAGATGCCCATCAATAGATATCAATGTGAATGAGGAGGGATTGCCATGCAACGGATGCACTAGAGCTATAAGTGTATGCAAACTCAAAAAGAAAACTAGTGGGTGTCCACCCAACTTGCTTGCTCACGAAGACCTAGGGCAATTTTGAGGAAGCCCATCATTTTAATATACAAGCCAAGTTCTATAATGAAAATTCCCACTAGTATATGAAAGTGACAAAACAAGAGACTCTCTATCGTGAAGAACATGGTGCTATTTTGAAGCTCAAGTGTGGTAAAAGATAGTAGCATTGTCCCTTCTCTCTTTTTCTCTCATCATTTTTTTGTTTGGGCTCTTTGGCCTCTTTTTTTCATTTCATTTTTTTGGTGGGCATCTTTGGCCTCTATTTTTTTATTTCCTCACATGGGACAATGCTCTAATAATGATGATCAAAATCACACTTTTATTTACTTACAACTCAATACTTAGAGCAATAATGACTCTATATGAAATGCCTCAGGCAGTGTACCGGGATGTGCAACGATCTAGCTTAGCGTATGACGTTGAAACATCTCACTAGCTATCTTACTATCATGCAATGGCAATATGAAAGTGATGGCACATGTCATGAGACAGAACGGTGGAAGTTGCAAGGAAATATATCTCGGAATGGCTATGAAAATGCCACAATAGGTAGGTATGGTGGCTGTTTTGAGGAAGGTATATGGTGGGTTTTGCGCACCGGCGAAAGTTGCGCAACACTAGAGAGGCTCGCAATGGTGGAAGGTGAGAGTGCATCTATTCCATGGACTCACATTAGCCATGAAGAACTCATATACTTATTGCGGAAGTTTTATTAGTAATCGAAACAAAGTGATAAACGCATACTCCTAGGGGAAGGGTTGGTAGGTGTTAACCATCGCGCGATCCCGACTGCCACACAAAGGATGACAATCAATAAACTCAATTATGTTCCGACTTCCTAACATAGCGGTTCACCATACGTGCATGCTACGGGAATCACTAACCTCAACACAAGTATTTCTAGATTCACAACACCCTACTAACATGACTCTAATATTACCATATCCATATCTGAAAACTAATTGTGAGGAATCAAACTTTTCTTACTAATCAATTCACTTGAATATGAAAGTTTTTATTATATTCTCTTTGGATGCCTATCATATTTAGGACTAATTTCATAGCACATGCCAATTACCAAGTTACTTAGAGAGAGCACTCTCAAAATGATATAAGTGAAGATCGAGAGTTTTTATTTCTACAAAATATGACACCGTCGTGCTCTAAAAAGTTTTAAGTGAAGCACTAGAGCAAAATTATCTAGCTCAAAAGATATAAGTGAAGCTCATGGGAGCTAAATTGCCTAGCTCAAAAGGTATAAGTGAAGCTCATTGAGTATTCTAACAAATTCACGATGAGTGTGTGTCCCTCTCAAAAATGTGTGCAGCAAGGATGATTGTGACAAAACAAAAAGCAAAGACTCCTATAATACACGACGCTCCAAGCAAAACACATATCATGTGGTGAATAAAAATATAGCTCCAAGTAACATTACCGATGGATTGAAGACAAAAGAGGGGATGCCTTCCCGGGGCATCCCCAAGCTTAGGCTTTTTGGTGTCCTTGAATTTGGCTAGGGATGATTTGGGCATCCCCAAGCTTAAGCTCTTTCCACTCTTTGTTCCATTGTCCATAAGAACATCACCCAACACTTGAAAATTTCACAACACAAAACTTAAACAGAAACTCGTGATATCATTAGCATAAGAAAACAAACTACCAACTTTTTAGGTACTGTAGTAAACTTGATTTCAATTTAGATTTATATTATATTACTGTATTCTCACTTTTCCATGGCTTGTACCCCCCGATATTAACCATAGTTTCATCAAAATAAGCAATCAACACAACAAAAACAGAATCTGTCAAAAATAGAACACACTGTAGTAATCTTTATATTTCGTATAACTATGGTATCCCAAAAATTCTGACAAATTATGAAAATTAGGGAAATTTGCATATCCATCATCAGCAAAAAGAATCAACTCAAAATCTTTTTCTGGATAGGAATTAAAAATAATTCCGTGAGCACAAAGTTTCTGTATTTTTCAGCATGATTAAACAACTATCACCAAAACTAATTATAAAGGTTCTACTTGGCACAAACACTAATTAAAACATTAAAAAAACACAATAATAACAGAATTATGATGGTGTGGACACAACAAAACAGAAAGTAAAAAAGAAAAAATAAGTTTATTCATTGGGTTGCCTTCCAACAAGCGCTATCGTTCAACGCGCTTAGCTAGGCATAAGGCAATAGAATCAAGTATCGTCATCTTTAGTGCTCAAACCATAAGTAGCTCTCATCATTGACTCATAAGGCAATCTTATTTTCTTGCTAGGAAAGTGTTCCATGCCCTTATTTAATGGAAATTGAAATCTAATATTCCCTTCCTTCATATCAATAACGACACCAATAGTCCTAAGGAAAGGTCTACAAAGAATAATGGGACATGTCGGATTGCAATCAATATCAAGCACAATGAAATCTACGGGCACATAGTTCCTATTTGAAATAATAATAACATCATTGATCCTTCCCACAGGTTTCTTAATAGTAGAATCCGCAAGATGCAAATTAAGAGAGCACTCATTAATCTCATTGAAGCCTAGAACATCACATAAAGATTTTGGAATTGCGGAAACACTAGCACCCAAATCACACAAAGCATGGCATTCATAATTTTTAATCTTGATTTGTGTAGTAGGTTCCCACTCATCATGAAGTTTTCTAGGAATAGATATTTCCAACTCAAGTTTCTCTTCAAGAGACTTCATCATACCATCAACGATATTATTGGTAAAAGCCTTATTTTGGCTATAAGCATGTGGAGAGTTTGGCATGGATTGCATCGAGGAAATACATTCAATCAAAGAGGAACTGTTATAATTAAATTCCTTAAAATCCAAAGTAGTAATTTCATCACTACTCAAAGTTTTGATATCCTCTACTCCACTTATAGTATTTTCAGCATCAATATAAATAGACTCTGAATCATTGGGGCGTTTCTCAACCAAAATGGATTCATATCCAGCCCCATCATCATTAAGATTGACATTAGAAAACAAGGATTCGATAGGAGTCACACCAAGCACTTTGAGATCTTCATGATTCTCATTACATATTTCAGGTTTAGCAGCCATATTATTGACTAAGGTAGCTTGTTTATCAGAAATCTGGCCTACCAATTTTTCAAGATGAACAAATTGAGAATTTAACGCAAGGCATTCTTTGGCCATATCATCAACCTCTTTATTCATATAAGCCATAAAGAATTTTGCTCCCTTAGTTCTCTACGAAAGTAACTATTATGATCAAACTGTGTAGACATGAAGCTTTTAGCACTAGTCTCAATCTCTTCAAACCTTTTATAGTAAGCATCATAATCATTTGGTTGGGCCATGATGACTTAGCAAGAAGACAAGCACACAAGCAAACAGAAAGCAAGCAAAAGAAAGGGCGAACGGAAAAGGAAAATATTTTTGTAAATTTTGTTTTTTAGAAGTGGGGGAGAGGAAAACGAGAGGCAAAAGGAAAATAATGTAAATGCAAGAGATGAGTTTGCGATAGTTACTTGGATATGCTTCACTTGAATACTCCCCGGCAACGGCGTCAGAAATTCTTCTTGCTACTTCTCGAGTTTGCGTTGGTTTTTCCCTTGAAGAGGAAAGGGTGATGCAGCAAAGTAGCGATAAGTATTTCCCTCAGTTTGAGAACCAAGGTATCAATCCAGTAGGAGTATCAAGATGAGGCACCAATGAACCTGCGCAAAAGCAAACAAACTTGCACCCAACGTGATAAAGGGGTTGCCAATCCCTTCACGATTATTTGCAAGGTGAGATCTGACAGAGATGAAAGATAACTAAGTAAAAGTGCAGCAAGGTATTTTTGGTAGATCTGAATATATGATGTGTAAAATAGACCCTCGGGCCATAGTGTTCACTAGAGGCTTCTCTCATGATAGCAAGTATTACGGTGGGTGAACGAATTACTGTCAAGCAATTGATAGAATGGCGCAAAGTCATGACGATATCTAAGGCAATGATCATACATATAGGCATCATGTCCGAAACAAGTAGACCGATACTGTGTGCATCTACTACTATTACTCCACACATCGACCGCTATCCAGCATGCATCTAGTGTATTAAGTTCATAACAAACGGAGTAACGCCTTGTGACATCCTCAGCTTTTGCTACAGTAATGAATGTAATTAAGCTACAGCGATCCCTAACAAATGATGCCACATCATGGTGATTATTATCGTTGCTCTCGGGATTGTTAGTTGAAACCGAATCAAAATTCGAAACTTAAAGATAAAGTCGAACGAGAAAAGATTTCGGTTGTTAAGATAAAAATTTCAGGGGAGTTATAAAGATTACCTAACGAATAATAATATGAATCGGGCACTTTTGAAATTATTGATAATCCCTATATATTTAAAAGAGAAGCTTTATGTAAAAAAATAAAGGAAATAAAGTAAAAAATAAAAAGAAAGTATTTTATAAAAAAATAATAAATATTAAAAGAATATAAACTAAAAAAATAAAATAAATAAAAATAAAAAGTCCCTCGCCCAACTTGGGCCAAAATTGGCCCAGCCACCCCGGCCCAACACCCCCCACAACCAACCTATACTACTTGGGGGTATATAACCCCCAAACCCTAACCTAAATCACCCCACCCACACCCCACTACCTCCCGAGCAGCCGCCAGAACCAGGCACGAGGGGCTGGTTCTCTCGACCCTCTCGCTCGCACTCTCGTCACCCCACCCCAGATCCCGCTCGAGTCGGCCCCATCCCACGTCGCGAGATCCCACCCCATCGAGCATTCCCCCCTCGCGAGCCGAAGGCTCTCCCGTCGCCCCTGCCTCGTCTCCCTCAGCCCCTCGCTCACCCCCGCGCCTCCCGTTCCCCGTCGCTGCGCCTCACAACCACAGCGCCCCTGGATCCCATCGCCCCGCCCTGGCCGAGCGCCCCCGTCGCCCTGGCGCTCGCCACCCCCCCCCCCAGTCGCCTCTCCTCTCCCTCACGCGCCGGCCCTCCCCATCCCGAGCGCTGCTCGCCGCTCCCCTGTCCCGCCCATGCTATAGCACCCACCGCGCCGGCTGCCGTCGCCCCGCCACCGCGCGGGCCCCCAGCCGCCGCGCCTCACCGGCACCTCCTCCGCCACCTCCACGCCGGTCCCTCCTCGGCTGGCTCAGACCACTGCGCCGCCGTCCCTTCTCCACCCCGACGCCGCACCGGCCCTGTGCCGGGTCCGCACTGGCGCCACCGGATCCACCGCCTCTTCACTGGACCTTCCCCGACGGTCACGTCTACATCGGGCCACTGCTACGTCTACAACGCGGTGAGCCCATTCGGGCTCCTCCCACCATGTCCTTCCTCTCCCTACTCCGATGATTCGCCGGCCATGTGCTCGCGTGCGCCCTTGGCCACCCCCTATTAAACACGGGGGATAGCCCGTGTGATTTGTGCATTATGAATGTAAAAGAACAAAAAAATGAAAAGACAAGGGAGATGTGTATATGTATACGAAATATGTATGTATGCATGTGAATATGGTTGTGTATGTGTGTATAATAGATATTACTGGATGTGTGAGTATGTGTGTTGCGTATGTGTGTGCGTGTAGTGTTTGTGTGCTCGTTGTCCCAATGACATGCGGGGCCCATGTCCCTTATAATAATAATAATAAAACGAAATGAATAATTAGTTATATTAATTAATTAGTTAATTACTTCAATAGATAAATTACTAATCTGTTAATATAGATAAATAATGATCTTTTAGAATATAACACGTGGATCCCCTATTTAATTAATCTGATTAATTAATATTAAACCTAATTAAAAACTGAGTCTATGACGCATGGGACCCATTGGTCAGTTGACCAGTCAACTGCTGATGTCAGCATGACATCATGCTGATGTCATAAAGGCATTTAATTAAATTTATTAAATCTGCTTTTAATTCGTAATAATTAATAAAACTTTAAAAAATAATATTAAATAAAACCGTAAGTCAGATCAAAATATTTTCAACATGAAAGTTGATCAGCAGAACGAGACGAACCCGGATACACGGTCCATTCGTTTGTCACGCGTCCCTAGCATAGCAAACATGGAACTTTTCCATCGTTTCTCGTGTGACCGGTAGTAGCCCGAGACCCGAAAAATATCGTCAGATATTCTTACGGCCCATCTATGACAGATGTTGCTGCATTAGCTCATGTCTAGCGTGCATCTTGCCATGTCATGCATTGTGTTGCACCGTTGCTATTATTTAGTGTTTCTTCCCCCTCTTCTTACCAGTAGACCCCGAGACTGACGCTGCTGCCGGGTACATCTATGATCCCGCTGACCATCCTTTTGCTGCAGAGCAGCAAGGCAAGCAAACCCCCCTTGATCATCCCTATATCGCCTATGTCTTTCTCCCTCATGCTTGCATTAGTATTTTGCTACTGTTGTAGTTAGCTCCTATATCTGATGCATAGCCTGTTTTTGATGAACTGCTACTTTCAGTACTGTACTTTAAACCTGCTTAGTATAGGTGGAGCAGTCTTCCCTTCTGACCCCGTAGTCCAGTTGCCCCGCTTTATTTTCAAATCTCGATCCCTGATCGACGAGCCAGACCCAACACAACACATACACCCCCTTAGTTGTACGACGCTACAGAGATACTATCGGGTACCGAGGATGACACCTCGCGAAGTACTCCTGATGATATGTCTGTAGTACAGCTAGTCGATCGTTGTTATCGAGGGTGATTCCTCTTTTACCAATCCCAACGATGCCTCTGTCATGCAACCCCTCAAGTGTGGGACCCCCGAGGGTGATTCCACTAAGCCCACCTTGATGGATACATCGTTCAGAATCCAAGGAGAGTGATACCTCGGATTCCCCCCGATGTTACAACCACACAGTTACTCGACCATGTTACTGGGATCATTGGTGATTACTTGATAGACGGGTGGATTCCCGCGAGATTGTGTCGATGACCTATATAAATGATAATGGATTTGGTTATTTGATCTGGGTTGGTCGGAAGGCCTTATTACGCACTAACCGTGTGCGTGGGAAGAATTATGGGTACTCGACGTCGTGGTATCAGCCGAAGCTCTTCAGGCGTCAGTGATGTAGCGACGCGCGCCCGAGTGGTCCCGAGATGCATCGCTCTTGTATTAAGGGGTGCTAGGATTGACGTAGGCTGCCCTTGCATCATGCAGGAGCGCGGAGGGGAAGTGGGCCCATGAACCCTCTGTGCTTAGGAGTTCGACCGGCGGGCTGGCCTCTCTGCTGAGCTTAGGTGGGGTTGCGATGTGTCGATATTCCGAGGCCGAGCACGACCCAGAAAAGTGTGTCCGGCCAGAGTGTTATCGAGCGCGTCGGGGAATGTGTTGTGCACCCTTGTACGGAACAACTTATCTATTCGAATAGCCGTGTCCATGGTTACAGGACGACTTGGAGTTGTGCCCTGATCTTATACAACTACAATTGTTACTTAACTCGATTTTAGTTGCCCCGGGATTGCTTCCTTGTAGGGAGTCGAGGGAGGATCTCTGGACGTGACCTCATTTTAATATTGCTCCAACAATATGACTATTATTTGTGTTACACCTGATCTACTCTCGTCTATTGCTGCAAGACCCGTGAAGATGCTAGTCTTCGATAGGACTAGGCCTTCTCTCTCTATTCTCGCATTGTTGCAATCAGTCCACATATAACCACCCCCCTTTCTTTGATACTGATGCATACTTAGCATAGTTCTGATGTAAGACTTGCGAGTACTTCGGATGAGTACTCACCGTTGCTTTGCTCCCCCTTTGTCCCCTTGATCCGTTGCTGCGACCAGATGGTGGAGCCCATGAGATGGAGTTTCCTGCCGACGCCTGCCACCCCGATGGTGTCTCCTTCATGGAGGCCGCTGAAGACGAGGAGTAGTTTAGAAGGTTCCCGGTCAGGAGGCCTCGCCTCGTTCGATCATGTTTCTTTTGTGCTAGCCTTCTCTAAGGCACCCCATGTTTTATGTCTGTACTTAGATATTGTTGCTTCCGCTGACTCGTGTGCTTTGAGCTTCTGTATTCTAGCCCTCGAGGCCCCTGACTTGTAATATGAAGCTTGTATTATTTTATTTGTGTCTAGAGTTGTGTTGTGATATCTTCCCGTGAGTCCTTGAGTTTGATCGGATGCATTTGCGTGTATGATTAGCGTAGGATTAAACCGAGGGTGTCACAAGTTGGTATCAGAGCCGACTGTCTGTAGGTAGCCCCCTTTCCAACTCCTTGGCCGAAGTTGAGTCTAGTGTTTGAAAAACTTCACTAACACTGATGTTGTGGCTTACGGGCCCACATCTCAATTGGGTGGTATTAGTATCTTTTACTCCTTTTCTATACTCTGGGTTCTACTCTCTCTTATCTTTCGGGTTAAATATTTTACTAACTCCAACTATAGGTTCTTGTAACTAATTCCTCCTGGAGAACCCCACAATTCCAGACGATGACTTGATCCGTCAGAAGACTCCAAAGTTACTCTCCAATGTTCTGTCGAGAGTTGATGCTCATCGCTTATGCAATTTCCCTTCCTCCGTCAACCCCTATGGATGACTGCATACAAATGTCGTCCATACTTTCTTTTCCAATTGCTCGTGTTTTATGAGATGCAACGAATTATCTTATCGGGGATTCGTCCGTCATCAGTTGTCATGGGTTTCAAAAGTTCTTTGAATTGCTATTCGATCTTTCGGAATTACCAGTAACCTATTGCTTTTGACCTTTCTCACCTGTTTGTGTTATGGTTAAATCCATATGTCTAGCAGCATTCATTAAAATCCTTTGTGATTTTCCTGTGATCTTATTGATTCTACCTTTGTGTGAATGCACACAATCATCTATTGTGACTCATAAATTATCTTCTGGCTCAGACGTCCTTCCAGACAGAGATGGTTCTCAACAAATCAACTTTTCAACTTACTTGCGTTTGATCGGAGCAACTGATTACGATACACCAAGCTGGAAATCATATTCCCTTTGGTAATTAATTATTGATATTTTTCAGATGTTCTATAACCCGATGCATTGCATCATATCTTCCTCTGATTGGGTACCAAATACTCACATGAGATCCTTGTGGATCGTCAGACTCATTGCTGGGTTATTATCCAACGGAATCCTTTACATTTAAAAAGGAAATTCTTGTGATTGCTTTCCCTGACACATGATGCCATTGGTAAATTGTGTCTTCTCCCTCTGATAAGTTGTACCCTATGCTTTTGTCAGCAATGCCCTTCAAGCATGTGTTAATTACTCTTGAAGTTTGTGGTATATGGTCCTAAGATGACCCGACGGGTTGAACCTATGCTTTCCTAAATTAATTACTCGAAAGGTTTTCATGAGTCTTACTCTTCTGGTGCTTTGCCGAATATCCTTTCAAAGCTACAACCTGATCAAAGGCGAGGAGTAAATGGCAGGTGATGCATTGATGAAGTGGGAGTCGACCTTGAACTTTGTGTTCATGCCCATGGAAACGACGTTGATCCTATCATAGAAACTTCTCGTATCAATAATCATTCATTCTGTGGTTTAAATCTGGCATTTGTGATCTTGTCCTTTGCAATCGTGGTTCCGACCATGTTTTCCTACCTTGATTTCATTCTCATACGAGTTAAAGTACTTGTCTTCTTCAGATCAATGCACCAGTCCAAGCCTTAATGTTGATCTACCTCCGGGTATTATTCCTTGTAGCTCGGGGATATCACGGAGCTACATAACTTCTTATGAGCTCCTCATCAACTATGATATTTTCATTAATTCCAGTTCTCCTCGTGTTTTGAGTTGTTGGACATGCAAGTACAGCGATAATTGAATCAAGTATGCATTGCGATTCAACAACCTTTAGTAATCTTCCTTTTTTATGAGTTTGTACTCGATCATGTCATTCCAAGCTGTTAAGCTACATCATCATCGTCATGTCGGACCTCGACCATGCTATCTATACCCTTCATCCCTGGAACACAATTCCAACTGTGCGTTAAGCTTGCATCGAGCTTTCCACATCATGTTGGTTGTCCTGAAAGGCAATGTCAATTCGAAGCTAGCAGTCTTATCTGTGATTCCGACATCCTCTTGCTTCATCATTCCCTTGCTTGATGTTGTCGCTGAACGATTACATCTTCGTGAAGCTTCTCGACAAATGTGTCGTGATCATCATCAGCATTCTGAGCTCTTGCAGGGTATCAATCGAATACTAGTTGAGTAATACCATCCTTGCCCCTCGATGATCTGTGTTATCATCGACAAACCTTATTGCCTTTCTTCCAACACAAACTTGATCATGTTTTGTGTTGTCCTTAGAGTTCCTTGCTAATTCAGCTTCTGTTATCTTCTACCTTGGAGTATTACTATCTGGTATGTCAAGAATGTCGTGAAACTTGCACACGTCTTAAGAATTCTTGATATACTAATACTTCTCACCATCACCATTCATTCTTGGTTCCGTGTTGTTTCAAACCGGAATACCAACAAGTGAACTCTGATGTGTGATCCCAATACCTCTGGCAACCCTATTGCCTTGAGGTTAACAACTGATTGTTTCATTCTTATTGTGTTGGGTGTCGACTCATCATTTTTGACATTGGTTGTGCTACTCCCCCTGTATTTCCGAGTACACCCTTCGACCAATGTTTAATTGTTGTTGTTCCCTCAAGCATACAACCTTATACCATTTGATTTGACAAATGCTATCTCCTTGATATTATAAATTTTGGGAGTTCAACCCTGGCAAAACCTTGAGGGATTGTTGTTGAGCCCATCAGCCACACCCTCAGCTTCTTCATGTTCCACGATGAAGCTCTTGAAAGCATTATCCTTGTGTCTAGCTCATGAAGAATATGTTGGGTAGAAGAAGTGTATTTCCCAAAGTTCACGTGCACTCTTTCCGCCGTGAATATGTGAAAGTTTTGTTTCTCTTCCTCTCAGGAAATACCAAATCATTCACGCATGTGCGAAGTGTTATATGTTTTGAAGATTTGTTATCTTCACTTCATATAACTTCTCTTAGCACGCCAAGCCACTGACTGCTTTGATCAAGGGAAAAGAAGTTCCTTCATAAGAGCTAATCCGGACTTACACGTGCAGCCTTGTTATCCTCGATGATGGTTTCCAAATGAGAACTCGGTTACATTTTGACGTAAGAATTCTATGTGGGCACAAATGTCTTGACATTGTGTTCATATGTCTTAAAGTCGAACTCATGATTCAAGGATTGCTTGTGTAGTTCATATCCTGAGACTCCTGCATCATCATCTTTTCTTCTCAGGTATCTTAAGCATGAGGTATCCTAACACCAATCAGATCTGAATCTCGGACAAATATGATGGTTGGAACATTTTCCAATAATTATAACTTTGGTCTTATGTAATCTGGTACGGTGATATCTTGTCTGGCACACCGGGCCGAAGGACCTATTGTTATAAATGCTTCCATACGTAAGGTTAGCCATTCTACCATGCAGAAAATATATGAATTTTTTCATAAGTTGTCCTTCATGAATCCTCTTTGTATACCCATAAGTCCAACCTTACCTCATGACCATGTCGATGCTACCCCGAAGCATGGATGCGGTACTTCAAATTTCAACAGGAACATTGGAAGCGCAATGCTAAATTATTCCTGATCAATTATCCAAACCGTATGGTATGGGTAAACATCATGGTTCCTCTTGCCTCTTTATCCAGATGGATAGGCACTTAATGACCTATCATGTATGCCATACTCTATGTTTTCCTCGGGAATGGTATACTTTAAATTCTTTGTGTGTGTGAACACATTTTCCTTCCTATTGGTCTGTTTGACCTTTCTTGTGGCATAACTTATCTAAGCAGTCTTAATTCCCTGCTTAGTTAAAATTCTCAGTATACGACTTTGTCAGTAAGACCCTGTTACTATTGTGGATAACATTCCAGTAGCCGTCGGTGGACGAGGACCTTGCCGATTGGTCCACCTCGTTTCAACGAGCAGGAAAATGGTTCTAGTCGTCCCTGATACGCCTCCATCGTATCTACTTTTCCAAACTATTTTTCTCTTGTATTGGGACCTAATTTGCATGATTTGAATGGCACTAACCTGGACTAACGTTGTTTTCGGCACAATTGCCATGGTGTTGTTTTTGCGCAGAAATAAAATTTCTCGGAATGACCTGAAAATTTATGGAGAATTTTTGTGGAATATATAAAAAATACTGGTGCAAGAATCAGCGGAGGAAGTGGAGCATGGAGCCCACAAGCCCAACAGGCGCGGGCCCCCCTGGCCACGCCTGGCAGGCTTGTGGGGGCCACAAAGCTCCACCGCCTCCAATCTCAGCTCTATTTAGTCCGTCTCGATCGAAAAAATCAGGGAGAAGAGTTCATCGCATTTTACAATACGGAGGCGCCGCCACCTCATGTTCTTCATCTCGAGGGCAGATCTGGAGTCAGTTTTGGGCTCAAGAGAGGGGAGATCGTCGCCATCGTCATCATCAACCTTCCTTCATCGCCAATTCCATGATGCTCTTCACCGTTCGTGAGTAATCTCATCGTAGGCTTGCTAGACGGTGATGGGTTGGATGAGATCTATCATGTAATCGAGTTAGTTTTGACGGGGATTGATCCCTAGTATCCACTATGTTCTGAGATTGATGTTGCTACTACTTTTCCATGCTTAATGCTTGTCACTAGGGCCCGAGTGCCATGATTTCAGATCTGAACCTATTACGTTGTCACCAATATATGTGTGTTCTTGATCCTATCTTGCAAGTTGTAGTCACCTACTATGTGTTATGACCTGGCAACCCCGGAGTGACAATAGCCGGAACCACTCCCGGAGATGACCATAGTATGAGGAGTTCATGCATTCACCAAGTGTTAATGCGTTGGTCCGGTTCTTTATTAAAAGGAGAACCTTAATATCCCGTAGTTTCCATTAGGACCCCGCTTCCACGGGAGGGATGGACAATAGATGTCATGCAAGTTCTTTTCCCTAAGCACGTATGACTACATACGGAATACATGCCTACATTAGATTGACAAACTAGAGCTACTTACATATCTCTCCGTGTTATAACTGTTGCATGATGAATAACATCCGACATAATCATCCATCACTGATCCAATGCCTACGAGTCTTTTCCTACTGGTCCTTGCTACATTACTTTGCTGCTAGTGTTGTCACTGCTGTTACTGTTACTTTGCTGCTACTAGTTACTGTTGCTACTGCTACTATCACCCTACCTTGCTACTGATACTTCGCTGCAGATACTAAATATTTCAGGTGTGGTTGAATTGACAACTCAACTGCTAATACTTGAGAATATTCTTTGGCTTCCCCTTGAGTCGAATCAATAAATTTGGGTTGAATATTCTACCCTCGAAAACTGTTGTGATCCCCTATACTTGTGGGTTATCAAGACTATTTTCTGGCGTCGTTGCCGGGGAAGCATAGCTCTATTCTTTGAGTCACTTGGGATTTACGTCTGCTGGTCACTATGAAGAATCTAAGAGATCCAAGAACTAAAGTCTTGCCCTCAACTATGAGGACAGGTAAGGAACTGTCATCTAGCTCCGCACTTGATTCACCTTCAGTTATGAGTAAGTTTGCGACACCACCTCCTGCTAGAAATTTTGATATGTCGCATGTTCTTGATGATGCTACTTCTGCTGCCCATGATGCTTATGATGATGGTATGCTTGATACTGCTTTGCCTGATGATTCTATGCTTGACACTGCTTTGCCACTAGGTGCCCTTGATGCACAAATTGCTAGAGTTGCTGTAGATGTGATGATACTTCTGAAGCTGCTGATACTATTGAAGTAGAACCTGCTATTTTGCCTGCTAGAACTAGCTCTCCTAGATATGAATTGACTGATATGCCTGAATGTAATGTTATGGAGGGAGAGATAGCTGAGGACTTTCTTGCTTGTAAGGATAGCTATGATGTTGAGAATTTACTGCGCAAGTGGAAAGAAAAATCTCTGAACTCTAGGATGAAATACGACCCGAAGTTTGCTACTTCGCCTATCTTTGTGACCGATAAGGATTATGAATTCTCTGTTGACCCTGAGTTAATCACTCTGGTCGAATCTGATCCTTTTCACGGTTATGAGTCTGAATCGGTTGTAGCCCATCTTACCAAACTGCACGATATAGCCACCCTATTCACTAGTGAGGAAAAGATCCGCCACTACTATATCCTCAAGTTGTTTCCTTTCTCGCTAAAGGATGATGCTAAGACCTGGTTCACTTCTCTTGCTCCTAGTTGTGTGCGTAGCCCCCAGGATATGGTCTACTACTTCTCTGAGAAATATTTCCCTCCCCATAAGAAGCAACCTGCCTAGCAGGAAATATACAACTTTGCACAAGTTGAAGAAGAGAGTCTCCCACAAGCTTGGGGAGGCTCTTCCAGCTGTTGAATGATTTGCCTGATCACCCTCTTGATAAGAATGAAATACTTGATATCTTCTATAATGGACTTACCGATGCTTCTAAAGACCACCTAGATAGTTGTGTCGGTTGTGTTTTTAGGGAACGAACTATAGGACAAGCTGAGATCCTATTGAATAACATCTTGTGCAATGAGAATGCTTGGACTATTCCCGAACCACCTCTGAAGCCAACTCCTAAGAAAAGAGGTATTCTATTCCTCAGTCCCGAAGATATGCAAGAAGCTAAGAAATCTATGAAAGAGAAAGGCATTAAATCTGAAGATGTCAAAAATCTACCACCTATCGAAGAGATCCTTGGTCTCGATAACCCGATACAGGTAGTAGAAGTAAATTCTCTTCGTAGGTTCGATGAGAGTGATATTCCTTTTGATAAACCTGCTAGCTTATGCCTAGATAAATTTGATAACTTTGTTGCCAAACAACAAAGCTTCAATGATTATGTTAGCAGACAATTGGAACAGAATGCTCGTATGCTTAGTCATTTAAGTAATTGTGTGGACAGAAACGTCAATGATCGTAAGCTTCTGAGTAAACATGCCTCTATGGCCACCACTCAAGTAGAACAAGTACTTAAGGCTCAGAATGACTTGATCAATGAGTTGAATGACAATTCTGTCATAGTCGTCACTAGAGACGGTAGAATGACCCAGGAACCTTTGTATCCTGAGGGTCATCCGAAGAGAATTGAACAAGATTCTCAAGGAGTTAGCACTGATGCACCTAGTCATCCTAGGAAGAAGAAGAGAGATGATAGGAACCTGCACGCTAGCAACCCTGTTGCTGCTACACCTCAGAGTCCAAACGATGTCTCTGTCTCTGATACTGAAACACAATCTGGTGATGAACATGGGCCTAATGATGATATCAATAGTGATGCTCATGATGATGCCCAACCTAGCAATGTTAAGGATGTGGAGATTGAACCTATTGATCTTGATAACCCACAACCTGGGTTCTTAAGAGGCATGGTAAAGAAAGGGAACCATGGGTTTAGAAACCCATGCCCTTTCCTCCCAAACCATCCAAGAAAAAGGATGATGAGTATTTTGAGCGATTTGTTGAAATGATTAGACCTGTCTTTCTGCAAATGCGTTTGACACATAAGCTCAAAATGTCTCCCTATGCCAAGTACATTGAAGATATTGTGACTAATAAGAGGAGGATACCTGAGGTTGAGATTTCCGTCATGCTTGCTAACTATACCTTCAAGTGTGGAACTCCTAAGAAACTAGGTGATCCCGGAGTGCCCACTATACCTTGCTCCATTAAAGGCAACTACGTAAGAACCGCTTTATGCGATCTTGGAGCCGGTGTTAGTGTTATGCCTCTTTCTCTTTATCATAGACTTGAACTGTATAAGTTGACACCCATTGAAATCTCTCTGCAAATGGCCGACAAATCAACTGCTTTCCCTATCGGCATTTGCGAGGATGTGCATGTTGTGGTTGCCAACGTCACTATCTTAACAGACTTTGCTATTCTGGATATTACCGAGGACGATGCCATGGCGGTCATCCTTGGAAGACCCTTTTTAAACACCGCACGGGATGTTATAGATTGCAACAAAGGCAATGTCACTTTCCATGTCAACGTAATGTGCATATAGTGCACTTTCCGAAGAAACAATATCGAGTACATTGCATCAATGCTATCGAAAAAACTTCATCGATTCTTATTGGGAGCTTTGAATGCCCTATTCCTCGTGTTAAGATGAAGTATGATTTGCTTCTTGGGGAGATACACATCCCCATTGAGGTAACCTAGTAACTATTCAAAAATTCTCCGTTCACTTTTGCGATTCGAAAAGGTTTGTCAAGGAGACTTGATCAACCTCATTGACGGATTTCTTTCGATGACCATGAGATGGATGAATCTAGGAGTCACAAACCTCTATTCCAAGCTTTCACCTTTGGTTGCTTAGAAGAAAAATGATAGATTTAGTTTAGTTTTCCCTATTTTCTGTTTTAGCATCCCGTAGAAAAGTACCCCGAAAACAAAAGTTCTCCGCACGTCCTGAAAATCAAGTATGATTTTTTCTGGAATTTTTGGAAAATACTGAGACGAAGAGCTAGTCTGGGGGCTGCACCAGTGGGCCACAAGCCCTGGAGGCACGGGCACCCCCTGGCCGCGCCTACCAGGCTTGTGGGGCCCACGTGCACCCCCTCCACTCATTCTAGCCCCCATCTGCTTCTCCTACCCCTAGAAAAAATCATTTCGCAGCTCAAACCCGTGTTCTTGCTCTTCTTGCTGGGATTTTCGATCTCCTTGTGCAAAGCACCATTCACCAAACTGTTTTGGGGAAATTGCTCCTTGGTAAGTGACTCCTCCATTGGTCCAATTAGTTTTTGCTCTAGTGCCTTATACATCGTGTATTTTTGCTGCCTTGGTGACCATGTTCTTGAGCTTTGCATGCTAATTTTAGCTGGTCCCAAGTAGTTTTGATGCATAATATGGCCTCTAGGCACTTGTGGGAGTAGTTGCTATGAGTTTTGTTGAGCCTTGTTCACTTTTCCTTAGAGTCACTAAAAATTTCAGAAATTTTCAGAGATAGAAAAGGGAAAAGATGAGGAGGTTCTTAAGAGGCTCTTCAAGCCGTGACCCCAAGGATGATGGAAGTGAGAAGAAGCCCAAGTATCCGGTCCCTCGAGTTGCAGAAGATCGAGCGTGCGAATGGCCAAGCGATGTGTTCTTACGCGCCGCCGGACTTTATGAGGACTTTTATCACTTGGTGGAGAATGCAGGCCTTACCGCCTACGTTGAAGATAAGTGTCTGCAATACCTCCTCCTCACTAATATTTTCATGCAAAGCTTTAATTTCTATCCAAGGAAGAATCCTCCTTTGATTGAGTTCAAATTATATGATATCCCCCAGTGCATGTCACTCCAGGATTTTTGCAATGTTTGCAAATTACCTTATGTTGGGGATATTCATGAACCTCGTCCACGGGACTTGGAGGCTTTCATAGATACTATTGTTGTAGGAGAGGAGAGAGGAGTGTCTTGCGCTAGAGCTGCTAGCATACATGTTCCCGTGCTTCGGTACTTCTCACTATTCGTGGGAAAATGTTTGATTGGTCGTGGGAAAGGTTGGTCCCTTAGCTCCCCAGATCTTGCGGTCTTGCGCGAAGCCCTTTATTATGATAAAACTTATAGCTTGGGCGCTATAGTAGCTCAACGGTTGAACCTGAACCATTCTAAAGGCGTTGTCTATGGAGGTATCTATGCTACCCGTCTTGCTAGACATTTTGAGATACCCATTAGACTGGACGAGGAAGACGAGATTCTTCTTCCCGAGAGATATCTAGATTATGATAGCATGGTTCGCCATGACTTTCTTGATAGAGATATAAATAGAAGGATGATTTATAACCTGGTATTTAGTCAGGGTACTCGTGAGACTATTACTTTGCCTGCTCCTTCTTTGTTCAATCTTCATACAGGCAAGTACATTATTATGCCCTCGGACATCTACGCATATTGGGGCATAGCCCAACCATAGGTGCCCGTGCCCGAGGCACCAGTCGAGTACCAGACGCCAGTTTATCATTGGGAGCCAGAGGAGCTCACACAGTAGTGGCATCCTCAGTCCACTCCGGAGTACCCCGGAGCTGGTTATTTCCCTCCTTGGGAGTAGACCAACTTAGGTCAAAAGCCTAAGCTTGGGGGAGTACGTGTTTCTCACCGACTTTACATTCTTGCTTATGCTTCCACTTTGTTCGTCGGTGTTCACACGTTGCCACTGTATCATCCATGCTAGTTTATTTTCTTTTTCTCGTTTTCTTTTCGTGTGTTTGTCTAGTTTGACAAAACCCAAAAAGATTTTCTTGTTCTTCTTTTTCTTGTTGGGAGCTTTCCCGTGTAAATAGTTTTCTTTTTCTTTGGGTCAAGGTAGAAGACCATGGTTACAATGTTTAGTGGCTCCCGCATGCATATCTGTTTGTCTGTCAAAGAGCCATATTACTTTGTCTTCTCCTTTGTGTTTGCTTGTAGATTCCAGCGTAGTCCAATGCACGAGCACTCTTATTATTGTTCACATCATTCGGTCGTGCAAGTGAAAGGCAATAATGACGATATATGATGAAGTGACTGAGCCTGGAAAAGTTAGTATGAACTCGATCTATTTTGTTTTTGTAAATATGACTAGCTCATCGTTCCTGATTTAGCTTTGTTGTGAGAGAAACATGTTTGCAATGACAACTTAAAGATCATAGTTTCTGATGACATGCTTAATTAGCTAGGAGCTTATAGTGGTTTGTCTTGGATGCCAACATGAATTTTGATATGACTATGATGTAGTATGATAGGATGGTATCCTCCTTTGAATGTTTCAAGTGGCTTGACTTGGCGCATGTTCACGCATGTAGTTAAAACAAAATCAACATAGCCTCTATGATATTCATGTTCATGGTGATTTTTGTCCTACTCATGCTTGCACTCAATGTTAGTTAATCTCAATGCATTTTGATGACTGTTGTCGCTCTCTAGTTGGTTGCTTCCTAGTCTTTTGCTAGCCTTCACTTGTACTAAGCGGGAATACTGCTTGTGCATCCACTTCCATAAACCCAAAGTTGTTCCATATGAGTCCACCATACCTACCTATATGTGGTATCTACCTGCCGTTCCAAGTAAATTTGTATGTGCCACTCTCTAAACATTCTAGAAATAATCTATTTTGCATGCCCGAACCACTCATGTGGTGACAGGGGCTATCAGTATCTTCCATGCTAGGCGTGTTATCCTCGATATGTGTTCATTCACTATCATTCACGAGAAAGGGACCGATAATTGGAATGCCCAGTTCCATGCTCAAATCGAAAAGATAATTGCAAACAAAACTCCCCCTGGATTGATGTTGGTATAGACGACACCCGAGGATTCGGCTAGTCGTGGAGTGTGAATGATCGGTGGTGGGGGAGTCAAAACTTTACTTTTCTATTTGGGAATCGCCTATATCATGTGTAGCGTGGAAGATGGTGAAAACTCTTAGTCATTGCGTTGACAATGAAAGCATGCCACCCAAAATTATTATCTCTGTTTTCAAAGCATGAGCTCTCGCACCTCTGCAAATCAATGCTTCCCTCTGCGAAGGGCCTATCTATTTATGTTCCTGTTGAGTCATCCTCTTCTTATAAAAGCACCAATTAGAGAGCACCTCTGTCATTTTTTTGCTTTGCTTCTAACTGTATTGAGTATGACTGTGAATGGATCTTCTTTGCCATGAATTACAATGTTTAGTCAGCCCTTGGTCTTTGAAGGTGCTCTGCATTTATGTTTTGCGGTCTCAGAAAGAGCTAGCAAGATACCATCTGTTCATACTGCTTCATGATTGTTTCGATTGAAGTGTTGACGTTTGAGACTTATTATTATTTGCTCGCTAGTTGATTATGCCATTGATATGAGTTTACCGTGAGACCTAGTTGTCATTTGCTTATGTGGTTAGCTTGTGATCTTGCTGAAATTCTGGTTATGAGTTAGACATGGTTGCAACAACAAGTTCAAACAGAGTTCATAAAATTTTTATTTTGTCTCTTTCAATTTGTCAACTGAATTGCTTGAGGACAAGCAGGGCTTTAAGCTTGCGGGAGTTGATACGTCTCCATCGTATCTACATTTCCAAACTCGTTTGCCCTTGTTTTGGGCTCTAATTTGCATGATTTGAATGGAACTAACCCGGACTAACGCTGTTTTCAGCAGAATTGCCATGGTGTTGTTTTTGCGCAGAAATAAAAGTTCTCGGAATGACCTGAAAATTTATGGAGAATTTTTGTGGAATATATAAAAAATACCGGCGCAAGAATCAGCGGAGGAAGTGGAGCGTGGAGCCCACAAGCCCACCAGGCGCGGGCCCCCTTGGCCGCGCCTAGCAGGCTTGTGGGGCCCACAACGCTCCACCGCCTCCAATCTCAGCTCTATTTAGTCCGTCTCGCCCGGGAAAAAATCAGGGAGAAGAGTTCATCGCGTTTTACGATACGGAGGCGCCGCCACCTCATGTTCTTCATCTGGAGGGCAGATATGGAGTCTGTTTTGGGCTCCGGAGAGGGGAGATCGTCGCCCTCGTCATCATCAACCTTCCTTCATCGCCAATTCCATGATGCTCTTCCCCGTTCGTGAGTAATCTCATCATAGGCTTGCTGGACGGTGATGGGTTGGATGAGATCTATCATCTAATCGAGTTAGTTTTCACGGGGATTGATCCCTAGTATCCACTATGTTCTGAGATTGATGTTGCTACTACTTTGCCATGCTTAATGCTTGTCACTAGGGCCCGAGTGCCATGATTTCAGATCTGAACCTATTATGTTGTCGCCAATATATGTGTGTTCTTGATCCTATCCTTCAAGTTGTAGTCACCTACTATGTGTTATGACCCAGCAACCCCGGAGTGACAATAGCCGGAACCACTCCCGGAGATGACCATAGTATGAGGAGTTCATGTATTCACCAAGTGTTAATGCGTTGGTCCGGTTCTTTATTAAAAGGAGAACCTTAATAGCCCATAGTTTCCATTAGGACCCCGCTGCCACGGGAGGGATGGACAATAGATGTCATGCAAGTTCTTTTCCCTAAGCACGTATGACTACATATGGAATACATGCCTACATTAGATTGGCAAACTAGAGCTAGTTACATATCTCTCCGTGTGAAAACTGTTGCATGATGAATAACATCCGGCATAATCATCCATCACCGATCCAATGCCTACGAGTCTTTTCATACTGGTCCTTGCTACATTACTTTGTTACTACTGTTGTCACTGTTGCTACTGTTACTTTCCTACTACTGGTTACTGTTGCTACTGCTGCTATCACCCTTCCTTTCTACTGATACTTCGTTGCAGATACTAAATCTTTCAGGTGTGGTTGAATTGACAACTCAACTGCTAATACTTGAGAATATTCTTTGGCTTCCCCTTGAGTCGAATCAATAAATTTGGGTTGAATACTCTACCCTCGAAAACTGTTGCGATCCCCTATACTTGTGGGTTTTCAATACGTCTCCAACGTATCTATAATTTTTGATGGTTTCATGCTATTATCTTGTCAAACTTTGGATGTTATGCATGCCTTTTATATATTTTTTGGGACTAACTTATTAACTCAGTGCCAAGTGCCAGTTCCTGTTTTTTCCATGTTTTTTACCCCTTTTAGAGGAGATTTTGAAACGGAGTCCAAACGGAAGAAAATCCCCAAAAATATTTTTTCCGGGACGGAAGAAGATCGGGAAGCTTGAGAGCCAAGGCAGGGGAGCCTCAGGGGCCCCACAAGCCCCCACCCCATGGCCAAGGGGGAGGTCGCGGCCCACAGGCTTGTGGGACCCCTGGGCGCCCTCTCCCTAGGAGTTGCGCCTATAAATTCCCTAAAAATCCCAAAAAAATCAGGAGATCGTCGAAATTACTTTTCCGCCGCCGCAAGCTTTTGTCTCCGCAAGATCCCATCTGGGGCACGTTCTGCTGCCCTGCCGGAGGGGAGATTCGGATACGGAGGGCTTCTTCATCAACACCATGACCTCTCCGATGATGCATGAGTAGTTCACCATAGACCTATGGCTCCATAGCTAGTAACTTGATGGCTTCTTCCCTCTCTTGGATCTTCAATACAAAGTTCTCCATGATCTTCATGGAGATCTATCTGATGTAATCTTCTTCTGCGGTGTGTTTGTCGAGATCCGATGAATTGTGGATTTATGATCAGATTATCTATGAATCTTATTTGAGTTTCTTCTGATCTCTTATATGCATGATTTCATATCCTTGTAATTCTCTTCAAGTTGTGGGTTTTGTCTGGCCAACTAGATCTATGATTCTTGCAATGGGAGAAGTGCTTGGTTTTGGGTTCATACCGTGCGGTGACCTCACCCAGTGACAGAAGGGGTAGCGAGGCACGCATCGTGTTGTTGCCATCAAGGGTAAAAAGATGGGGTTTTCATCATTGGTTTGAGATTATCCCTCTACATCATGTCATCTTGCTTAAGGCATTACTCTGTTCGTCATGAACTCAATACACTAGATGCATGCTGGATAGCGGTCGATGTGTGGAATAATAGTAGTAGATGCAGAAAGTATCGGTCTACTTGTCTCGGACGTGATGCCTATATGTATGATCATTGCCTTAGATATCGTCATGACTTTGCGCGGTTCTATCAATTGCTCGACAGTAATTTGTTCACCCACCGTGATATTTGCTATTTTGAGAGAAGCCTCTAGTGAACACTATGGCCCCCAGGGTCTACTCCACACCATATTTTCAGCCTTACATTTTTTACTTCGTTGCCCTTTCCGCCTTCAAATCTCACTTTGCAAACAATCTTGAAGGGATTGACAACCCCTTTGAAGCGTTGGTTGCAGGCTTGTTTGTGTTTGCGCAGGTACTCTGGACTTGACGAGACCCTCCTTCTGGATCGATACCTTGGTTCTCAAACTGAGGGAAATACTTACTGCTCCTGTGCTGCATCACCCTTTCCTCTTCAAGGGAAAAACCAACGCAAGCCCAGTCTCCGTCAACGTGTCAATTTGTGGCATTGTTGTTTGAGAAGTAGCAGAAGGATTTCTGGCATCGTTGCCGGGGAGGAAGATCAAGTCAAGGACTCATCCAAGTAGGTGTCGCAAACTCATCTCTTGAATTTACTTTGTTTGCGAGTTGCCTCTCGTTTTCCTCTCCCCCACTTCACCAATTTGCCTTTTTTCGTTTGCCTTTTTCGTTCGCCCTTTTTCTCGCCTGCTCTTTGTTTGCTTGTGTGCTTGCTTGCTTGCTGAAGTCACCATCAACGAAAACACCAAACTTTGTGACTTCTCGAATACTAATAATAATGATTTTATTAGTACTCCGATTGCTCCCGCCACTAGTGCGAAGACATACGAAATCAATGCCGCTTTGCTGAATCTTGTTATGAAAGAGCAATTCTCTGGCCTTCCTAGTGAAGATGTCGCATCCCATCTCAATACCTTCATTGAGCTTTGCGATATGCAAAATAAAAAAGATGTGAATAATGACGTGATTAAATTGAAGCTTTTTCTTTCTCGTTGCGAGATCGCGCAAAAACTTGGTTTTCTTGTTTGCCCAAAAATAGTATCGATTCTTGGGATAAGTGCAAAGATGCTTATATATCCAAGTATTTTCCGCCGGCTAAGATCATCTCTCTCTGTAATGATATCATGAATTTTAAGCAACTTGATCATGAACATGTTGCAGAATCTTGGAAGAGAATGAAATTAATTATTAGAAATTGTCCCGCTCATGTCTTGAGTCTTTGGATGATTATTCAAATCTTTTACGCTGGCTAGAATTTCGCTTCTAGAAATATCTTGGACTCCGCCTTAGGTGGAACGTTCATGGAAATCACGTTAGGGGAAGCCACAAAGCTCTTAGACAATATCATGACAAACTACTCTCAGTGGCACACTGAAAGGTCACCTACTAGTAAGAAGGTACACGCTATAGAAGAAATTAACTCGTTGAGTGCTAAGATGGATGAGTTAATGAATTTGGTTGCTAGTAGAAGTGCTCCTTTGGATCCTAGTGATATGCCCTTGTCTTCTTTGATTAAGAGTAGCAACGCTAGCTTGGACGTTAATTTTGTTGATAGGAATAACTTTCTCAACAACAATGTTTTAGAGGAAACTATGTTCCTAGGCCTTTTCCTAGTAACTCCTCTAATAACTTTGGCAACTCCTGCAACAATACTCATGGAAATTACAATAGATTACCCTCTGATCTAGCGAGTAATATCAAAGAGTTCATCAACTCTCAAAAGATTTTCAATGCGTCCATAGAGGAAAAGCTACTCAAAATTGACGATTTGGCTAAGAGCGTTGATAAAATGTCTAGTGATGTTGATGCTTTGAAAGTTAGGTGTGCTCCTCCCAAAATCAACATGGATGAAACTTTGAAAGCTATGCGTGTTTCCATGATTGAGAGCCAAGAAAGAACTGCCCAAATTCGTGCTGGACATGAATGGCTTAAAAAGGCGTGTTCTCGTGATGTGAATCACGAATATCTTAAAGTGCTTGGTGTGACTCCCATTGAATCTTTGTTTTCTTGTGTCAAACCTAATGATTATGGGGTTGTATATGAATCCACTTTGGTTGAAAAGTGCCCCAATGATTCAGAGTCCATCTCTCTTGATGCTAAAAGCATTGAAAGTGGAGTAGAAGATGTTAAAACTTTGAGTAGTAATGAAATTACTACCGTGGATTTCAAGGAATTCAATTATGATAGTTTCTCCTTGATTGAATGCATTTCTTTGATGCAATCCATGTTAAATTCTCCACACACTTATAGCCAAAACAAAGCCTTTACCGATCATATCGTCGAAGCTATGATAAAATCTCTTGAAGAGAAACTTGAATTGGAAGTCTCTATCCCTAGAAAGCTTCATGATGAGTGGGAACCTACCATCAAAATCAAAATTAAAAACTATGAATGCAATGCTTTGTGTGATTTGGGTGCTAGTGTTTCTGCGATTCCGAAGTCTTTATGTGATGTTCTGGGTTTTAATGAGATTGAAGAGTGTTCTCTTAATTTGCATCTTGCTGATTCTACTGTCAAGAAACCCATGGGAAGGATCAATGATGTTCTTATTATTGCAAATAGGAACTATGTACCCGTGGATTTCATTGTGCTTGACATTGATTGCACTCCTACATGCCCTATTATACTTGGTAGACCTTTCCTAAGGACTATCGGTGCTATCATCGATATGAAGGAAGGGAATATTAGATTTCAATTTTCTTTAAGGAAGGGCACAGAACACTTTCCTATAAAGAAAATAAGATTGCCCTATGAATCCATGATGAGGGCCACTTATGGTTTGAGCACCAAAGACGACGATACGTGATTATATCGCTTTTATGCCTAGCTAAGGGCGTTAAACAATAGCGCTTGTTGGGAGGCAACCCAATGAATTTATAATTTTTTTCTGTTTTGTTGCATCCACACTTTCATAATTCTGTTGTGATTGTGTTTTTTGTGTTTCTTTTTGTGTTTGAGCCAAGCAAAACCTTTATGACTAGTCTCGGTAATGGTTGTTTGATCCTGCTGGAAAAAGACAGAAACTTTTCGCTCACGAGATGATTTTTCATTTTTATTCAGAAAGAGATTTTTAGTTTATTAGTTTTTCTTTTGGTAGATATGCTTTTTTCCCAGGCCGTTGTAATTTTTCAGATTTTTTGAGGTACCATAAGTATACGAAGTATACAGATTGCTACAAGCTGGTCCTTTTTTGACAGATTTTGTTTTTGTTGAGTTGGTTGCTTGTTTTGATGAAACTATGGTTAGTATCGGGGGGTACTAGCCATGAAAAAGTGAGAATACAGTAGCCCAACATCAATATAGATAGAATTCAAGTTTGCTACAGTACCAAAAGAAGTGGTAGTGTGTTTTCTTGTGCTAATGTTCTCACGAGTTTATGTGTAAGTTTTGTGTTGTGAAGTTTTCAAGTTTTGGGTGATGTTCTCGTGGACGATGAGATAAGGAGTGGAAAGAGCTCAAGCTTGGGGATGCCCAAGGCATCCCAAGCTAAATTCAAGGACACCAAAAAGCCTAAGCTTGGGGATGCCCCAGGAAGGCATCCCCTCTTTCGTCTTCAATCCATCGGTAACATTACTTGGAGCTATATTTTTATTCACCACATGATATGTGTTTTGCATGGAGTGTCTTGTATCTTAGGAGTCTTTTCCTTTTGTTGTGTCACAATCATCCTTGCTGCACACCTTTTTGAGAGAGAGGGACCTGCACTCATCGTGATTTTGCTAGAATGCTCATAATGCTTCACTTATATCTTTTGAGCTAGATACTTTTGCTCTTGTGCTTCACTTATATCTTTAGAGCACGGCGGTACGTGATTTGGTAGTTGTCTTATGATATGAAAGTAGTCCCAAAGGTGATAGATACCCAAAGAGGATGCAAAAACCTCCATCTTCATGTGCATTGAATAGAACGAGAAGTTTTGATTCCTCTCAATTAGTTTTGTGACGTGGATTCGGTAATATTAAGAGCTATGTTAGTATGGTGTTGTGAATCTAGAAATACCTGTGTTGAAGCTAGTGATTCCTGTAGCATGCACGTATGGTGAACCGCTATGTTAGGAAGTCACAGCATAATTGATCTATTGATTGTCATCCTTTGTGTTGAGGTCGGGATCGCGCGATGGTTAACACCTACCAACTCTTCCCCTCAGAGTATGCGTTTAGCACTTTGTTTCGATTACTAATAAAAACTTTCGCAACAAGTATGAGAGTTCATCATGACTAATGTGAGTCCATGGTATAGATGCACTTTCACCTCCCACCATTTCTAGCCTCTCTAGTGCCGCGCAATTCTCGCCGGTGCACAAACCCACCAAATTCCTTCCTCAAAACAGCCACCATACCTACCTACTATGGCATTTTCATAGCCATTCTGAGATATATTGACATGCAACTCGCACCGTTCCATCTCATGACTTGTGCCGTCACTCTCATATTGTCGTTGCATGATCATAAGATAGCTAGCGAGATGTTTCAACGTCATACGCCATGCTAGATCGTTGCACATCCCGGTACACTGCCGGAGGCATTTCCTATGGAGTCATCATCATCATTTTGAGTTGTGAGTAAATAAAAGTGTGATGATCATCATTATTAGAGCATCGTCCCGTGTGAGGAAATAAAAAAAAGAGACCAAAGAGCCCAAAAACAAAACAAAAAAGAAGAGAAAAAAAGAGACCTAAGAGCCCAAATGAAAAAAAAGAAAAGAGAGGAAAAGGGAGAAGGGACAATGCTACTATCTTTTTCCACACTTGTGCTTCATGATAGCACCATGTTCTTCATGATTGAGAGCTTCTTTCTTTGTCACTACCATATGCTAGTGGGAATCTTCATTATATAACTTGGCTTGTATATTCCAATGATGGGCTTCCTCAAAATTGCCCTAGGTCTTCGTGAGCAAGCAAGTTGGATGCACACCCACTAGTTCTCCTTTTGAGCTTCCACATACTTATAGCTCTAGCGCATCTCTTGTATGGCAATCCCTACTCATTCACATTGATATCTATTAATGGGCATCTCCATAACCCTTTGATATGCCGAGTCAATGTGACCATCTCCTCCTTTTTGTCTCACAACCACCACCACACTCTATTCCACCTAAAGTGCTATATCCATGGCTCGCGCTCATGTATTGCGTGATAGTTATAAAAAGTTTGAGAAAGTAAGAGTGTGAAAACAATTACTTGGCCAATACCGGGTTGTGCATGATTTACATTAGTTGTGTGAGGATGATGGAGCATAGCCAATACCGGGTTGTGCATGATTTACATTAGTTGGCCTTGTTATTTTGAAAGTTCATGATTACCTTGCCAGTTTGCTTGAAGTATTATTGTTTTCATGTCAATAGCAAACTCTTGTTTCGCATCTTACGGATCTGAACATTCATGTCACGTGAAAGAAGTTACAAAGGACAACTATGCTAGGTAGCATTCCACGTCAAAAATTCAGTCTTTATCACTTCCCTACTCGAGGACGAGCAGGAGTTAAGCTTGGGGATGCTTGATACGTCTCCAACGTATCTATAATTTTTTATGGTTCCATGCTATTATCTTGTCAAACTTTGGATGTTTTGTATGTCTTTTATATCTTTTTTGGGACTAACTTATTAACTCAGTGCCAAGTGCCAGTTCCTGTTTTTTCCGTGTTTTTGACCCTTTTCAGGGGAGGATTTTGAACGGTGTCCAAACGGAATAAAACTTCCGAAAAGATTTTTTTCGGAACAGAAGATACGCACCAGACTTGAGAACCAAGACACGGGCCAGCTGGGGACCCCATAAGCCCCCTAGGCATGGCCTGGGGGCTCGCGCCTAGCAGGCTTGTGGGCCCCCTGTGGCTCGTCTGCCCTACCTCTTCCGCCTATAAATTCAGAAAAATTCCAAAGCTGTGGGAGAGATCCACGAAAATACTTTTCCGCTGCCGCAAGCTTCTGTCTCCGCAAGATCCCATCTGGGGCACGTTCTGGTGCCCTACCAGAGGGGGGGATTCGGATACAGAGGGCTTCTTCATCAACACCATGACCTCTCCGATGATGCGTGGGTAGTTCACCATAGACCTTCGGGTCCATAGCTAGTAGCTAGATGGCTTCTTCTCTCTCTTGGATCTTCAATACAAAGTTATCCATGATTTTCATGGAGATCTATCCGATGTAATCTTCTTTTGCGGTGTGTTTGTCAATATCCGATGAATTGTGGATTTATGATCAGATTGTCTATGAATCTTATTTGAGTTTCTTCTGATCTCTTATATGCATGATTTCATATCCTTGTAATTCTCTTCGAGTTGTGGGTTTTGTCTGGCCAACTTGATCTATGATTCTTGCAATGGGAGAAGTGCTTGGTTTTGGGTTCATACCGTGCGGTGACCTCACCCAGTGAAGAAGGGGTAGCGAGGCATGCATCATGTTGTTGCCATCAAGGGTAAAAAGATGGGGTTTTCATCATTGGTTTGAGTTTATCCCTCTACATCATGTCATCTTGCTTAAGGCGTTACTCTGTTCGTCATGAACTCAATACACTAGATGCATACTGGATAGCGGTCGATGTGTGGAGTAATAGTAGTAGATGCAGAAAGTATCGGTCTACTTGTCTCGGACGTGATGCATATATGTATGATCATTGCCTTAGATATCGTCATGACTTTGCGCGGTTCTATCAATTGCTCGACAGTAATTTGTTCACCCACCGTATCATTTGCTATTTTGACAGAAGCCTCTAGTGAACAGTATGGCCCCCGGGTCTACTTCACATCATATTTTCAGCCCTACACTTTTACTTTGTTGCACTTTCCGCCTTCAGATCTCACTTTGCAATCAATCTTGAAGGTATTGACAACCCCTTTATAGCGTTGGGTGCAAGCTCTTTTGTGTTTGCGCAGGTACTCTGGACTTGGCGCGATTGTCCTACTGGATTGATACCTTGGTTCTCAAACTGAGGGAAATACTTATTGGTCCTATGCTGCATCGCCATTTCCTCTTTAAGGGAAAACCAACGCAAGCCCAAGAGGCAGCAGAAGGATTTCTGTTGCCGTAGCACTCCCACCCTCTCCTTCCTCTCCCTACTCCGTCGATTCGTCGGCCATGTGCTCGCGTGCGCCCCTGGCCACCCCCTGTTAGACACGGGGGATAGCCCGTGTGCTTTGTGCATTATGAATGTAAAAGAACAAAAAAATGAAAAGACAAGGGAGATGTGTATATGTATATGAAATATGTATGTATGCATGTGAATATAGTTGTGTATGTATGTATAATACTCCCTCCGTCCGGAAATACTTGTCTTAAGAATGGATGAATCTAGACTTATTTTAGTTATAGATACATTCATTATATCCATTTTCAGGACAAGTATTTCCGGGCGGAGGGGGTAGATATTACTCGATGTGTGAGTATGTGTGTTGTGTATGTGTGTGTGTAGTGTTTGTGTGCTCGTTGTCCCAATGACATGCGGGGACCATGTCCCTAATAATAATAATAATAATAATAAAAGAAAATGAATAATTCGTTATATTAATTAATTAGTTAATTACTTAAATAGATAAATTACTAATATGTTAATATAGATAAATAATTATCTTTTTAGGATATGACACCTCGATCCCCCATTTAATTAATCTGATTAATTAATATTAAACCTTATTAAGAACTGAGTCTATGACGCATGGGACCCATTGGTCAGTTGACCAGTCAACTGCAGATGTCAGCATGACATCATGCTGATGTCATAATAGCATTTAATTAAATTAATTAAATCTGTTTTTAATTCCTAAATAATTAATAAAACTTTAAAAAAAAATTAAATAAAACCGCAAGTCAGGTCAAAATATTTTCAACATGAAAGTTGATCAGCAGAACGAGACGAACCCGGATACACGGTCCATTCGTTTATCACGCGTCCCTAGCATACCAAACATGGAACTTTTCCATCGTTTCTCGTCTGACCGGTAGTAGCCCGAGACCCAAAAAATATTGTGAGATATTCTTCCGACCCGTCTATGACTGATGTTGCTGCATTAGCTCATGTCTAGCCTGCATCTTGCCATGTCATGCATTGTGTTGCACTGTTGCTATTATTTATTGTTTCCTCCCCCTCTTCTTACCGGTAGACCCCGATACTGACGCTGCTGCCGGGTACATCTACGACCCTGCTGACCAGCCTTTTGTTGCAGAGCAGCAAGGCAAGCAAACCCCCTTCATCATCCCTATATCTCCTATGTCTTTCTCCCTCATGCTTGCATTAGTATTTTGCTACTATTGTAGTTAGCTGCTATATCTGATGCATAGCCTTTTTTTGATGAACTGCTACTTTCAGTACTGTACTTTAAATCTGCTTAGTATAGGTGGAGCAGTCTTCCCTTCTGACCTCGTAGTCCAGTTGCCCCGCTTTATTTTCAAATCTCGATCCCTGATCGACGAGCCAGACCCGACACAACACATACACCCCCCCTTAGTTGTCCGACGCTACAGAGATACTATCGGGTACCGAGGGTGACACCTCGCTAAGTACTCCTGATGACATCTCTGTAGTACAGCTAGTCGGTCGTGGTTATCGAGGGTGATTCCTCTTTCACCATTCCCGATGATGCCTCTGTCGTGAAACCCCTCAAGTGTGGGACCCTCGAGGGTGATTCCTCTAAGCCCACCTTGACGGATACATCATTCGGAATCCAACGAGGGTGATACCTCCGATTCCCCCCGATGTTACAACCACACAGTTACTCGACCATGTTACTGGGATCATCGGTGATTAGTTGGTAGACGGGTGGATTCCCGCGAGATTGTGTCGATGACCTATATAAAATCATAATGGATTTGGGTATTTGATCTGGGTTGGTCGGAAGGCCTTAATACGCACTAACCGTCTGCGTGGGAAGAATTATGGGTACTCGACGTCGCGATATCAGCCGAAGCTCTTCATACGTCAGTGATGTAGCGGCGTGCGCCCGAGTGGTCCCGAGATGCATCGCTCTTGTATTAAGGGGTTCTAGGACTGACGTCGGCCACCCTCGCATCGTGCAGGAGCGCGGAGGGGAAGTGGGCCCATGAACCCTCTGTGCTTAGGAGTTAGACCGGCGGTCTGGCCTCTCTACTAAGCTTAGGTGGGCCTGCGACATGTCGATATTCCGAGGTCGGGCAGGACCGAGAAAAGTGTCTCCGGCTAGAGTGTTATCGAGCGCGTCGGGGAATATGTTGTGCACCCCTGCGCGGAAGAACTTGTCTAGTCGAATAGCCGTGTCCACGGTTACAGGACGACTTGGAGTTGTGCCCTGATCTTATACAACTACAATTGTTACTTAACTGGATTTTATTTGCCCCGGGATTGCTTCCTCGTAGGGAGTCGAGGGAGGATCTCTGGGCGTGACCTCATTTTAATATTGCTGCAACAATATGACTATTATTTGTGTTACACCTCATCTACTCTCGTCTATTGCTGCAAGACCCCTAAAGATGCTAGTCTTCAATAGGACTAGGCCTTCTCTCTCTATTCTCGCATTGCTGCAGTCAGTCCACATATAACCACCCCCCTTTCTTAGATATTGATGCATACTTAGCATAGTTCTGATGTAAGACTTGCGAGTACTTTGGATGAGTACTCACCGTTTCTCTTCTCCCCCTTTGTCCCCTTGATCCGTTGATGCGACCAGATGATGGAGCCCAGGAGATGCAGTTTCCTGCCGACGCCTGCCGCCCCGATGGTGTCTCCTTCATGGAGGCCGCTCAAGACCAGGAGTAGTTTAGGAGGTTCCCAGGAAGGAGGCCTCGCCTCGTTCGATCGTGTTTCTTTTGTGCTAGCCTTCTCTAAGGCACCCCATGTTTTATGTCTGTACTCAGACATTGTTGCTTCCGCTGACTCGTGTGCTTCGAGCTTCTGTATTCTAGCCCTCGAGGCCCCTCGCTTGTAATATGAAGCATGTATTATTTTAGTTGTGTCTAGAGTTGTGTTGTGATATCTTCCCGTGAGTCCTTGAGTTTGATCGGACGCATTTGCGTGTATGATTAGCTTACGATTAAAACGAGGGCGTCACATGTCTTAAGCAAGATGGCATGATGTAGAGGGATAAATTCATGCAATATGACATAAACCCCATCTTTTTACCCTTGATGGCAACAACATGATGTGTGCCTCGCTACCCCTTCTATCACTGGGTGAGGACACTGCACGGTATGAACCCAAAACCAAGCACTTCTCCCATTGTAAGAATTATAGATCAAGTTGGCCAAACGAAACCCATAACTCGAAGAGAATTACAAGGATACGAAATCATGCATATAAGAAATCAGAGGAGACTCAAATAATATTCATAGATAATCTGATCATAAATCCACAATTCATCGGATCTCGACAAACACACCGCAAAAGAAAGTTACATCGGATAGATATCCATGAAGATCATGGAGAACTTTGTATTGAAGATCCAAGAGAGAGAAGAAGTCATCTAGCTACTAGCTATGGACCCGAAGGTCTCTGGTGAACTACTCACGCATCATCGGAGGGGCAATGGTGTTGATGAAGAAGCCCTCCGTGTCCGAATCCCCCTCCGGCGGGGCACCAGAACGGTCCCCAGATGGGATCTTGTGGAGACAGAAGCTTGCGGCGGCGGAAAAGTATTTTCGTGGCTCCCTGTGCAGGTTTCAGGATTTTTGGGAATTTATAGGCGAAAGAGGTAGGGCAAAGGAGCCACGGGGGGGCCACGAGCCTGCCAGGCGCGGCCCCCCTAGGGCGCGCCTAGGGGGCTCGTGACCTCCCCCTAGACTTCCTGCCTTGGTTCTCAAGTCCTCTGTGTATCTTCTGTTATGGAAAAAATCATCCCGCAGGTTTTATTCTGTTTGGACTCCGTTTAATATTCTTTTCTGAAAAAGGTCAAAAACACGGAAAAAACAGAAACTGGCACTGGGCACTGAGTTAATAAGTTAGTCCCAAAAATGATATAAAATGACATATAAATGCATATAAGACATCCCAAGTTGATAATATAATAGCATGGAATAATCAAAAATTATAGATACGTTGGAGACGTATGAGTTATCGAACCAATAGGAGAACCACGCAGAGTCAATCCCCTTGAACTCGTTACTTGCAAAAATTAATTCTAATAGTGATCGATATGATAAAATAAAATAAAAAAATAAAGTATAAAAGGAAACAAGGTATTTAGGTTTTTGGCAATAGGTTTAATTAGACTCGAGGGCCATAGTTTTCTCTAGAGGCTTATCTCTCGAAGACATAACATACGGTGGGTAGACAAATTAGTATTCGGCAATTGACAGAAAAGCGCATAGTTATGATGTTATTCTCGGCAATGATAATGTGTATATGCATCATGTCCATAAACAAGTAGACCGACTCATTCCTGCATCTACTACTATTACTCCACCAATCGACCGCTATCCAGCATGTATGAGGTATTATGTCCATGACAAACAGAGTAACGCTCTAGGCAAGATAACATGATGTAGACAAAGTAAACCCAATCAATATGAATAAACCCCATCGTTCTATCCTTAATAGCAATAATACACATACATGTCTTGTCCTCTTTTGTCACTGGGATATAAAGCACCGCAAGATTAAACCCATTACAACGCACCACTACCACACAAGATAAATGAATGTAGTTGGATAAATCAAACGGATAGATCAGAGAGAAATACAAAGCTATAAGAATCGTGCATAATAAAGTTCAGATTTGACTCAATTACTTTCATGAATAATCTATTCATAAACCCATAACTCATCGGATCCCAACAAACACACCACAAAGAAAATTACATCGGACAGAACTCCATGCAGATCGAGGAGAACATTGTATTGAAGATCTACGAGAGAGAAGAAGAAATCTAGCTACTAACTATGGACCCATAGGTCTACGATGTAATACTCACACATCATCATGGAGGCAGCAAGGTTGATGAAGAAGGCCTCCGCGATCGATTCCCACTCTAAGATTAATGGACAAGGCCTCCAAATGGGATCACAGAGGAACATGTGCTTGCGACGACAGAAAAAAGTATTTTGGGTGCCTATATGTTGGTTTTGGGGTATCAGCAAATATATGGAAGTGGAATTAGGTTAGGGGGTGCAAGAGGGAGTCATGAGCCTGCACGGCACGCCCTACCCCCTAGACGCGCCATGCGGGCTCGTCGCTCCCTCGTGGCTATTTTGGACACCTCCCGAAGCTTCTAGGGTCTCTTTGTGTCCATAAATATCCTCCATTATGTTACATCGTGTTTACACTTTGTTTGGTACTGTTTATCTGAATATCAAAAACA
This sequence comes from Hordeum vulgare subsp. vulgare, assembly GCF_904849725.1. Classification (NCBI taxonomy): domain Eukaryota; kingdom Viridiplantae; phylum Streptophyta; class Magnoliopsida; order Poales; family Poaceae; genus Hordeum; species Hordeum vulgare. The sequence goes on along the minus strand of NC_058524.1, from coordinate 222,006,558 downwards.
CGTAGAAAACATGAACTGGCATTGGGCACTCAGTTAATAGTTTTGTCCCAAAAATGATATAAAATATCATATAGTCGCATATAAAGTAGCCAAGATTGATAATATACTACATGAAACAATCAAAAAACACACATACATTGCGGATGCTAATTCCTGCTCGTCCCGCGGTACGTAAATGATAAAAATAATTTTTTTATGTTGAATGTTACCCAACATGTAATCTTAATCACAATATAAATATTGTGAATTAATTAATATCAACAGAATAATATTCAGAAATATAAGAACATAATCATTACTTATTCAAAATATAAATCGCTAAAGAATAGTTATCCCTACTCATTTTATCATATTAGCATGGCATGACTCCCTCTTTACCGCATAAGTATAAATCATGAGCAACCCGATGTTAAACCAGGAAATTGGATCATACTTCTAATGCATTCCACATTTTCAACTTCATGCAATAAATGAGCGTGAGCTATGAATATAGCACTATAGGTTGAATAGAATGTGGTGGTGGAGATCAAAGGAAGTAGGAAGAAAGTCCCGCATGAACTAGGTGGATCAACATGCTATGGAGATGCCCTTCAATCGATATCAATGCCAAGAATAGGGATGCACTAAGAGCTAGAAGTGTATGAAAGCTTAATGGAAATTAAATGGGTGTGCATCCAGCTTGCTTGGTCATGAAGACCTAAGGCATTTGACAAAGCACATCATCAAAATATACAAGCCAAGTTATATAATGAAAATTTTCCATTAGTATATTAAAGTGATAACAAAGGAGACTCTCTATATGAAGAACATGGTGCTACTCTAAAGCACAACTATGGTGAAAGGATAGTGACATTTCCCTTTCTCTCTTTTCTCTCATTTTTCTTTCTTTGGGCTCTTCAGCCTTCCTTTTTTTGTCCGGAGTCTCATCCCGACTTATGGGGAAATCATAGTCTCCATCATACTTTCCTCACTAGGGAAATTCTCTAATAATGATGATCATAACACTTCTATTTACTTACAACTCGGTATTACAACTCAATAAGATGACACTATATGAATCCGTGTGGCAATGTACCAGGATGTGCAATGATCTAGCGTAACATGTGTAACGATGATGAATGGTGGTTTGACACAAATATCATGCCAACTCTATATCATCATGCAAAGAAATTTGATGATGAGCACACAAGTCATGTGATAGAATGGTGAAAGTTGCATGGCAATATATCTTGGAATGGCTATGGAAATGCCATGATAGGTAGGTATGGTGGCTGTTTTGAGGAGGATATAAGGGGGTTTATGTGTGAAAGAGTGTATCATATCACGGGATTTGGGTGTGAAAAAGTGTATCATATCATGGGATTTGGATGCACCAATGAAGTTTGCACGGACTCTCGAGCTGAGAAAAGGGTGATGCACGGTACCAGAGAGACTAGAAAAGTGAGGAGGGGTAGGTGTGTGTAGTATCCATGGACTCACATTAGTCATTAAGAACTCATATACTTATTATGAAAGTTTCATTAGCCGTCGAAGCAAAGTGCTACTCGCATGCCCCTAGGGACTTGGTTAGTAGGAGTTAACCATTGCACGCATCCGGTTATAACAACACTCAAGGATTTCAATCAGAAATAAAAAAGACTCACACATCACCGCCATGCCTTGACAAACACTTAGATGAGAAGTTATTAACAAAACTTAGTGATGATATTTCTACCAATCAATGATCATGGGTCCAATTCTCGTGCATATTATCGAATCAATATAATTAAACCATACTTTTTATATTTAGTGATCAACAAGAAGGTTTTTATTATAACCCCCTTGATTACATATCCTTTTCGTACTAGTCTTATAACACATGCATATTGCCACTACTATTCTTTAGACTATAAAAATATTTAAGTGAAGCATGAGAGTGCAATAATTTCTATAAATATAACTATCAAGGTGCTCTCAAAGATATAAGTGAAGCACTAGAGCAACTGCCTAGCTCAAAATATATAAGTGAAGCACATAGACTATTCTAATAAATAATGATAATTGTGTGTACCTCTCTCAAATGGTGTTTCCAGCAAACAACAATTGTGGAAAACTAAAAATAAAGTAAACTATAATATACGACGCTCCAAGCAAAACTCATATTATGTGATGAATAAAAATATAGCTCCAAGTGACATACTGATGAATCGAAGACAAAGGAGGGGATGCCATCCGGGGCATCCCCAAGCTTAGACGCTTGTGTATTCCTTGAATATTACCTTGGGGTGCCTTGTATACCCCCAAGCTTAGGGTCTTGCCGCACCTTATTCCTTCATCCATCATTGTCTCACCCAAAACTTTAAAACTTCAGCACATAAATCTCAATAAAAAACCTTGTGAGATCAGTTAGTATAATGAACATTTCATAACCTTTAGGTACTATTATAAACTCATTCATATTTTATTAATGCATAATAGCTATTGTATTCTCCCTATATAATCCACAAAATCATCAAAACAAGCAAACTATGCAAGCAAAAAACAGAATATGTCTAAAACAAAACAATTTGTAATGATCTGTACTAAAACCATACTTATGGAACCAAAAAATTCTGAAAACTTAGTACAACCTGCGAAATTTGTATAACAATATTGTGTAAAAATCCAGATCAAAAAGATGTTCTAGTAAAATCAGACAAAATAAACATCGGGTATAAAAGTTTCTGTTTTTACACAGGATTCATTCTACTATCATCCCAAAGCCTTTACTTGGAACAAACAATAATTGAAACATAAGAACACAATCATTACAGTAGAAATAATCATGTCATCACACAAAAACAGGAAGCAAAACTAAAAAATTAAGATAAGTATTGAGTTTCCTCCCAACAAGCACTATTGTTTTATGCCCCTAACTAGGCATAATGGATAGTATCAAGTATTACCATCCTTCATATGCATTCCATAAGTGGCCCTCATAATAGATTTATAAGGTGGTTTGATTCTATTTTTAGGGAAGTGTTCCATCCATTTATTTAAAGGTATTTATAATCTTATGTTTCCTTCCTTCATATCAACAATAGCACCAGTAATTCGTAGGAAAGGCCTCCAAACAATAGGGACTCCTTCTATCTAAAGTTGACTCATCTAGAGTCCCTTTTTTATCCGGTTTAGGTCGAACCAATAATAGCACCAAATATTCCAGCAGTATATGACAATACGGATTGCATTCAATATGAAGCACAATAAATCCACGGGAAAATAATTCATATTAGCAAGTATAAGCACATAATTTGTTTTACCCAATTGTTTCTTAATGGTGGAATCCTCTAGGTGCAAGTTAAGGGAACATTCATTCATATTGGTGAGACCTAGCACATCACATAAGGATTTTGATATGGTAGAAACGCTAGCACCAAGATCACACAATGTGTTACATTCATAATCCTTAACTTCAATCTTAATAGTAGGCGTTCCCATTCATCATGCAAGTTTTTAGGTATTTACACTTCAAAATCAAGATTTTCTTCATGAGCTTTTATCATAGCTTTCCCAATATGTTTAGTAACAGCTTTATTTTTTCATAAGCATTAGGTGAATTTATCGTGGATTGCAACAAGGAAATACATTCAATCAAAGAACAATTACCATAGTTAAAGTCCTTGTAATCCAAAGTAGTGGGCATACCACTATTTAAAGTGTTGACCTCTCCAAACCCATTTTTATCAATTTTATCATTACGATCATCACCCTCCGAACAATAGGTACTCCTTCTATCTAAAGTTCACTAATCTTTGATCCCATTTTCATCAAGTTTTATATTACTAAACAATGACTCAGTAGGTCAAACACCAATCATTTTATATCACCACGTACTTTCATTGGAACTACGTTGGGAGAAGCTACAAAACTTTTGATAATATGATGACACATTTTTGCCAATGGCATACTCATACTTGTGATCTGCGTTGGGTTTTCCTTGAAAAGGTACGGGTGATGCAGCACAATATAGGTAAGTATTTCCCTCAGTAGAGAACCAAGGTTTATCGAACCAATAGGAGTAACAACCAACCTCTGTCTTCGGTGGCTAGACACAAAAGAGCAAACACTTGCACCCAACACGGGCAAGAGGGTTGTCAATCCCCTTGGACTCGTTATTTGCAAGCTTGTAAATAGTGTGGTTGTTAGTAGATGATTATAAATTTCAAAATAAAATAAAAAGTAAATAAGAACAGCAAGGTATTTTAGCGTTTGTAAACTTATAAGTGAATAGACCTGGGGGTCATGGTTTTCCCTAGTGGCCTCTCTCATGAAAGTAAGCATACAGTGGGTAAACAAATTACTGTTGGGAAATTGATAGAAAAGCACAAGTTATGTGATATTCACGACAATGATCATGTGTATATAGGCATCACATCCATAAGCAAATAGGTCGACTCCTGCTTGTACCTTTTACTATTACTCCACCCATCGACCTCTATCCAGCATGCATCTAGAGTATTAAGTAGAACAGAGTAATGCTTGGAGAACAATGACATGATGTAGACAAAGAGAATTCAATTAATATGAACTAACCCCATCATTTTATCCTTACTGGCAACAATACAAAGATATATCTTGTCCCCTTCTGTCACTGGGATATAGAAACCGGTCATATTGCAACCACTACAATGCACCCATCTCAGTGAAGAAAGAGCAATCTACTTGGCCAAAGCAAATATTTAGATCAGAGAGACTTAGGAAGCTATGATGGTCATGCACATAACAATCATAATAGAATTTCGAGAAGACTCGGATATTTTTCATGAATAATCTGAATATAAAATCACAATTCATCCGATCCCAACAAACACACCGCATAAAAGAATTACATCGGATAGATCAAAGTAAATATGTCATGATCATTGTATTGAACATTAAGAGAGAGACATAGCCATCTAGGTACTAACTAAGAACCTGTAAGTATGTCATGATCATTGTATTGAAGATGTCATTATCATTGTGTTGCAACAGTGAAGTGTTTCAGGTGGCTCTCTAGGGTTTTTGGAATATATGTAAATTTATAGGCTAGAGAGGGGCACCAGGAGGCAACCGAGGGGAGCAAACGGCAACAGGGCGCGGCCTACCCCCTAGGTGTGCCCTGTTGTCTCATGCCTCCCTTGTGAGGCCTCTAGTCTCCTCCTGAAGCTTCCGGGTCTTCTTTTGGACCATGAAAAATCATATTGAAATTTCATGGGAATTGGACTTCATTTGGTACTGTAAACCCGAAAAGCCAAAAACATGCAGAAAACATCAACTCACACTAGGCACTCGGTTAATAGGTTAGTGCTCAAAAATAATATTAATTGGTAAATAAACACCCAAAAGTATCCTAAAATTATATTATTATAGCATGGAGCAATCAAAAATTATATATACATTGGAGACATATTAGCATCCCCAAGCTTAATTCCTGCTTGTCCTCGAGTAGGTAAATGATAAAAATAGAAATTTTGATGTGGCATGCTACCCAACATGTAATCTATTGCAGGTTTGATCATTGAGAAATGATGAATTAATAAATATCAACATAGTAATGCTTATAAACATAAGCAAGATCATCATCAATTTTCAAAGCGTACGATCCTTAAAAAATCTTCACCCCCTATTCATTGTATCATATATATATATATATCACGGCTTCGTCCTCACCACATAAATACAAATGTTAAGCACCACACTGTCAAGTGAGACAATTGGATCATACTTTTTAATGTGCTTCAACATTTTATTACTTGTGAAATATATGAGCGTCAAGCATGGATATAACATAAAGGTGGAATAGAATAAGGTGGTAGGATTAAAAGGGGTGAAATTGGAGAACAAAGTCTCACATCAACTAGGTGTATCAACGGGCTATGGAGATTCCCATCAATAGATATCAACGCGAGGAGTAGGGATTGCAATGCGACAAATGTACTAGATTGTGACAGCCCGATGCCGACGTTCCAGAAGATTCCCCTCTCTTTCCGTTTTCGTCGTGTGTCTATTTATATTTGTCGCTTCATCATCGCATCATGCGCATCATCAGCATTGCATCGACATCTCCGTTGCCATCAGTTTTCAAAACTTGCATTCGTTAGTAGTCGCCGGTTCTCGTCGTTGTCCGTTCCGAGCCCAACCGCACTCGCACGCGCCCGCGGCACCGTCGAAACCCTGTTTTTAAAGTGCGTTTAAAACTTTCTCTGATCGGGTTGAGATTTGGCGTGCGGTCTTATTTTATTATAGCTAGGCCGCCTGTCAAGTTTCGTCGCGAATGGAGTCCGTCTGGTACCCGAACGGTCGACCGTAGCGGCACCGTATTCGGGCTACCATCGGACGTTTGTCGGTGTTTTAAAAATTCGTGCCGCGCCGCCCGTTCTCCCTCTCATCTCCGGATATTCCCTCTACATGGCCGCGTACCCATACCCGCGTTCGGAATCGTCCGAATCCGACCCCGCGGTTGGATCCGGAACGCGATTCCGGTTAACCGAGCCCCCCCCCCCCGTTTGTCCAATATAGACCCCCTCCTAAATCTTAGGCAGCTAACCCTAATCCCACCTCGGGATCCGTGCCGCCCCACCTCTTCTCTCTCTCCCCACCAGCCTCGAGGCCCGCCAGGCCCAGATCGGGCCCGGCCGAGCCCATCCAGCCGCCGCCGCCCGTGCCCGGAGCAGCAGCCCGAGCCGCCTCCAGCCGCCACGCCGCCGCCGGAGCCCTCTGCGCCTCGCCCACCGGAGTTCCTCGCCCCGCCGCCGCCGGGATCTCGCTGGATCCGGCCGCCGCACCCTCGCCTGCGCCGTCCACCGCTATCAGCCCTTGGTCGCCGCTGCCTCCCCGCGCCTCCCTGCCTTCCGTCGCCCTAGCGCCGCCCAGGGCCTGGCTCGCTGGATCCCGCAGCGTCCCGCCGTTTGGAGGTCAGTCTCGTCGGACCCCGGCCATGCCCCGTCGGATCTGCCTCGGCCCGCCCCGGTAGCCGCTCGCCGGAGCCTCAGGCACCGCCGGCGTTGCCTTGGTCGCTCGCTGTGGCGAGCTGGGAGATGAGGGAGCTTCTCCTCGAGGCCGTTGACCTCCACCTGGGTCGCGCCCCCCGCATGGGCCTGCCTCCTCGCGGCCCAGCAGCCGCCTCGCCTCTCCTGCGGCCCAGGAACCCCACCGGCCCACTCCTCCTCCCCACCGAGCAGGCCGAAAGGCCCCAAGGTGAGCTGCCCCCGCTAAGCCCCGCCCGAGTGTAGTTTGGGTATCCCTCGCCCATGCATGTTGGCCCGTGTAAGGTAGTTTCGGCCCGCGTAGGTTTGTTTAATTTCTGTGGTTTAATTCTTTTTCAGTGAATAGGCTATATTTCAAACGTACGTAGCTTTTAAACCGTTAGTCGGTTTGCGACGCGTAATATATGGTTTTGAGGTAGATTTGCGCGTAGATCATGATTTTCCAACTTGCACAATTCTTTGACGTAATTTAGCATGCTGTTTGCCTAGATAAGCGTGCTGTCCTAATAGGTTTCGACCCGTATTTGTTTTTCGTGCAAGACCGGGTTGCTCGAATGCCACGATAGAAATGCATATGTTTTCGGGACTATTTTTCTGTGTATTTTAGAGCGGTCATTTGTATTTTTGCATGTAGGGAATTTCTTCTAGTTTATTTTCCCGTATCTAGGTGTTTATCTCGCATTAATGTGTGGCATTATTTTGTGTTGCAAACCCCACATATTTTATATGTTTCCGGGGTAGAAAAATCCCATGGATTTTTCTGTGCAATTAGTTTTAGCTTTCGAGTAGGTTAGTTCACGAGATATTTTTGCTTTGTTGCCCTTTTGATTAATTCGTAGGATTTATTCCGTGCCTCGTTTGAATTAGTTGTCAACTAGGGAGTTGATCTTGGATGTTTTGTTTAGCCCCTGGTATTTTTGGTTGCAATAGAAATGCATGTTTAGGTGTTGTTTGCTTTCTCTCAAGTTGCTAGAAATAGTGCTGTTTTAGAGGAGCTGAAATATTTCTAAGTCTGGAATCTGTTATATTTTGTTGTTGTCTTGTCTTGCTTGCATCTTGTGATATGTAGCTCTTATGAGGTTGGTCCAATGGAGTTAATTGTACCCCTTGTGTTTCTCTAGCATTCTGCAAATTTTCATGCCATTTGGAGTCCTGTAGCTATAGGTTTTGCTGCTGTCAATATTGCTTCAGATTGAAAACTGCACTTTCATGAGGTGTTATTTTCACTAAGTCTGAAATAGTGTGTGGGATGCCGTTTTGTGTCTTCTTTTCCTAGTGTTCCTTGCTGCCATGCTAGTTTTTGTTAGTTGTTTGTAGTAGTGCTTCTTGCCCTCTTCCGTTCCATGCCTTGCTTGAGTTTATCGGAGTTGTGTAGTCGTAGTTGTGGGGCGTAGAATATGCTATGTGGCTGATTTTGGCAGATTGTAGTGTTTTCTTGTTTTGCTCGTAGTTTTTGAACCGTAGCTCCGTTTCGATCGTGTCCTAGATGAAACTTGCTTAGAATCTCGTGTAGTTTCATTTTATCTTGCTGGTTATTTGTTTTTGAAGTGCTCGTAGCCGTCGTTGCACACATATTGCATTCATGCCATCATATCTTGCGGTGCTTGTATCTTTTGAACCGTAGCTCCGTTGGAGATATTCTTTATGTGTAGATTGCTTGCCTTGACACGTAGAATCACGTGAACCTATTTGTTTTGCTGTTTATCAACTAATTAAATGCATTAGTTCAGATCTGGAAAGAATTGGAAATTAACATGTGAGGTCGTTTCGGAGATGCTATATGTCATTTCCGACCTCATTTAAAATGTCTAGATAGGTAGTATAATTTCCGCTTCACCTCTTACATGTTTAACCACATTTAATATTGCCGTGTATTTAATCGGGATAGAACTAAATAAATGAATGTGGAGTTTCGTCAATATGCAACTCGTTGCATATTGAACTTCACTTAATGTGTAGTGTTTGATTGTGTGAATTGTCATGTCGTGACTTGCATATATTCAGCTGCTCATGCATCATATGTGTTGTGCATCGTGTGGTGAATTCCGTGTGATGATTGTGTTTCCGGTTTGCTCTGTCTCGATAGAGTTTCGCAACGTGCCGGATCGTGAGGACCCGTTGGACTACATCGGTTCGTCTGCTTCACGGAGGCATTCTTCTTCCAAGCGGGATCTCAGGCAAGATGATCATTTCCCCAGATACCATTACTATCATTGCCATGCTAGTTTTGTCGCTTCTATCGATTATGTCTCGTTGCCTACCACATGTTAAATATTAGCCTCTCAACAATGTCATGATACCTTCAACCTGTTCGATCTAGCAAACCACTGATTGGCTATGTCACCGCTTGCTTAACCCTGTGTAGCGTTGCTAGTTGCAGGTGCAGATGCTTCCATGTGAAAACATGGGTTCCTTGTTATATCACCCTATTAATGCTATTTAATTTAATGCACCTATATACTTGGTAATAGGTGGAAGGCTCGGCCTTTCTAGCCTGGTGTTTTGTTCCACCTTTGCCCCCTTAGTTTCGGCTACCGGTGTTATGTTCCATAAACGAGCGCTCCTAACACGATCGGGGTTGTTATGGGGACCCCCTTGATAATTCGTTTTAGATTAAAGCTGGTCGGGCAAGGCCCAACATTGGTTTTACATTTGCCCAACATAATAATTTGATAATACTGAAATGCATAGGGAGTTAGCGCTACCCGAGGAGTAATTTTACATAAACAGGAGGGGCCTGTGCTGATGGTGTTGGTCCCAAACGGTCTGCCTGCGAGGCCACCACAAGGAAACTCGAGGTTTGGCACTCGTAGCTAGTTCCATCCGTCGTGTCCTGGGAACGAGATACGCGGCTCCTATCGGGTACGTCGACACGTCGGGCGGCCTTGCTTGATTAGTTTTACCTTTGACGAGATATCTTGTGCATCAGGGTTCCGGTGATGCTTAGAGTAATCTCAGAGTTGAGGTTTTCCACTAGGGAATCCGACGAGATCGCGAGCTTCGTGATTGAGGATTTCTATGCGGCTTGTGGTAATTTGTGATGGACTAGTTGGAGCACCCCTGCAGGGTTAAATCTTTCGGAAAGCCGTGCCCGCAGTTATGTGGCAACGTGTTGGATCATCTATAGTCCTAGAACATGTAGGCCAAAATATGTACGATTTGATTGGTTACTCAAGTGTCTAAGTTTTAGTTTCAAGTATTCTTCTTATGATAGACTGAAGGCTTATCGGCGCGCGAAGGTTCTCTGGATTGGTTGTGGTGAGCGCTGGGCGAAGGGAAACTTTGTTTAACACTGGTTCTAGATAACTTGAAGTTAACTTAATTAAAATATGCCAATCGTGTGCGTAACCGTGACTGTCTCTTTCGTGAGTTCCTTCTCCGAGCAAGGACACGGTGGGGTTATGTCTGACGTAGGAAGGTGTTCAGGATCATTCATTTGATCATCAGTAGTTCACGTCCGTTTTGCGTAGATCTTCCCCATCTTATTTCTTGTACTCGTAAGTTTTAGCCACCAAATATATGCTTAGCCGCTGCTGCAACCTCACCACTTAACCATACCTCACCCATTAGGCTTTGCTAGTCTTGATACCTTTGGAAATGAGATTGCTGAGTCCCATGTGGCTCACAGATTACTACAACACCAGTTGCAGGTTCTGGTAAAGGTTACATGACGTGAGCGTGTTGATTGTTCATTTGGAGTTGCTTCTTCTTCTTCTACTTCATCGATCTAGGATGGGTTCGAGGCCTGCAGCCTGGGATAGCAAGGATGGACGTCGTTCTTCTTTTATCGTTTGTTTTCGTCCGTAGTCGGACCCTGCTCTTACTCTGATGATTATGTAATGTACTGATGTTACTCTGATGTAGCTTGTGGCGAGTGTAAGCCAACTCTTTATATAACTCATCTTTTCAGTTCATGTACTTGTAACGATATCCATTCTTGCGACACGACGAGATGCGCTTCTATCCCTGACGAGGCCCTCGTGCCAAATTGAGGATAGGGTCGCATCTTGGGCGTGACAAGTTGGTATCAGAGAAAGTACCGACCTAGGAGCCCCCTTCATTGATCGAACTTGGCCGAGTTGAGTCTAGTGAAAAACTGATTTGAGTCTAGTTATATATCGGAGAGTAGGATTCTTTTTTCTCCTCTTCTATGCTCTGGTGAGGAATCTTGACGTAATAATTTACTCTATTCCTCTTCCCACTCAAATTTTTTTTTTAGGATCACGCGGATATTTTTGGAATCTATATGATGCCGATGTGACGGAGTTCTGTCTTGGTGCCTCCTGTCTGACTTGATTTTCTTCCGGGGAGTTGAGCTCTAGGGGATTCTTGAGCACATCGTTATCATTCAGATTTCTTAGTATCTCAGAACGAAGGATGTTCGTAATTGCTTCAATACTAGTAGTGGAGAGATAACCCCGATGTCCCCAGTACTGGTGCAGATTGTTCGGGAGTACTGCCATACGTGGTATCGTTGTGATCACGAGGGTCTGTTGTAGATGAAGGTCCGAGATTCTGGTTGTGCGTTGACGGATGTGATACAAGTGACGGGTTAGTATAGGAGTTGTGTGATGTTACTCCTTGTATCCGTGTACCAGATTGCATGACCAGATATTTCGGGAATTCATAGGTGGGAATTCAAGTAGTTACTTATAGGACAATCTTCCAACAAATGCATGATGTTAGGTTGGGGTTCGACATCTAGTGGATTCGTTTGTTCACGGTCGACTTACAGCGGTACACGTTGTGTCTTAAAGAGTCCTTGTAGCTTGCTACGACTCGGGGACGCTTCGTATGTCAGGTGCACTGCCTTGCACTTGATGGCTAGTGTAAATCGTGCCCGTGCGATCCTGTCCACGAAAATATCGAACGGAAATCTTTCTCATGAGTTTGATCTGGCTTGTTTCATAAGCCTCATCCTTTGTTTTGTTGGAATATGGTAATTCAGTTGCTTCGATGTCAAGTGGTGATTCTAGATCTTTTCTAAGAGGTGTGCTCATATTTATATGAGAGTATTAATTCTTTGGTCCGTTCAATTGTCATATCAATTCTTGTCAACCGGAGTTGTTATATCTATTCTTTTCAACCGGCGTGTTTCTCTCCAAGTGGATTCAATCCTCTCTAATTTTTGCAGATCATTCCTCAATTCTTTCCGGAGTTCTCTCATCTATCCCATGTTGTCTTTGTTTTTCCCCGCCCTCCCGCCCTTTTTCATCAGTGATTCAATTTTCATCCAAGAGTTTTCTTTTCATTGTGCTTCCGCTATCTTTTCTTACTTTCGTATCCGGTGATTCATTGTGAACATTCTCAGGAGTCGAGTTCATCATTTCTTCATTTTGTTCTTTTTCGGTGAATTTAATTCAGTTGAACGTGTTATCTTATCCTTTTCATCCTTGTAATTCTTTCCGACGTTGGGAATTCTTTCAGCCTATCTTGTTTATTCAGTTATCTCTATTCCATCCGGAGCGTTGAAGTTATCTCAGAAATTCTGGTTTTCAATTCTTTCATTTATTTCGGGGTGCTAACCTCATCTAGTATTCTTATTCCGGTGCAATATCTCTCGTTCTAGCTATTGTTTCAACGGTGATTTTATTTGAGTGGGCCCATAACCCACAGGTTTTCCCAGGATCTTACCTGGCTCTTTAATCTTTCCGGAGATCATTAATTCTTTTCAACTATGACATAAGTATGAATTTTATCAGTCATATCCCTTCTTCAGGATCTATTTGAATTAATTCTCATTTTGGCTCAACCTTGCATCCTTCTTTATTCCGGAGTGTCTCATTAATTCTTGGGGTGTTCTCCTCCTCATTCTTAGCTTGCTATCCGAAGGAGTGTTTCTCTCAATCTTTGTCCGTTCTGTTGAAGATTCATCATTTCAGCTTTGTGCCATCATCTTAGTTGTTGTCAATCATGAATAATCCCTTTCTGGCTGTCCGGTGCTTTTCTGAGTTGTTTTTATTTCTCGTTCCACCGAAGGCTCATGACCTCTTCCTTCTCATGTATCTCCAGTCATTCATGGTTTCCTCATTCATTTCAATTCTCACCGGCGCCTCTTTCAACAATTCTTATAGTTGTGCTTATCTCTCTGTCTCTTCAAGTTCATTTCAAGAGGAATAAGTTGTATGCTAAATCCGTTGCTTGTCATCAATTAAACTTGATGAAGGATTACCATGAGATAATTCTTATTCTTGTTCATAAGTAATCTGAATTCTTCTTCCGGAGTGGCTCATGATATCAATTCTTTTCTCGTTTGCTTGTCTTTATTTTCCCGGAGGTCCAAGTTCTGCCAAGTTTCTCTCCGTGAGGCTTCATCTAAATCTTGGCAAGCTCATGATCTTATTCTTTCTACCTTCATGTCTTTGCATCATTCATTTGTATACGGTGGTCCTTCTTGGTGGTTCATCAAGGATGTGATTCATTCTCATGTGTTCTTCAAGATTCCTGTTGGAATACCTCAAGTATTCTTTCTCTTCCATTTTCGGTGCATTTGTTCTTCCTTTATCCTTGAGGTGGTATTATAGCCTTCTTGTTAGTGTAGGAGCCTCGAAGAGATTTTCTTTCAAGTATGAGATAATTAAACCCACCGATTCTATGGTGTTGAGTTATTTTCAACCCATGATTTCTTCTTTGAACTATCTTGGTTTGGATTTCACCTAAAGCTTTCCCTATGCATGGTGCTATCATGGTGCTTGTCATTAATCCCAGTTTTCAATGTATCCTCTTGGTGTAAGAATTGTTCATATCTTGTTTCTCCCAATCAATCCTTGTTTCTTTTAGTGGTTGGTTGTCACCTCATAAATGTGAGATGATTTCCTTAAGTCCACTACTATCTTGTTCTTTTCATTGTGTTTTTTCCAACAACTTCGTCCAATTCTTCTTGCAAGGATGCTTGTCAAGTTCATTGGAGTTAGTAGTTGTCATTCTCTCTTCATTCTCTTCTTCCGTATGAGCTAGTTCATATTCTCTTGTTCCGGAGGCATTGTGATATTGCTCTTTTGGGTCAATCTTGTTGTTCTATCAAGATCATGGTGTCCCCTTGCTCTATTTACTTGTTTGTTGTGATTATTGTCTATTTCTCCTACCTTTTTGAATTTTTTGTCCTATTTTTCTACCGAAGTGCTACCGAAATTTTCCGCGAATTCTTGCTTCCTTCTCATATCAGTCCTCATCTCGTTGCAACCTTCAAGGATCGTTGGTTTCACTCGTTTGTCAAGAAGCGACTAAATTTTTACCTCTTGTTCTTTCTCATCCTCTCCCCCTTTCATTCTTGGATCTCGGGGCGAGATCCTCTTGTAGTGTAGGAGAGTTGTGACAGCCCGATGCCGGCGTTCCAGAAGATTCCCCTCTCTTTCCGTTTTCGTCGTGTGTCTATTTATATTTGTCGCTTCATCATCGCATCATGCGCATCATCAACATTGCATCGGCATCTCCGTTGCCGTCAGTTTTCAAAACTTGCATTCGTTAGTAGTCGCCGGTTCTCGTCGTTGTCCGCTCCGAGCCCGACCGCACTCGCACGCGCCCGCGGCACCGTCGAAACCCTGTTTTTAAAGTGCGTTTAAAAATTTCTCTGATCGGGTTGAGATTTGACGTCCGGTCTTATTTTATTATAGCTAGGCCGCCTGTCAAGTTTCGTCGCGAACGGAGTCCGTCTGGTACCCGAACGGTCGACCGTAGCGGCACCGTATTCGGGCTACCGTCGGACGTTTGTCGGTGTTTTAAAAATTCGTGCCGCGCCGCCCGTTCTCCCTCTCATCTCCGGATATTCCCTCTACACGGCCGCGTACCCATACCCGCGTTCGGAATCGTCCGAATCCGACCCCGCGGTTGGATCCGGAACGCGATTCCGGTTAACCGAGCCCCCCCGTTTGTCTATATATAGACCCCCTCCTAAATCTTAGGCAGCTAACCCTAATCCCACCTCGGGATCCGCGCCGCCCCACCTCTTCTCTCTCTCCCCACCAGCCTCGTGGGCCCGCCAGGCCCAGATCGGGCTCGGCCGAGCCCATCCGGTCGCCGCCGCCCGTGCCCGCAGCAGCAGCCCAAGCCGCCTCCAGCCGCCGTCGGAGCCCTCTGTGCCTCGCCCACCGGAATTCCTCGCCCCGCCGCCGCCGAGATCTCGCTGGATCCGGCCGCCGAACCCTCGCCTGCGCCGTCCGCCGCCGTCAGCCCCTGGTCGCCGCTACCTCCCCGCGCCTCCCTTCCTTCCGTCGCCCTAGCGCCGCCCAGGGCCTGCCTCGCCGGATCCCGCAGCGTCCCGTCGTTTGGAGGTCAGTCTCGTCAGACCCCGGCCATGCCCCGTCGGATCTGCCTCGGCCCGCCCCGGTAGCCGCTCGCCGGAGCCCCAGGCGCCGCCGGCGTTGCCTTGGTCGCTCGCTGTGGCGAGCTGGGAGACGAGGGAGCTTCTCCTCGAGGCCGTTGACCTCCACCTGGGCCGCGCCCCCCGCGTGGGCGTGCCTCCTCGCGGCCCAGCAGCCGCCTCGCCTCTCCTGCGGCCCAGGAACCCCGCCGGCCCAGCTCCTCCTCCCCACCGAGCAGGCCGAAAGGCCCCAAGGTGAGCTGCCCCCACTAAGCCCCGCCCGAGTATAGTTTTGGTATCCCTCGCCCGTGCATGTTGGCCCGTGTAAGGTAGTTTCGGCCCGCGTAGGTTTGTTTAATTTCTGTGATTTAATTCTTTTTCAGTGAATAGGCTATATTTCAAACGTACGTAGCTTTTAAACCGTTAGTCGGTTTGCGACGTGTAATATATGGTTTTGAGGTAGATTTGCGCGTAGATCATGATTTTCCAACTTGCACAATTCTTTGACGTAATTTAGCGTGTTGTTTGCCTAGATAAGCGTGTTGTCCTAATAGGTTTCGACCCGTATTTGTTTTTTGTGCAAGACCGGGTTGCTCGAATGCCATGATAGAAATGCCTATGTTTTAGGGACTATTTTTCTGTGTATTTTAGAGCGGTCATTTGTATTTTCGCATGAAGGGAATTGCTTCTAGTTTATTTTCCCGTATCTACGTGTTTATCTCGCATTAATGTGTGGCATTATTTTGTGTTGCAAACCCCACATATTTTATATGTTTCCGGGGTAGAAAAATACCATGGATTTTTTTGTGAAATTAGTTTTAGCTTTTGAGTAGGTTAGTTCGCGAGATATTTTTGCTTTGTTGCCCTTTTGATTAATTCGTAGGATTTATTCCGTGCCTCGTTTGAATTAGTTGTCAACTAGGGAGTTGATCTTGGATGTTTTGTTTAGCCCCTGGTATTTTTGGTTGCAATAGAAATGCATGTTTAGGTGTTGTTTGCTTGCTCTCAAGTTGCTAGTAATAGTGTTGTTTTAGAGGAGCTGAAATATTTTTAAGTCTGGAATCTGTTATATTTTGTTGTTGTCTTGTCTTGCTTGCATCTTGTGATCTGTAGCTCTTATGAGGTTGGTCCAATGGAGTTAATTGTACCCCTTGTGTTTCTCTAGCATGATGTAAATTTTCATGCCATTTGGAGTCCTGTAGCTATAGTTTTTGCTGCTGTCAATATTGCTTCAGATCGAAAACTGCACTTTCATGAGGTGTTATTTTCACTAAGTCTGAAATAGTGTGTGGGATGCCGTTTTGTGTCTTCTTTTCCTAGTGTTCCTTGCTGCCATGCTAGTTGTTGTTAGTTGTTTGTAGTATTGCTTCTTGCCCTCTTCCGTGCCATGCCTTGCTTGAGTTTATCGGAGTTGTGTAGTCGTAGTTGTGGGGCGTAGAATATGCTATGTGGCTGATTTTGGCAGATTGTAGTGTTTTCTTGTTTTGCTCGTAGTTTTCGAACCGTAGCTCCGTTTTGATCGTGTCCTACATTAAACTTTCTTAGAATCTCGTGTACTTTCATTTTCTCTTGCTGGTTATTTGTTTTTGAAGTGCTCGTAGCCGTCCTTGCACACATATTGCATTCATGCCATCATATCTTGCGGTGCTTGTATCTTTTGAACCGTAGCTCCGTTGGAGATGTTCTTTATGTGTAGATTGCTTGCCTTGACGCATAGAATCATGTGAACCAATTTGTTTTGCTGTTTAACAACTAATTAAATGCATTAGTTCAGATCTGGGCAGAATTGGAAATTAACATGTGAGGTCGTTTCGGAGATGCTATATGTCATTTCCGACCTCATTCAAAATGTCTAGATAGGTAGTTTAATTTCCGCTTCACCTCTTACATGTTTAACCACATTTAATATTGCCGTGTATTTAATCGGGATAGAACTAAATAAATGAATGTGGAGTTTCGTCAATATGCAACTCGATGCATATTGAACTTCACTTAATGTGTAGTGTTTGATTGTGTGAATTGTCATGCCGTGACTTGCATATATTCAGCTGCTCATGCATCATATGTGTTGTGCATCGTGTGGTGAATTCTGTGTGATGATTGTGTTTCCGGTTTGCTCCGTCTCGATAGAGTTTCGCAACGTGCCGGATCGTGAGGACCCGTTCGACTACATCGGTTCATCTGCTTCACGGAGGCATTCTTCTTCCAAGCGGGATCTCAGGCAAGATGATCATTTCCCCAGATACCATTACTATCATTGCCATGCTAGTTTTTTCGCTTCTATCGATTATGTCTCGTTGCCTACCACATGTTAAATATTAGCCTCTCAACAATGCCATGATACCTTCAACCTGTTCGATCTAGCAAACCACTGATTGGCTATGTCACCGCTTGCTTAACCCTGTGTAGCGTTGCTAGTTGCAGGTGCAGATGCTTCCATGTGAAAACATGGGTTCCTTGTTATATCACCCCATTAATGCTATTTAATTTAATGCACCTATATACTTGGTAATAGGTGGAAGGCTCGGCCTTTCTAGCCTGGTGTTTTGTTCCACCTTTGCCCCCTTAGTTTCGGCTACCGGTGTTATGTTCCATAAACGAGCACTCCTAACACGATCGGGGTTGTTATGGGGACCCCCTTGATAATTCGTTTTAGATTAAAGCTGGTCTGGCAAGGCCCAACATTGGTTTTACATTTTCCCAACATAATAATTTGATAATACTAAAATGCATAGGGAGTTAGCGCTACCCGAGGAGTAATTTTACATAAACAGGAGGGGCCTGTGCTGATGGTGTTGGTCCCAAACGGTGTGCCTGCGAGGCCACCACGAGGAAACTCGAGGTCTGGCACTCGTAGCTAGTTCCATTCGTCGTGTCCTGGGAACGAGATACGCGGCTCCTATCGGGTACGTCGACACGTCGGGCGGCCTTGCTGGATTAGTTTTACCTTTGACGAGATATCTTGTGCATCGGGATTCCGGTGATGCTTTGAGTAATCTCAGAGTTGAGGTTTTCCACTAGGGAATCCGACGAGATCGCGAGCTTCGTGATTGAGGATTTCTATGCGGCTTGTGGTAATTTGTGATGGACTAGTTGGAGCACCCCTGTAGGGTTAAATCTTTCGGAAAGTCGTGCCCGCAGTTATGTGGCAACGTGGAAACTTTGTTTCACACTGGTTCTAGATAACTTGAAGTTAACTTAATTAAAATATGTCAATCGTGTGCGTAACCGTGATTGTCTCTTTCGTGAGTTCCTTCTCCGATCGAGGACACGGTGGGGTTATGTCTGACATAGGAAGGTGTTCAGGATCATTCATTTGATCATCAGTAGTTCACGTCCGTTTTGCGTAGATCTTCCCCCTCTTATTTCTTGTACTCGTAAGTTTTAGCCACCAAATATATGCTTAGCCGGTGCTGCAACCTCACCACTTAACCATACCTCACCCATTAGGCTTTGCTAGTTTTGATACCTTTGGAAATGAGATTGATGAGTCCCCTTTGGCTCACAAATTACTACAACACCAGTTGCAGGTTCAGGTAAAGGTTACATGACGTGAGCGTGTTGATTGTTCATTTGGAGTTGCTTCTTCTTCTTTTTCTACTTCATCGATCTAGGATGGGTTCCAGGCCGGCAGCCTGGGATAGCAAGGATGGGCGTCGTTCTTCTTTTGTCGTTTGTTTTCGTCCGTAGTCGGACCCTGCTCTTACTCTGATGATTATGTAATGTACTGATGTGACTCTGATGTAGCTTGTGGCGAGTGTAAGCCAACTCTTTATATAACTCATCTTTTCAGTACATGTACTTGTAACGATATCCATTCTTGCGACACGAAGAGATGCGCTTCTATCCCTGACGAGGCCCTCGTGCCAAATTGAGGATAGGGTCGCATCTTGGGCGTGACATAGATCTATAAGTGTATAAAAGTTTAACTGGAGCTAAGTGGGTGTGCATCTAACTTGCTTTCTCATGAAGGCCTCGGGCATTTGAGGAAGCCCGTCAATGGAATATAAAAGCCAAGTTCTATAATGAAAAATTTCCACTATCATATGGAAGTCACAAAACAAGAGACTGTCTATATGAAGAACATGGTGCCATTTTGAGGCACATGTGTGGAATAGGAAGTAGTAGCACTGTCCCTTCTGTCATTTCTCTCATTTATTTATTTATTAATATTTTTTTCTATTTTTTCTTTCTCCTTTTTTATTTTTTTTATTTTTTGTCCGGAGTCTCTTCCCGACTTGTGGGGAATCATTATCTCCATCATCCTTTCCTCACTCAGAAAGTACCCTAAATAATGATGATCATCACACTTTTATTTACTTACAACTCAATATGAAAAAACTGATAAGAAGATATGACTCTATAAGAATGCCTCTGGCAGTTTACCATGATGTGCAATGATCTAGCATAGAAGAGGATATGAAAAAACAAACAAGGCATGTAAATATCATGCTAGCTATCTTACGATCATGCAAAGCAATATGACAATGGAAGTATAAGTCATATGATGTGACGGTGGAAGTTGCATGCCAATATATCTCGGAATGGCTATAGAAACACTACAAGAAATATGTCAACTAACGACCTTTTGTCAGTGAAGCTGGAAGGAATGGTCATAAATCTATGACCATTTGACATCATTTTGGTCGTAAGCTGTCTGGAGGGGTCGTAGCCCCAAAAACCAACGACCATTTTCATCAGAAAGGTCATCACTTGCTTACTGGAAAAGGTCATAAAGCGGACAGCACCTGGCACTGCCTTATTTCTAGGTGATAATAACCAATAGAATGGTCGTTACTAAATAGTTCGAATGCACTAGGCTGGTGACCAGGGGTGGTGGTGCTGACGCCACGGCCACCTCACCCATCGGCAGTTGTTGTTGTTGTTGTTGTTGCTATCTACATCAGAGGGCTGAATTGAGATTTTGCCTGTTGCTAACCAGTCGACCCACTCTTTATGATCAGTGAAGCAAAATAGAAGTAGCCATAACATCCTGCCATCGATAACATCAGTGCGCAAAAGTATAACAATCCAACACAGTTCACAACAACCTGCCGATAACATCAGTGCGCAAAAGTAAAACAGTTTAAAACGACATCGATAAACCGCATAGGATCATGGAGGGTGACTAAATGGGACCTAGAGCCTTCAGGAGGGCTGCATGCTCTGCCCTGGTCTTGATGCCTTCAGCACACCTCGATAAACCGCGTGCATGCGACATAAGGTGTTCATAAATCCCATCCCTCGGCTTTGGCTTTGTGGTGCAGTATGGGCATGTGAACATTCCCCTCTTGAAGTACGCCGCCTTCCCCTTCTCCCTGATCTTCTGGGCTTCATTCTCAATGAAGGACTCTTTGTTTCCGTCCTCCACGTCATCTCCAGAGTTATACTGCACACACAAATTAATTGCAGGAACACATTATGCATTCATATAGGCGTTATGGAGCCAGAACACACACTTCTGATTCAGAATGATGCAATGAACAAACAATAGATAATTCCCATTTACGAAATTTTAATGAACAAACAAAGAAAAAAGTCATGTACAGTAATCTAATTAAACAAACAACATTAGAACACTCTCTACATCAATTTCATTAAAAGCCCACCAACATGCATTCATATAGTGCTTACGCTGAACTAAAATAGTTGGGATTACCTCATACGGTTCGCCGTCGTCGTAGTCAGAGTCATACGGGTTCCTGAACCCAGTCTTGGCAAACTTCCTCTTCATGCCTGCAGCTTCCTTTTCCTACAATATAAGTAATTCGATTAGTACAAACTATGTAACACAGTATGCAAAAGGTCAAGCATTCAACAATGTGCTTCTAATTACATTAATAGTGCTGCTGCATTAGCCACCCTATTCTCTGCACTGGATCTGTCCTTTGTGCATTTCACTTATACAATATTTCGATCCTTCATACAATGATTTAAATGTCCTTTCAAAAAATCAAACTGTGGTTTGAAACTTGGATATCCAGCATAGACATGAAAGAAAAACCCATCAGACCTGGTTTTCCCCCGTCTTTATTTGATAAACCATTTAATGTAGTTATTGAAGCGCGGAAAGACATCATTGGGTGCGATACTGTGAATTATATCTTCACATGAAGTTCCTTGGGTGTGTGAAATCTGCCATTGCTGTCAAAAGAAAATAACAAAGATACCTGGTAAAAACAACAAGAGAGTGTGTATAATTTGTTTCTTAAAGCATGCCAGGAGAATATTGTGTTGGTCCAGAACACTCTGATTGCAATCAGTTGCGGGAGTTATCTGTACTGTGTAACTATATGTTATGTATACACTTCTTTTGTCGGGACATGTGCTGGATGTCACAATGAAATTGGCCATGGACGTTTTCTTAGTTGCATGGGAGCTGTTTGGCATCCAGAGTGCTTTTGTCGCCATGCTTGTAATCAGCCAATATATGACTATGAGGTAGCTCTTTGTTGTTTTGTGTACTAATTAAGCAGTTGCATTGGTATTGACTTTACCAACAAAAACATGCAGTTCTCCATGTCAGGAAACCATCCATACCATAAAACTTGTTACAAGGAGCGCTTTCATCCAAAATGTGATGTCTGCAAGCAATTTGTAAGTATCACTTCATTATCTTTTCTTATCTGTTTGCATAAGACGATTCTCTCTGTTCTGCATTTTATATAGCAGAACATTGCACTATTGGGCTGCTCAGCCCCTGCCGTGCCCCGGTGAGAGGATAACCATAACAAATCTATCAACATATCGGGCACATAATAAAATCTAAGCACATGCAGCAATCAAGATCCCAATTCAAAACCTAACTCTTATTAAATCCTTAGTAATAATCCCAATAAAATGCAAGAGAGGGGGCAGACCTAGGCGAAATTTAGGAATGGGTGTTCGTATATATCAATCACATTACTTAGATGAAATCTTTACTAATAAGAGAAAGATTCCGTTGATTCAAGCCAACAAAATGCAAAAGTTCGCCAACACATGCAAAAGTAGAGTGTGTTCTGCTCTGTAAATATATGCTAAATCTCCTGCTTATCAACGATAACTATGGAAGCAGGGGAACGGGAAGCATTACCACATCCACATGCACAAATCAAGATTGAAATTAAAGAAATCCAAGTCTCAATATATCTATGTATCATTCAAGCATGGATCAACTATAAAAAAACCAGAAAACCCTATCTAAAAAACCCACATCGTCGGCAGCACCGCTCGAGGTCGTGTCCTCCTGCTTCGGCACCTCCTTCTCAAGATCCGCAGCGGTCGGGTCCTCCTGCTTCGGCACAGGCACCTCCTTCTCAAGTTCTGCAGCAGCGATAGCGGTTGCGGTCGTGTCCTCCTTCTGCTTCGGCACCTCAAGCAGATCCGCAACGGCGACGGTTCGACGAGCGCCCTCCATTGGGTGTGGGAGACGAGGCGACGAGGGAGACGGTGCGACGAGGGAGACAAGGGAGACGAAATGGGAGACGAGGCGACGGAGTGGGAGACGAGGGAGACGAAGTGGCAGTTCCCTCTTTATACAATGTGATAGTTCCTGCAACGTCCCGTCCGCCATGTGTCGTCCGGGACATCTTACAAAAAAACAAATGGCATAGACACCTTCAAAAAAACAAATGGCCCGCTCGAACCTGGTCGGCACGAACCGGTTCGGTCGGTCTTTGTGTCTCGCTCGAACCTGGTCGACCGAGCCAGTCTACTCTGCTCGTCCTCTGCCCCCCTCGTCGCCGAAGCTCGTCGGCCGCCACCACCTTGTCACACCCTGTTTTTCACCACCAATGTTTTGAGTTGCAAAAATCAGGGCTTGTTAAAACTTTTTCCAATGATGTTGTGAATGCTATGAATGCCTTGTATGAATGTGTGTTTGTTTGTTTGTTGAACCAAACCCATGGCTAATTATTTATTTACTTTAAAATGAATTTCCAAAACTCTTTTCTTTGGCATCACATCACCTTTACCTTGCTTGGGTTACACTACTAGTTCATGATGCTTAGTAGCCCTCTCAACCAAAGTTGGTGATCTGAACTCAAATACTACTATGTTTTGCCAAAAACATTATTTAAAGATTTAAAACATTATTTTTCTATTTTAAATATAAGTCTGTTTCTAAGGCCAGAAATGATATTCCCACAAGGAAAAATGCTTCTCTGCCTTAGAAAATTCTGAGTAAATTCATGGAAGCTCAGAAGGACATATATTTTCCATACATAACATTTTCAACCCTATTTATATTATTATTATTTGAGAAAAACCCTGAAAATCATTTCTGTCTGTTTTAACCTTTTGAGATATTTCCAAAGGAAATATTCTCAATAAAATCCCATTAAATTACAGGAGCCTCCCCAAGCCATATTTGGTGCCCACATAAACTCTCACCTTGATCTAAGGTGGGGAAGGTCACCAAATGAGCCTAAAACCCTCTCTGTCCAGAATAGAGTTGGAACAACTCTACATAGCAAAGTTTGTCCAACAGGGCTGAAACTTTGCAGGGGAGTTTTGCACCTCAAAAGAGGACTCCACACCAAAAATGAGATTTGCTAGACTCTGTTTAGTCACACTCCCTTTGGAAAAGACAGATCTGGCCACTACCATGCATTTTCAAGTTTACAAAGCTAAACTTGTGCAATGGAGCTCAAATTTGGTGGAAGCCTCTACTTTAACCCCAAGACCAAACCTGTTAAGTGGCAGTTCCAGTGGTAGAGTGGAAGCACCCAAACCACTGTCGAACACCTTCTGACAGCAAGGTAAAAACCCACCTAGCCACTGTTTTACCCCATGTCATAGCCTCAAACTTGTTGTATTAGTGCCACAGACCAACCTAAACACCCAGTCAACTGGCCCCTCCCCAGTTCAAAGCACAAGTGACAAAAACTCCAATGTGTGCCACAGATTAGGACTGGCAGCACTAGTAAACCATGTCCCCCTTGACCAGCCAGTGCTCTCACTAGCACACAATGGCTAGATACACTCCCAGCAACACCCAGGACATGAGGGACACGTCTGAAGTGCCCCAAAGCGCGCCAGCATGCCGTGGCATGCCAAAACTGCGCTTTGTACGCGCTACAGAGAGCAACCGAGAAGGGGGCGACACTCCCGGCCGGTTCCAACCTCCCCCGAAGTGTCCAAGACCTCCCCCGACAACCTCTCAGTGTAAAGCAGCCGCCAGGGACCCTCCTCCCCCGCGCTAGAGCTCGGGCGACGCGTGCCCGCTCGCACCCGACTCGGTCGAGCATGCACGGACGCTCCATCTCGACCCCACGCTCTCTCCTTCTGCGGCCGATGCTTCAGAGCGTCCTAAACCACGTTCAGAGACCGTGGTTTTGCAGCCAGCCCCTCACTGTGCACGCATGAACGCCATGGTGAGTCACCGGCGCACCGAGTTCGGCTCACCATCGCCAGCCTATAAATAGCCCCCCCCCCCCCCCCGGGCACCTCAGCACCCCTCCAATAGCCTCTGCACAACCACTAGCCCCCCTAGCCACCCAATCGAGCTCACAGAGCCCCGGTACTCGAGATCGACCAAGGCCCCTCCGCCTCGGAGCTCCGGTCGATCTCCTGTTACACGTCGGCTCCTGCAACACTCGACCCACCAGAGCACTCCCCTCGACACCAGGAACCTTTCCCCCAACAGCCCCGAGCTTTTCCGTGCCCCTAGCTATCAGTTCAACTACCTCTCGAAACTCCTTGGCCATGGCCACCTCGTCGCCGGCGACTCCTAGCCTCTCGGGCGCTGTTCCGACCACCTATAGGTAGGCGGAGGCATGCTGAATCCATTCCTGCCCTTAGCTAGGCCCATGGACGACGGTAGCCTCGCCGGCGTTCGTTTCCTCCTCTCTGGCTGGAGGTAGGGGAAGAACCCAACAGGTGGGCTCCACATGTCGGCGTCCTGGAGCTGCCTCGCACGCAGCCACTGCCGCTGACTCCAGGGGCCCGCACGTCAGGTTCAAACCTGGTGCGCGCGCACCTGGCAGCCTGCTGGCTGGCTGGGCCGGCCTGCTTCCTAGGCCAGGCTTTGGCCTTTTCTTTTATTTTTATAACCTGAGACTAAATGATTTTTGTAAAAATAACTATCCAGTGGAAAAATATGATTCTTCCACTAATATTTTTCTAAAAATGAGTAGTATTTGATTCTTCCATTGTTGATATTTTTCAAAAGCAGAATCTTTTTTATAGCAATAAAAAGGCATTAAAAGCAATAATTTGCTTCTGTTTTATAATTATTAAAAATGCTTTGCTAGTAAAAACAAAGAGAAGATATTTCCAAAGTAACAACCTGATTTTTACCAAGACTTGCAACATTTTTAAAAATGGTTTGTGATCTGTTTTTGTGTGAGCTATTTCTTATTTATTCTATTCTCAACGATAGAATTACCGAGTGACCAAGGATTCGGAGCAGAAGACCTCGAAGACCCAGGATAATTAGTTGACCAAGGCAAGCAGCCCTTTGACCATGAATTGAGCATATGAATTGATGCATGCTAGAATAGCAAGTACTTTTCTGTTGCATGTGATCACAGTGTCGGTTCATCATTGGTGTGATGGTACCGAAGGCTTCATCGAAGCACTTGCATGATAGTGATGTTATACATATGGCTCCTCGGAGCACAAGCATGATGAGCTTGACCCTACCATCTATGAGGATCATGCTACTATCATGTTGACTAGTAGAGTAAGATCATTGCATTGAGCTTGACCCTACCCCCTTGAGGGTCACGCTAATACCATGTTGACAAGTAAAGATAGAGCATACAATCATGAGCGTGATGATGAGTTAAATAAAGAGTTTATGAAAACCTCGTCGGGTGCCACTAATGCCCGAGGGTGGTGATGAGTTGGTGATCACTTTTGGTGATGTGATGCACCGGTGTTTTTGTGTGAGTATGGTTTCGGAAAGGGGATTAGATTTATGATGTGTCGACCGTCCCAACCTTACCAGTACGACCACGATACCCCATTATGGGACGGGGCTTTGTTGATTACTCTGGTCGGTACTATCAAAGAGCCACATTACTAGTGGCAGGAGTGATTGTCGTCAGTCTCGTGATGGGGTCGTGCCAGGTAGGACGACTATGCCATTATTATGAGTTCCAGGCACATCGTTGGTCCCTGCATGGTTGATACTGTCCAGAGTCGGTGCTCGTAAGACGTACAACATGTGGGTTGGGTACCAATCGAGTGGACCTCTTTGTCTAGTATCGTCAGGGGAAAGATGATGATCGGGTACTTACCTCGGGTATATGTGATATACCGCGAGTCGTGGATGACACGGAAGTTTCCCGGATCTCGTGGGTCCAGCGTACTAACTCTGCAGAGTGTAAACTATTCGAATAGCCGTGTCCACGGTCAAGGACAGTTGGGTAATCCTGCTTAAACTACGTCCTGATATTTCCGCATAAACCAAGTGTGAGTGAGTGTGTGTGTGGTGTTAAAAAGGTGTTGTTATGAGATAATAATATGACCAAGTTCGGTGACTTGGCATATAGGGTGAACCCGAATGGTTTAACCCTCAGCTGATACATTGAGGTTATGACAAGTCCGATGACTTGGCATATAGGGTGAACCCGGATGGTTCAGCCCTTAGAAGATATGTTGATATATGTAACCTGTTCTTCAAAAGTAATCCTTTAACTTGATGCATATTCATGATCATTTTACCCAGATGAGTTATACTAGAGATGCATGATAATGTTGTCCATCATTTTTATTGTTCATATCATGGGCTGTTTGCGAGTACATTCAAAAGTACTCATTGGCTTGCCACTGGTTATATTATTGACCACACAAGGAAGGATCGGAATTTGGCGACGAGTACGTCTTCGGAGACGGACCTGCGATCTAGGATGCTTCCAAGTCAGAGTGCCTGTCGGTGTAGGCTTGATGGTATGGGCACCCGCTTAGCCCTTATGAGTTTCCGCTACCCGTTGTACCCGCTTTATTTGGCCTTAGGCCCTGTTTGTGAACCTGACCCTTCAGTCATGTCATGTAATATTCAGTATTTGGATGTAACACTCTATTATTCAGTATCTGTGTTCAGTAAGCATTGATCCTTGGGATCACTGGGCACGGCGATCTCGACTCACCAGTCGGGGTCCCCACACACCTCCGTCGCGCCATGGTTTACGAGGATGAGAGTAGAAACGACCTATCGAGCCTGGACATCAGCTCTTCCTCGGACGGCATGATGTACCGGGTAATTTGTAGAGCTAGGGTTAGGTTTAGGGTTTTGGTTTCTTCACATTGGGGATTTATCTCTATTTCTTGGTTCTTCTTTAGATCCTTGCTAGCATCGACGACGAAGACTACATGGGCATCGAGAATTCTGACCTGGATGTTTGCTTGGAGCATGGGGTGCCGCCTGAGCGTCGCGTAGCATTCGAAGGATTTGAGACAGGGAGAAGATTTTCAGTTTGTGCTCAGCCGGTTAGTTCTATCTTCTTTAGTGTTAGACATGCATGAAGTTGCTTCTGTTTTTTCTATCTGGCTCAAAAGATTCGGATTGTCAATGTTTACTATATCACTGTCATTGTTTGTTTAGCTCAAATATTCAGACTTTCATTGTTTATTACAGCACTGTCATTGCTAGTTCAGCTAAAAGATTCTGGCTTGTTACAGCATTGTCATTGCTTGTTTATTACAGCACTGTCATTGCATGTTTATTACAGAATTCTGGCTTGTTATTTTCTGGTTATTTTGTATTGCTGAAGTACTGGTTATTTTGTATTGCAGCCGCCTAAAAACTGTGGTTTTGTTGGTTGGGTAGACCAAGAGTGGCCTCCCACAATGCAAAATGCATTGTTAAAACTGTGGGAAATGTTGGAAGACAACAAGAGTGCTAGGAGGGATGATAATTTGGAGAATTCACTGAAAATGTACCACCTCACAGAGGAGAAAAGAAATCTTGATGCAAACTATGACAAACTAGTAGACGATGAGAATCAACTGCTCAACCTTGCAGAAGCTCAAGGCGGGGTCATTAGGACCCAGAAGGCAAATCATTTGAAGGAGAAGGACAAACTTAATGATGAAATTTTTGTGCTCAACCTTCACATTGATGGTCTGAAGAAAGGAATTGAGAATCTGATAAAACGCAGGGATGAGCTGAAGATCCAGATTGCTGATCAGTTGAAGGCATTGGAGAAGAACCAATAGAAGTTGAATATGATCAGGGACATTTTGGATGGATGAGCTGATCAGATGAAGATGAAGTCCACTATGCTATAGTTGATGTGTTGTTGTGTTGCTGTGTTGCTCTTTTGTACCAATGTTGTAATGCAAGATGATCAGAATCTCTATATTATGTATGATTAAGTGACTCCACTATGCTATGTTTGTAACTATACTATGCTATTGTTGGTGTGTTGCTCTTTCGTAGCATCTTTCGTAGCAATGTTGTAATGCAAGATGAGAAGAATCTCTTAATTATGTATGATTAAGTGACTTTATCTTTGTTCAACCCAAGTATGTTGATAGATTGGTTGATCTTACTTGTTGTATCTTATTTGTTCATATATTGGTTTAGGTGACTTCTTATTTGTTGCAAATGTCTTTCAAGCCACACAAATGAGCTATCATGTGTGAAGATTCATGGCTTTCAAGCCACATGATCAATCTCATGGCCATATTCATGGCATAGTTTGTTGAAATGGTCTCATATTTTGCATAATGGTGCATGTTGGAATGACAAACAATGTTGATTAAGGAAGTTTTCATCTTCCTTGTATGAAAAATTCATTTTTCATTTTTCAAGTGCCCGAAATGAGTTTTTTTGTGAAGGACCTACCATATACTTGTTTCAAAATTGTTCCAGATCATTTTTCTAACATACTAGGCCATATTTAATGTACAATTGACAAAATGGTTGGGTCTCAAAAGCTTTTATCCATCTCTCATGAAAAAGACAAATCTATGTCGAATCAGTTGGAAGCGGGTCAAATTTGAACTGCGGCTGCCTTATAGTTTGCTCTTTATTTTTTCCAAAAATCATTTATAGGTACACAAGTATCTATTTAATCATAGAAACACCAAAGGGTTTCCAAGATTCAACCACTAGGTAGGAACGGTCATGCCCGCCGTTTCGACCACATTTTGAAACGGCCATGAAAAATTCAAACAAATCAAAAAAATGGGAAACCTTTGCATTATGTCATCATATGTGATAAAGTTACCATGTAAAACAATAAACCTGTAATACGACTATTATTTTTAAAAAGTGTTCACACAAATGAGCTATCATGTGTGAAGATTCATGGCTTTCAAGCCACATGATCAATCTCATGGCCATATTCATGGCATAGTTTGTTGAAATGGTCTCATATTTTGCATAATGGTGCATGTTGGAATGACAAACAATGTTGATTAAGGAAGTTTTCATCTTCCTTGTATGAAAAATTCATTTTTCATTTTTCAAGTGCCCGAAATGAGTTTTTTTGTGAAGGACCTACCATATACTTGTTTCAAAATTGTTCCAAATCATTTTTCTAACATACTAGGCCATATTTAATGTACAATTGACAAAATGGTTGGGTGTCAAAAGCTTGTATCCATCTCTCGTGAAAAAGACAAATCTATGTCGAAACAGTTGGAAGCGGGTCAAATTTGAACTGCGGCTACCTTATAGTTTGCTCTTTATTTTTTACAAAAATCATTTCTAGGTACACAAGTATCTATTTAATCATAGAAACACCAAAATGTTTCCAAGATTCAACCACTAGGTAGGAATGGTCATGCCCGCCATTTCCACCGCATTTTGAAACGGCCATGAAAAATTCAAAAAAAATCAAAAAAAATGGGAAACCTTTGCATTATGTCATCATATGTGATAAAGTTACCATGTAAAATAATAAACTTGTAATACGACAATTATTTTTAAAAAGTGTTCACACAAATGAGCTATCATGTGTGAAGATTCATGGCTTTCAAGCCACATGATCAATCTCATGGCCATATTCATGGCATATTTTGTTGAAATGGTCTCATATTTTGCATAATGGTGCATGTTGGAATGACAATGTTGATTAAGGAAGTTTTCATCTTCCTTGTATGAAAAATTCATTTTTCATTTTTCAAGTGCTCGAAATGAGTTTTTATGTGAAGGGCCTACCATATATTTGTTTCAAAATTGGTCCAACTCATTTTTCTAACATACTAGGCCATATTTAGTGTACAATTGACAAAATGGTTGGGTGTCAAAAGCTTTTATCCATCTCTCGTGAAAAAGACAAATCTATGTCGAATCAGCTCGAAGCGGGTCAAATTTGAACTGCGGCTGCCTTATAGTTTGCTCTTTATTTTTTCCAAAAGTCATTTCTAGGTACACAAATATCTATTTAATAATAGAAACACCAAAAGGTTAACAAGATTCAACCACTAGGTAGGAACGGTCATGCTTGCCGTTTCGACCGCATTTTGAAACAGCCATGAAAAAATCAAAAAAATCAAAAAAATCAAAAAAAATGGGAAACCTTTGCATTATGTCATCATATGTGATAAAGTTACCATGTAAAATAATAAACTTGTAATACGACAATTATTTTTAAAAAGTGTTCACACAAATGAGCTATCATGTGTGAAGATTCATGGCTTTCAAGCCACATGATCAGTCTCATGGCCATATTCATGGCATAGTTTGTTGAAATGGTTTCATATTTTGCATAATGGTGCATGTTGGAATGACAAACAATGTTGATTAAGGAAGTTTTCATCTTCCTTGTATGAAAAAATCATTTTTCATTTTTCAAGTGCCCGAAATGAGTTTTTTTGTGAAGGACCTACCATATATTTGTTTCAAAATTAGTCGAAATCATTTTTCTAACATACTAGGCCATATTTAATGTACAATTGACAAAATGGTTGGGTGTCAAAAGATTTTATCCATCTCTCATGAAAAAGACAAATCTATGTCGAATCAGTTGGAAGCGGGTCAAATTTGAACTGCGGCTGCCTTATAATTTGCTCTTTATTTTTTCCAAAAATCATTTCTAGGTACACAAGTATCTATTTAATCATAGAAACACCAAAAGGTTTCCAAGATTCAACCACTAGGTAGGAACGGTCATGCCCGCCGTTTCGACCGCATTTTGAAATGGCCATAAAAAATTAAAAAAAATCAAATAAATGGGAAACCTTCGTGTCGCATCATCACATGTGACCTGCCAACTAGAAAAGATATATAAATTTGAGTACCGATGTCTTCTTGAACTATTCGGTATGATTTTAACCATTATTTCTACAATGTTTATAAAAAATAAAAAGAAAAACTCTGCCTCCAAACCCCAAAATCTAGTGAAAATTTTCCCTCCCACCCCACCAAAATTTCCCTCCACTCCCTCTCCCACTACCACGCGGGACCCACCACTCCCTCTCCCACTCCCCTCTCCATTCCACTCCCCACTACCCACGCAGGATCCATTCCACTCCCCACTCCGCCGCCCCTCCCCTGCTCCGCGCCGCCCCTCTCCCTTCTCCCCGATGACGACTACATCGACGATGTTGACGGCTACATCTACATCGGCGTCGACGGCTATATCTACATCGACGACGACGGCTACATCTACATCGACGTCGACGGCTACGACTACATCGACGACGACAGCGAGTACATCTACATAATCAACAGTCGACGACGATAGGTACCTCTCCCCTCGACCCATCTCCCATTGATAGATCCCCTCATGTGTTCTTCTAGTAGATCTTCTAGGGTTTTATAGATCCCCCTCATGTGTTCTTCTAGGGTTCATGGGGCTGGATCAATTGGGATGGTCCGGTACATTCATGGGGTTAGGGTTAGGGTTCACGGGGTTAGGGTTAGATTCATGGGGTTAGGGTTGTAGTTGTCATGGGGCTAGATCAATGTGGCTGGATCATGGGGTCCTGCATTTGTGATGGGTAACAAATGGGGGTACATCCCCCACCTGGTCGATCTAGGGTTAGGATTCAGTCAATCTAGGAGCTCGTGGAGGTTCTTGTTCATGTTCATGGGATTTATTCGTAGTGGTTCGTTCTATCCCCCTATGGTAGTCTGCTTCATGGGGTTAGGGTTCATGTTCATGTTGCTTGACTACTATGGCTTGATTGCTTGCTAGCATACATGGTTAATTAGAGTTTCCATCAGCAATACTTGCTTGTATCAGTAGCACTTGGAGAAGAATCTACTAGGGTTAGTATCAACAATACTTGCTTGCTTGCTCCTCTTCAATTTTCTTCCTTGCTTGCTTGTTTCTATCAGTAGCACTATGCTTGTTTCTATCAGTAGCACTTCTTTTGCTTGCTTGCTTGTATTAGTAGCACTTATGCACTTTGCTTGCTTGCTTGCTTGTATTAGTAGCACTTATGCACTTAGCTTGCTTGCTTGCACACTGCTTGCTTCTTTATTCACCAAATGTTGGGCAACCAGTTGCTATGAATGCATATGTTTGCCTCCATTAGGGATATAGTTGAGTAATTACTTTGCTTATAGATGATTGCAGGTACATGGATAAAATTGCAAGTTAAAACATAAAAGTACTTGTTGTAAATAGTTAATGCATTGCCTCACATATATAGTTTTCTTCAACTATCAGTTTAGTACATTACTACCTCCTGTTTCACATGTTTTAATATTGATGCATTGCTACACTTGTATGTGCATGCTAGTCCAAGTGCTTCAATTTAGTTGCTTGCTTCAACTGTCAGTTTAGTACTGATGCATTAACTGTATGTGCATTGCTACACGTGTATGTGCATGCTGGTCCAAGTGTTTTACATGTATTAGTACTGATGCATTAACTACATCACTATATTGTTGATCCAACAAGTTTGCTAGCTTCACATGTATTACATGTATGTGCATGCTCGTCTAAATGCTTTCCTTTATTGATATAAGTGCATCATTTTACTTTATCCCTGTTGTATCTGATTGTTGTTTATTCTATTTTGCAAGCACCACCTCAAGATCATCCATGTCAAGGATGACAAGGTCAAACCCGAGGCCAACCAGTGGTATGCAAGTTGCTCCTTGTGGTTATACTGTCAGATTTATAAAATGTGTCTTAATATGCTAAGTGAAATGTAATATGCTAAGTAAAATATCTTGGTGGCTCGTGATGTAAAATACTGTCAGATTTTATTATGCAAATGTATTGTTGTAATCTGAATTAGGTGGCTTAGCTGTGCCTGTGTGCTGTTACTCTTCCTTAGCTGAATAAGTAGGATTAAATGATAATAAAATATCATAAGATATGTTTGGCTGTCTGTCCATGCATTCCAACAATTAACCTAATAATTATGTTTACTTTGCCTTGCAAAGATGAGCATCCTCTCACCGAGTACGAGAAGGTTAGGGCTAGAAATATGATGAGGAACAATCGGATATTCCAGTCCCTTGGCATTGATGCAATAGCGTCAATGATTAGGAAAACAAATGATGTACAAGAAGGTACAACTAATGGGGTTCAAGAAGGTAGTGGAGTTATCAGTGATGACCCAGAGTACAATCCTAAGGAGGATGAAGTTGTAGTGCACAAGACTGTTAACGTGCAAACTCTGTCATGCTTGGAGGGTTCGGGTTCTTGTATGCTCTGTGTTTCCTTGCGCTCACATATTTATCTTGTGATCTAATTTTTTTTTGTGCTATTTATACAAGGCACTGAAGACAGCAACCAAGAAGAGGAAGAGCTCAGAAGCATCTGCTGCAATGCCTCCAGGAAGGGTGATGGCTCCACCTGCAGGACAAACAAAGAGGATCCTGGAACCTGATGAACCCGATAGAGTCACAAGGCAGAAAGCAACTATGGCGGCTGCGACGGACCATCAGGAATGTCCGCTGGGCATGGACTTTGAGAGCTCGGTGGAAATGTGTGATGAGTTTTTGTGAAGCTGTGCACCTGTGAAGTTGTCAATTATTTAAGTGATTGGTCATTCTGGTGATGAAACAATGTCTTGCTCTATTTGAACTTGTGAACCTGATGAAGTATTTTGTGAAGTTGTCAATTATTTAAGTTTTGTTTGGACCATTTTGTTTGGGCACTAAAGTTAGTTTGGACAGCAAAAAGGCCGAGGCCCAAACAAGAAATAGACTAAGAAGGCTTCGGCCTAAAAAAGAGTAGGCCAAGGCCCAAATTAGAATTTGTCTAAAAAGGCTTGGGCCTAAAAAAAGAGTAGGCCAAGGCCCAAACAAGAACTGGACTAAAAAGAGTAGGCCAAGGCCCAAAAGAAAAGTGGACTAATAAAAAACCTGCTCAGTAAAAGATTCTATCCGAGAAAATAAAACGCCAAATTATTGGGCCCGGCCCATGTAGACGACCGGAATGGACCGAGCTGAATCTTATTTACGACCTTTTCATTTGGTTATAATTCTGCCACGTCAGCCTGCCACGGTGGCTCTGACGTGGTGCGGGCAGATTGCTAGTGACCAAATCATTTGGTCATTAAACCTACGGCCTTCTGTTTGGTTACAAAATCCTACGACCAATCTAGAAAAAAGGTCGTTATAGTTCATTAAAGACCCTCAGCTTTAGACCTTCTGTTTTTGGTCATAAAAAGGTCACAAATGGAAATCAATGACCATTCAGTGACCAGTATTGAAGGTCGTTAGTTGACATATTTCTTGTAGTGAAATGCCATGATAGGTAGGTATGGTGGCTGTTTTGAGAAAGATATAATGAGCCTTTTGTGCAATAGAGCATATCATGTCACGGGGTTTGAATGCACTGACAAAGGTTGCACCGATCCTCGAGGTGAGAATGAGCAATGCACGGTACCAAAGAGGCTAGAAAATATGTGGAGGTGAGAGTGTGTATATCCATGGATTCACATTAGTTATAAAAACTTGCATATTTATTGCAAGATTTTATTAGCTCTCTCAAAGCAAAGCACTAATCGCATGCCCCTAGGGAGGAGGTTGGTAGTAGTTAACCATCGCACACCCCCGATTTAAACAACACTAGGATTTCAACAAGGAATAAGTATGCTCGGACATCATCACCATGCCGTAAAAATATTTGGATGAACAGCAAGATAAAAACCTATAATTCACGATACTTATTAACCAATGATGATTCACTCATTCTCTTTCACATTACCACATTAACATCATTAAGCATGATTTCTCTTTTATATGCTACATGTGGTTTTGATTATGCACTCATTGAATACTTATTATTTTGGAACTAGTATTATAACCCACGCAAATTACTGTCCCTATTTATTAACTCACAAACAAATTTAAGTGAAGAATGAGAGTGCAATTATTTATATAAAATCTATATGCCACCATGCTCTAAAAGATATAAGTGAAGTACTAGAGCAACTACTAAGCTCAAAAGATATAAGTGAAGCACAAAGAGTATATTATAATAAATCGTGGTGATAGTGTGTATCTCTCGAAAAGGTATGTCCAGCAAACAATTATTGTGGGAGACTAAAAACAAAAGGCAAACTAAATTAAATGGCATTCCAAGCAAAACTCATATCATGTGATGAATAAAAATATAGCTCGAGGTGACATACCGATGGACTGAGATGAAAGAGGGGATGCCTTCTGGGGCATCCCCAAGATTAGATGCTTCATTATTACTAGAATCTTACCTTGAGGTGCCTTGTTCATCCCCAATTTTAGGCTCTTGGCGCTCCTTATTCCTTCATCCATCGTGATAACACCCAAAACTTGAAAACTTCAGCACACAAAACTCAACAGGAACTTCGTGATATCAGTTAGTATAATAAATAGATCAAATAATTTAGATATTGTATAAATTGATTCATATTTTATTATTGCATAACTTACTGTATTATAACTTCTCCACAACTTATGTCCCCCTATATAATACATAGCATCATCAAAACAAGCAAACTAGGCAAGCAAAAAAACAGAATATGTCTAAAACAGAAAAGTCTGTAAAAATATAGTTAAGTACCATACTTATGTAACTCCAAAATTCTGAAAAATTAGGAAGATATAGGGAATTTTTATATAAATAGTGTGTAAACATTTCAGATCAAAAATACATCTAGTTAAATTGGAGAAATTCTTCACTTGACGCTAAAGTTTCTGTTTTTGCACCATATCAATTCTACTCATCATGCAAGTCATCCTATATGATTTACTTGGCACAAACACTAATTTAAACACAATAAAATCATTACATTATAAATAATCATGTTATGTCACACAAACAGAAAGTAAAAAGTAAAATTAAAGATAACTATTGGGTTGCCTCCCAATTAGCGCTATTGTTTTATGTCCCTAGCTAGGCATAATGCATATGATCAAGTGCTTTCATCTTTGAAACTCAACCCATAATTATACATCATGATATATTAATAAGGTGGTTTGATTCTCACTCTAGTGAAGTGTCCTATCCCTTTCTTTAATGGGAATTGGAACAGTATATTTCCCTCTTTCATATCAATTAATGCACCTATAGTTCGTAGAAAAGGTCTTCCAAGTATTATTGGACAAGATGGATTGAATTCACTATAAAGAACTATAAAATCTATAGGCACATAATTTCTATTAGCAATTATGAGAACATCATTTATTCTTCCCAAAGGTTTCTTGATAGTAGAGTCCGCAAGATGTAGATTAAGGGAACACTCATGAATATTAGTGAGTCCAAGCACATCACATACAGATTTAGGTAGAATTGATACACTAGCACCTAGATCACACAAGGCATTGAATTCATATTATTTTATCTTAATTTTAATAGTAGGTTCCTATTCATCATACAACTTTCTAGGAATAGAGACTTTTAACTCAAGTTTTTCATCATAGGCTTTTACCATAGCCTCTACTATATGTTGACTAAAAGCTTTATTTTGTTCATAAGCATTCGGTGAGCTAATAATGTATTGTAGCAAGTAAATACATCCTACTAAGATAAATTATCATAATTAAAATCCCTGTGATCCAAGATAGTGGGCACATCACTAGTTAAAGTTTTAACCTCTCCAAACCCACTTTTTTTAGTTTTAGCATTAGAATCATCACCCTCCAAGCAATTGGGACGCTCTCTAACTAGAGTTGACTCATATAAAGTCCCTTTATCCTTTAGTTCCATGTAAGTAAACAAATATTCAATAGGATAAGTACCAAGTACTTTAAGATCTTCATCATGATTCCGGTAAAAACCGGGTGGAAGAGCTTTTTCTAGGAATTCCTGCTTAGCTTTCAACTTGGCGGTCCTCTCCCTACTTTAATTATAGATATTTCGATAGATTTAATAGCCTTATTAAATGCATTATTTTGTGTCAAAGATTTAGTTTTTAGAGTTTCTACATCGAGAGTAGTCCTATCCATGTTTCTAGCCAAATCATCAATTTTATGCAACCTTTCCTCTACCATAGTGTTGAGAACTTTTTGGGAATTAATGAATTATTTAATGGTGTTTTCAAGATAAGAAGATAAATTATTATTATTGGTAGAGTTATTTCCATAAGAATTGCCATAAGAGTTGCCATAACCATTAGAGGAGTTACTCGGATATGGCATCTTTACACTTGTCCCATGTTCCAATACTATTACAGATTATAGATGAGAACCAAGATTTAGCTTTATATCTTAGATAATAAGGAAATAAGTTTAATTTCACTATATAATTATCCATGTACTTTTTATTTTGCATATCACAAAGCTCAACAAAGGTATTAAGATGAGCAACGGGATTCTCATTAGGACTTCCCAAAAATTGTTCTTTCATGACAAGATTTAGCAATGCAACATTTATATCATAAGCCTAGACACTAGTGGTGGGTGGTATAGGAGTACTAATAAAATCATTGTTATTAGTATTTGAGAAGTCACACAACTTAGTAGTATCTTGAGACATGGTGACCGAGCAACCAAAGTAACAAGCAGGAGAAGTAAACTAGCAAGTAAACTAGCAAGTAAACCGAGCAAAGAAGTGAACTAGCAACTAGCAAAGATAAATATATTTGTATTTTTGATTTTTATGAAGCAAGAAAAATATAACACAAAATAAAAATAATAATAAGTGAACAATAATTGTGTGAAGTTACTTGATAGTAGGTTGATGATACTCCCCAACAACGGCACCCCAAATCCTTCCTTATACTTGTGATCTGCGTTGGGTTTGCCGTGAAGAGGAACGGGTGATTGATATGTCCATTTTTCATAACGTTTTATTACTGTTATTTATAGTATTTTTATGATTTTATCCACTTTATGGAGTGATTTTAATGCCTTTTCTCTCATAATATGCAAGGTTCACATCAAGTGGGAGAATATCGGCAAATGGAATTCTGGACCTCAAAAAGCTACGCCATAGATACCTATTATGCACATATCCAATTGAGCTAAAAATTATGAGGATTTATTTTAGAATATATAAAAAATACTAGAACAAAGAAGTGTCGGAGGGGGGTCACCAGGCGGCAACTAGACACCAAGGCGCGCTAGGGACCCCTAGCGCGGCCTGATGTCTAGTGGGCCACCTGGCCCAACTCTAGCGCCCATCTTCTGGTATATATTCTCCTCTGACCTAAAAAAATTAAAGAGGGGACTTTAGGGACGAAGAACCACCGTCTCGAGGCAGAACATGGGCAGGAGCACTTTTGCCCTCCGGCGGAGCGATTCCGTCGGAGGGGGAAATTGTGTCCATCGTCATCGCCAACAACGCTCTAATCTTGGGGAGGACAATCTTCATAAACATCTTCACCAGAACCATCTCCTATCAAAACCCTAGTTCATATCTTGTACTCAATCTTGTACCAGAACCTCGGACTGGTACCCGGGGTGTGTCTAGTAGTGTTAATTGCATCTTGTAGTTGATGCTTTATGGTTTACTTGGTGGAAGATTGTATGTTCAGATCCATTATGTTATTCAATACCTCTCTGATCACGAACACGTTTATCACTTGTGATTAGTTACTTTTGTTCTTGAGGCACGGGATAAATCATGTTGCAAGTAGTCATGTGAAGCTGATATTCGTTCGATATTTTGATGATATGAATGTTGTGATTCCCTTGGTGGTGTTATGAGAACGTCGACTACATAACACTTCACCGTATTTTGGGCCTAAGGGAATGCATTCTGGAGTAGTAATTAGAGGGTGGGTTGCGAGAGTGACAGAAACTTAAACCCCAGTCTGTGCAGTACTTCGTAAGGGGCTGATTTCGATCCCTATGTTTAATGCTATGGTTAGAATTTATTATTAATACTTTTCTCTAGTTGTGGCTGCCTGTAGAAGGTTTAATCATAAGTGAGAGGTTTGTTCAAGTAAGAATATCACCCAAGCACCGGTCCACCCACATATCAAATTATCAAAATACCGAACATGAATTAACCTAACATGACGAAAGTGACTAGATGAAATTCATGTGTGCCCTCAAGAACGATGTGCCTATTATAAGAAATAGTTTTGGCCTGTCCTTTGACACAAAAGGATTGGGATACCTTGCTGGACCTATTGCTACTATTGCTACTTGTCACTTGTTACAATTATCTTCCTACCAAACAACTTCTTACCACTATTTTAGTGCTTGTAGAAATTACCTTGCTGAAAACCGCTTGTCATTTCCTTTTGCTCCTCATTGGGTTCAACACTCTTACTTATCTAAAGGAATAAGATTGACCCCCTATACTTGTGGGTCATCAAGACTCATTTCTGGCACCGTTGCCGGGGAGCGAAGCGCCTTTGGTAAGCAAAATTTGGTAAGTGAAAAATTATATTACGTGCTCAAATTTACCGTTACTTGTCACTATGGAAAGTAATCCTTTGAAGGGCTTGTTCGGGGTATCTTCACCTCGACTGGAAATACCAAGATTTGTGCCTCAACCTGCTGCACCTACTGAAAATATTTATTATGAAATTCCTTCGGATATTATAGAGAAACTGCTAGCTAATTCTTATGCACGAGATGGAAGAAAACATCCCGATTTGCACCTAATCTATGTGGATGAAGTTTGTGGATTATTTAAGCTTGTAGGTTTATCCAGAGATGAAGTCAAGAATAAGGTTTTCCCTTTATATTTGGGGGGGAAAGCATTGACATGGTACAGGCTATGTGATGATACAGGATCTTGAAACTGGAATCAACTGCAATTGGGAGGGGCACTACTTCTAAGGTACAGCAATTAGTGTTGAAACAAATATTATCCAAATCATGACACTGGAGGAGCACATTAGGGCGACCTTCCAGAACACTCCCGAACCCTTAAAAGGAAGAGGTATGTGATACGGTAAGTAAACATGCTTAGAAAAATCCACAAAAATAGTTTTCGTCGGTTTTGGAATTTTAGAAAATATAGGAAACTGAGAAACACACGGGAAGGCAACCCGGGTGCCCACTAGACCCCACGACACGCCAGGTCCCCCTAGCGCGACCTAGTGTCTAGTGGGCCCCTCGGGTACCTTCCTGACTCACTACTAGAAAAAAGGCTATTAGTGGCGCACCTATTTTGTCTATTAATGGCGCACTATAGGTGCGCCACTATTATCACGCCACTACTAATAAATAGTAATGGCGCACTCCTCGTGCGCCACTGTTAATCTACATAACAGTGGCGCACCACCTGGTGCGCCATTACTAGGCCCAGAAGTGCGCCACTGTTGTGGGTTACTAATGGCGCACTTTTAGATGGTGCGCCACTACTATGAATATTAGGGGAAATTTTTTTGCTTTTCTGATATTTGCACATGTTACAAAATACATTACAGCACAGAATATAAGTGATGTAGAAGTAAATGATACATATTCTATACAATAGTTTCATAAAATATCATCACATTATCTCCAAAATAGCGATACATAGTGATGTAGAAGTAATCATCATAGTCAATGAGACATCATATAACAAAAGTTGGTCACTAGTCATAATCACAACTCCTCCTCATCATCATCGTCAACTCTAACACATTGTAGCACATCATCACATCATCTCGGAAATAGCTGATAATCATCATAGTCATTACCACCAATACTATTTAATACATTGTAGCACATCATCACATTAACACATTGTAGCACATAATAACACATTGTACCTAGGACATACTCATCTACTGAGGTAGAATATCATAAAACAAGATAGGCCCTGACTCTTCATTATGGAGGATGGAGATCATTTTGTCTCCAATTCTTGGCCTATGCACAATGTTGCTTCCAAGTACCTCTCTAGGATAGACCATACATTTTTTCCAATCTTTGATTGTCATGACTTCATCGGTTTTAGAAATCCGGTATGGACAGGAGTAAATCAGATACCTAGGTTGACCTGGCCGTGTTGGTCGTATCATCATAACATCAACGTGACCTCTTGGTAACATCAGATGAGGCACACAATCTTCTGGGATTTTCTGTTGAAAAACATAGTATTAGCTTTTTAGCTAGCAATGTAGTTTAGTTTTACAAGAAAGATGCATGGGTGTCGTAATAGTAGAAAATCTTACCATGCAATCTCCATGCATGTTACCGTAGTTCACCACGTGCACTAGTGGCACATATTGACCATAATGTTGGGGAGTTTGCTGATAGGTATTGTAATTCTCAAGATCATTGATAAATTGGACAAGATGATGTTTCTCCTTACAAGTTAATTCTGCTTCATCATTGTAGTAATAGGTTCTGTCTACCATTTTCCGTACATTTTTTGAAGAATGAAAATAAGTTGTCAATGGAAATAAGTTGTCAACTATTTTTAAATAAACAATATAAATTACTTAATAAATGTGGTTGAGAAACTCACATAATGGTAGGACTGGAGGCGTCTGCACATCGACCCAGATGTCGATATTACCTTCAATTTCATCTCTCGGACGAATATCGAAGGTGATAAGCATATTAGGCTCAAATGCATAAGCCTTGCATAGTGCTACCCAAGTTTTGCATTCAAAAAAGGAGTAGGTCTCTGCATTGTACAATTTTACGGCAAAAGTATAACCATGCTCGGTCCTCAAGTGAACTATCTTTACCTCCATATTTATTTCAG
The DNA here is from genome assembly GCF_904849725.1 of Hordeum vulgare subsp. vulgare. Classification (NCBI taxonomy): domain Eukaryota; kingdom Viridiplantae; phylum Streptophyta; class Magnoliopsida; order Poales; family Poaceae; genus Hordeum; species Hordeum vulgare. The sequence continues at coordinate 221,964,349 of NC_058524.1, read as the reverse complement.
TACTGAAACCAATCTTATCCAACACATAATGTCTTGCATGGCAGGGGATACGTAGTAGAATAGTAAAAAAAATAAAAATTATAAGTTGAAGCAAAAGAAGTCATGCTTAATTACGAAAAAAGACTTGTCGTTGTGACTTACTGTATCCACTTCGAAGTCCTCATCCAGCATGATGTTGAAGCGCCTATCATCAACTAGGAAAGGCGTGTCACAAAGGGCGCGCTTGTCTTGGCAGTATTCGCACATAACGAATTCGTCGTCACACGACATTTTCTAAAACAAAGAAAATTTGGGCATTTACTAAAAAGTGGACATATGGAGCGCCTGAAATTTGCCGGAACGGAAATGAATCAACATTCCGGCAAAACAAGAAAAGCTACCAAACATGAAGAGCACTCTTTCGGTGCAAGGGAAGTATCAAAAAGGAAAATCATGAATGAACAAGAATAAAGAACATCGGCATTCTACTTTCATCTTTGTCAGATAATAATTGGTTCGGATTTTCTTTCAGCATGGCAAGCACCCTAGGCAGATAATAATTGTAGTCTGCTCGCAGCTAGCTACTCCAATTAACCATTGAATGTTCGTGGAGCTCCATCTTATGATCATATCATAGGAGGGGAATGTGAGGATTAAACAGCACCATCACAAGTTAACAACAGAAGCTAATAAATTTTTACCCAAGAGAGCATAGCAACAAGGTTTAATCAACCCCATAGATTTCAGAGTGACACTGCTGATATCTTATGATCAACTTAAGATTTAAAAAAAGGTTCGGGTTCACCATAGGGCATAGCTCTCTTGTGGTTGAGATCCAGATAATATAGAGATGACAAGAGCGCAAGTGTTTCCTTCTGGAGATTGTAAAACTACACTACAAGCAGGCCAACAAGATGACAAACAGATAACTATTTCTCAGTCTGAAATTAATTTGTTTTGACGATCAAAATCACAAGATGATAGGAAAAAGGTTTAATCAACTCCATCTTATAGTCATAGCATGGGAGGGGAATGTGAAGAAGATTAAACAGCACCAACCCAAGTTAACAAGAGCAGTTACAACATTTTTCTCCAAGACAGGATAGCAACAAGGTTTAATTAACTCCATAACACTTGGTATTGACGTTGATGCCTTATGATCATAGCGGAGTAGGAGAAGAAAATCTGAAGATTAAAACATCACTAAACTAAGCTACCAGTAGCTAGGAGTACTTGTTGTGACTGATAAACGACACATGGATGGCAGAGGAGGGAGATGAATCTCCATGTCCATCTCCATGTCCTCAAGCAGTAAGAAATTGTCAATCACGTCAATCAATGTTCATCAATCCCCTAGTGACAATGGTTATAAATATGTTTTTGTGCAGGGGAACGAAGGAGGCGTGAAGGGAGGGAGGGGGCGAGAGGGGCGAACCTCGCGGCCGGAGGAGGAGAGCATGGCGGAGGCGGAGGGGGAGGCGGCGGCCTTGTCATCGCCCATCATCGGGGGTCGGTCCGCGCGCGGTGGCCGGCTCGGGTTGGAGGGAGGAGCAGGCCCTCGCTCGTCGGAGGGAGGGGGCACGGACCGGTCGGCGGGGGAGGAACCCTAGCGGCGGCGGCGGCGAGGGAGGAACCCTAGCGGCGGCGCTCGGTCAATCGGCGGGGGAGGACCGGGCGGCGGCGGGAGTGGTTAGGGCCGGCCTTCGGGGGAGGAGACACGTGAGGGAAGAGTCTGGATAGTGGGCGAGGGTTACCAATGGCGCACCTCCTAAGAATGCGCCATTGGTAAATAGGGTTACTAATGGCGCACCTGGTGTGTGGTGCGCCATTACTAGTTTTGAAACAAAAATTGAAAAAAAATGTTAGTAGTGGCGCACCGTGGGTGTGGTGCGCCATTACTAGTTAAAACTAGTAATGGCGCACTTTCCCCTGGTGCGCCACTGCTAAGTCTGGGAAGGGTGTGGGGCCAGGACAAAAACTAGTAATGGCGCACCGCACACCAGGTGCGCCATGAGTAATATGGCCAATAATGGCGCACATGTATCTGGTGCTCCACTACTATATAGCAGTGGAGCACCACATACATGGTGCGTCATTAATGTCCATATTAGCTATAGCCTTTTTTCTAGTAGTGACTCTGTTTTCTTGTGGGACACGTATTTCCTTGTATAAAAAATCTCTACATATATCTCCTGATGATTTGAACCGAGTACCACGGAGAAATCCTCTGTTCTTGTTCCGTGCTATTTTTCTAACAGATCTAGATTACCATGGCCTCATCAAGCTCCTCCAAGGACAAGTTCTTCGAGAAGGTCATCAGCCCCTACTTGACGGAGGTGATGAATCACCCTCAAACCATTGATATGCGTGATGGGGTGCTTCACATTCGGGATGTTTAAGTGTCGAAGAAGATGGGAACTGACACGTCTCCAACGTATCTATAATTTTTTATGGTTTCATGCTATTATCTTGTAAAACTTTGGATGTTTTGCATGCCTTTTATATATTTTTGGGACTAACTTATTAACTCGGTGCCAAGTGCCAGTTCCTGTTTTTTCCATGTTTTTTACCGCTTTCACAGGAGATTTTGAAACGAAGTCCAAACGGAAGAATATCCCCGAAAAGATTTTTTCTGGAACGGGAGAAGATCGGGAAGCTTGGGAACCAAGGCAGGGGAGCCTCAGGGGACCCACAAGCCCCCACCCCGCGGCCAGGGGGGAGGCCGCGCCATCCAGGCTTTTGGGCCCACTGGACGGCCTTTGCCCTAGGTCTTTTGCCTATATATTCCCATAAGTTCCAGAAAAAATCAGGAGATCATCGAAAGTACTTTTCCGCCGCCGCAAGCTTCTGTCTCCGCAAGATCCCATATGGGGCATGTTCTGGTGCCTTGTCGGAGGGAGGATTCAGACACGAAGGGCTTCTCCATCAATACCATGACCTCTCCGATGATGCGTGAGTAGTTCACCATAGACCTACGGGTCCATAGTTAGTAACTAGATGGCTTCTTCTCTCTCTTGGATCTTCAATACAAAGTTCTCCATGATCTTCATGGAGATCTATCCGATGTAATCTTCTTTTGCGGTGTGTTTGTCGAGATCCGATGAATTGTGGATTTATGATCAGATTATCTATGAATCTTATTTGAGTTTCTTCTGATCTCTCTTATGCATGATTTCATATCCTTGTAATTCTCTTCGAGTTGTGGGTTTTGTCTGGCCAACTAGCTCTATGATTCTTGCAATGGGAGAAGTGCTTGGTTTTGGGTTCATACCGTGCGGTGAACTCACCCAGTGACAGAAGGGGTAGCGAGGCACGCATCATGTTGTTGCCATCAAGGGTAAAAAGATGGGGTTTTCATCATTGGTTTGAGATTATCCCTCTACATCATGTCATCTTGCTTAAAGCGTTACTCTATTCGTCATGAACTCAATACACTAGATGCATGCTAGATAGAGGTCGATGTGTGGAGTAATAGTAGTAGATGCAGAAAGTATCGGTCTACTTGTCTCGGACGTGATGCCTATATGTATGATCATTGCCTTAGATATCGTCATGACTTTGCGCGGTTCTATCAATTGCTCGGCAGTAATTTTTTCACCCACCGTAACGCTTGCTATTTTGAGAGAAGCCTCTAGTGAACACTATGGCCCCCAGGGTCTACTCCACACCATATTTTCAGCCTTACACTTTTTACTTCGTTGCACTTTCTGCCTTCAGATCTCACTTTGCAAACAATCTTGAAGGGATTGACAACCCCTTTGAAGCGTTGGGTGCAAGCTTGTTTGTGTTTGCGCAGGTACTCTGGACTTGAGGAGACCCTCCTTCTAGATCGATACCTTGGTTCTCAAACTGAGGGAAATACTTACTGCTCCTTTGTTGCATCACCCTTTCCTCTTCAAGGGAAAAACCAACGCAAGCCCACCCTCTGTCAACGTGTCAATTTCTGGCGCTGTTGTCTGTGGGATAGCGGAAGAATTTCTGGCGTCGTTTCTAGGGAGGAAGATCAAGTCAAGAACTCATCCAAGTAGGTGTCGCAAACTCATCTCTTGCATTTACTTTGTTTGCCAGTTGCCTCTCGTTTTCCTCTCCCCCACTTCACCAATTTGTCTTTTTCGTTCGCCCTTTTCTCTCGCTTGCTTTCTGCTCGTCTGTGTGGGATAGTCTATCCTGATGGCTAGATTCACCACTTCAAATGATACTCCCGAGAGTGAAGTCCTCAATTTCAAACAAATTGAGGAACAAAACCTAAAGGATGCTTGGTATAGGATTTGCAACGCTCAGAGCAGATCTACTCATAAGCAATCCACTACCATCTTGCTTCGCAGTTTTTATGTGGGTGTTTCTCCTTGGAATAGGTATATTCTTGACACCATCGTAGGTGGAAATTTTTTGGGTAGCCATACTGTTGATTCTTACGGAGCTGTGATAAATTTGGTAGGCTCACCCCCACTCTTGGTTAATGGAACTACCTTAACTCTCGAACATGTGATGCGTAGGCTGGACGTTATTGAAAATAAAGTTGCTACTATTGAACTCATTGAGAATTTGGATAAAAAGATCGACAATTAAATCACTTAGTACATATCCAAGGTGGGAATGGTTTTGAAAAATTTAAAGGAGAAGGAACCCACAGTTAACGAAAAGCTAGGTCATGATTCCGCTAGGATTGGCAAACTAGAGGATGTTATAACCAACTTGGATTCCGCTTTTGCCGCTATGCAGAATACTCCAAATTTTGCCCACAATAAAATCACCAAGTCTGTTTTTGTTCCTAAAAGTAGTGGTGAATCTTCTAGCAAGAATGATGAAAACCTTAAGATGATGAGGGCCACTTATGGTTTGAGCACCAAAGACGACGATAAGTGATTCTATCGCTTCTATGCCTAGCTAAGGGCGTTAAACAATAGCGCTTGTTGGGAGGCAACCCAATGAATTTATCTTTTTATTTCTGTTTTTTTGCGTCCACACTTTCATAATTATGTTGTGATTGTGTTTTTTGTGTTTCTTTTTGTGTTTGAGCCAAGCAAAGCCTTTATGACTAGTCTTGGTAATGGTTGTTTGATCCTGCTGGAAAAAGACAGAAACTTTTCGCTCACGAGATGATTTTTAATTTTTATTCAGAAATAGATTTTGAGTTGATTCTTTTTGCTGCTGATTGATATGCTTTTTTACCAGTCCTTAGTAACTTTTCAGATTTTTTTTGAGGTACAATAAGTATACGAAGTATACAGATTGCTACAGACTGGTCTGTTTTTGACAGATTCTGTTTTTGTTGAGTTGGTTGCTTGTTTTGATGAAACTATGGTTAGTATCGGGGGGTACTAGCCATGGAAAAGTGAGAATACAGTATCCCATCATCAATATAGATAGAAGTCAAGTTTGCTACAGTACCAAAAGAAGTGGTAGTTTGTTTTCTTGCACTAATGTTATCACAAGTTTCTGTTTAAGTTTTGTGTTGTGAAGTTTTCAAGTTTTGGGTGATGTTCTCATGGACAAAGAGATAAGGAATGGAAAGAGCTCAAGCTTGGGGATGCCCAAGGCATCCCAAGCCAAATTCAAGGACACCAAAAAGCCTAAGCTTGGGGATGCCCCGGGAAGGCATCCCCTCTTTCATCTTCAATCCATCGGTAACATTACTTGGAGCTATATTTTTATTCACCACATGATATGTATTTTGCTTGGAGCGTCTTGTATCATAGGAGTCTTTTCTTTTTGTTTGGTCACAATCATCCTTGCTGCACACCTTTTTGAGAGATAGAGACATGCACTCATCGTGATTTTGCTAGAATACTCATAGTGCTTCACTTATATCTTTTGAGCTAGATACTTTTTCTCTTGTGCTTCACTTATATCTTTAGAGCATGACGGTGCGTGATTTGGTAGTTGGCTTATGCTATGAAGGTTGTCCAAATGTGCTAGGTACCCAAAGAGGATGCAAAAAACCTCCATCTTCATGTGCATTGAGTAGAAAGAGAAGTTTCGATTCCTCTCAATTAGTTTTGAGACGTGGATTCGGTAATATTAAGAGCTATGTTAGTAGGGTGTTGTGAATCTAGAAATACTTGTGTTGAAGTTAGTGATTCCCGTAGCATGCACGTATGGTGAACCGCTATGTTAGGAAGTCGGAGCATAATTTATCTATTGATTTTCATCATTTGTGTTGAGGTCGGGATCGCGCGATGGTTTACACCTACCAACCCTTCCCCTCGGAGTATGCGTTTAGCACTTTGTTTCGATTACTAATAAAAACTTTTGCAATAAGTATGTGAGTTCTTCATGACTAATTTGAGCCCATGGTATAGATGCACTTTCACCTTCCACCATTGCTAGCCTCTCTTGTGCCGTGCAATTCTTGCCGGTGCACAAACCCACCAAATTCCTTCCTCAAAACAGCCACCATATCTACCTACTATGGCATTTCATAGCCATTCCGAGATATATTGCCATGGAACTCCCACCGTTCCGTCTCATGACTTGTGTCGTCACTCTCATATTGCCATTGCATGATTGTAAGATGGCTAGTGAGATGTTTCAATGCCATACACCATGCTAGATCGTTGCACATCCCGGTACACTCCTGGAGGCATTTCCTATGGAGTCATCATCATTGTGATCTTTGAGCTATGAGTAAATAAAAGTGTGATGATCATCATTATTAGAGCATTGTCCCACATGAGGAAATAAAAAAAGAGGCCAAAGAGCCCAAAAATAAAAAAAGAGAAAAAAAGAGAGGCCTAAGAGCCCAAATGAAAAAAAGAGAAAAAGAGAGAAGGGACAATGCTACTATCTTTTTCCACACTTGTGCTTCATGTTAGCACCATGTTCTTCATGATTGAGAGCTTCTTGCTTTGTCACTACCATATGCTAGTGGGAATCTTCATTATATAACTTGGCTTGTATATTCCAATGATGGGTTTCCACAAAATTGCCCTAGGTCTTCGTGAGCAAGGAGGTTGGATGCACACCACTAGTTTTCCTTTTGAGCTTTCACATACTTATAGCTCTAGTGCATCTCTTGTATGGCAATCCCAACTCATTCACATTGATATCTATTAATGGGCATATCCATATCCTATTGATACGCCGAGTCAGTGTGACCATCTCCTCCTTTTTGTCTCACAACCACCACCACACTCTATTCCACCTATAGTGCTATATCCATGGCTCGCGCTCATGTATTGCGTGATAGTTATAAAAAGTTTGAGAAAGTAAGAGTGCGAAAAAAAAATACTTGGCCAATTCTGGGGTTGTGCATGATTTACATTAGTTGTGTGAGGATGATGGAGCATAGCCAGACTATATGATTTTGTAGGGATAACTTTCTTTGGCCTTGTTATTTTGAAAGTTCATGATTACTTTGCTAGTTTGCTTGAAGTATTATTGTTTTCATGTCAATAGAAAACTATTGTTTTGAATCTTACGGATCTGAACATTCATGTCACGTGAAAGAAGTTGCAAAGTACAACTATGCTAGGTAGCATTCCACATCAAAAATTCATTCTTTATCACTTCCCTACTCGAGGACGAGCAGGACTTAAGCTTGGGGAAGCTTGATACGTCTCCAACGTATCTATAATTTTTTATGGTTTCATGCTATTATCTTGTCAAACTTTGGATGTTTTGCATGCCTTTTATATATTTTTGGGGACTAACTTAATAACTCCATGCCAAGTGCGAGTTCTTGTTTTTTCCATGTTTTTGACCCCTTTCAGAAGAGATTTTGAAACGGAATCCAAACAGAAGAAAATCCCCGAAAAGATTTTTTCTGGAATGGAAGAAGATCGGGAAGCTTGGGAACCAAGGCAGGGGAGCCTCAGGGGCCCCACAAGCCCCCACCCCGCGGCTAGGGGGAGGCTGCGCCATCAAGGCTTGTGGGCCCCCTGGATGCCCTTTGCCCTAGGTCTTTTGCCTATATATTCCCATAAATTCCAGAAAAAATCAGGAGATCATCGAAAGTACTTTTCCGCCGCCGCAAGATTCTGTCTCCGCAAAATCCCATCTGGGGCTTGTTTTGGTGCCCTGCCGGAGGGGGGATTCGGACACGGAGGGCTTCTCCATCAACACCATGACCTCTTCGATGATGCGTGAGTAGTTCACCATAGACCTACGGGTCCATAGTTAGTAACTAGATGGCTTCTTCTCTCTCTTGGATCTTCAATACAAAGTTCTCCAAGATATTCATGGAGATCTATCCGATGTAATCTTCTTTTGCGGTGTGTTTGTCGAGATCCGATGAATTGTGGATTTATGATCAGATTATCTATGAATCTTATTTGAGTTTCTTCTGATCTCTCTTATGCATGATTTCATATCCTTGTAATTCTCTTCGAGTTGTGGGTTTTGTGTGGCCAACTAGATCTATGATTCTTGCAATGGGAGAAGTGCTTGGTTTTGGGTTCATACCGTGCGGTGACCTCACCCTGTGACAGAAGGGGTAGCGAGGCATGCATCATCTTGTTGCCATCAAGGGTAAAAAGATGGGGTTTTCATCATTGGTTTGAGATTATCCCTCTACATCATGTCATCTTGCTTAAAGCGTCACTCTATTCGTCATGAACTCAATACACTAGATGCATGTTGGATAACGGTCGATGTGTGGAGTAATAGTAGTAGATGCAGAAAGTACCGGTCTACTTGTCTCGGACGTGATGCCTATATGTATGATCATTGCCTTAGATATCGTCATGACTTTGCGCGGTTCTATCAATTGCTCGGCAGTAATTTGTTCACCCACCGTAACCCTTGCTATTTTGAGAGAAGCCTCTAGTGAACACTATGGACCCCAGGGTCTACTCCACACCATATTTTCAGCCTTACACTTTTTATTTCGTTGCACTTTCCGCCTTCAGATCTCACTTTGCAAACGATCTTGAAGGGATTGACAACCCCTTTGAAGCGTTGGGTGTAAGCTTGTTTGTGTTTGCGCAGGTACTCTGGACTTGACGAGACCCTCCTTCTGGATCGATACCTTGGTTCTCAAACTGAGGGAAATACTTACTGCTCCTGTGTTGCATCACCCTTTCCTCTTCAAGGGAAAAACCAACGCAAGCCCAGCCTCTGTCAACGTGTCAATTTCTGGCGCTGTTGTCTGTGGGATAGCAGGAACCGTGGAAGCTGGGCTCGAGGCGGTGCAGCACGAGGTCTTCAGGTGCCAAGGTATGCTGGAGTGTGGACTCAGTGCCAACCCCACCATGATCACGGAATTCACCCATGATCTAAAGGTGGATGGCAGGCCCTTGGAGGATATCGTCTTCACCCTTAACAGTCAAATTAAATCTCTGCAAGGCCAAGTCTTTCTTCTCCAAAACCAAATCTTTGAGTATGAAGAGAGGTTTAAAGGTATGAGTTTGGCTGTCAGTTGCAGGACTCTAGAGACTTGTGTCTCTTCTTATAATGTTGAGCCACTGCCATGGAAGCCGGAGGGCAAGTTTGATGTTACCTCATCATCTACACCACCACCTTCACCTTCACCACCAAAGAACGAGACTTGAGTACACGGGTATGGGTACTCCCCTTGGCTTGTGCCCGGTTTGGGGGAGGCGCCCCGGTATCGTATCACCGTCACCCTTCCTTTTCTTTATCCATCCTAATTTTATCATTAGCTATTCATAAATCTAGTCAAATAAAGTTTAGTTCAATCTTTTTCTTTTGAGTTCTAGTTTTGTGATCTATCTATCTATCGATATAATCGAGTGAGAGTTATATAATAAAGTTTAGTTTGATTTTTGCTTCTCTACTTTCTTGCTGCAATCAAAATAAATAAAATAATAAAAAAGATCATATGCTAATCTTATAGTAAGTAGTGAGATCACATAAGGAAAAGTTTAAGTGGTAAAATTTGTTCAAGATTGAAAAACATAGCATTGGTCGGTGATGCAACACATGAAATAATTAATAAAGGAAGAGAAGATTTACATGCAAATACACTATCCTTGACATATTTTATGGTTGTGATCCCCCATTAATTATAATATGTCAAACTGTTGACCTTGGACAAGGAAAACAACGTAATGGTTTATGCTTGTTCACATTCACACAGAAGTTATAATGTTATAGATCCTCTAACATGTGGGGCTTTCCAAACACCTTTGCTAGCCAAAAACTCCGCACTAAGTATAAATACAACTTGTGCATCAAAAACCTTAGACACAAACCTATGTTTCAAGAGTCCACCATACCAACCTATGGATTGAGTAAGATCCTTGAAGTAAGTTGTCATCGGTGCACAAAGTAATAAAAATTGCTTCTAAACATGTTTGATCATTTAGGGTAAAGGAAATTAAGAGTTGTACAAACTTGTGATGATGATAATAAAAGCAAAGGACTGCATAATAATGGTTGCCATCACAAGGGGAAATATAACATAACATTCCCTTGCACTAAGAGATCTAGCATACAACCAAAAAGCACATGACAAACTATGCTTCCCTCTGCGAAGGGCCTATCTTTTACCTTCATAGTTTTACTTTTGTGCAAGAGTCAAAGTATTTTCCTATACTTCCTTTATCTTCCCTTTGGAAAGCATCATGTGGTGGGTAAAGATCTAAACATAGATATCGAGTTGAATGTGGGTGGCATGAATTATTATTGTTGACATCACCCTTGAGGTGAATACGTTGGGATGCAACACTATAAGCCCCAATCTTTCTATGTGTCTGGTTGAAACCTTTTGCTCATATGTATGCGGTGAGTGTTAGCAATCATAGAAGACTAAATGATGGTTGAGTATGTAGACTTGCTTAAAAGCTCCAACATGTGACCCTTCCTGAAAATATGATGAATTGTGTTGCAAAGTTGACTAAGTACATAGTTTCTTAGTTTTAGTTTATGCTTCATACTTCAACGTTGTGATGAATTGCTACTTGTTTATAAGAAGCCTTTATGATAAAAGTTATAGGATGATAATGCTATGCGGAAGTATTTTATAAAGTTTTATTTGTTTTTGTAATAATAATGATGATGTTGTTATGTACGTACTTTGATTTTATCGACACCTCTCTCTAAAAGCATGTGGTCATGATTTTCGCTATCGACTTTCGCTTGAGGAAAAGCGAGGTCTAAGCTTGGGGGAGTTGATACGTCCATTTTGCATCATGTTGTATTACTGTTATTTATAGTGTTTTTATGCTTTTAACATGTTCAACACCCAAGCACCGGTCCACCCACATATCAAATTATCAAAATACCAAATGTGAATTAACCTAACATGTCAAACGTGACTAGATGAAATTCTTGTGTGCCCTCAAGAAAGCTTTGCCTATTATAAGAAATTGTTTTGGCATGTCCTTTGCCACAAAAGGATTGGGCTACCGTGCTGGACCTATTGTTACTATTTCTACTTGCACTTGTTACCGTTATCTTTCTATCAAACAACTTCTTACCACTATTTCAGTGCTTGCAAGAATTACCTTGCTGAAAACCGCTTGTCATTTCCTTCTGCTCCTCGCTGGGTTCGACACACTTACTTATCGAAAGGACTACGATTGAACCCCTATACTTCTGGGTCATCAAGACTCTTTTCTGGCGCTGTTGAAGGGGAGTGAAGCACCTTTGGTAAGCGGAATTTGGTAAGGGAAAATTAATATTACGTGCCAAAATTTACCATTACTTGTCACTATGGAAAGTAATCCTTTGAGGGGCTTGTTCGGGATATCTTCACCTCGACCGGAAACACCAAGAGTTGTCCCTCAACCTGCTGCACCTACTGAAAATATTTATTATCAAATTCCTTCGGGTATGATAGAGAACCTACGAGCTAATCCTTATACACGAGATGGAACAAAACATCCCGATTTGCACCTAATCTATGTGGATGAAGTTTGTAGATTTTTTAAGCTTGCAGGTTTATCCGGAGATGAAGTCAAGAATAAGGTTTTACCTTCATCTTTGGGGGGGGGGGTCATTGCCATGGTATTGGGTATGCGATGATACACAATCTTGGAACTGGAATTGATTGCAATTGGAGTTTCACCAAAACAATCCTATGCATCTTGTTCACCGTGATCAGAATTTTATCTATAATTTTTGGCCTCGTGAAGGAGAAAGTATCGCTCTAGCTTGGGGGAGGATGAAGTCAATGTTATATTCATGCCCCAATCATGAGCTCTCGAGAGATATTATTGTTCAAAATTTGATATTATGCATTATGCCTAACTAGGGGCATAAAACAATAGCGTTGTTGGGAGGCAACCCAATAGTTACCTTAAATTATTTTTCTTTTACTTTATCTTCTTGTGTGTTCACACACTTAGTAATATTGTAATTATTGTGTTTTATATTTTAGTTAGTGTTTGTGCCAAATAAATCATTTGGGATAATTTGGATGATAGTAGAATTGATCTTGTGCAAATATAGAAACTTTTGCGCCCAGTATTTAGTTTCTATGATTTTGATGGAACGTATTTTTGATCTGAATGTTTTATATAGTATTTATATACAAATTACCCAGGTTTTTCTAAAGTTTCAGAATTGTTTGAGTTCCATAAGTATAATTACAGAGTGTTCTATTTTAGATAGATTATGATTTTTGCTTGCATAGTTTGCTTGTTTTAATGATCTATGGATTATATCGGGGGGTATAAGTCATGGAGAAGTTGAATACATTAATTATTATGCATTAATAAAATATGAATTAGTTTTTAATAGTACCTAAAGTTTATGATATATTTATTATACTAACGGATCTCACGAGGTTTCTGTTGAGTTATGTGTGCTGAAGTTTTCAAGTTTTGGTTCACATAACGATGGATGACGGAATAAGGAGCGGCAAGATACTAACATTGGGGATGCCCATGGAACCCCAAGGTAATATTCAAGGAACACCTAGGCGTCTAAGCTTGGGGATGCCCCGGATGGCATTCCCTCTTTCGTATATTATCCATTGGTATGTTGCTTGAAGCTACATTTTTATTCATCACATGATATGAGTTTTGGTTGGAGCATCGTGTATTATAGTTTGTTTTCTTTTTAGGTTGCAACAATTGTTTTGCTGGACACACCTTTTAAGAGAGGGGCACACATTTATCATGATCTATTAGAATACTCTATGTGCTTCACTTATATCTTTTGAGCTAGGAAGTTGTTCTAGTTCTTTACTTATATCTTTTAGAGCATGGTAGCGGTTATATTTTATATAAATGGTTGCACTATCATGCTTCACTTAGATATATTTGAGAGTCTAGATACTATTAATCGCAATATGCACGTGTTATAAGACTAGTCCGAAAAGGATAGGTATTCAAGGGGTTATAATAAAAAAATCATGTAGATCACTAAATATGAATACGTATAGCTTAATTATATTGATGACATAATATGAAATGATATTTTTTCCTGATCATTGGTTTCTAGAAATATTGACATTAAATTTTGTTATTAACTTCTCATCTAAATGTTGGTCATGGCAGCGATGACATATTCACATTTTTATTTCTGATTGAAATCCCTGAGTGTTGTTATAATCGGATGTGCACGATGGTTAACTCCTACCAACCAAGTCCCTAGGGGCATGCGAGTAGTACTTTGCTACGAGGGCTAACAAGGTTTTCACAATAAGTATATGAGTTCTTTATGACTAATGTGAGTCCATGGATTATACACACTCCTACCTTTCCACACTTTGCTAGCCTCTCCCGTACCGTGCATTGCCCTTTCTCACCTCGAGAGTTGGTGCAAAAAAATTTGGTGCATACATACCCCCTGATATGATACACTCTATCACACATAAACCTCCTTATATATTCCTCAAAATAGCCACCATACCTATCTATTATGGCATTTCCATAGCCATTCCGAGATATATTGCCATGTAACTTCCACCGTTCCGTCAAATGACTTATGTGTTCATCATCATATTCCTTTGCATGATCATATCGAGTTGATATGATATTTGTGGCAAAGCCACTGTTCATCATTATTATACATGTTACACTAGATCATTTCACATCATGGTACACCGCCAGAGACATTCATATAGATTCATCTTATCGAGTTGTAATATCGAGTTGTAAGTAAATACAAGTGTGATAATAATCATTATTTGAGAATTTTCCCAGTGATGAAAGGATGATGGAGACTATGATTCCCCCATGAGTCGGGATGAGACTCCAGACAAAAAAATGTTGAGAGGAAAAAAGGGAGAGAAGGGGCAATGTTACTATATTTTTACCACACTTGTGCTTCAAAGTAGCACCATGTTCTTCATATAGATCTCCTAAGTTATAACTTACATATACTAGTGGGAATTTGTCATTATAGAACTTGGCTTGTATATTATGATGATGGGCTTACGCAAATGCTTGAGGTCTTCATGATCAATAAAGTTGGATGCACACCCACTTAGTTTCCATCCAGCTTTCATACACTTATAGCTCTTAGTGCATCCGTTGCATGGCAATCCCTACTCCTCGCATCGACATTAATTAATGGGCATCTCCATAGCTCGTTGATCCACCTAGTTGATGCGAGACCTTCTTCCTTTTTCCTTTTGATCTCCACCACCACATTCCATTCCACCTATAGTGTTACATACATGTATCACGCTCATGTATTGTGTGAAGTTGAAAATGCCGAAGTGCATTAGTAGTACGATCCAATTTCCTGGTTTAACACCGGGGTGCTCATGATTTATGCTTATGTGGTGAAGACAGAGTCGTGCCATGCTAATATGATAAAATGAGTTTGGTTAAATATTCATTAAGGATCATATATTTTGAAAAAGTAATGCTTATGTTTCTTATATTTCTGAATACTATTATGTTGATATCAATTACTTCATCATTTTCAATATTTATACCGTGATTAAGATTACATGATACACATGTTAGGTAGCATTCAACATAAAACATTATTTTTTTATCATTTACCTACTCGAAGATGAGGAGGGATTAAGTAGGGACGGTCCTGAGATTTCTTGGGGCCGGGGCGAGACTAGAAACACGGGCCCCTCAATATATGTATATGTGAAATATTATTAATAAACACTAGTAAAGTGCATCCAAATTTAAATAATTTATATTACCTTAAAATTTTCCTCTAACATTCCTAGATGCGATTATATTTACTATGGTATCAATATAAATCTCAATCAATATTTTCTAAAGTTACCAAACTATTTAAGCTCCCATGGAGTATATAGCTATTTAAAAGATGTTCATGCTTCTTATGGTATGACAATAACTATCACATAAGGCAGCATACCTCGGCCATCATTCACACATCCAGTGCCTCCGTATACATATCTTTCTTTCTAAAAGAAATTGTTCAAAGCATTAGAACTATCTTCTAAGCTCCAGAGATAACATGGATAATGGATTGAATGTCACAGACTATACGAGAAACCGTTGAACAGAAGATTCAGTATATTACTAGATATCATCTCCAGATCTAAAAGGCAGTCTTTTATACTAACTTTGATACTCGAGATATATGTTGAAACTTTCTACAAGAATAGATCAAAAATAGAGCAAAGTGATCCTTACCAGGGCCTGAAGGCGAGCCTACATGTGTACTCCTCCTCCCTTGCCGTCGTCATAGCACCAGCAGCGATGTCCTTGCCGTGATTGGGTTCTAAAGTTTGGTGGTGGTGGCGGGCGATGCGCATCCACAACGGGAAAATAAAGGACACGAGGGCGTTGTGCGCTATGCATTGGGTCAGGCCCAGTTTCTCAGCGATAGGGATGGATGTATCGCAACAATGAAAACATGACAACGTACGAGGTGATCTTCATCATCTAAAAAAAGTATGACGTGATTTGACCTGATGGTGCATACGGCATACCTGATCAGAGGGGCCCCCTAGATTTGGGGGCCCGGGGCGGCCGCCCCGTGCCCCCCTCAAGGTCGGCCCTGGGATTAAGCTTCGGGATGCCGATACGTCTCCAACGTATGTATAATTTTTTATTGTTTCAGGCTATTAAAATCTTGGATGCTTTCTATGCATTCATGTGTTATTTTATATTATTTTTGGGCACTAATCTATTAACCCAATGCCCAGTGCTAGTTACTATTTTTTTTTCTTTGTGTTTTTTATCAAAAAATCAATACCAAACAAAGTCCAAACACGATGAAATTTTACGGTGATTTTATCTGGACCAAAAGGGACGGTGGAAGCTTTGGGAGAAGGCCAAATGATCCGCGGGAGAGCCACGAGCTCGTTTGGGGCGCCTTCGGGGTAGGGCATGCCCTGTACGCTCGTGACTCCCTCGTTATGCCTTTTGACCTAATTCCACCTCTATATATTCCCATATATTGCCAGACCAACAAGAGATACCCATAACACTTTTTCCTTCACCGCAAGCCTTTGTACTTGTGTGATCCCATATGAAGGACTTTTCATGTACTTTGTCACACGGGAAATTGATCACGGAGACCATCTACATCAACCTTGCTGCATCCATGATGATGTCTGAGTAGTTCAACCTTGTTGCTTCCACAAACCTTGTAGGAAATATGCCCTAGAGGCAATAATAAATTGGTTATTATTATATTTCCTTGTTCATGATAATCATTTATTATCCATGCTAGAATTGTATTGATTGGAAACTCAAATACATGTGTGGATACATAGCCAACACACTGTCCCTAGTGAGCCTCTAGTTGACTAGCTCGTTGATCAAAGATGGTCAAGGTTTCCTGGCCATAGACAAGTGTTGTCACTTGATGAATGATGTGATGGACAAGACCCAAACTATAAACGTAGCATATGATCGTGTCACTTTATTCCTACTGTTTTCTACATGTCAATGTATCTGTTCCTATGACCATGAGATCATGAAACTACCGAACACCGGAGGAATACCTTGTGTGTACCAAACGTTGCAACGTTACTGGATGACTATAAAGGTGCTCTACAGGTATTTCCAAAGGTGTGTGTTGGGTTGGCGTGGATCAAGGCTGGGATTTGTCACCCCGTGTAACGAAGAGGTATCTCGGGGCCCACTCGGTAATACAACATCACAACAAGCCTTGCAAGCAATGTGACTAAGGAGTTAGTCATGGGATCTTGTATTACGGAACGAGAAAAGAGACCTGTCGGTAATGACATTGAACTAGGTATGGAGATACCGACGATCGAATCTCGGGCAAGAAACATACTGAAGGACAAAGGGAACAGCATACGGGATTAACTAAATCCTTCACATAGAGGTTCAACCTATAAAGATCTTCGTAGAATATGTAGGAGCCAATATGGGCATCCAGGTCCCGCTATTGGTTATTGCCCGGGGAGTGTCTCACATCATGTCTGCATAGTTCTCGAAGGGTCTGCACACTTAAGGTTCGGTGACGTTTCGGTATAGTTGAGTTATAGGTGTTGGTGACCGAAGGTTGTTCCGAGTCCCGGATGAGATCCAGGACGTCATGAGGAGCTCTGAAATGGTCCAGAGGTAAAGATTGATATATAGGAGGTCATGTTTTGGTCACCGGAAAGGTTTCGGCCTCATTGGTAGTGTACTGGGAGTGCGGGGAGGGTGCCAGGGGACCACCGGGAGGGGTGTGACGACCCGAGAGCCTTATGGGCTATAGAGGAGGTGTACCAGCCCTTGGTGGGCTGTACGAAGCCTCTCTCAAAATCCCACGCGTCTAGGAGTGGAGATAAAAGGCAAAAGTCCTTGAAAAGGAAAGGAAGGAGGAATCCTCCCAAAGTAGTCCACCTCCCTTGTGGGAAGGTGGACTCTTTATTGTAGGGTTCGGCCGACCCTTTCTCCTTGGATTAGGGGCCAAGGCTGCCTCCTCTCCTCTCCTCCTATATATACTAGAGGTATTGAGGGTTTTGGATATATAGAAGTCAGCCACGGCTGCCTCTCTCTCTCTCTAGATCTGTTTTTCCTCTAGTCTAGTTCGGCAGTGCTTAGGTGAAGCCGTGTTGGACTAGTTCGCCACCACCACCACCACGCCTCCATGCTGGAGAACTCATCTAACTCTTCACCCCTCTTTCTGGATCAAGAAGGCGGGGATCGTCATCGAGATGTACGTGTGCTAAACGTGGAGGTGTCGTTCGTTCGGCACTAGGTCAGAGTGGATCGTGATGGGATCATGGGACGGATCGTGATGAGATCGTGGGACGGGCTGCGATTTGGAATGCAAAGATGTTCCACTACATCAACTGTGTTATATACGCTTCCGCTTAGAGATCTACAAGGGTATGTAGATTCACTCTCCCCTCTCGTAGATGATCATCACCATGGATAGGTATTGCGTGCGCATAGGAAATTTTTTGTTTCCCATGCAACGTTCCCCAACAGTGGCATCATGAGCCAGGTTTATGCGTAGATGATATCTCGAGTAGGACACAACGGAGTTTGTGGGCGTTGATGTTCAATTTGCTGCCCTCCTTAGTCTTTTCTTGATTCGTTGGTATTGTTGGATTGAAGCGGCCCAGACCAACATTACTCGTACACTTACGAGAGACCGGTTTCATCGACTAACATGCAACTTGTTGCATAAAGATGACTGGCGGGTGTCTATTTCTTCAACTCTAGTTGAATCGGATTTGACCAAGGCAGTCCTTGGAGAAGGTTACATAGCAACTTGCATATCACCATTGTGGTTTTGCGTAAGTAAGATGCGATCATACTAGATACCCATAGCAGCCACGTAAAACATGCAACAACAAATTAGAGGATGTCTAACTTGTTTTTGCAGGGTATGCATGTGATGTGATATGGCTAAAGACATGATATGATACATTGGATGTATGAGATGATCATGTTGTAATAGTTAAATATCGACTTGCACGTTGATGCTACGGCAATCGGTAGGAGACATAGGGTTGTCTTTAATTATTTTTCTCTTGGAGATGCTTTGCTTTATCGCTAGTAGTAGCTTTAGTAGTAACAACATAGTTAGCGCGGCAACCTCAATGGCAGAACAATGATGGAGATAATGATGATGGAGATCATGGTGTGGCACCGGTGACGATAGAGATCATGTCGGTGCTTTGGTGATGGAGATCAAGAAGCACAAGTTCATGGCCATATCATGTCACTTATGATTTGCATGTGATGTTAATCCTTTTATGCACCTTGTTTTGCTTAGGACGACGGTAGCATTATAAGGTGATCCCTCTCCAAAATTTCAAGATAAAATTGTGTTCTCCCCGACTGTGCAATGTTGCTACAGTCCCTCGTTTCGAGACACCACGTGATGATCGGGTGTGATGGACTCAACGTTCACATACAATGGGTGCAAAACAGTTGCATACGCGGAACACTCGGGTTAAACTTGACGAGCCTAGCATGTATAAACATGGCCTCGGAATACAGGAGACCGAAAAGTCAAGCATGAGTCATATAGTGGATATGATCAACATGGAGATGTTCACCGTTGAAGCTAAACTCAACGCACGTGATGATCGGACTTGAGTTAGTGAATTTGGATCATGTGACACTCGAATGATTAGAGGGATGTCAATTTGAGTGGGAGTTCTTAAGTAATATGATTAATTGAACTCATTATCATGAACATAGTCAAAGGTCTTTGCAAATTATGTTGTAGCTTGCGCTGTAGCTCTACTATTTTTGATATGTTCCTAGAGAAAACTTAGTTGAAAGATGATAGTAGCAATTATTCGGACTGGGTCCGTAAACTAAGGATTGTCCTCATTGCTGCACAGAAGGCTTATGTCCTTGATGCATCCCTAGGCGTGTTGAACCCCGAACGTCGTCTTTGGATGTTGCGAACATCTGACATACCCGTTTTTTATGACTACGTGATAGTTCAGTGCGTAGTACTTAACGGCTTAGAATTGAGGCGCCGAAGACGTTTTGAACATCACAGAACATATGAGATGTTCCAAGAGCTGAAATTGGGATTTCAGGCTCGTGCCCACGTCAAGAGGTATGAGACCTCCGACAAGTTTTTGGCCTGCGAAGTAAGGGAGAAAAGCTCAATCGTTGAGCATGTGCTCAGATTGTCCGAGTACTACAATCGCTTGAATCGAGTGCGAGTTGATCTTCCAGATAAGATAGTGATTGACATAGTTCTCCAAAGTCACTGTCACCAAGCTATAGAGCTTCATGATGAATTATAATATATCAGGGATAGATATGATGGTCCTTTAGCTATTCGCGATGTTTGACACCGCGAAAGTAGAAATCAAGTAGGAGCATCAAGTGTTGATGGTTAGTAAAACCACTAGTTTCGAGAAGGGCAAGGGTAAGAAGGGATACTTCATGAAAGGCAAACCATTTCCCGCTCTAGTGAAGAAACCCAAGGTTAAACCAAACCCGAGACTAAGTGCTTCTATTATGAGGGGAACAGTCACTGGAGCGGAACTACCCTAGTTACTTGGTAGATGAGAAGACTGGCAAAGTCGACAAAAGTATATTGGATATACATGATATTGATGTGTACTTTACTAGTACTCCTAGTAGCACCGGGGTATGAGATATCGGTTCAGTTGCTAAGTGTTAGTAACTCGAAATAAAGGCTATGGAATAACGAAGACTAGCTAAAGGCGAGGTGACGATGTGTGTTGGAAGTGTTTCCAAGGTTGATCTGATCACCATCGCACGCTCCTTCTACTTTCGAGATTAGTGTTGAACCTAAATAAGTGTTATTTGGTGTTTGCATTGAGAATGAAGATGATTAGATTGTGTTTACTTCAATACGATTATTCATTTAAAGAGAATAATGGTTATTCTATTTGCTTGATTAAATACCTTCAATGTTTATTGAATCTCGATCGTAGTGATACATATGTTCATGATACTGATGCCAAAAGATACAAAGTAGTAATGATAGTACCACTTACTTGGGGCACTGCCGCTTGAGTCATATTGGTGGATCTATGGACTCACTCGTTTTTTAAACGTTTGAGACATGCGAACCATGTCTATTGGTATAAACGCATGAAGAAACTCCATACAGATGGATCGTTTGGACTCGCTTGATTTTGAATCACTTGAGACATGCAAATCATACCACATGGGCAAGATGACTGAAGGCCTCATTTTCCAATGAGATGGAACAAGAGAGTAACTTGTTGGAAGTAATACATTTTGATGTATGCAGTCAATTGAGTGCTGAGGCACGCAGTGGATATCATTATGTTTTTACTTCACAGATGATTTGAGTGGATACTGGTATATTTACTTGATGAAACACAAGCCTGAATTATTGAAGGGTTCAAGTAATTTCAGAGTGAAGTTGAAAATCATCGTGACAAGAGGATAAAATGTCTACGATATGATCATATATATGAATACTTGAGTTGCGAGTTTGGTACACATTTAAGAGAATGTGGAAATTGTTTCACAACGAATGCCACCTGGAACACCATGGTGTGATGGTGTGTCTGAACGTCGTATCCATGCCCTATTGGATATGGTGCGTTCTATGATGTTTGTTATCGAAATTACCATTATCGTTTTTGGGTTAGGCATTAGAGACAACCGCATTCACTTTAAATAGGGCACCACGTAATTCCGTTGAGATGACACCGTATGAACTATGGTTTGGACAAACCTAAGCTGTCGTTTCTTAAAAATTTGGGGCTACGACTCTTATGTGAAAAAGTTTCGGCCTAATAAGCTCGAACCCAAAGCGGATAAATGCATCTTCATAGGATACCCAAAACAGTTGGGTATATCTCCTATCTCAGATCCGGCAGCAAAGTGTTTGTTTCTAGAAACGTGTCCTTTCTCGAGAAAAAGTTTCTCTCGAAAGAATTGAGTGGGAGGGTTGTGGAACTTGATGAGGTTATTGAACCGTCACTTCAAACAGTGTGTAGCAGGGCGCGGGAAGTTGTTCCTGTGGCGCCCACACCAATTGAAGTGGAAGTTGATGATAGTGATCGTGAAGCTTCGAGATCAAGTTACTACAAACCTCATAGGTCGACAAGGTCACGTACTGCTCCAGAGTGGTACGATAACCCTGTCTTGGAGGTCATGTTGTTGGACAACAATGAACCTACGAGCTATGGAGAAGTAATGGTGGGCCTGGATTTGGATGAATGGTTGGACGCCATGAAATCCGAGGTAGGATCCATGTATGAAAACAAAGTGTAGACTTTGGAAGAACTACTTGATGGTCGTAAGGCTGTTGGGTACAAATGGATTTTTAAAAAGGAATACGGACAATGATGGTAAGTGTCACTATTAAGAAAGCTCGACTTGTCGCAAAGATGTTTCTGACATGTTCAAGGAGTTGACTACGATGAGACTTTGTCACTCGTAGGAATGCTAAGAGTTTGTTGGAATTATGAGAGCAGTTGCTACATTATTTATGAAATCTTGCAGATAGGATGTCGAAACATTGTTTCCTTGAGGAAAGGTTTTATGTGATACAATCAGAAGGTTTTTTCAATCCTAAAGTATGCTAACAAGTATGCAAGCTCCAGCAATCCATCTATGGACTCGAGCAAGCATCTCGGAGTTGGAATATATGCTTTGATGAGATGATCAAAGTTTTTGGTTTTATACAAAGTTTATGAGAAACTTGTATTTCCAAAGAAGTGAGTGGGAGCACTATAGAATTTCTGATAAATATATGTTGTTGACATATTTTGATCGGAAATAATGTAAAATTTCTGGAAAGCATAAAGGGTTGTTTGAAAGGAGTTTTTCAAAGGAAAACCTAGATTAAGCTACTTGAACATTGAGCACCAAGATCTTTGGAGATAGATTAAAGCGCTTAATAGAACTTTCAACGAAATGCATGCCTTGACAAGTTTTTCAAGGATTTCAAAATAGATCGGCAAAGAAGGAGTTCTTGGCTGTGTTGTAAGGTGTGAATTTGAGTAAGACTCAAAGCCCGACCACGACAGAAGAAAGAGAAAGGACGAAGGTCGTCCCCTATGCCTTAGCCATAGGCTCTAAAGTATGCCATGTTGTGTACCGCACCTGATATGTGCCTTGCCATGAGTCTGACAAGGGGTACAAAGAGTGATCCAAGATTGAATCACTGAACATAGGTCAAAGTTATCCTTAGTAACTAGTGGACTAGGGATTTTTTCTCGATTATGGAGGTGATTAAAGAGTTAGTCATAAAGGGTTACGTCGATGCAAGCTTTGACATTAATCTTAATAACTTTGAGTAGTAAATCGGATTCGTATAGTGGAGCAGTCATTTGGAATAGTTCGAAATGGCGCGTGGTAGCAACATCTATAGGATGACATAGAGATTTGTAAAGCACACACGGATCTGAAAAGTTCAGACCCGTTGACTAAAACCTCTCTCACAAGCAAGACATGATCAAGCCCCAGAACTGTATGGGTGTTAGATTCATTACAATCACATAGTGATGTGAACTAGATTATTGACTCTAGTGCAAGTGGGAGACTATTGGAAATATGCCCTAGAGGCAATAATAAATTGGTTATTATTATATTTCCTTGTTCATGATAATTGTTTATCATCCATGCTAGAATTGTATTGATTGGAAACTCAAATACATGTGTGGATACATAAACCACACAATATCCCTAGTGAGCCTTTAGTTGACTAGCTCATTGATCAAAGATGGTCAAGGTTTCCTCGCCATAGACAATTGTTGTCACTTGATAACGGGATCACATCATTAGGAGAATGATGTGATGGACAAGACCCAAACTATAAACATAGCATATGATCGTGTAAGTTTATTGCTACTGTTTTTGCATGTCAATGTATCTGTTCCTATGACCATGAGATCATGCAACTCCCGGACACCGGAGGAATACCTTGTGTGTATCAAACGTCGCAACGTTACTGGGTGACTATAAAGGTGCTCTACAGGTATCTCCAAAGGTGTGTGTTGGGTTGGCGTGGATCAAGACTGGGATTTCTCACTCCGTGTGACGGAGAGCTATCTCGGGGCCCACTCGGTAATACAACATCACAACAAGCCTTGCAAGCAATGTGACTAAGGAGTTAGTCATGGGATCTTGTATTACGAAACGAGTAAAGAGACTTGTCAGTAAAGAGATTGAACTAGGTATGGAGATACCGACGATTGAATCTCGGGCAAGTAACATACCGAAGGACAAAGGGAACAACATACGGGATTAACTGAATCCATGACATAGAGGTTCAGCCGATAGAGATCTTCGTAGAATATGTAGGAGCCAATATGTGAATCCAGGTCCCGTTATTGGTTATTGACCGGGGAGTGTCTCGGTTCATGTTTGCATAGTTGTCGAACCCGCATGGTCTACACATTTAAGGTTCGGTGACGTTTCGGTATAGTTGAGTTATAGGCTTTGGTAGCCGAAGGTTGTTCAGAGTCCCGGATGAGATCCTGGACGTAACGAGGAGCTCCAAAATGGTCCGTAGGTAAATATTGATATATAGAAAGTCCTGTTTTGGTCACCGAAAAGGTTTCGGGCTCATCGATAGTGTATTGGGAGTGTCGGGAGGGTGCCGGTGGACCACCGGGAGGGGTGTGATGACCCAAGAGCCTTATGGGTTGTGAGAGGAGGTGGACCAGCCCCTGGTGGTCTGGGCGAAGCCTCTCTCAAAACCCCATGCGGCTAGGAGTGGAGATAAAAGGCAAAAGTCCTTTAAAAGGAAAGGAAGGAGGAGTCCTCCCAAAGTAGTCCACCTCCCTTGTGGGAAGGTGGACTCTTCCTTGTAGGGTTCGGCCAACCCCTTCTCCTTAGAGTAGGGGCCAAGGCTGCCTCGTGTCCTCCCCTTGTATATATAGTAGAGGTATTAGGGGTTTTTGGATACACAGAAAAGAGCCACGGCTGCCTCTCTCTCTAGATCTGTTTCTCCTCTAGTCTAGTTCGACGGTGCTTAGGCGAAGCCCTGCTGGATTAGTTCACCATCACAACCACCACACCTCCGTGCTGGAGAACTCATCTAACTCTCCGCCCCTCTTGCTGGATCAAGAAGGCGGGAATCGTCATCGAGCTGTACGTGTGCTGAACGCGGAGGTGCCGTCCGTTCGGCACTAGATCGAGATGGATCGTGATGGGATTCTTTCCGATGTAATCTTCTTTTACTATGTGTTCTCCGCGATCTCTTGGAATTCTTTCCGATGTAATCTTCTTTTACTATGTGTTAGTTGGGATCTGATGAATTGTGGGTTTATGATCTATTCATTCAAAGTAATTGAGTCTTTTCTTAACCTTATTATTCATGATTGTTATAGCTTTGTATTTCTCTCTCATTTATCCGTTTGGTTTGGCCAATTAGATTGATTTATCTTTAGTGGGGGGAGGTGTTTTCTAATGGGTTGAATTTTGCGATGTGATACTTTTGATCTGCGTTGGATTTTTCCCCGAAGAGGAGCGAATGATGCAACACAGTATTGATAAGTATTTGCCTCAGTGAGAACCAAGGTTATCGAACCAATAAAAGGACCACGCAATTTCCCTTTGTTGCCACCTACACACAAAAGAGAAAACACTTGCATCCAACGCGGACAAGAGGTTATCAATTCCCTTGAACTCGATACTTGAAAGCGATAAGTAGTGATAGATAGAAAGTTGAAATATATTAAATATAAAAAGTAAATACAAATAATAAAAGGCGGCTTGTATTTAGAGTATTTTTAAATATATTTATGAATAAACCCGGGGCCATAGTTTTCGCTAGAGGCTTGTCTCTTGTAGAAAGCATACACCGGGTAAACAAATTATTGTTGGGCAAATGATAGAAAAACGAATAGTTATGCAATATTTATTAATGACAATGATCATTACATATAAAAATCATGTCCGTAAGCAAGTAGACTGATAGGTCTCCAACGTATCGATAATTTATGAAGTATTCATGTCAATATTTTACAACTTTTATATACTTTTAACATCATTTTATATTATTTTTGGGACTAACTTACTTACTTAGTGCCGATTAACTTACTTATTCACTGTCGAGTGTCAGTACCTGTTTTTTTTTGTGTTTTCGTGGAAAATCCATATCAAACTAAGTCCAAACGCGATAAAAATTTACGAAGATTTTTTTAAAAATATATGTGAATTTTGAAAAACATAATCAACGTAACACGATGTCCTAGGGGCCAACAAGCCAACATGGCGCGACCAGGGTGGCCATCTCCAAAGTTAGTGAGGCTAGCTTTTTAGATATAGAAAATATATGGTGACCAATGTCTTCTCTTTCTCCATGGCCCATGGGATAACACACATGAACGCTCACGTTAAAAATACAATATGAATTATTTATTTTATTTATCATACAATATGGGATTTCTTGTTTGTAAATATATATATTCACAAATATGTGTGATGCTAAATATCAATTATTATTATTATTTCAAAATCCATAGAAGATATATATTTGCTGATACAAATAAAGCTGAGATCAAATATCGCAATCATCAATGCCTTCAGTCTCGCGCTCTATAGCTGTCATTTGTAACTTGATTAGTACTCCCTCCGTCTCAAAATAATTATCTTAATTTTATACTAGTTTTAGTGTAAAATTATATTAAAATTAAGATATTTATTTTGGGACGGAGGGAGTATTAAGAAGAGTTCAAACTTCAAACTAGGTGTAGCGAAAGTAACTAACCTAGTAGCTTGGAGCAAGCACGCTTAACGAATACGAAGAGTGCAATAACTAGCCAGCTCGCGAGGACCCTATGTTGTGGTCCTAACCGGCGCTGGGACCACCAGCTCGACGGCTTCCGGCCGGCGCCCCTGCTGGCCATGCCGATCAGCATGCCTATGGATTCCCAGCTCCCTGCCGGCCCACACCTCCATGTCCTCGTCGGTGTCGGTGGTCGCCGGGCTGTGGTGGTGGTGGTCGTGGTGCGCCACGCGGCCGTCCTTGAGGCACCGCACCAGGGCGCAGATGAGCAGCCTAACCGCGACGACGGCCGCGACGACGATGAGCACAGCGAGGAAGTAGTCGAGCGCCGTTCGGTGGACGTGCTGGCACTCGGCGACGCCCATGCAAACCATTGTTGCACTCGTCGCAGCTCAGCGCCATCGAGCTGGCTATATAAGGTAAGTTGAGAGAGAACAAGGTATTCCTTGCTTGGCTCGGGGCAGGGGAGAGGATGGAGATGGTTGCACCTTTGCGGTGCGGTGCCTTCCTTTGGCCTTTTATTTTTTCAGCTTTGGAAGATCCTTGGAGCCTTTCGAATGTGGTTGCATCTTCGGAAAAGACTGATCAATGGCTTTTGCTTCAAAGTGCTCGTGGAGTGGGCTCAGGTGAAGCTTGATCTGCAAGGGACGGGGACATTGGCGATTCTCCCCGGCTGTTCCAGGATTGAGCAAAGTAACAAGTATAGTGCCTGAAAGTTGATCTAATTGACCCAAGATAAAGCGATTGCAATTGACTGCGACAGAACTAGGATGCTCATAGGACGGGAAATCTTATATTACTGGAAGGTTTTCTCTGGCATTCAAAATCCATATATACAAAGGCTGATAGCCTAAAGTCTCACAAAATATTGAAAACTACCTACGGAAGGCAATACCACCACCACCCAATCCATAGCATTCCTTGGGCGCTTGTTGAAAATGACACTCCCACAAACTGCTAATCCAGCGTTATGTGAAACCTTGATCGTCATATTTGTACCAAAGAAAGCACCGGTGAAGTTCGACGAATCCCACAGCACCAAACTTATGCACCCGAAGCACCACATGAGCCTCTGGGTAAGAGGCAACCGTCGATCTCATTCCATCATTTGTAGTAAACTTCAATTGGGCGGTCAAAACCAGCGACGGATCCGACCAATCCGTTGGTAATCACCTCTACTGACCTGAATCCTACCTGCAAGTACAACTGCATGGTTTACAACGATTCTGCTGCAGGGAACTGGAAAAGAACATAGCATTAGTCGCCGATATAGAACGCACCTTGTCCAGAAGTACCTCCCGGAATTTCTCAGGGTATATACAGATATACTTGAAGTTTTCTTTGGCAAACTGAAATCCACCAGATAAAAGGACAGGACGATGTGAGTTAACTTCACCCCATGAAAGATTGAGAAGAAATATTTTTGCATCGATGGATCAGTATTTTGTTACTACTCATTCTAAGATGCATAAGATTGTGCGATCAGGGGAAACAAAAGCAGGTTGGGTGAGAGTAAGACCCTGTCGTAAATGATGAAAGACTTATTCAGAATGAAAAACAAGTAAATGATGACAGAGCAGGAAGCAATTCAAACCAAGGAGTACATCTAGCATTGAAACACGCAAGGGACCAAAAGAACAGTTCGATGCAACATACTCATGGCTACCCTTCAGCATTCACAAACAGAGTTAGAGCTTTAAAGTTGAAACTACCATCTCAAGCCAAAAACAAATCATGTAGCATCAGTCATCAGTATGACAATCAGAAATTACCTCTGACACTAATCTGTTTTTCCTATACGAGGTCCAAGGTTGAGGCTCCATGATAAAAATCCCTCCCTGCATAACAAGAGAAGCCAGAGGAAAGAAGACAATGTATTGTTAGTTTTTCCTCTTGCCACAGAGATCCAACATAGCGACAGCAAAAGAGAAATAGATACCGGTCTTAGAAGACTCCATATCTTCACAAACAAAGTGATTATGCCATCATCACCCCAGTTCAGGTGGATCCATTTTGTCACGCTCAAACTTTAAGAGAACAAAAGCACAACAAATCAAGATGACATTCAATTTGGATGGTGACTATACAAATAAACCAAAAAATCTATGGCATGTCTCTCTTGTAAATTTGCAACTTACCACATGATGGTGTCATACTGTTCTGAACATTTGCGTCTCTGTATAAAATTTTCAGACCGAAAAGAGACAATTTCAAAAAGATCAGGCCGAGCGTGCTTAGAAATATTTCCATTTGGCATCCCAGATACCACTTCTTCTTGATGGCTCTGAGTTGTGGACTCTGACGAGTTATGAACCTTGGCACTTTCTGGAGCCATGTTGCCTGTTCGGGATATCCTTCTTAAATTCCACTTAGCAAGGTCAATCAAACCTACAAGGTTAAGATCAGAATCAGTTTCATTTGACAAACCCAACCCAGCCAACCATACTACATTTAACAAGGCAAGAACAAACAAACATTACGTAACTACAAGGAACTATTCAAGTATGCTTGATGATATTTATTGGTAATCTGTCAAATATTTTTACTTAATTACGAACCGTGCATCTAACGTCAGAAAATTACAGAAATCCAAGTTTCGCTGTCATAAATGCACATTCTACTAAAAAACAAATTATAACACTATAAATCGCATAGAGTTTCATAATTTCAATTTTCAATATAGGTTGAGTTATCAATACAAAAACATCAAATTTGTGAACAGGAAGGTGTGGACATCAGCAAGGATTTTATACCATTTTAAAAATAAATAAAATTCTACTTCTTTATACTTGCAACCACAACACGCCTCACAAGCATTCTGTCGATACAATAATTACAAATTACTATTAACAACACTGAGATGGGATATGCAGTAACTGGTCGAACAGGACTAGATTTTCTTATTGGCACTTTATATTGTTCAGAAATGAGCATTAATACTCTCAGCACACAACATTATGTATATAAAAACACAAAATGTACATAAAGGCTGCTGTGAGACAAGCATCAATCAGATCTTTAGATTGTTTATTTGAAACATTCCAGCTACCAGCTACTTCATGCACTAAAAATAAACAGTATGAAATCGTATTACAAATAGACAATATTACTTCATTAAATATTAAAATAATAGTTTAAACCTTCATCGATGTCAACTCCAAGGATGCTTTGACATTCAAACTTCATCGCTGCAGACCAAAAAATTAGAGATGAGAAACTGTGTTTGTCACGAAATTTATCTAGAGAAAAAACATTCTACAATCCCTCTCCCTCTCCCTCTCCCTCTCCCTCCTCTCCCTCTCTCTCAATTGTCACATCTGCCCCCAAAAAATTGCATATGTCACCTTGATGTATTGATTTCTAACAAATGAGTGTCAGAAGAGCCACTAAGCCATCAATGCAAAGAATAATGAAGCACAAGACCAGCTACAGCTAATTGGCATTCTGTTCTTATACGGTCAAGAGTCGTGAAATGAAAATTATGCTATTGCAGACCAATATAATACTCAATACTGATAATACTACCTCTGTAAAGTAATATAAGATGTTTTAGATCACTATTTTAGTGATCGAAAACGTCTTATATTACTTTACGGAGGGAGTAATAAGTTAACAAAGGTAGCTGACATTTTCTATCCAATGCTTCATTTCTTTCTTCGATTGGATAAATATAACCGAAACGGGAGTAATCATCTGTGAATGTTATGAACGAATCATAACCATCCACACTTTTCACCGGAAATGGTCCACAAATATCAGTGTGAATAATTTCCAGTGTTCTTGTGCTTCGGTTTGCACCTTTTTTGATTTGTTTAGATATTTTCCTTTAACGCAATCTATGCATTGTTCTAAGTCAGAGAACTCCAACTGAGGAAGAATTTCACTTTTGACTAATCTTTCTATTCTCCCCCTGGAAATATGGCCCAAGCGACAATGCCATAATTTTGAGGAGTCCCGAGTTCTCTTTCTTTTCTTTTGTTCTTTGTTCGACGAGGAACTTTGCTCATTCACATTATATGCATAGTGCACTTTTTCACGAAGTGATAACAGATAAAGCTCATTATGGAGGAAGGCATCGCCTACATAATCATTATTATACCAAATGGCACATTTGTCATGTACAAAAAAACATTCATAATTGTCTTTATCCAAGCATGAAACACTTATTAAATTTCTATTACATGAAGACACGAATAGTACATCTCTAAGCAAAAGCTTGAATCCTTCGACGAGGAGCTAGCCGAAGGATTCAAGCTTTTGCTTAGAGATGTACTATTCGTGTCTTCATGTAATAGAAATTTAATAAGTGTTTCATGCTTGGATAAAGACAATTATGAATGTTTTTTTGTACATGGCAAATGTGCCATTTGGTATAATAATGATTATGTAGGCGATGCCTTCCTCCATAATGAGCTTTATCTGTTATCACTTCGTGAAAAAGTGCACTATGCATATAATGTGAATGAGCAAAGTTCCTCATCGAACAAAGAACAAAAGAAAAGAAAGAGAACTCGGGACTCCTCAAAATTATGGCACTGTCACTTGGGCCATATTTCCAGGGGGGAGAATAGAAAGATTAGTCAAAAGTGAAATTCTTCCTCAGTTGAAGTTCTCTGACTTAGAACAATGCATAGATTGCGTTAAAGGAAAATATGTAAAACAAATCAAAAAGGATGCAAACCGAAGCACAAGAACACTGAAAATTATTCACACTGATATTTGTGGACCATTTCCGATGAAAAGTGTGGATGGTTATGATTCATTCATAACATCCATATATGATTACTCCCGTTTCGGTTATATTTATCCAATCTAAGAAAGAAATGAAGCATTGGATAAATTCAAAATATTCAAAGCTGAAGTTGAAAATCAGCTTGACAAAAAGATAAAGATAGTGAGGTCAGACCGTGGGGGGGAGTACTACGGTCGACACACTCCATATGGCCAAGTCCCTGGACCTTTTGCAAAGTTCTTGCAGGAGAATGGCATAGTTGCCCAGTATTCAATGTCGGGCGAGCCTTAGCAAAATGGAGTAGCTGAAAGGCGCAACCGTATCCTTATGGATATGGTGCGCAGCATGATGAGTTACTTCAACCTGCCATTGGGATTATGGATGGAGGCGCTTAAAACCGCCATTCACATTTTTTTCCCCGAGAAAACGCAAAAGACTTTGCGTTTCATTGCATTGAAAAGAGGGGGGGACATCCTCCTAAGAGGCTAGTACAACGGTGTTACCAATGGATCAATGAACGTCCCAGGAGGGTGGCAGGGTGACCCTAAGCCCTTTGGCCCCTGCCTTAGCCCAACTCCTGGACTCATCCTTGATCGCATCAGCGAGCTCAACTAGCGATGGGGTTACATGGTCAAAAACACACGCGTTCCTATGCTTCCAGATCATCCAAGGCACAAGGAGCGCAACCGAGGCCAGCGCTTTGCAGAGCGGGGGTGGCGTGGCATCGCGAGCACGCAGCCACCAATCCTGGAGCGTGGCGTCCTGGTCAGGCACCGGAGTCGGGAGGCGCAGCCAGGACATGATCCCGTGCCAGGTCTACTTCGCGAATGGGCAGGTGAGTAGCAGGTGCTGTATCGTCTCCGGTTCTTGGTCGCAAAGGAGGCACCGAGGGTGATGTGTCAGGCCATGGCGAGCAAGGCGCTCAGCAGTCCAGCAGCGGTCCTGATTGGCGAGCCAGTGGAAGAACTTGACCTTCGACGGGGCCCAACCCTTCCAGATCAACTTCCAAGACCGGCAAGTGATAGATCTGTGGAAGGTGGCTAGGTAACAAGACCTAGCTGTGTAGCTGCCGCTGGCTGTCCACTTCCAGGATAGCGTGTCCGGCTCTGAGGAGAGGGTGGTGCGGGACACCAGCAGCCATATCTGGAGGTACTGCCCAATCTCCTGTAGGCCAAGGGTGTCGTGAATATCCCTCGCCCAAGCATTGCCGGCAATGCCCTCCGCCACCGTCCGAGATTTTCTGCGATGTTTGGGGATGCACATGTACAGCTAGGGCGCGTGCTCGCGGATGGAGAGGCCGAGAAGCCATCGGTCCTCCCAGAAAAGTGATGTCGTTCCGTCTCCAATCTGCATGGTGGTGGAGGCATAGAAAAGGTCGTGCTCCTCGGGGGTGAACTGCAAGTCCAGGCCATGCCAGGCGCGGCTAGTGTCCGTCCGCGATAGCCATAGCCATCTGAGCCTAAGGGCAAGCCCCGTGCGCTCTAGGTCGCGGACTCCCAGACCGCCGTACTCAATCGGTCGGCATACCCGGCGCCAGTTCACGTGACAGTGCCCACCGAGGGCAGCCTCGCGTCCGGCCCAGAGGAACCCACGCTGAATCTTCTCGAGCTGCTTCAGGGTTTTCTTCGGAGGTGTTAGGGCGAGCATTTGGTGGATGGGGATGGCGCTAAGCACAGACTTGACGAGCGCCAGCTGCCCGGCCTTGTTCATGAGCCACGCCTTCCACGATGGTAGGCGGCCGGCCACCTTGTCAACTAGTGGTTGCATCTGAGCCGCTGAGGGGCGGCGCGTGGAGAGGGGGATACCCAGATATGTGATGGGCAGGTCCGCCGCCTGGCAGCCAAGAATCGCTAGCGATTCGGTGGTCGACTCATCTCCATGTAATGCTGTGGCAGAGCTCTTGCCGTAGTTCACATGCAGGCCGGAGGCGGAACCAAAGACCCCTAAGATGCCCTTCACAGCGAGGACCTCGTCGGTCGAGGCGTGGCAGAACAACATCACATCATCGGCGTAAAGCGAGATAGCCGGGATGTTGTGTCGGGGGTGGAGGCTCCGGAGAATGCCGGCCTGGAGCGCCCATTGCATGAGGCAGCTGAGCGTGTCGACGGCCAGGACGAAGAGTTGTGGAGATGTCGAGTCACCCTGTCGCAACCCACGACGGTGCCAGATCGGGGGTCCCGGCACTCCATTGAGCAAGACGCGGGTGCTGGCCGATGAGAGGAGGATGGCCAGCCACTCCCGGAACCTCGCTCCGAACCCATATTGGCGCAAGGCCTCGAAGAGGAAGGGCCATGATATGGAGTCGAAGGCCCGGGTGAGGTCTAGCTTGAGCATGATCCTCGGCGCGCCCAGTTGGTGCAGAAGCTTGAGGGATTGCCGGACTAGGATGAAGTTGTCGTGGAGAGTACGTCCGGCGATGAATGCATTCTAGTAGCGGCTCACCAGGCCGTCGAGCATCAGGGCCAAGCACAAGGAGAGGACCTTCGCGAAGAGCTTAGCCACAATATGTATCAGGCAGATCGGCCAATAGTCGCCAAGTCTGTGGGCATCGGCGCGCTTTGGCAATAAGGTGAGCAGTGCTTGGTTGAGCTTGTGGAATCCGCGCCCCCTCAGCACATAGAGCTGCTCAAAGACCTCAAGCACGTCCTGCTTAATGGTGCTCCAGCACGCGCGCAGGAACTCCGCGGTGAAGCCGTCCGGTCCCGGTGCCTTGTGCACCGGCATGCGTCGCACAGCCTCCCAAATCTCCTCAGGGCTGAACGGCACCTCTAGGGCCGTCAGGTCAGCTGGCCCGGTGAGGTGCTCGAAGTCTAGCGTGTGGGCACGGTCGGCCGCTGTGCCAAGCAGCCCGTCGAAGTGAGCAAAGGCCGCCTGGGCCATCTCCTCATGCTCGCTGAGCATCTGCCCATCGACAAGCAGGCTGTACACTCTGTTCTTCTGCTGACGATATGTGCATTGCCTGTGGAAGAAGCTCGTGTTCGCGTCGCCGTCCGAGAGGGAGGAGAGGCGAGCACGCTGCCGGGCGATCGTGCGCTCAAGCGAGGCCAAGCCCAGGTAGGACATCTTGGTCTGCTTGCGCAACCAGTCCTCCGGGGGGGAGAGCGTGCGGATCTCCATCGCCTGGTCGAAGCGCAGGATTAGCTCGCGGGAGATGGCGAGCTTGTCCCTGATGTTGCCCGTGGACTTGGCGCTCCAGCTCGTGAGGGCGCGGCCCGTGGCCTGCAGGCGCCTGACCAGCCGTCTGAAAGGGTCTGGGTCGGACACCGAGCCCCAGGCCGCGGCTACCGTGTCGTGGAAGCCGTCGAGACGCATCCAAAACTCCTCGAAGTGGAATCGTTTGTGATCCGAGGGCATGGGTGAGCAGTCCAGAAGCAGAGGGCAGTGGTCAGATACAACGGATGCCAGGCAACGGAGGTGGCACTCGCCATGGCTGTCCTCCCAGTCTGCGGTGCAGAGCACCCGGTCAAGGCACACGAGCGTAGGAGGGGATTGCTCGTTGGACCACGTGAAGCGACGCCCATTGAGGTAAACCTCCTTCAGAGTCAGGTCGTTGATGACGCGGCGGAACCTACCCATCATGCGATGGTTCACGTTGCCCGAGCTTTTGTCCGAGGCGCGACATATCAAGTTGAAGTCCCCGCACAACATCCACGGGCCTGGGCTGGTATCGCGAATGTCGCGCAGCTCCTGCAGGAACAGCAGCTTGTCCTGGTCACTTTGGGGCCTGTAGACCGTGGTGAGCCACCAGGGGTTGCTATTGGGCGCGCGTACCTTCGCAGTCACCGCGTGCTGCGTGAAACAGGAGGTCAGAGAGCGTGACAGCCCTGGTTTTCCAAGCCAGGAGAATGCCACCACGCGTGCCATCGGCCGGGAGGTAAGTGGAACCATCAAATTCAGACCCCAGCGTTTCCAGCACAACAGACGACGAGATCAAAGCCATCTTAGTTTCTTGAAGACATATAATGGACGCGCGGGTGGTACAGAGAAGCGATCGAATCGCGCAGCGCCTAGCGCGCGAGTTAAGGCCTCTAACATTCCATACAACAATCTGCAAGCCGTGATCCATGAGCAAGGGGTCGACGTGTGGCGAGCGGCGCCGCTAACTCGCGCAGGCGGCAGCATCGCTGGGCACAGCCGTCAGACATGCCGGAATCTCCCTGTCAACAAGGGCCGCGATAGCCTGCAAGACCGACAGCTGGAGCGGCGTGGCGAACAAATCGTCGTAGGCCTTCATCTCGACGGCGGAGATGGGTTGGTTGATGCCGACAATGCCGAGGGTGCGTAGAATCTGCACTTGGGCGCGCCTCTCGGCCCTTGGCGACGTTGCCGCAGCCATGTGTGCAGCAGCGGATCGTCCCCGCCGAGGACTAAAGTTCAGAGGTGGCCACGGTCGTTTCCCCGGGGATGGCAAGGTGGCATTAAGTTGCTTCATGGCTGCTGACAAGAATTGTCCCAGCGTCCAGGAGGAGGGACCGGAGACCGGCCGGCTGCGCGGTCGTAGCAAGGTGATCGGGGGCGAAGCAAATCGGTTCGGCGCAGGCACGCGCGGCGCGACATCAGGGGCGCCATCAGGATCACGACGTGCGGGCCGCTGCAGGATGGTGATCGGGGATGGGCCGGGGCGGCCTATGTCCTCGCCATTCGCTGCAGGAGGGGGCCCAAAGGAGGGAGTCCCAGGTGAGGCTGGCTCGGGGGAGGCCTGCTCGACAGTGGGCGTCCCTGCAGCGGGCTGGCAGGTGGGCAGGGGCCCAGGAGCCAAATCCGGCGGGGCGGCAGCGATGACCAGGTTTCCCGCGCGTGGCAAAGCGCTGCCCGCGCTGGCCTGCGGCGTCTGATCTGAGACGTCAGGCGGGTCCCGCGTAGCAGGGGGATCATTGCGCAGCTTTGGCCCGACCAGGCAGCAGGCGTGACTGGCACAGTTGGGGCGTCTGGCTGTGAATCAAAGACTTGGCTGGCGAGCGTGAGCTCAGCCGATGCAGAGGTGGCCCCGATCGAATCAGCTTCCGGCACAAGGGTACATGCGGTCCTGAGCACAACAGCCCTGGTCGTGGTGGGGACGCGTGGATTTGAAACGGCAGGAGGAATTAGGGCGTCGCCAGCCAACCGCGGCTCGCCGGCTGTCGCCGAGGCAGGAGCCGCTCTGACGCTGTCCGAGAGTTGCGCAGGTAGGTGTGCGCGGGCCCCCGACGAACCTCCCTTTTGCAGGCTGATGACGCGGTCCCTCTCTCCTTTGTTGACGCGCTGACGAGGGTGTGTGGGTCCCTGCGGCCTGGGCCAGGCCAGCATGCCCAGCCTGGCAGGACGAGAGCCGCTCGGCGGCGCCGCTGCGCCAGGCCAGGAAGCCGCCATGGTAAGCTCCGCCATGGTAAGCTCGATGGAGATGGGGTAGGACAGGGTCCTGATGGCGGGGGCTTCCGAGGGCACGCGAGCAGGGAGCTGCTCGACGATAGCCAGCACCACAGCGCGTCGGATGTCAGCGCGATCGTGAGCGCGGCCGACGAGACGGAAGACGGCAAGGTCGTCGCGCGACCGCGTGCGGCGGTGCAGCCGTTCAATCCAGCAGCTCGATCCCAGCACATGCTCGGCCATGGAAAGATGCCACGCGTGGGCCGGGATGCCGCGAAGCTCCAGCTCCACGCGGTATCCGAGGTCGTCGGCGGTGGCATGTGCCGATTTGCACCATGGCCGCAGAGAGAGGGCAGAACGGGGTGAGCAAAGGATGTGGTCGCCATTGAACCGGCGCATGGTGGCCAACGAGGAGAAGATGAGGAGGAAGTCCTCTGGATGATGCGCGTGCACGGTGAAGTCGCCCTCGGCGAGGTCCAGCGAGCTCAGGAGCAGCTCGACCACCTCGGCCGGAGATACTCGCGACCGATTGCGCGTGATGGTAACCACCATGGCACGGGCAAGGACAAGCTCGGCGTCATCCATCTCCGTCGTCTGCGCCACGATAACCCGCGCGGGGCCATCAACGGGCGACGGGGCGGCCGGAGCCGGGAGGGGAGCAGGCGCCGGAAGGACGGTGCGGGGTTGCACGGCGGTGGGAGGGATCCTGGCGACCACGCCGCGAGAGGGGGGTGCTGCACGGCCGCAGATGCGCGCGGGTGCTGCCTGGGAGCATCCTTGGCGCGAGGTTGCGCGGCGTCCGTGCGCGTGGGCTGCCGAGCCGCGTCGGCGGCGCGACGGCCGCCACAGGCGCGGGAGGCGTGGCCAAAGACGAGGCAGTGGCGGCACCGGACGTCGTTGGGGCAGTCGCGCACGTGATGCCTGTGGTCGAGGCAGCGGAAGCAGAGGCCGGCGACCTCCTCCGGGGACGGGCTGCGGCGATGCGACGGGGATGCCGGGCTGGGCGGGGCACCACGGCGCGGACGGCGGTGATGATGCTTGCGGCGGGGCTGCTGGAATCCGGCCGCGTCGAGCACCGGCCCTCCCGACGCGCGGTGCACCTCCAAGCGGGGGCCGAGGCGGTCCTGCACCGCGAGACGGGGAGCAGGCGCAGCACGTCCGGAGGCGGTGGCGGCGCGCCTGGGGGCAGCGGCGGCCGGCGGGCCTTCGGGAGACGCGCGTGCGACGTCGCTGTACGACCTCGTCGAGGACTCTCCCTCCGAGCTGCTCCAGCGTTCCCCGTAGGAGACGCGCTCGCCGGAGGGGGTCTCTCGGGGGTCGACAGGGTCAGCAGCGGCGAAGGCAGCCATCACGCGGGGCCTGAGGGGGAGCGGAAGCAGGGCGGAGCGCTGGTGCGGGCGGCGGCGGCTGATGGACGGCGAGGCTAGGCTAGGCGTGGGGAGCGGGGGCATTTCTAAACGGAGATTTAGAAGAAGATGTTTACATGAAACAACCCAAGGGTTTTATCATGGAAAGCAAGGAAGATATGGGATGCCGCCTAAAGAAATCCATTTATGGACTAAGGCAAGCCTCTAAACACTGGTATCTAAAGTTTAACGATACTATTAAAAGGTTTGGATTTCAAGAAAATGTTGAGGATAACTGTGTTTATGCAAAGTTTAGAAGTGGGAAATACATTTTCCTAATCTTGTATGTGGATGATATCTTGCTTGCAAGCAATGGTGTTAGTTTACTACAAGAGACAAAGAAATTTTTATCCTCAAACTTTGATATGAAAGACCTTGGTGATGCTTCATATGTTTTGGGCATTGAAATTCACCGAGATGGGAAAAATGGAGTCTTAGGACTGTCGCGGAAAGCATATTTAGAGAAAGTTCTCAAAAAGTATAATATGCATAAATGTAAAGCCACACCTGCTCCTATAGTCAAGGGCGGTAGTTTTGGGAATTACCAATGTCCCAAGAATCAGTACGAGCTCGATGAGATGAAAACAGTGCCATATACTTCGGCTGTTGGAAGTTTAGAGTATGCACAAGTGTGCACATGCCCTGACTTAGCTTTTATCACCGGGGTACTCGGTAGATATCAAGCAAATCCAGGCCAAGAGCACTGGAAGATGGCAAAGAAAGCATTGCGTTATGCGCAAGGCACAAAGGAAATCATGCCAACATACAGAAGATCTGATTCCCTAGAGATAAAAGGGTATTCAAACGCAGATTTTGCGGGAGATAGAGATGATAGAAAATCCACGTCTGGATACGTGTTCACTCTCGCTGGAGGAGCTATTTCATGGAAAAGCTCAAAACAGACCACCCAGTGTGTTCATGGAACACTTAGCCGCTAACGAAAGGGCTTACCACCCAGTGTGTTCAAGGAACACTTAGCCGGCATGGGTTTGATGGAAAGCCTATGATTCCTGGATCATAAGAGGCCCAAAAGTAAATGAATTTGTTTCAAAACAAAACGTGTGTTGTAGCTGTATGATTCTATCGGCAATTAAGCTGTGACGATGAGACATGCTCTACATGCCTATATGTGATGGAACAAATAAACTAGAAAGTATAAAGTCAAAAGTAAAAGTTGAGATCAAGGGGGAGAATGTTAGGTTGATCTCCTCCCGAGTGGGCCCAATGGCCCACCGGACCTTGATCTATGCGCCTTGATCGGGGACGCCCAACCCGTTATGGTTGGTGGGCCCCTATGACCCGCGCTATATAAAAGAAGGTGGGGTGTCGAGGCACGACTTATGAGGTTCACCGCCGTCACACTCCCACCTACAAACCCATCCGATCTAGGGTTAGCGCAGTGCTCACGGGAAGCACCACCCACGCCACACTCTTCCCTGTTACCACCGCCATCACCACCTCGCGATGGACGCCGGTGCGAGCTCGTCAAGCTCGGGACAAGGTAAAAACCACGACTAATACCGTGACCCATCTAACCTAGAGGATCCACGGGATCTATCAGTCTCAACCATATTACAAGTGACAACCTACAATAGATGACACATACTCGACTAAAATTATCCTACTGTAACCATATGAATAAATCAAAGAATTACAATAATTAGCTAAACAATGTTTTTGTTAATATGGATAAGACTTTCATATTCAAAATAGAAACTAAAACAATGTAACTGCACAGTAACAGAAGTCTGGTAATTCAAGAACAGAAGCTATAACATTGAAGTTGAAAGACATGGCAATAAGACCGGAAGATCATTAACCAAACAAAACAGAACAAAATTATTATCCCCAGAACATTACCTAGACCGATTGTGACCAAACCTTGGTTGCATCCAATATCAAGACAATCCTTGCCTGCAAACCACTCCTTCTTGAATATCTCAAGACGGGGATCCTCACCAACATTACGATCAATCTGTTGAGCATCAAGAGATTGAAGTTATCAGCTAAGATTTGTTGATCCGGCCATTGACTGCCTTTTTGTCGTATTAAGTGAACTATCATGTGCAGCATATAGAACAATTAAATGTCCAATCTAATGAAAAGACCCTCTATCCGTCTATCTGCCTCCTTTGAGCAGGTGAATTTAGCATAAGTAGATCTGTGAAAACAAGTACGTGCAACTAGGGTCCGTGCTTGCTTACTTCTTCTCTGCCAATTGCCATTACAGTAACACCTTGGGGCATTTACTAATCAGAAATTATACTGCATGTCCAATATGGGGTTAAAGGCTCAAAGCAGTGGTCTCGTTCCAAAACTCAAGTTCTGCAAGCTCTGAGACACAGATCAATGCCGAAACCTATCTGCGCATTTCATCAAACAGCTTGGGCGCGTCCTAAGCAAAAGCTCCAGCGCTTTCAACAAAGAGTCCTAGTCCGTATAAACCATCCCAGTCCCAGGAACATAGCAATCTCCAGCAAATCATTTCACCAGATAACTCCACGGCATGCACAACACATTGAAGATTCACCGTTTGTTAGAGAGGCCACCGAGTGGAGGGGAGAAGCGCGGTTCAACTCACTCGGTAGCCGTAGTAGTTCCTGTAGTTTCCGTAGATGAAAGCACCTCCCTTGTTCTTCCGCTTCTTCCCTCTACGTCCACCCCCACCACCTGCACCGCCGCCGCCGCCGCTGCCACCGCAGCCGTTACCTCCTCTTTCCTGTGCGTCGCTCTGTTTCCTCTCCGCCTCGCCTTTGGGCCCGTTGACCGCGGAAGGTGGCTGCGCGACGCCCTCCGGCGCAGCTGTGGTGACCATCCTCTGAGGAGGGGTGGCTCTCTTCGCCGCCGCGTTGTTTCGCTTCCCGCGGACGGTAGTGGGGAACAGCGCGCGGACGGCGAGGCGGAGGAGA
Organism: Hordeum vulgare subsp. vulgare; assembly: GCF_904849725.1. Lineage (NCBI taxonomy): Eukaryota > Viridiplantae > Streptophyta > Magnoliopsida > Poales > Poaceae > Hordeum > Hordeum vulgare. The sequence goes on along the minus strand of NC_058524.1, from coordinate 221,923,505 downwards.
AGAAACCCTTCGAGGCGCGAGGCTTTTGCGGCGCCGACTTGAGCAGGGAACAGGAAGAGGCCAGCGCAAAAAGAAAAAAGGAGGAAGGACCCGGCGAACAGACCTGGCCGGATGGGTCGGTACGGCACGGCCTGGCCTAAACGGGCCAGGCACTGCACGGCCCACCCAGGCACGCCTAATATAAGGGCCGTGTAGGGCTGGCACTCGTGTCCACTACCTGGCCCAAATACGGCACAACGTGTAAACGGGCCAACCCTCAAACCTTCAAAAAAACATGTAAACTGGCCGGCACGTTAGCCCACCAGCCCGCCTGATTTTGGGTTGTTTTTGGTCTATTTGGGCTATTTTTAGGAGCCAATATATAAATAAAGTTTGTTATTTTCTTCATGCACCAACTACGGCTCATTCGACTTTCTGCTAAACACATGCTGACATATGTAAAGAATATCTTAAGTGTAGGCCTAAATTTTAGCAAGTCATCACCCAATGTTGTTAGTGTTTTTTCTGACTCTGACTGGACAGGCTGCTTAGACGATAGAAGGTCTACAGGTGATTTTGCAATTTTCTTTGAGCCTAATTTACGATCATGATGTGCAAAAAACAGGCTACGGTTTGAAAATCAAGTACTGAGACAGAATACAAAGCATTGGCGAATGGAAGAGCGGAAATTGTCTGGGTCAAGTCCATGCTAAAGAGCTTGGAATATGTCACACACACACTTCATGTCTTTCATGTGATAATCTTGCTGCCATATATTTATCTTCTAATCTCATATTTCATGCAAGAACTAAGCATATCAATATTGATTATTATTTTGTGAGAGAAATAGTTGCCGACAAGGAGTTAGAGATCCGGTTTGTCCACTCAAAACATCAAGTTCCATATGACTTTATAAAAGCTTTGTTCACAAGACCATTTGAAGAATTTATGTGTAATCTTAACTTGGTGAAATTCTGATTAAGGAAGGGTGTTAAACACATCATACAGTTATGCGCATAACTTGTGCGTATCTTGTGTTTCATCGCTCAGTTAAGAAATAGTTAGAGATAGACATTTCATGTTTAACTTATGTTATCTCTTATCTCTGTCTCCCCTCTATAATCTCCTCTTGGTTGGACCCTCAACTGAACGTCTGTACCCATGCGAGAGATCCTCCCGGCAGACCAATATCTCTCCCTAATAATAAAGCAAATACGGTTTCTGATCGTCCGTCATGGAAATTACCTTTAAAGTTTGCATAAATTACCCACTATGTCACCGGTAAGTAATAGAAAACGTTTCACAAAGCACAAAATCTTGGACTGGTCCGGCCCATGTAAAAACCTCCTATATTATGCTCTGCATGCTGGGAGAATATCCAGCACACCGTATGGGCCGGCCCATGCACAAGCGCCTGCTTTTAGTTCATTTACTTATTTATTTTCAGTTCCGTTTTATTTTTTGTATTATAAATAATTTAGAACTTTAAATATTCTTTAAATTTTTAATAAACTGAAAATTATAAATCAACATATTAAATAAAAAAATGTTTGTGACTTCAAAAACTACTCGGAGTTTTGTAAAAAATGCTCGCATATACAATAAAATGTTTGCAATTTTAGAAAATTGTTTATACAATAAGAAATGTCCATGATTTCAAATACAATTCCATGTATTAAAAATTATTAAAGGCATTTAACAAAATGCTTTCTAATTCAAAATATGTTAATGCATTTCAAAAATGTCTTAAAATTTTAAAAATAGCTAATGTCTGTTTTGATAGTATCTTTTTTTATTTAAAATTTTCCGTTCCATTTTATTTTATTTATAATTGAAATAATTTAGAATTAAAAAAACTTTGGCATATTAAAAATAGGAATTTTGAATTAAAATGTTGACGAAAACATAAAAAGGTTTGTGGATTCAAAAAAAGCGCCGGTTTTTTATTTTTTTTGCAAATTCCAAAACAATGTCCATGAATTTAATAAATATATTACTGATTTATAAAAATGTTTGTTTATTCTGAAAAACTTCATGCGTTTCAAAAAATATTTGTGAATTTACAATAAAATCCTCCAACATCAAAAATTATGTTCATCTTTTCTTGAATTGGTCGCCAATTGAAAAGAAAATATTTAAACCCGTTCGAAATATAAAAAATATTCACGTTTTTTAGTAAATGTTTGTAAATTGTAAAAAATGTTCTCGATTTTAAAATTGTTACCATATTTGTAAAATTGTTCACGAAAGATCTAATGTATGTAGTTAAACATTAATGCTTCTAAGTCTTTGTGACAATATACTTGTGTGAATTTTGAAAAATTAACTGTTGGATGGATCGAATTATTATTGTATGTTTTTAAAAAAAATCTTGAAATTCAGAATAAATCTTTGAGTTACCAAGATTTTTGACAACCATGATATATATTTTTTGAAAATGTAAAGATTGCTTCAACTTGTGAATAATTTAAAAGAAGATACATTTTCTTGCATTTGTACACAAAATTTTAAAATCAAACGATGATACGTGAACATAATGTGATCATCATCATTGAAGATTATGTTTTTTTTCTTTCGTAGCATCGCACGGGCCATTTTGTTAGTATATATCAATGCAGGTTCCCATGTTGGGGATTTAGACGCTTTACCCAATTTGACAAAGATCACTAGCCTGTGCCGATGCACAGGTTGATGACTCGTATACATATTTTGAAGAAAAAAAATACGAACAGTCCAATAACTAGCCAGCTCACTAGGACCCTGTGCCATGGTCCTACCCGGCAGTGAGAGAGAGAAGGGATTCCTTGCTTGGCTTTGGGGCAGGGGAGAGGATGGAGATGGTTGCACCTCTGCTGTGCCGTGCCTTCTTTTGGGCTTCTTTTTTTATTTTTTGGAAGATCCTTGGAGCTTTTGGAACGTGGATGCATCTTCTTGCTTTGGGCTTCCTTTTTATTTTTGGAATATCCTTGGAGCTTTTGGAATGTGGTTGTGGAGTGGGCTCATGGAGTGAGCCCAGGTGAAGCTTGAGCTGCAAGGGACCGAGACATTGGCGATTCTCCTCAGTTGCTCCAGTGTCTGAAAGTTGATCTAATCAACCCAAGATATGCCGGGTAAAGATGTGCGGGGTTATTATTATGATAAAATGGTCGCAATTGTAAAACCGCCACAAAACTAGGATCTTCATAGGAAGGAAAATCTTATATTACTGGAAGGTTTTCTCTGGCATCCAAAACTCATCTACACAAAGGCTAATTGCCTAAAGTCTGACAAAATTATCAAAAACTACCTAGGAAGTAATTCAAACGTATGCACCCCAAGCATCACATGAGCCTCTGGGCAATCCCACAGCACCAAACTTATGCACCCGAAGCACCACATGAGCCTCTGAGCAAGAGCAAGCACCAATCTCATTCCATCATTTGTGGTAAACTTCAATTGGGCGGTCAAAACCAGCAACAGAACCAACCAATCTGTTGGTAATCACCTCTGCTGACCTGAATCCTACCTGCAAGCACCACTGCATGGTTTACAACAACTCTGCTGCAGGGAACTGGAAAAGAACATATCATTAGTTGCCGATATAGAACGCACCTTGTCCAGAAGTATCTCCCGGAATTTCTCAGGATATATACAGATATCATTGAAGTTTTCTTTGGCAACCTGAAATCCACCAGAAAAAAGGACATGACAATGTGCGTTAACTTCACCCCACGGAAGATTGAGAAGAAATAATTGTTTCATCGATGGATCAGGATTTATTTTACTACTCACTCTAAGATGCATAAGATTGTGTGCTCAGGGGAAACAAAAGCAGGTAGGGTGAGAGTAAGACCCAACGTAAATGATGAAAGACTTAAAAAATAAATATAAATGATGAAAGACCAGGAAGTAATTCAAACCAAGGAGTACATCTAGCTTTGAAACGAGAAAGGGGCCAAAATAACAGTTCAATGCAAGATACTCATGGCTACCCTTCAGGCCTTCAAAAACAGAGTCAGAGCTTTAAAGTTGAAACTACACCATCTCAAGCCAAAAACAAATCATGTAGCATCAGTCATCAGTCTGACAATCAGAAATTACCTCTGACACTAATCTGTTTTTCCTATACGAGCTCCAAGGTTGAGGTTCCATGATAAAAATCCCTCCCTGCAAAACAAGAGAAGCCAGAGGAAAGAAGAGAAGGTATTGTTAGTTTTTCCTCTTACCACAGAGATCCAATTTATGGACAGCAAAAGAGAAATAGATACCGGTCTTAGAAGACTCCATATCTTCACAAACAAAGTGGTTATACCATCATCACCCCAGTTCAGGTGGATCCATTTTGTCACGCTCAAACTGCAAGAGAACAAAAGCATAAAAAATCAAGATGACATTCAATTTGGATAGTGACTAATACAAATAAACCAAAATATCTCTGACATGTCTCTCTTGTAAATTTGCAACTTACCACATGATGGTGTCATACTGTTCTGCATATCTGTGTGTGCTCTGTACAAAATTTTCAGACCGAAAAGAGACAATTTTAAAAAGATCAGGTTGTTCGTGCTTAGAGATATTTCCATTTCGCATCTCAGATACCACTTCTTCTCGACAGCTCTGAGTTGTGGAGTCTGACGAGTTATGAACCTTTGCACTTTCCGGAGCCACGTTGCCTGTTCGAGATATCCTTCTTAAATTCCAGTTAGCAGTTTCAATCAAACCTACAAGTTTAAGATCAGAATCAGTTTCATTTGACAAACCCAACATAGCCAACCATACTACATTTGGCAAGGCAAGAACACACAAACATTCCGTAACTACAAGGAACTATTCAAGTATGGTTGATAATATTTATTGGCAATCTGTCAAATATTATTACTTAATTAAGAACCATGAATCTAACGTGAGAAAATTACAGAAATCCAAGTTTGACTGTCATAAATGCACATTCTGCTAAAAAAACAAATTAACATTATAAATCTCATACAGAGTTTCATAATTTCAAGATAGGTTCAGTTATCAATACAGAAACATGGGATTTGCACACATGAAGGCGTTGGCGTTAGCAAATATTTTATGCCACTTAAAAATATATGTCCCACCAAATCCTATTTTTTTAGACTCGCAAACACAACACACCTCACAAGCATTGTGTCATTAGAATAATTACGAACTACTAACAACACCGAGCTAGGATATGCAATAACCGGTCGAACAGGACTAGAATTTTTTTCATTGGCATTTTATATTGTTCAGAAATGAGCATTAATGTTCTCAGCACACAACATTATATACAGTAAAACACAAAATGTACATAAAGGCTGCTGTGAGACAAGCATCAATCAGATCTTCAGATTGTTTTTTGAAAAGATTCCAGCTATCAGGTACTTCATGCACTAAAAACAAACAATATGAAATCTGTATTACAAATATACAATATTACAATAACTGTTTAAACCTTTATCGATGTCAACTCCCAGGATGCTTCGACACTCAAACTTCATCGCTGCACAAGGTAAAGAAAATTAGAGATGAGAAACTGTGTTTGTCATGAAATTATTTAGAGAAAAAATATTCTACGGTATATCTCTCTCTTGCAATTGTAGCATCTGTCCAAAAACATTGTACATGTCACCTGTGATGTATTGATTTCTAACGAATGAACGTCAGAAGAACCGCTAATCACTGCACAGAATAATGAAGCAGAAGACCAGCTACATCTAATTGGCATTCCGTTCTTATATGGTCAAGGGCTGTCAAATGAAAACTATGCTATGGCAGACCATAATAATAATAAGTTAACAAAGGTGTCTGACATGTTTATGTAGGGTGGTCTCAACCGTATTACAAGTGACAATCTAAAATAGATGGCACATACTCGACTAAACTTATCCTAACGTGGCCATATGAATAAATCAAAGAATATTTACAATAATTTGCTAAATAACGCTCATGTTAATCTGGATAAGACTTTCATAATGAACAAGAGAAACTAAAACAATGTGACTGCAGAGTAACAGCAGTCTGGTAATTCAAGAACAGATGCTATAACATTGAAGTTGAAAGGCATGTGAATAAGACCAGAAGATCATTAACCAAAGAACACAGAACAAAATTATTATCCCCGGAACATTACCTAGACCGATTGTGACCAAACCTTGGTTGCATCCAATATCGAGACAATCCTTGCCTGCAAACCACTCCTTCTTGAATATCTCAAGGCGGGGATCTTCACCAACGTTGCGATCAATCTGTTGGACATCAAAAGATTGAAGTTATCAGCTAAGATTGGTTGATTGAGCCATTGAGTGCCTTTTTGTTGTATTACGTGAACTATCATGTGCAGCATAGAACAATTAAATGTCCAATCTAATGAATATACCCTCTGTCCGTCTATCAGCCTCCTTTGTACAGGTGAATTTAGCATGAACAGATCTGACAAAACAAGTACGTGCAACTAGGCACCGTGCTTGCTTGCTCCTTCTCTGCCAATAGCCATTACAGTAACACCACCTGTGGGGCATTTATTAATCAGAAATTATTCTACATTCCAATATGGGGTCAAAGGCAAAGCAGTGGTGATTACTGCCTTCTCCTAAAATTCGACAGCCATGTCACACACAGTACCACAAAGGTTGGATTGTGTAAACCAATCAAATGATGAAAGGTATGGCGTAAAATTGGCAATTTTAACACCAAAATACCCAACAGATAACGTCTATGCTGGTCTACCGCAAACTACAATCAAACAAAACAGTATATTCTCCTCACTCCAGTTTCCATTCGATACAAGAAAAATGGGAACCACGGGTCCTGGTTGCAAAACTCAAGTTCTGCAAGCTCCGAGACACAAATCAATGCCGAAACCTATCAGCGCATTTCATCAAACAGCTTGGGCGCGTCTTGAGCAAAAGCTTCACCACTTTCAACTAAGAGTCATAATCCGTATATACCATCCCAGTCCCAAGAACATCGCAATCTCTAGCAAATCATTTCACCAAATAACTCCACGGCATGCACGACACATTGAAGATTCACCGTTTGTTAGAGAGGCCACCGAGTGGAGGGGAGAAGCGAAGTTCAACTCACTCGGTAGCCGTAGTAGTTCCTGTAGTTCCCGTAGATGAAAACCTCCTTGTTCTTCCGCTTCTTCCCTCTACCTCCACCCCCGCCACCTTCACCGCCGCCGCCGTTTCCTCCTCTTCCCTGTGCGTCGCTCTGTTTCCTCTCCGCCTCTCCTTTGGGCCCCTTGGGCGCGGAAGGTGGCAGCGCAACGTCCTCCGGCGCACCCGTGGTGACCATCCTCTGAGGAGGGGTGGCTCTCTTCGTCGCCGCCTTGTCTCGCTTCGCGCCGGGGGTAGTGGGGAACAGCGCGCGGACGTCGAGGCGGAGAAGAGGCCTTTGCGGCGCCGACTTCTCTCCTCTCTCCCTAATAATAATAATATAATCTTTACCTACTAATCTTTATCTTTACTTCTGTCCCTATATATAGGAAAAGTCTTACCTTCCACCGGCGGATCTGTGCGATCCATCCGCCGGCTCCTCATCCATCGATTTTCTTTTCCATCCCGCGTCCAACGTTTTTCTGCAACTGGGCAGTTGTTTCAGAAACTGTCGAGTCCGTTGTCAGCCTACCGCAGCCCCCGCGCGCACGCCGTCACCGGCCTGCCGCGGGCCCGCCGTCACCGGCCTGCCGCGGGCCCACCGCCCCTGCTCCGCCGCCCTCCGCCCGTCGGCTTGTGCGCTGCCCCGCCGCCCTCCACCGCCGGCTAGCCCGTCGCCAGATCCCCACCTCGCCGGATCGCCGGATCCCCACCTCGCGCGGCGTACGAGGAGGTGTGGGGCGCGGATGCCGGCGAGCTCCCGTCGCTGGGGAGCTTAATCTCTTGAACCAACCCCTCCAGATCCATGCACGAGCTCCCACCTTCCATCACCGCGGCCGCCGCTTCCGCCGCCAGCTCCTTAGCATGTGCGCGCACTCCGCGACCTCCCTTTCCGTCAGCGTCAGCCAGCACAGCCGCGAGCTCGCCCGCGTCCGGGCAGACGCTGATCCCGCCCGCACACGGCGACGCCCGCTGGCCAGCCCCGCCGCCGCCCTCCACCGCCGGCCTGCCCGCGGCCCGCGCACCGGCCTGCTCCGCAACTAAGTTCTGCAACTCGACCTCTGTTGCAAAAAAAATCTGCAACACGATATTGGTGGCAAAAAATTCTTCCGTAAAAATACCTATGTTAGAGGAAGATGAAGAAAAAAAATTACAACAAGGAAATTGTTTCTGAAACTCGACCGTTGTTTCAGTAATTAACGGATTCAAAGTTTATTTTTTGTAATAAAGCGAAAGTTTCTGCAACTCGAACGTCGTTTCAGGAATTAAGTCCAGAGCGGATCGGACGGACCGGATCGGACGGCTACACGTGCGAGATCGAACGGTTGTCGAGGTGGTGGATGCTTAATAAATATCCACCGGTAGTATATATATATATATATATATATATCTACCTAATAATAAAGAGGCTATCGCTTCCGTCGGAAAACCCACCACGGCATTTTTATAAAAAAGCCCTTGTATTTTTTGTTATTCAACCCACGCTCCATCATTTATCTGCAACGCAAAAGGAAAAAACGATTCGCTGCAAAAATTATACCCATACGCATTGCCTCCTCCCGTCGATCCTGGGCCACCCTAGCGTGTGCCCAGGCCGCCGCCACACCACTCGCCGCCGCGGCCGACCTCAACCGCCACCGCTGTCGATCTCAACCCACCCGCCTCCGCGGCCGTACCTCTCCCCGCTCACTGCCCCCGTTGCGGCGCTCGAGCGCATCGCGTCGACCCTGGTCCACCCTGGCGTGTGCCCAAGTCGCTGCCACACCACTCGTCGCCGCGGCCGACCTCAACCACCACCGTTGTCGATCTCAACCCACCCGCCTCCGTGGCCGTACCTCTGTCCGCTTGCTGCCCCCGTTTCGGCGCTCGAGCACAGCTTCTGGATCAAATCAACGCGACAGCTACAGTGACTGGGGATGATGCGTCTGCTCAATGCAGAACGGCGGCGGCGCAGCGGAGCGAAGTACTTGCAGGTGGAGGCGGGCCTCCATGGCTCACACGGGGAACTCCGAGGTTATGGCGCGGCAACGGCGACTCCTTATGACCAGATAGAGGCGCCTAAACCTTGCTCCCCTCATCGTATCTCCTCCTCCGGCAGGAACTCATCATCTGGTGAGATCCCCTCCACATGCCTCCAACCGTGTGCCAAGCACCCGCAAGAAATTTTGTTTTGTGGGGATATGTTTGCTGATGAATGAATGTATTAAATGTAAGATTATATTGTTGTAGAGACAGATAATGGAACACCACCTTCAGTTTGTCATCTGATCCCACATTCTTTACCCAATGAGTGAAATAAGATAACAGTCCATTGATCAATTCACGTAGCATCTTTGTTTTGCTTTGCTTGTCCTGCTCAATTTCTCATCATGGTGGAATTAACAATGAATGGCTTGATTTTTCAACAAAATAGGATAGGACTGACTACATTAGTTAGTTAGCTTATTATTTTAATAAATCAAAATGATTATAAAAAGATTAAAAGTGTGTGGTATTTTTTTCTCCCGTTGCAACGCACGGGTCCTTTTGCTAGTATAATAATAAAGCGCCGACTGCTTCGGTCGTCCGTCGTGGCATGTTTGTAAAAAAAACCTTCTGTTTTTGGTAAATCAATCCGCAGTCCCTCCTTAAGTGGATCTGAGAAAACACTTCATTGTTTCAAAAAGCCCCCTACATTTGTAAGAATTTCAATGAGCATCATAGCTTATCCAATCCCTTCTCCACCGACGGGCAAGGAGGCGATGGAGCTCGGGGAGCCTCCGGAGGGGCCTTCTCGCCGGCGAAACGAGGCCGAGGGGCCGGGCGGAGGCCGAAGCGGGGCGGCGTGGGAGGCCAGCGGGCAGGGGTGGTGCAGACGACCGGGACCGTGCGAGCGCGCGGAGGCGGAGAGGGTCGGGCGTGGCGACGCGGACGGTCGGGCCGAAGCGGGGCGGCGCGGGAGGCCAGCGGACAGGGGCGGCGCGGACGACCGGGACTGCGCGGGGCGGAGTGGCGCTTGGGCGGCCGGAGCGGCGGAGTCCATGGCAACGTGTAAGGCGGACAGGGCGGCGTCGTTGGCTTTTTACTTAGACATTTTCAATCCAGATGCTCATATTATCATGAGAACAAGGAAGGCAGAAGCCAGGCGGCGTCGCACGTCCGTGCGGAGACAACGACACCCACTGGAGGATCTTGATCTGCCACCCAATCAATCCAAGCATCAACCCGACCGCTACTCCTCCACATCTTCAGGTGGTGCTGCTCCACGATGTCGCTCCATGTGTATGTTGTGGCCCGAGCCCTGTCCACACTCGTTCCTCCGCCGCAGCGGGATGCAACCTTCTTGGAGCAGCGTGTGAGACGCATCTCTTGTGTGTGTTTGGGTGCGTGCAACGAAAAATTATTTATTTGGTCACTTTTCCAGCCGGTGCAGCTCGCTAGGATGCTCTGGCGATAGGTTTGTTCTTTCCATTAGTTCGATTGATTCAGGTTTGCCTCGGTTGGTTTGGGTTCAAGGCAACTTTGATGTTGTTGTACGGTGGCATGTACGTGCTTTACTGCTTTTGTTTGTTCTCTCGACCCTGTCACTCTCCCTTGGATTTTAGGAATTTTGCCCTGTGTGCTGCAGTCCTCCTCTCCATGTCCTTTTGTTCTTTCTATTGTGTTTTTTGGTCTTGCTTACAGTTTGTTGGTCATTCTTAACATACTCTTGCCTGCAGTTAGACATTTGTAGCTGAAAGAGAAGTATATTATGTAATATAGAGGAACTCTATGAATTACTCTTTGCCTGGTAACCTTTTTCTATATTTACATTTGTTTCAGGTCCTGTTGGAGTTTATCTACTGCAAATGTTCTGCTGCGATTTAGCTCGAAGCGCTGCCTCGAGTGCTTACTTTCATCTTGTCGAGGTTTCATTTTCATGTGCCAACCTTATTTTCTTGTGCATGTATTATATTCAGTCTTTTACTCAATTCTAACTGCGTGTGCTCTGTGCGTTGTGTCCTTTCTTACCTGCTGTTGCTATCTCCCTTCTCTTTTTCACTCATTTCTTTGATTTAACGATAGAATATCTCATCTTTGTTCGTGTAGATTCGTTTTTGTATCTGCCTATGAGGCGGTTGATGAAAATCCAAGCTACTGCAGTGGAAGATTAATATATGTGTAACAAATTATGCTTGATAATCCGCTCAAAATTTTCATGACATTTAGTCTCGGTCCTTGATTATTTTCTTTGGAAAGAGGGTTCCAGTGTTTGAAATCTATGGATTTAATCCTTTTGGATCTCTCTCTCTCTCACACACACAGTCACACACACGCGTGCACGCACGCACATACATGGGTTTGCCATGACCGGAGCACTTTCTTGATTCTAATTTCTAACAAGACATAGTTAAGTGCCTTCTTTCTGATGGCTTGCATAGAAAACGTCTTCAAAATGTTAAAGTCAAATGGGCTAGCAAACAATAATGATAATTGATTTGTTTTCATGTCCACCTTTTTGTACACAGCTTGGGAGAGAACGTGACTCATGATACAAACTTGACATAGGTGCGGCCTTGAATGTCATGATTTTTATGAGTAGCCTGATCCTGTTGTTCCCTATAGATCCACAATTCAAAAGATCATTGGGATATTGTTTCAGAAATACAAGATCAATGTCCTGATGCATTTCAACTTTCGTTGTGTTCTAGGGACCAAGTGTTATTGATCTTGAGGTGTGTAATCTTTGTACTATCTCTGTTTCTAAATAGATGGTGTTTTTTTTGTAGTTTGTGAATGATGGGGTCATAGTCCTAGGGTAGGGTCATAGGCCTGCCCTGTAGATCCAACCCAAGGACTACCCCTCATAAGGGACAAGGCCCTTAGTCAGTTCCGACTGAACTAAGGAGTTCCCTTCATCCAGTCGGTAACAGATCCTTGACCATCCAGTCGGAGATTAGCATTCGGAGTTTATCAAACTAACCGACTGGATTCCACTCTGTGCATCCTAACCCCCTGGAGGGAAACGGTCATACGTTTCCATGTGCCTTTATTAGCATTTAAGACGTACGTTACCGGTAACGTAGGCATTTATTCGCCACTACTCCACCCGTGTGCACCGAACCGTTGTGGAGGGCAGCGCACTCTATATAAGCCACCCTCCCCCACTGGTGCAGGGGTTAGCAAATCATTGTATTCCATATTCCACTCGACAACAAGCTCCCAGAGCACTGATACGTAGGGCTATTACCTCCACCGCAGAGGGGCCTGAACTCATACAACCTCGCCGTAGCTAAGGCTCTGCCCATCCTTTCGTACCCTACACATCTACTGTCAGGCTTATACCCACGACAATTGGCGCCCACCGTGGGGCAGACGTCTAAGCAACTTCCGGCGAGTTTGCGACTACATCATTTCGTCATGTCGTCCGGTGGAGATTCGAGCATGAGTCACGAGATCTTCTTCGGCGCTCTCTCCTTCATCGTCGACGGTTCGGCATGGCTTCGGGACGCCCCTCTCGACGTCGAGGCGCTTCCCCGCCGCGGGGCTACGCACTTCCGTGCCGGCGCCCGCGGCATTCTTCTTCTCCAACAGTCGGCTCCGGTGTCGACCTACACCGCCGTCACGCGCCGCAACAAGCGGTCCCGCCGTCCGCGGCTCCAGCGTTGGGTGCAACACGCCCAGGCACGCCAGAACGCGTCTTCACAAGTGGCGGTTCTAGAGTCGGTTGTGGTTGCCCCGCCGTCCCAGCGCTCGGACTCGGTTCCGACTGAGTTTCCTTCCGAGTACGCAGGTCGCGGGCCTGCAGCAGAAGTACACATGGCCAACTCCCATGAAGATCCCCGTCAAGCTGGCCGGAACGAGCACGAGATCGGCGAAACGTCCGGTGCGCGTCGTCCGCCTCGCCGTTCTGCCAGTCGGCACACTCGGCGGAGCAACGTGGAGTTGTTCCGCACACCCCTCCTCAACTTGGCTGCGGCTGCCAAGATAGTCGATTCCCTTCAGCCGACTGATTCAGAGGCTGGCAGGGGGATCAAGCAAATCCGCGCCCTGTTGCACACGGCGCAGTAGCAAAATTCGGCTGTCTCCCAGTCGCACATAAGGATCCACAATAGTTCTGTTCATGCGAATACGCATCGGTCAATTCACAGCCCTGGTTCTCATCAGCGACACAAGGGAGGCAGCCGTTCCATAAATCCCGAAGATCGTCGCCGTTCACGCACCCCTCCGCGGGGTGGGCCCTACGGGCCCCGACATCATGATGATCGGCGTTCAGTCAGTGAAACTTACGACCCAAGGCCCGACGCGAGAGGGCATATCGCCCAGCGGAGGGTCGACAGGGGCCGAGCCCACCGCGATGGTTACGATATTGACCGTCCGAGTGGAAACATGACCATCGTTTCTGGTCCCGAGTGTTTCAGTCGAGCCATCCGTTCGGCTGACATCCCTCCCAACTTCTGATTGGCGACGGGAATTAGCAAGTTTACAGGAGAGTCCAAGCCAGAAACGTGGCTGGATGATTACCGAGTAGCAGTCCAGATCGGAGGAGGAGACGACCATGTCGCCATGAAGCACCTCCCTCTGATGCTCGACGGCTCGGCGCGAGCGTGGCTGAACCAGTTGGCCCCCTCAAGCATCTACAGTTGGGCAGATCTGGCCCGAGTGTTCATCAGGACCTTCGAAGGGACGTGCAAGCGCCCTGCGGGCCTCGTGGAGCTCCAACATTGCGTCCAGAAGCAGAATGAGCCCCTGCGTGATTTCATTCAGCGTTGGACAACTCTCTACCACACGGTGGAGAACGTCACAGAGCATCAAGCAGTCTGTGCCTTCAAGGCAGGCGTGCGGTACAGGGATTTGTACCTAAAGTTTGGCCGAACAGGTGACATCTCCATGAGCAAGATGATGGAGACAGCAGCACGCTATGCAAATGGCGAAGAAGAGGACCGCATCCGAAGCGGCAAGCACAAGACAGTCGGCGATGGAGATGGGAGTAACACTCGGAAGCAGAAGCAGAAAGCTCCGTCCACTCCGCAGGCAGAAGCTGCAGCCGTAACCAATGCCAAGTTCAAGGGCAAAGGGAAGGCTCAGTTTACCCCCAAGAAGAAGCAGTTCAATAATCCCATCCTGGACCAGCCATGTTCGGTTCATACGAAGATGGATGAAGAGGGCAACCCCATATATCCGAAGCATACCACTCGACAGTGTCGCCTCCTGATCCAGGGGTTAGGCGAAGGGCAACCGAGTGAAAAGGACAATGAACAGGATGAGGAGGATAAGGAGGATCCGTTCCCCCAAGTCCATGCAACACTGATGATTTTTGCTGACGTTGAGAGCAAGAGTCGACTGAAGCTGGTGAACAGGGAGGTGAACATGATCGCCCCTACCAACCCCAAGTTCCTCAAATGGTCTCACATTGCGATCACCTTTGACCAGTCGGATCATCCAGCACACGTACCCACCCCAGGGAGACAGGCTCTGGTCATCGACCCGGTGGTGGAAGGAGTCCGACTGCGCAAAGTCCTCATGGACGGTGGCAGCAGCTTGAACATCATGTACGCCGACACTCTCAAGGGGATGGGCATTCCGATGTCCAAACTCAGCGAGAGCAACATGCAGTTCCATGGAGTCGTCCCTGGACGGAAGGCCAAGTCACTCGGCCAGATCGCGTTGGACGTCGTTTTCGGCTCCGACAAGAACTTCCGCAAAGAAAAGCTGACGTTCGAAGTGGTGGACTTCTAGAGCGCTTACCACACAATTCTGGGCCGCCCAGCGTATGCACGTTTCATGGCCCGTCGGTGTTACGTATACCTGAAGCTGAAGATGCCAGGCCCGAAAGGTGTGATCACCATCACGGGCAATCGACAGCGGGCCGAAGAGTGTCTGCAGCAGGGATCAAGAATCGCCGACCAGCAGATGGTCGTCCTCGAGCTCGACGAGTACAAGAAAACAGTCGACCCGCTGACTTGATGCGCTCGAAGAAGCCAGCTTTGGAGTCTGCATTCCAGTCGGCGGGAGAGACGAAGAAGGTCAGCATCCACCCGACGGACGACACTGCTGCCCCGACGAACATCTCCACCACCCTCGATCCTAAATAGGCAGCCGAGCTCACCCAATTCCTCCATGAGAACTGGGACATCTTCGCATGGAAACCCTCTGACATGCCAGGTGTACCCAGGGAGTTGGATGAGCACCGACTGCATGTGGATCCCACCGCTCGGCCTGTCCGAGAACGCCTGCGACGGTTCGCCGCGCACAAGAGGAAGGCAATCGGAGAAGAGGTAGCCAAGCTTTTGGCAGCCAACTTCATTCGCGAGGTTCACCACTCCGAGTGGATCACCAATGTTGTCATGGTTCCCAAGAAGGACAAGTCGCTCCGAATGTGAATCGACTTCAAGCACCTCAATAAGGTCTGCCCGAAAGACCATTTTCCGCTCCCCGCATCGATCAAATTGTCGATTCGACTGCGGGCTGCGAACGTTTGTCATTTCTTGATGCCTACTCGGGCTATCATCAGATCCGTCTGTATGGCCCCGATGAATTAAAAACAGCCTTCATCACCCCATTCGGGTGCTTCTGCTACATCACTATGCCATTCGGTTTGAAGAATGCAGGAGCTACCTTTATGCGCATGATCCAAAAATGCCTCCTCGACCAGATCGGTCGGAATGTGGAGGCGTATATGGATGATATCGTAGTCAAGTCACGCAAAGGTTCCGACTTGCTGACTGACTTGGCAGAAACATTCGCCAACCTTCGTAGGTACGATATCAAGCTCAACCCCGCCAAATGTTCGTTCGGCGTTCCCAGCGGAAAGTTACTCGGTTTCTTCGTTTCCGAACGAGGGATCGATGTCAACCCCGAAAAGATCGGGACCATCGTCCAAATGGAGAGGCCGTTCAGAATACACGATGTTCAACGGCTCATAGGTTGCCTAGCGGCTTTGAGCAGGTTCATCAGTCGACTCGGCGAGAAAGCACTTCCTCTGTACCGACTCATGAAGAAATTAGATACTTTCGAGTGGACAGACGAAGCCCAAATCGCATTCGACGACCTCAAAGTCCTACTTTCCACCCAGCCGGTTCTTACTGCTCCGCTCAGTAAAGAGCCCCTTCTTCTGTATATCGCGGCTACAAATCAAGTCGTCAGCACTGTTCTTACAGTCGAACGAGAAGAAGAAGGCAAAGCATACAAAGTTCAGCGGCCAGTGTATTACGTCTCCGAAGTCCTGACTCCTTCCAAGCAGAGGTATCCCGACTATCAAAAACTTATCTACGGGATTTACATGACTGCGAAGAAGGTAGCCCATTATTTCCAAGACCACTCGGTGTCTGTTGTTTCTGATGCCCCGTTGTCAGAAATCCTCCACAATCGGGACGCATCAGGCCGAGTGGCGAAGTGGGCAATGGAGATGTTGTACTGCGATATCAAGTTCGAGGCCAAGAAAGCTATAAAGTCTCAAGCCCTGGCTGACTTCATAGCAGAATGGGTAGAGCAACAGCAACCAACCCACATCTACTCGGCTCATTGGACAATGTTCTTTGATGGGTCCAAGATGTTGAATGGCTCCGGCGTTGGCGTTGTGATCGTATCGCCAGAGGGCGACAAACTCAAAAATGTGCTGCAGATACACTTTGATTCCTCCAACAATGAGGCAGAGTATGAAGCTCTCCTTTATGGACTGCGTATGGCCATCGCACTCGGCGTCCATCGCCTGATGGTCTATGGCGATTCGGATTTGGTGGTTAATCAAGTGATGAAAGAGTGGGACGTCAGGAACCCCACCATGACCACGTACTGCAATGCAGTGAGGAAGCTCGAGAAGAAGTTTGAAGGTCTAGAACTCCACCATGTTCCGCGACTGAAGAACCAAGCAACTGATGAGTTGGCAAAACTCGGATCCACTCGGAGACCAGTCCCGAGTGACGTCTGCCTCGAGCACCTCCACCTTCCCCCAGTCAAAGAAGATCCTTTCACAGAGGAACCAGTACAACCAAAGAGTTCGACAGATCCGACTGAAGTCGACGTACCTGCTGTGGTTGATCTGATCATGGAGATTCTTGCTGTCATCCCCGATTGGACTGTGCCGATCATTGCATATATCCTGAGGCAGGAATTACCAGAAGACGAAGTCCAGGCCAGGCAGATGGTCCGCAGGTCGAAGTCGTTTACTGTCGTTGATGGCCAGTTGTACAAGGAAAGCGTTTCAGGCGTTCTTCAACGATGCATCTCCCCAGAGGAGGGGCAGCTAATCCTGGAAGAAATTCACTCGGGAACCTGCGGTCATCACGCCTCTTCGAGAGCAATCGTCGCCAAAGTATTCAGAGCTGGTTTCTTTTGGCTGCAGGCAAACGAAATGGCTAAAGATATGGTCGACCGATGTGAGGGCTGTCAGTTCTACTCCAACAAGTCCCACAAGCCAACATCTGTGTCGAAGACAATCCCTCTTGTGTGGCCGTTTGCAGTATGGGGATTAGATACAGTCGGTCCATTCAGGACAGGCCAAGGAGGATACACACATCTGTTGGTGGCAGTCGACAAGTTCACAAAATGGATTGAAGCCAAGCCCATCAAGAAGCTCGACGCCCTAAAAACCATCAAGTTTGTCAGGGACATCATCTCCAGATTCGGTGTACCTCACAGCATAATCACGGACAACGGGACAAACTTTGACTCGGACAGATTCAAAGGTTTCTGTGCAAGCCAAGGTATCCGAGTGGATTTTGCTTCCGTGGCGCATCCTCAATCCAATGGACAAGCAGAGCGGGCGAATGGACTTATTCTGCAAGGTTTGAAGCCCCGACTCCTGCGAGAGGTGGGACATGCCGCTGGCGCATGGGTCACCGAGCTACCTTCAGTGCTTTGGGGTCTCCGCACAACCCCGAACGAATCTACAAGGCGATCACCGTTCTTCCTCGTTTACGGAGCAGAAGCAGTCCTTCCGAGTGACTTGCTTCACAATGCTCCATGAGTCGAACTCTTCTCCGAAGCTGAAGCAGAATAAGCAAGGCAAGACGGAGTGGACCTTCTAGAGGAGGAGCGCCAGATGGCACTGACTCGCTCAACCATTTATCAACAAGATCTGCGGCATTTTCACGCACGACACGTCAGGAGTCGCATGTTCCAAGCAGGCGACCTGGTGCTCCGAGCGGATCAGCAAAGATCTCACAAGTTGGCTCCTGCCTGGGAAGGACCCTTCATCATCTCCAAGGTGCTCAACAACGGAGCATACAGACTCTACAACATCGACAGGGAGACAGACGAGCCGCGAGCATGTAACGGAGATCTCCTGAAGCACTTCTACACGTGACCGTCGACTGAAGCAATGTAAAGAACAAGTATTGATGAAATAATATAAAGCAGATTGAGATTTTGCAGATTCAAAATTCTTCCGCGGTCGCAGACTCCGGTCTCAAAAAAAAAACTTAGCTGCGATCCAGAATCGCCTAAGTTCTAACTTTATCCAAGTGTGCACTAAACGTCGCACTCGGGGACTTAGCTGCGATCACGAATCGCCTAAGTACTAACTTTCTCCGAGTGTGCACTAAACGTCGCACTCGGGGACTTAGCTGCGATCACGAATCGTCTAAGTACTAACTTTCTCCGAGTGTGCACTAAAACGTCGCACTCGGGGACTTAGCTGCGATCAAGAATCGCCTAAGTAATAACTTTCTCCGAGTGTGCACTAAACGTCGCACTCGGGGACTTAGCTGCGATCAAGAATCGCCTAAGTACTAACTTTCTCCGAGTGTGCACTAAACGTCGCACTTGGGGACTTAGCTGCGATCAAGAATCGCCTAAGTACTAATTTCTCCGAGTGTGCACTCAACGTCGCACTCGGGGACTTAGCTGCGATCAAGAATCGCCTAAGTAATAACTTTCTCCGAGTGTGCACTAAACGTCGCACTCGGGGACTTAGCTGCGATCAAGAATCGCCTAAGTACTAATTTCTCCGAGTGTGCACTAAAACGTCGCACTCAGGGACTTAGCTGCGATCAAGAATCGCCTAAGTAATAACTTTCTCCGAGTGTGCACTAAACGTCGCACTCGGGGACTTAGTTGCGATCAAGAATCGCCTAAGTACTAACTTTCTCCGAGTATGCACTAAACGTCGCACTCGGGGACTTAGCTGCGATAAAGAATCGCCTAAGTAATAACTTTATCCGAGTGTGCACTAAACGTAACACTCGGGGACTTAGCTGCGATCAAGAATCGCCTAAGTAATAACTTTCTCCGAGCGTGCACTACTCGTCACACTCGAATACTTAACTGCGATCAAGAATTGCTGAAATGGGAAAGCTTCCCGCGACTGTATCCTACAGATACATTGGAGGACTCAGCAGACCCTCATTGAGGCTCATGTGGATGTCAAGACCACTGACAATTACATGAGTAGCAGACCCTCATTGAGGCTCATGTGGATGTCAAGACAACTGACAATTACATGAGTAGCAGACCCTCATTGAGGCTCATGTGGATGTCAAGACAACTGACGATTACATGAGTGACAACTCGCCTCGAGTGCGGCATGATCGTTGCACTCGACGACTTAGCCGCGATCATGAATCGCCTAAGTACGCTATTACCTCCGAGTGTATCCTGCAGATCCACTCGGGGACTCAGCAGACCCTCATTGAGGCTCATGTGGATGTCAAGACCATTGACAATTACATGAGTAACAACTCGCTCCGAGTGCGGCATATCCCTCGCACTCGAAGACTTAGCCGCGATCATGAATCGCCTAAGTACTCTATTACCCTTGAGTGTATCTTACAGATCCACGCGGAGACTCGGCAGACCCTCAGAGAGGCTCATGCAGTTGTCAAGACAACCGACACTGACATGCTCCGCATGTTTGCCATTGGCTTCACCAAGAAACGCCAAACAAAAACTCAAGCCAAAATTGCAGCAGAAGAGCAAAAGATTTGATTTAGATTCGAAGTTCACCTAAAGATAGTTGACTCGGTGCGGATCAAGCTTACCCGCACCGAACCAAGAATGTGACGGCCAACAGAAGTGGCAAAGGTTTCTTACAACCAACACTCGGCATACCGAGGTAAAAGTTTTCTTAAGCGTCCTCCGGATTGGCGCCAGGACTGGAGGGCTCCACGAATCTATCCAGGTCGATCCCGTCGGCGATGCGGGTGGCACTCTCAAGGAAGGTTTCCATGAAGTCTTCGAATCGAAGTTTCTTCGTGTTGGAAACCTTCAACCCTTTCAGCTTTTCTTCGCGCACCTCCTTGCAATGCACTCGGACCAGGGACAGGGCAACGTCTGCACCACAACGAGCCGCAGACTTCTTCCATGACTGCACTCGGTTTGGAACCTCCTCCAGTCGAGTCATCAGGCCTTCCATCTCATGCCGCGACTCGTCTTCAGTCCAAAGCTCCTTATCGATCCGGCCGACGACTTCTCTCAGTCGACCGATGAAAGGCCCAACTTTGCCCAGGCGAATGTGCGCTCGGAGCAGATCCCGATTGGCGTCCTCGCCGAGTGGAATGTTCTCGCGAATCGACCGCTCCACGTCAGCTCCTTCAGCTTCAGTGTCCATGCAAAAATCTGCAAACACAGGACAAGCAAACAATAAGCGCTGAGTGTAACGTACATACCACAAGAACTCGGAAAAACAAGACTTACCACCCAGACGCGTTATCATCCGCCGAGCCCAGTCACTGACGTATTTTTCCTGCGCTATACACCGCTTGTTCAGCACATTCATTTGGCCCATCAGCTCAGACCTATGCACCTTCATCTTCTCAACTCCAGCAGTCAGTGCTTTGTTTGCTTCACGGGCCTGCTCCAACGACTTCTCCCGTTCCACCAGAACATCCTTCATGTCAGCCATTGCAACCAATGCCGCATCCAGCTCACCAGCATGCTGAACCTTTTCAGCCCTAAGAGTCTCGTACGCTGTCCCCATCTCGCAAGTTTTCTGCCAGCCAGCGCCAAGAGACGATCAGACAAATCCTACAATAAAAAGTCTAAGTTCTACAGACCCCTGCCGACGCAAGCAGTCGACAGCGGTCTCGGGGACTACACCCAATGGGTTCACTGAGAGTGACCCCACTGGCTTGAAACTCAAACAGGTCCACCCTATTGAGCTTCATGACAACACCTACGCTTACGAGGCTAATACTACCCGAACTGAGTAAAATTACTCTCGGGCACTCTTACAGTAGGTGCACTCCGAGTACACCAACTGTTAGCATTTGACCAGAATAATTATGGATCTGATAAAGTCAAAGACAATGTGTATAAAGACAACTGCCGGTGCAAGCACTCGACAGAAGTCTCGGGGACTATACCCACTGGGTTCACTAAGAGTGAACCCATTGCAAACATCATACTATATCCGAGCACACCCAGTGGGTTACAAGAGAAAAGTAAATACTTACTAGCCCACTTACTCGGATATCGTCCCGCAGCTCCAAGCTTCGCTGGTACAGGGATGCGATGGAGTCATACGCCTTCTTGGCTTCTCCCGCCATCAGCTCCGCCTGCACCATGCCCCCCTTGGCCGCTCCCACCTGATCCTCCGGGAGGCGCTGGACGTTGTACTCGACATTCGACGGGCCTGGCATCGTTGGAGGCTCCTTGGGCATCCCAAGGCTTGCTCCAGTCGGTTCAGCAGCAACCGACACCATTTCAGTCGACGACATCGCTTCAGTCGGCGGCACGTCCGTAGCGAGAGCAGTAGCTGGTGGAGCAGCCTCAAGGACAGGCACCGCAGCTTGCTCAGGTCTTCCCTGGTCGCCCTCATCCACATAAATCACCCCTGAGGGAAGCCAGACCGAACGGCGTGAGATCTCAGAAAAAGAAAGGAGAAAGACCGAAGACAGAATTCGTGATGCGATAATGTAAACTCTCGGAATCGCTACGACGCACCTGGCTGGGACGAGACAACATTGTCCGCGTCCATGGGATCATCCTCCTAGCGCACCGGAGAGGTGGCAGAGGTGGCAACCCTGTCGAGTGAAATTCATTCGACCGTCAAACAGGAGTTCAATCGCATATCAGAAGAAGAAGAAGAACAATGCACTTACATTGAGGTGACGGGAACAGTGACCCTCATCCGCGGCAAAGCCTTCCGAGGTTTAGATCCGCTCGGTTTGGCCACCTTGGAAGGCTGACCCGCAGGCTCAGCAGCAACGTCCCTGGTCCTCTTGGTGCTCCGAGCACTCGGGACCACGGGAGCGGTGGGCGGAGCACTCGAGGATGCTGGAGGGGCCGAGGGAACTGCAGGTTCATGTCGGCGCTTGGTTCGGTGCTCTGGCAGCGGGGGCGGCGAGTCCTGCTCTTCGTCTTCCTCCTCTTCCTCACTAGACTCTTCCTCCGTTTCCCCACTGTCGGAGACATACTCGGCGCTTTCCACGCTGCCCTCCTGGCTGCCCTCCTCCTCCTCCTCGGCCGGGTTCGCGTTCGAGACATGGGAAAACCAGTTGGTCCACTTCTGCATAGAATACAGTCGGCGACATCAGACGCCAGGCAGAGATTCAAGAAAGCGATAAAACTAAGACAGATACGTGCACTCGACAAATGGTACTCACCTAGTTCGGAGGAGGATTGTCCGCGCAGAAAGCCCTCACTCGCCGAGACCCTCTGGGGTTCTCACAGGCGCCTGTGATCTGGAGCACCCACGACGCCACCTTCTCCTCGGTCACACCCAAGACGTTGGTCCGAGTGGAGTCTTTGGGCCCCGTGTAGTGCCACATGGCGTGGTCGCGAGCCTGCAGTGGTTGTATGCGCCGACCGAGGAAATCTCCAGCAAATCTATGCCGGTGACTCCCCTTCTGACGACATCTACAAGTGCGTCGACCAGAGGCTGGATGTCGACCTTCTCCCCCTTCGTGAGCGCAAGCTGCTTAGGCGGAGCCGGTCGATCTAAGCTAAAATGAGGCAACCCTGTCGTGGCATTCGGGCAGGCAACGTCCTGGCAATAGAACCACATCGACTGCCAGTTCCTAACCGATTCACTCAGCTGAAGAGCAGGATAACTACTTCTACTCTTCTTCTGGAAACCCAAGCCTCCGCAGAGCTGGAGAAGGTGTGTCTTATCATCCGACTAGTGAAGTCGTTTGATAGTTTGGGATCTAGCAGAGAAAATATGTCTGAAAAGCCCCCAATGGGGGGGGGGACAGCCGATGAAGCACTCACACAAGAGTATGAAAGCAGAGAGGTGAGCTATAGCATTCAGGGGAAAGTGGTGAAGCTGAGCCCCGAAGTGGTTCATTATGCCTTTGAAGAAAGGATGCAGGGGCAGGGAGAAACCTCGATATACGTGGCTGAGCAGCAGGACGCGCTCCCCCTCCCGGGGCGCCGGCTCGATCTCATTCTCCGCCGGCAGCCTCCACGACTTGTGCACGATCATCCCGTGCTCCACCAGCTGCAGCAGGTCCCCCTCCATCACCGTGGAGGGGAGGAAGTCCCCTGAGCAGGAACCGCCGCCTTCCCCTTCTTCTTCTTCGCCTCCAGCTTGCTAGTCTGTCCCTTGGTCATGGCGGAAGCTGCGGGTCCGCGAAGGAGAAGGAAAAGGAGGAAGCTTGGGTGCGCAGGAGAAGACGAGAGGAGCGGAGCAAGCAAAGGCAAGAGATCTGGCGAGCGTAACGAGAAAACCCTCGCCGTTGAGGTTTAAGTAAGGTTCCGACTACGTCACTGGCAGGTGGCCCCGAAACCTTATCCCCCGACCACGCGGCGATATCAGTGGAGAAGATGAAGGCGCGAGAATCGAGGCGTCAGGCGCTACTCGAGCGCGATGTCATCATCCCCGCTGAGCGTGCGGTAACCGAAATTTGAGGATCCCGGAAAATCCGGCACTGTCAGTTGACTGGTCACGTCAGGAGATACCCTGGAAGCACTCGGTTTCCGACAGTTTGTTCCACAAATACTTCCACTTGGATCGTCGGTCAGAAAAGATAAAATGGATCGAGGCAAGCAACGCCAAAGTCGCATCCGTTTCAGTCGGATCCAAACTTCAAGCATCGCTTCGTCGTTCCAACCCCAATCCATTCGGGGACTAATGATGGGGTCATAGTCCTAGGGTAGGGTCATAGGCCTGCCCTGTAGATCCAACCCAAGGACTACCCCTCATAAGGGACAAGGCCCTTAGTCAGTTCCGACTGAACTAAGGAGTTCCCTTCATCCAGTCGGTAACATATCTTCGACCACCAGTCAGAGATTAGCATTCGGAGTTTATCAAACTAACCGACTGGATTCCACTCTGTGCATCGTAACCCCCATGGAGGGAAACGGTCATACGTTTCCATGTGCCTTTATTAGCATTTAAGACGTACGTTACCGGTAATGTAGGCATTTATTCGCCACTACTCCACCCCTGTGCACCGAACCGTTGTGGAGGGTAGCGCACTCTATATAAGCCACCCTCCCCCACTGGTGGAGGGGTTAGCAAATCATTGTATTCCATATTCCACTCGAAAACAAGCTCCCAGAGCACTGATACGTAGGGCTATTACCTCCACCGCAGAGGGGCCTGAACTCATACAACCTCGCCGTAGCTAAGGCTCTGCCCATCCTTTCGTACCCTACACATCTACTGTCTGGCTTATACCCACGACAGTGAAGAAGCATTAAATGCAAGACACCAACAAAGAAGCCTGTCGCTGCTGATTCTCGGAATCATAGCTTGGTGTGCATCTGGAACTAGCAGCAGCTTGCAAATAGCAACTTGAAGGTTCAAACAAATGTACATAGTGAAATTTAGAGTTCCAGCAGTACAATATTGCAGGAGTGCTGTTCACTCGGAACTTGTTGTGGTGGAGACGTTCGACAAAATAAATGTGCGTAGGCCCCGGAACTTTATTAGGTAATTTATTTAGTAATTCGGCCCGTCAGTACAGTTCTGCATAAATACAAAAAATGTCAGATCAAAGTACACTTGTTTATACTTTATTTTTTGTTGCATCGTTTCACTGATGATATTTCGATTTGGGGAAATAAAAATCATATGCATATGTAGCTCACTACCATTGATCAATTTACTGAATGTTGTATAATCAAGATAATGAGTTAGTTGTAGACATGTAAAGTAATGAATCATATTTTTTGTTAAACCTAGAACTTGACAAATCTGTTTTTATACCCCATGTGATATTGTAGTAGGAGATAACTCCATAGGACACTATTCTATCTGATAATGGATTCTTTCCAAGAATGGATCTTGGTACTTCTCAATAATTTTAAACTACTGTATTGTTTTGTTTCTTGCAAAGTTGTTTGAGGGGTATGTGCAAACAGTTGTTTGAGTGTTAATCTATTGTAATTTCCAAGCACATGTTTATTTGTTTTACTGGTACTCACACCGACCCTAAGAAGTCCATCTATGCACGCATGAACGATACAAATAGAACAAAGTAGGAATCATGTGCAAGACAGAGACACCATCAATCAGTTGTCCATCTGGTCTATGACGTGAAATGTTGACGCCCATAGCCCAAGGCGGTGCTTTTCGTAGTAAACAACCTAGCAAGTGCATCAGTGACCAATCTGTACGTCATTTTGGCTAGAAGAATGTACCTTTTCCCTACTACAATTCCTTCTTCCATGCAACCACAATGTGCTTAGTGGCGTTAATTTCTTTGCCCGCCGCAACGCACGGGCATTTGTACTAGTTACTAATAAAGCAAATAGTGCTTCTTCCGTACGTCATCCAAATTGCCCTTAAAGTTGACTAAAATTACCCACCAATGCCACCTATAAGTCATAAAAAACGTTTCAAACAAGAAAATATCCAGACTGGGCCGGCCCATGTAGGCACCTCCTATATTACGGTCTGGGCGTTGGAAAAAGATGCAGCACACCTATTTGGGCCGGCCCATGCGTGGGCGCCTGTTTTTTAGTTTATTTTTTATTTTTCTTTTCAGTTCCATTTTTTTCTACTTTAAATAATTTAGAACTTCAAACAACTTTTCTCAATTTTAAGAAACTGAGAATTTCGAAATAAAATATTCAAAAAATCATTTTTTTGAGAATTCAAAAACTACTCAGGAGTTTTGAAAAATGTTTAAACTTTGAAATTTTTTCCATAAAATAAAAAAGTCAACGATTTTAAACAAAAGTCCGTGTAAAAATCTTAAAAACTGTTCGTGCCTCTGTTTTTAGTCTCATTTTTTATTTTCATTTTTCTGTTCCATTTTTTAGTTTAAATAATTTAGAACTTTGAAAAACTTTTGAAATTTATAAAACTGGGAATTTTGAAATAAAAGTTTGAAGAAAATATAAAATGTTTGTGAATTCAAAAAATGCTTGGGATTTTTGTAAAAATATTCGCATATTCAGAAAAATGTTCATAATTTTGAGAACAATGTTGGTGAAAACAATAAAAGTCCAGGATTTTGAAAAAAAGTTTGTGTGTTATTTTTTGAGTGCAATTGAAAAAAATGTTTGCTAATTCAAAAAATGTTCATGCATTTCAAGAAATGTCCTAAAATTTTAAAGACATAATATAATCAGCATCATTGGAGATTATTATTGTTTTTCTCCCGTTGCAACGCACGAGTCCTTTTGCTAGTAATAATAAAGCAAATAGTGTTTCTGTCGTCCGTCATAAAAATTACCCTCGAAGTTGACCTAAATTACCCACTATGTCACCGGTAAGTGAGAAAAACGATTCAATTTTATTTCCTGTCAAAGTCGCTGTTCTGCATGGTTCTTAAAGAACGAGACTCTCATCTAGCACTAACATGTTTGAGGCCTAGTGGTTCGACCTCCTCTCTTCCAGCAAGAAGAACTAGGTTCGATCCTTGGTTTTGACACTTTTTTCTCCCTCTTTTTTTAAGAACATTTTTTCTCTTTATTAGCAGCAAGCATGCACCTCTTTTTTTATGTTACATAATCCCACCTCGCTCTTTTATACAGATTTCGACCGATTTCTCTCTTTATTAGCAGCAAGCATGCACCTCTTTTTTTATGTCACATAATCCCACCTCGCTCTTTTATACAGATTTCAACCGGTTTATATAGAATCACATGTTTCATAGCAGCATTTCAATGCATCTGATCCAGCTGATCAACTATGTGAAATGCATCTGATCTAGCTGATCAACTATGTCTGGGTTTTGGCACCAGGGTTCACAGAATCAAGGCAAGGATGCTGTGGGACAAGGACGGTGGAGGCTACGGTGTTTCTCTGCATACTTGTCCAAACGCAACAACGTACGTGTTCTAGGATTCAATCCACCCCACAGAAGCGGCAAACAAATGGATCGCGGATTCCCTCATTGATGGCATCAACCTTCTTGTAATGTAAATCATATTGCTGGCACTATTTATATGCTTGATCTTAAGTGTGTCAGACTGTCAGCTATGCAGCCTTTCAGCCAAAATACCTTGATTTGACCATCGTAGAACTGCTAATCTGTTGGAGCGCACAGACACTTTCTTACTCTAGATGGGGAGCCACCAACCACGCCTCGATGATCCATGGTGTGTAAATGTGTAGACAGTACGACGAGGATGTTCCAACGGACGAGGAGGAGCTCACTATTTCCTAGGACGAGGAGGAGCTTGCGATTTCTAGACTCCTCTTGCCCGACATGCCGACACACTAGGAGTACTAGGATCCGATGTTTTCTTTGTACATGCTCCCGGTGCAACGCACGGGTTCTTTTGCTAGTGAGGAGAAAAGGATGAAGGACCCGACGAACAGCAAGATAATTTACATGTACGCCCCTAAATTAGGTTTGAATACGGGCAGGCAATTGCATTTCTTTTAGGACGTCTAAAAACATTGGAAAAGTCTTACCTTCCACCGACTGATCCGCGTGATCCATCGGCCGCCCGCTTCTCCGTTGGATTTGGCCTCGATCTGATCACGAACCTTTTTTTGAAACTGGATTGTTGTTTCAGAAACTGGGCAGTTATTTTCGAAAACTGCCCGTCCGTGCCTCCGCCTCGGCCCCGACGACCTCGCCGCCGTCGGCCTGCTGCGGCCCCGCCGCCCCCTCCGCCGTCGGCCTGCCCGCCTCCCTCCACCGCCCCTGCTTGCGCCACGGCCCCGCCCCGCGGCCCTCCGTCGCCGGCCTACCCGTTGCCCTTCGCCGTCGGGGCAGCTTCGCAACTAGCATGCAACATTTTTGCAACGGGGTCGTGGTTTCTGCAACTCAGCCATTGTTTCAAGAGTTACGTAAATTATTTTCTGCAAAGCGGTCGTTGTTTCAGGAATTTTTTTGCAGCACGATTGTTGTTTTTGCAACGTGGCTATAGTTTCTGCAACCCGGCCTCTGTTTCAGGAACTATTGGATGTGGGGACGTAGATCGCGGCTGCATCGATACATCCAACGACCGTTGAGGTGGAGGATGTTTACTAAACATCCATCGGTGGATGTGTAGCAGCTTCCAAAAACATTCGGATGAAAACATCATCGGGATAAACCGCGTCATCCTAGCGTCACGTGTCCCCTGTGCGAGCGAGTCGTGTTTTTTCATTGTTTTGACCCGAGGGGGGTAACTTAATCACGGAACGAACTCGTTTGAAAACAATTTCACGTTTTGACCCTTTTCTTGAAACATCATAGACCGTGGCGTTGCAGCCCTATAGAATAACGCCACTCTATTGTGGCGTTGCCGCCCTTCTGTGAAATGCCTGTGTAATGTGGCGTTTCTGACCTGAGGTGAAACGCCAGGTACCATGGTGTTTTTTGGCTTTATATTCTGCCACCCCGACCCCCTCGCCCACCAACCACCATTTCTCCTCTTCTCTTGTTCTTCCTTTGACGAAAAAGCTCTCCCTTGTCCTCAAGATCCCCCCCTTCGATCTCCCTCCTTCCTCAACCTTTTAGTTGGTTCTTTGGGGCAAATCAAAGAGGCCGGTAAGCTCCTCCAATCCCTCCAATTAGTTTTTGCAATGACTTTGTATTTGTGTAGCTTTTTTTTGCACTAGGCGTTCCATTTATGTTGCATTATATTGGTTGGTTTATTATTATTGATAAGATTTAGTGTTAGGGTTAGGGTTATGCCTAATTTGGTTGGACAAGGGTTAGGGTTAGTGTTAGGTTTTGTGTTATGCCTAATTTGGATGGACAAGGGTTAGGGTTAGGGTTTGTGTTAATGCCTAATTTGGATGGACAATGGTTAGGATAATGTTTTCTTAGTTGTTTTGTTATACTTAGAATTGGTAATTTTGTCCCCTTTTTTAGATGGACAAGATTGTGAATATTCATTATGTTGACAAAGAGGCATTCATGAATGTTGATATTGTTGACAAATATGAGGAAGTGTTGACATTTCTTGATAGTCCTACTTATGAAGAGGTTGTGGCAGAAACTCGGATAAGATTGAAGTGGGTTGATCCAAGTGACCAAGTAGAATTATTAGGAAGATATGATGTTGGGTCGGCACACAAGTGTCGAATGAAGACAATGTCTATCAAGTCCAATTTGCATTGGGTTGCATACAAGGAGGCTGTTGCATCGTCAATAGACAAGTCACTCGAAGTGTTTGCTAGTACGGTGGTCAATGCTCCTCTTCATGTTGACTTGAACCAACCCTTAGTAGATGATTTGAGCTCGTATAATGGTGTGGCACCTATTGTTGAGCATAAAGTAGAAGTGCAAGTCAATGAGTATCCCCAATATAAGTTTGGAGGTAATGCACCGATCAAAGATGATGGTCATGACTCTGACGAAGAGTATGAGGGGCAACACAACATTGTTGGTGACATAGAGGCTCAAGTAAGGCATGATGACATGGATCCTGACATTGTTTACCAGCGTGCTTGTGTGGATGAGTCGGATGATGAAGGCCCGGTGAATGAGTTGGATGAGGATGGCTTCACTGAGAAAGAAGCGGAGTGGTATACAAAAATCACCGGTAGGGATCACAAAGTTCCCTTGTTTTGTGATGTTAGCCTTGCAGATAAGGCTTTAGTCGACGGTGGCACGAGCAAGACAATTGAGGCTAGAATGTTCCCAAGTAGCACACCCAACGCGATTTGTACGTCTTACCTAAAGAAAGGTTTGATGTTCGAGGACATTCTAGAATTGAAGATGTGGTTGTGTGAGTATGTCGTCAAACACTACAGGCCTTTCAGAGTTGTGCACTCGGACCGCCACAAGCGATACACCGTGAAATGCAAGGTAGAAAAATGCAAATGGAAAGTCAATGCAAGACTCATGAAAGATGGTTTGTGGAAGATAAGTAGTTGCATTGCAACTCACCAATGCACACCGTCGACAGATGAAGCACCAGAGACACACCGTCAGTTAACCTCGGAATTCATCGATTATAAATACAAGAAACATATAGCTGAGGATCCAACCATTAAAGTGAAGTTGTTGATGAGTTGGGTTTTCGAGAGATTTGGATATAAGGTCAAGTATGGGAAGACTTGGAAGGCCAAACATGTCGCTTTTAGAATGTTGTACGGTGGATGGGAAGAGGCGTACAACATGCTACCCCGGTTGCTGGGCGGGATGGCCTATAGAAACCCCGGAATGTACCACTATGTCCAAGATATTGAAGGAGTGTTCCGTCGTGCCTTTTGGACGTTTGGCCCATGCATTGCAGCTTTTGAGCATTGTCGTCCGGTTTTGTCTATAGATGGAACATTCCTGACTCACAAATACAAGGGCACACTAATGATAGCAATGGCACATGATGCTAATGATCAGGTGTTGCTTCTGGCATTTGCTTTGGTGTCAGTGGAGAACCAAGACAACTGGGAATGGTTCATGAGACTTGTGAGAAGCACGGTGATTCCTCCCAATAGGGAGGTATGCATCATATCCGATCGGCACCAAGGCATATTGAAGGCCGTGGATGTTCCCATTCCAGGGCATGCGAGGCTTCACCATCGATGGTGCATGAGGCACTTCGTTGCAAACTTTTACAGGGCTTGTAAGAACAAAGATTAACAAGGCATCTGACCTGCAGAGTAGTTCTAACAAACCCGTCCGTTTGTGAAGATGGGGCACAGCCAAGGCCCACGTTACTATCGTTGATACGTCTCCATAGCTCCGTGCCCTGGATAAAACATATGTGACATACCACCCACGAATAAATGACACTTGTTCATATTTTAAAGAATAAACGTACCACTCGGTCATGAAGAGGGCCATAGTCAAGATGCGCTCCAACTGTCTCCCTAATAGAATTGTTGAATGCAGCATCAGCAACCTCACTCGGCAGTAAGTCCAAGCAATCGAAACGAGTCCAGGCTGCCTTATGGATAACTCTGTACTCTGTACGCATCCACTCCAAATGCCTTAAATATGTTGCCTCATCAGTGTCGGGTGTTTGATCATTTTCAACTCGAGCATGTCTCTGAGCATTCCACATGTCCACCCAAATCATGTGGTGCTCCTCCCAATTAATGACACTCTTATTGGTTTGCCGGTTTGTCCTACAAAACAATAGTTCAATACTACATCAGTTCCATTTTTTCGTGTTAGACATTGATCAACAGGATAAACACGTGATACAAAATACTCACTTATGCAGCTGTACACTTGTCTCGACGTAATCCGGCGGGGTGTGTTGTTGTACCCCGAACTGCTTTGAAACACGATGAGGAAGATGCCACTCCACCGCAAAGAAGCATATCATGGGGCACCGCACACGCCAAAGATGATGGTCACGAAGGCACATGTTGCTTAGAGGGAACTGCCTAAGTACCGTGTACGATCTCCAATTCACCTACATAACGACAAGTCACTCGACCATCAATGAAAAATTTCTAGACAATTTGCGAAAGCATTTACCTGTTCATAAGTCAGCATGTCTAGCTCGCTTATGTATGCCTTATACTGCCCCATAGCTGCGATACTCGTCCATTGGACATTAGCCCATGTGTGTGCGATAGTGGGGTACCGCTCCTCATCTCCGTCAAACGGGTACATCCAAGGTTCTTCCGGAGGAAGGCTGAGGTTACGACCAACAGGCATACGTTCCCACATCCAAACCTGTAGGGCCCAAACAAAACCTGCAAGAGTGGACGTCGGCTTGCTCCTCATACATGCTCCATCCAACTACAAATTTAATAAAATGAAAATGCAACATATACCCATTTAATATAATGAAAATGCATCATATACGCATTGAATAAAACAAAAATGCATGATATTAAACCGTACCCGACGGTACAAGAAGGCTAGTGTCGCCGAACCCCAACTCCACTTAACATCCGAGTCACGAAGAGGATCCAAAAACATCCACGAGGTTGTATCCCCCGTGCCATCTGGAAACACCACTTGGGTCAAAAGATTCCAGAGGTAAGCCCTGGCGAACCTCTCCACAACAACCGGACTAGCATCCCTTGGGCACTTGCGAAAATGTCTCTGTATCCAAGAGAACAACACACCGGATGGCCTAGGATCCTTCCTGGCTTCATTAGTCCATGGCTCGGGTTCAACACCAACCAATGCTACAACCCGTTGTCGCCATCCATCGGACCTAACCTTCCCTGTAAGAGCCCTGCCCTCGATAGGAAGCCCGGTGATCATACCAATATCCTCCAGAGTTATTGTCATCTCACCAAGAGGAAGGTGAAAAGAGTGCGTCTCCGGCCTCCAACGGTCCGTAAGGGCGGTAAGGGCCGTGGCGTTCAACCATGGTGGTGTGCCTTTAAAGTTGAGCACAAACTGAAGAAGATCCATTCTTCTAAAATAAGGCTCGTACCGAGGGTCATATAACAGAGATTCATTCGGGTTGTGCCCCCTCAAATGAAGTACTGGAGGAACCTAAACCAACAAACGCATAATTTTTCACAATATGAAAATCATGGAATATAGAAAAATAATCATCAAGACCATCATAATTACCTCTCCTCTTTCAACTAGCACCGCACGATGCTTCTGCTCATAGAACTCATCAAGTCCCGGATATTTATCCGGCTGAAACATCCTACATAATATGAACAAAATTCTTTTAGGCATTAAACTAGTGTGAACTAAATCTAGGCATTAAACTAGTGTGCCAAAAAAGCTACGCATTCACCTACTACCACTAATATGAACTAAATCTAGGCATTCACCTAGTGCCACTAATATGAACTAAATCTAGGCATTCACCTAGTGCCACTAATATGAACTAAACCTAGGCATTCATCTAGTGCCAATAATATGAAGTACAACTAGGTTATACCTACAGCCACCATAAACTACACCTAGAACCACGATAAACTGCACCTATTAACCATCACAGAATAGATTTTACTTCAAAACATACGTTACACCTATTGCAAAAAAGCTACACAAATAGAAAGTCATTGCAAAAACTAATTGGAGGGATTGGAGGAGCTTACCGGCATCTTCGATTTGCCCCAAAGGACCAACAAAACGGTTGAGGGAGGAGGGAGATCGAAGGGGGGGATCTGGAGGCCGAGAGTCTCTTTTTTCGTCAAAGAAACGAACCATAGAAGAGGAGAAAGGGGGATGGTGGCCGACGGGGTCGGGCTGGCAAATTAGAAAGCCAAGAAACGCCAGGGTGCCTAGC
Organism: Hordeum vulgare subsp. vulgare; assembly: GCF_904849725.1. NCBI lineage: Eukaryota > Viridiplantae > Streptophyta > Magnoliopsida > Poales > Poaceae > Hordeum > Hordeum vulgare. Next base: position 221,890,044 of record NC_058524.1, on the reverse strand, counting down.
GTTTCACCTCAGGCCCGCAACGCCACAGTGCCTGGTGTTTTCCACGGCCAGAAACGCCACAGTAGACATGTATTTTGTGCATGGCCAGAAATGCCACAGTAGAGTGGCGTTTCTTCGTAGAGCTGCAACGCCACGGTCTATGGCGTCTCAAAAGGGTCAAAACATGAAATTGTTATCAAACGAGTTTGTTCCGTGATTGAGTTACCTCCCCCGGGTCAAAACAGTGAAAAAACCCGAGCGAGCCCACCGCTCTTCCTCGAGCCTTATCTCCTCCATTCGTCATCTGCTCCGCTTGTTCTGCTCCTCGTTTCTTTTCCTCTCCTCATCTCCTCTCTTCAGTTGCAATCGAGAGAGAGGATGCGCACGACGTCACTGACCGCCATCGCCGCCGGAGTTGAAACCCAACTATTTTCACCATGACATGTCCCCAAGCTTCTCCTGTAGCACATCACGCAAGGGGTGGACGGTGTTGCATTGGAGCTTTTTCTATGCCGACGGAGTTGCAATGGTGCGCCACGGGGCTACAATGGAGCGTCGTCGGAGCGCCGGAGCCGCCGCCCGCGGCTGCAATGGAACGTTGCCGGAGCCATCGCCCGGGGCTGCAATGGAGCGTCGCCGAAGCGTCAGAGCTGCACTGAAGCCACCTGGGGCCGCAATGGAGCATCGCCTGAGCTGCATTGAAGTCGTCGGAGATGCACTGAAGCCGTCTGGGGCTGCAATGGAGCGTTGCCGGAGCTGCACTGCAGCGTTGTCAGAGGCGTCATCTTTGCTGCAATGGAATTACTCTGAAGTTTTTGATCGCTAGGCAAAGAGGACGAAGCATCCTATGTTGGCATATCTAACAATTGAACATGCCAAGATCAAGCGGCCAGCAAGTCGATTGATTCATGAGAGAAATCAATCGATTAATTTATAGCAGCCGCCCTTTTTTTATGAAACCGACATAGGTTCATTTGAATTTAGGCCACATTCAGAAGAGGATTACTATTTCCTCCGTTCACCGTCACTTTTATAAGGCGTTGTAGACATTTCAATCAGGTGTAAAATAGTTCAATTTCAGTTGTCTAAAACGACTTATAAAAATAAATGAGGGAGTGGCAAATATGATCATGTGTTTCAACAGGATAAAAAATATATGCTTTAGCTAAATAAGTATGACTCAATACCCTCATATATGAGTGTCCTCTTTTTTCACACGGTGGCTCCCCATGTTGCCTCTTTTTTTTCACCCTCGCTGATGATGGTCGTGATGTCCATGTGATCATAATGTATCGTAAGTGGTAAATCCCAAGGTTGTGAGGTTGCTAGTGCACGCCACACTTGTTATTATGTTGGGCAAGGGAATGTTTAAAACTTTCAAACAAATCTCGTCCACCATGAACTACTCCCAACGCCTGGACACATAAAGACTTCCGAAAAACTAATCAAATCCTAGACATAAAGACTTTTGAATTGGTGAACATTTTTCAAATAGACAAATATTTTTTTCCAAACTTTGGATTTCCTCATAAATATCACGAACATTTTTTGAAATGCACGAACCGCTTTCGAATTCATGAACGCTTTTTTACTCAACAAACATTTTTGAATCGACGAACATTTTAAAAAAATTGAGATTTTTTTTCAAAATTAGTGTTCTTTATTTCTTTGAAAAATTTCTAATTTTTCATGGAATTTTTTTTAGATTCCCGAATATGTTTTGAATACACGATCATTTTTTTCAAAATCATGAACATGATTTTATTTCCTGGCCATTTTTTCCAAATCATGATTTTCATTTGTATTTGCTAACGGTTTTGCAAAACCACAACATTTTCTGAATCCACCAAAATATTATGATTTCCTAAAGACTTTTTGAATTCACATACGTTTTATGATTGCTCGAACCTTTTTTGTGAAAACTCGCAACTTTGGAAATTCGGAAGTCCCTTGAAGTTTGAAGAAGCCTTGGATTATGCCAATTGGGTGAATGTTATGGAAAAAATATCCACAATTGAGAGGAACAATGTGTGGACACTAGTTGAGAACCCCGACAATTCTCAGAATATCATCACAAATAAAGAGATTTTCTGGAACAAGCAAGATGAGGATGGACAAGTTGTTCGCAACAAAGCATAGTTGTTTGCCTAATTAAACCACACGATAATCCCTCAAAATGCACCAAACAATCACTCCGAAGTTTCTATTTTTATCGAAGAAATTGGGATGAAGTAGCACATCATCTTTCCAATCTTGATCGATTGAACCACCGCCAAAGTGTCATGGATAGTCCCAGAAATCATACCATGACAACACATATTATATTGATCGTTTAACCTTTATGCCAAAAGTACCCCAATGTCACCTCGGGCATCTGTAAGTTAATTAGTAGACATGCATCTTGAATCCGAAATTCAAAGTATTTAATCCAACATAAAGAAACTTCAAATAGCAAGACTTAGTTCACCACAAAAAAATAGAGGGGGATGAAAATCATATGATCCAACTTTATTAATGAAGTTCATCATACAGATCAACTCAATCAAGAAGAGAGAGAGGGAGGGAGGGAGGGAGGGAGAGAGAGAGATCGAACACATAGCTACTAGTACATACCATCAGCCTCGAGGAAGAACTACACACTCATTATCATGAGAACACATGACACGTTGATGATGATGGTGATGGAGGAGATGTCCCTAATGGCGTCCCGACACCATCAAAGAAGAGGGGGAACCCCCCTGCTTCTTCTTCCTTGGCCCTCCGGGGAGAGAGCGAGCTCTCCCCTAGATTTGATCTCTATTCTCTCTTCTGTTTACTGGTCTTTCATTTTGTCTTATAGTCAGAGATTCGTAACTCCGATCGGGCTGAAATTTTGAAGGTATTTGTTTTTGAAAATTAGCTTTCTTGGAGCAAAATAAGGCCCCCAACTTATTTAAGGGCTAGCTACAAGGGCACATGGGACTTCTAGTGGTTGGCACGCCACTTGCACTTGTGGGGACCTCGGACACTATTTTTGTGGTGATTCCTTCGCCCAAAAATGACATATCACTACTGCAAGATGGTCCAAATGCGACACTACAATCAGAGACCGTTCGACAAAATTGTGAGTGATGTATGAATAGAAAACGGTGATGTGGAAAAACCATAAAAAAAGATGCATACCTTTTGTGATGGCGGAGACATCAAACACGGTTCATATTATAGTTGCGCGTGCGATGCGTGACATATGGTTAATCCATAAAAACTGTTTATGATGAGGCAAAACAATAGAAATGGGCATCCAGATCAAGGTGTGGTGATATACGACATACAGTTTGCTCCGATGAACCGTTTGTGATGATCGAGTTCAACACAAATGATTCGTGTACCAAGATGTGTGTGATACCCGGCCAACAGGTCGGTAATCAGAATTGTGTGCCGTCGTTATAGACAGCGCATACGATTTTTTGTGAATTATGTGGTCGACAGGGCACACAATTCCAAAAACCAACATGTGGGCGATAATGTAAAAGATCTTTGTCAAATAGGTATTGCTAACCGTCTGCGATGAGATTGACAGGGGAAATAGAGATAACGAATTAATATGAGCGAACGTAAATAGAGAGATATATATAGTCTGCTTAATTTAGTCCTTCTTCTTCTTTTTGTTGTTGTTGGATGGCCCCGCGACATCATCTTGGAGAGGACGTTTCTTACCGCTGACTGTTGGCTTCTCATCGCCGTCGTCGTCATCATCATCGTCGTTGTCGTCGTCCCCCTCTTCCTCGTTCGACCATTCCTCCTCATCATCATTGTCGTCCTCTTCTTCGTCCTCCGATGGCTCCTCATCCGTCTGGTTGTCGTCTGACGACTCGGGAGGCAGCGGCCCGTCCATGATCCGGTTAAAATTTAAGTCTGGGCTCGACATCAGACTCATGGAAGACGAGCGGGATGATTCTGATGTTGACCTATCATCGGGTGCCAGACTGCTGGCGGAACGATCGTCCTCATTGTCGCTCGACATGGTTGCGGTACTTATACAAACCGTGAGTGAAAGCACAAATGATCCCTTTGTGGTTTTGATAATTCATGACAACATACATTGTTCTTGGACTAACACTTTTACCTAGTATATTTAAGGAACAGTCCATAGAGAGCATTGGCTAAAGGATTATGTGGAGATGCCCCTTGATGCAAGAAAAGATAAGATTGGCCCAAGCTTCAAGCTAGAAGACTCCTCATTTTATATTTGTGAGAAATCACTTTTGAGTCCATAGGAAAGCCAATACTATTAAAAGGGGGTGATGTATTAAAATGAACTGGTTGCTCGAGTGCTCAGAGATAGCCACCAAGATACTCAGTCATTTTTCCCACATAACCAGTCTGCCCAAAGCCACATACTCAAAATCGGTTCCACCAACTTTCTCATTACGGCACTACCGATTTTCATCCCACACGGAACCCTAGCCAAAGCCACCAAATCGGAGCAGCCGAAACCATGTCAGTGCTACCGAGTTTAGGTGACCAACTTTCTATTGCCTCGGTACACAAAATCAGAATTTCCGAGTTTGAGTATCGGTGTCACCGAGTTATGTCATCTGATCGTAAGACACCTTTTCGGTGCCACCGAGTTGTGTATATCGGTTCCACCGAGATTCAAAAGTTACTACCTTTAGTGCAAGTCGGTACCACCGAGTTGATGACTTCGGTGTCACCAAGTTTTCCACTTTAGGTGTAATGGTTGGATTTTGGTGACAAACTATATATACCCCTCCACCTACCTCTCATTCGCAGAGGAAGCACTCAGAACACACACTTCATTGCGAGATCCATTTTTCTCAGAGAGAGCCACCTACTCATGTGTTGAGACCAAGATATTCCAATCCAATCATTTGAAACTTGATCTCTAGCCTCCCCAAGTTGCTTTCCACCAAATCAATCTCTCCTACCCATGCCTATTTTCTGAGAGAGTGATTTTGTGTTGAGGAGACTATCTTTAGAGGCACAAGAGCAACGAGTTCATTGTTCTACCACATCTATTACATTTTGGAGGGTGGTGCCTCCTAGATTGGTTAGGTGTCGCTTGGGATCCTCCTACTTCGTGTTGTGGAGTTGAACCAAGATGTTTGTAAGGGAAAGGGATCGCCTACTTCATGAAGATCTACCGTGAGTGAGGCTAGTCCTTCATGGGCGGAAGCCGTGGTGGAATAGACAAGGCCGCTTCTTCGTGGACCCCTTGTGGGTGGATCCCTCCGTGGACACTCGCAGCCGTTACCCTCCGTGGGTTGAAGTCTCCTTTAACATTGACATACGATAGCGCCACCTATCGGAACCATGCCAAAAATTGTCGTGTCAACTTCTTCGCGTTTGATCTTCCTAAACTCTAGTCATTTACATGTGCAAAGTCTTTACTTTTCTGCTGCAATATATGTTGACCGGCATGTTTAGGGTGTACTAGACTTGTTAGAACTACTAGATTCTGTCAACCATAACATTGGACAAAGGCTAGGATTTTTATCTTGACAAGTAGTCTATTCACCCCCCCTCTAGACGCACCTTCTATCGATCCCACTTGAGAAAGCGAGATTGCAGAGTGTGTGCAAGTGTGTAGTGTGGCCGGTCGGGGACGATGAAGATGGTTGACACTTAAGCGGGGTATGCAGAGAATAGGAATGTCAATTCAAGCGGGGGATTGACGTATTATGTAACCACTGATATAATCAACCACAATTATTTGTACCTAGTCGCTCCAAGTTCCCAAGGTTGCACATTTATCAGTGTGATCATTACGCACACGCGTTGGAGTGTACAAATATGATACAAGCATTTTCATATACTACTCCCTCTGTACCGACGACCTAGGTGGGGGAGAGGACGAGAAAACTTGATGATTATTCGCTAATCAATACCATTATATTCAGAGAATTGACCAATGCATGTTATGCTAAGTAGTTTGAAGTCATTGAATGCATACAAGCCCACGACTCCTATTGGCTGATTTATTTTTTCAAGACAAAAAACAGGGAACGAGTTTTGGGATTATTTTGTTTTCGTAATGTAACTTATACACCAGTACGAACGAAGTAGGACAGTTGGCAAGCAATACATTGAGCTCCTTTTATTGATGAAGCTAGTAATAATCAAACAAAACCCCTAATCATCATTGCAAACAACGCATAGAAGATGGCTAATGCGACAACCACAACTACACATGCTAATTCCTTCTTGTCTCTAGCTTTCATATGTTGCATGTTATTGATTCTTTCTTGCTTCATCATACTAATTATACACTCCAGATCAGTTAGTTTGTTCTTTAGATTTACGTTATCTTTCTGCGATCTTGGTGATAACACTCTGAACCGAGCCATGCCATTCTTCATCCAGCCAGTTAACAAAGGCACAAGCCTCATATCCCTGCGAATGTTAAATAGTACTTCCTCCGTAAACTAATATAAGAGCATTTAGAACACTACTTTAGTGATCTAAACACTCTTATATTCGTTTACAGAGGTTGTATTCAAGATGAGTTCTGGCATTAACTCAACTAAAATGATGAACTTAGCACTAACCTCTAAGGGAAAACTGAGAAATCGGCTGCCAATGTCGAATCCCTCCATGCATACACGTCGAGCGGGAGTGTGTCCGTACACACAACTCATCTTCCGGTACTTCTCGATGGTGCAAAGCTCGAAGTCGAACTCATGTTGCGAGAGACTGGAGTCATAGTCCGGATCCGGCTATTGATCGCTTTCCTGGGGGAGGGGGCATTCAGGACAAATTGAGCGGCGAGCTACTTTGGACATGCTAAAAAGATCGGGATAGATTGGAACCCGACAGCACGATTCGGATCCATAGTACACCTGCCTTCTAATGACCTAAGGAAAGTGCTTGGCGGTGACTATCGGCATGGAGGCGCTGCCAAGAGCGATTATATTAGTAGGAACAGCCGCACTGAAACCATCAACACCACTCATACGCACTCCCCCGATGTCACCGCCACGCGAGGGAATTTGGAGGCTATATAGGGATTTGGGGGAAATGGGGAAACTATGGGGATATGCTAACGGCCAGGAACTACTTATCACACTATGTTGTATATGGCACATGGTTTATACATGTCGTTTGTGTTAGGTATTACAACTTTACACATGATTTCTGCACTGAACCGTGTGAGAAGATGATACGTCTCCGCCGTATCTACTTTTCCAAACTCTTTTGCCCTTGTTTTGGACTCTAATTTGCATGATTTGAATGGAACTAACCTGGATTACGCTGTTGCGAGCAGAATTGCCATGGTGTTGTTTTTGCGCAGAAATAAAAGTTCTCGGAATGACCTGGAAATTTACGAGGATTTTGTGTGGAATATATAAAAAGTACTAGCGCAAGAATCAACGAGAGGAGTGGAGCGAAGAGCCCACAAGCCCACCAGGCGCGCCCCCCCTGGCCGCGCCTAGCAGGCTTGTGGGGCCCTCAGGGCTCCGTCGCCTCCAATTCTAGCTCTATTTAGTCCCTTCCGTCCGGAAAAAATCAAGGAGAAGAGTTCATCGCGTTTTACGATACGGAGGCGCCGCACCACATGTTCTTCCTCTGGAGGGCAGATCTGGAGTCCGTTCTGGGCTCCGGAGAGGGGAGATCGTCGCCATCGTCATCACCAACCTTCCTTCATTGCCAATTCCATGATGCTCTTCATCGTTCTTGAGTAATCTCATCGTAGGCTTGCTGGATGGTGATGGGTTGGATGAGATCTATCATGTAATCGAGTTAGTTTTGATGGGGATTGATCCCTAGTATCCACTATGTTCTGAGATTGATGTTGCTACTACTTTGCCATGCTTAATGCTTGTCACTAGGGCCCGAGTGCCATGATTTCAGATCTGAACCTATTATGTTCTTGTCAATATATGTGTGTTCTTGATCCTACCTTGCAAGTTGTAGTCACCTACTATGTGTTATGACCCGACAACCCCGGAGTGACAATAGCCGGAACCACTCCTGGAGATGACCATAGTATGAGGAGTTCAGGTATTCACTAAGTGCTAACGCGTTGTTCCGGTTCTTTATTAAAAGAAGAACCTTAATATCCCGTAGTTTCCATTAGGACCCCGCTGCCACGGGAGGGATGTACAATAGATGTCATGCAAGTTCTTTTCCCTAAGCACGTATGACTATATACGGAAAACATGCCTACATTACATTGACGAACTGGAGCTAGTTACATATCTCCCCGTGTTATAACTGTTGCATGATGAATATTATCCGGCATAATTATCCATCACCGATCCAATGCCTACGAGTTTTTCCTACTCGTCCTTCCTACATTACTTTGTCGCTATTGCTATCGCTGCTGCTACTGTTACTCTGCCGCTACTACTGTCACTGCTGCTACTCTTACCGTTGCTACTGTTGCTATCACACTACTCTGCTACTGATACTTTGCTGCAGATACTAAGTCTTTCAAGTGTGGTTGAATTGACAACTCAACTGTTAATACTCGAGAATATTCTTTGGCTTCCCCTTGTGTCGAATCAACAAATTTGGGTTGAATACTCTACCCTCGAAAACTATTGCGACCCCCTATACTTGTGGGTTATCAAGACTATTTTCTGGCACCGTTGCCGGGGAGGCATAGCTCTATTCTCTGAGTCACTTGGGATTTACGTCTGCTGATCACTATGAGGAATCCGAGAGATCCAAAAACTAAAGTCTTGCCCTCAACTTCGAGGACAGGTAAGGAACTGCCATCTAGCTCTGCACTTGATTCACCTTGAGTTATGAGTAAGTTTGCGACACCACCTCCTGCTAGAAATTTTGATGTGTTGTCTGTGCTTGATGATGCTACTTCTGCTATCCATGATGCTTGTGATGATGCTTTGTTTGATACTGCTTTGCCACTAGGTGCATTCCTTGATGCACAAATTGCTAGAGTTGCTCCTAGATGTGATGATACTTCTGAAACTACTGAGATTATTGAAGTAGAACCTGCTATTTCGCCTGTTAGAACTAGCTCTCCTAGATATGAATTGCCTGATATGCCTGAGGGTTATGTTATGGAGGGAGAGATAGCTAAGGACTTTCTTGCTTGTAAGGATAGCTATGATGTTGAGAACTTATTGCGCAAGTGGAAAGGAAAATCTTTGAACGCTGGGATGAAATACGACCCGAAGTTTGCTACTTCGCCTACCTTTGTGACCGATAAGGATTATGAATTCTTTGTCGACCCTGAGTTAATCATTTTGGTCGAATCTGATCCTTTTCACGGCTATGAGTCTGAAACGGTTGTAGCACATCTTACTAAGCTGCACGATATAGCCACCCTATTCACGAGTGAGGAAAAGATCCGCCACTACTATATCCTTAAGCTGTTTCCTTTCTCGCTAAAGGATGATGCTAAGACTTGGTTCACTTCTCTTGCTCCTGGTTGTGTGCGTAGTCCCCAGGATATGATCTACTACTTCTCTAAGAAATATTTTCCTGCCCATAAGAAGCAAGCTACCTTGCAGGATATATATAACTTTGCGCAAGTTGAAGAAGAGAGTCTCCCACAAGCTTGGGGGAGGCTCGTCCAACTACTGAATGCTTTGCCCGATCACCCTCTTGAGAAGAATGAAATACTTGATATCTTCTATAATGGACTAACCGATGCTTCTAAGGACCACCTAGATAGTTGTGCTGGTTGTGTTTTTAGGGAACAAACTGTAGAACAAGCTGAGATCCTATTGAATAATATCTTGTGCAATGAGAATGCTTGGACTATTCCTGAACCACCTCCGAAGCCAACTCCAAAGAAAAGACGTATTCTATTCCTCAGTCCTGAAGATATGCAAGAAGGTAAGAAATCTATGCGAGAGAAAGGCATTAAATCTGAAGATGTCAAAAATCTACCACCTATCGAAGAGATCCATGGTCTTGATAACCCGACACGGGTAGTAGAGGTAAATTCTCTTCGTAGATTCAATGAGAGTGATATTCCTTTTGATAAACCTGCTAGCTTATGCCTGGATGAATTTGATAACCTTGTTGCCAAACAACAGAGTTTCAATGATTATGTTAGCAGACAATTGGAACAGAATGCTCGCATGCTTAGTCATTTAAGTGCTTGTGTGGACAGAAACGTCAATGATCTTAAGGTCTTGAGTAAACATGCCTCTATGGTTACTACTCAAGTTGAACAAGTACTTAATGCTCAAAATGACTTGCTCAATGAGTTGAATGACAATTCTGTTAGAGTCGTCACTAGAGGTGGTAGAATGACCCAGGAACCTTTGTATCCTCAGGGTCATCATAAGAGAATTGAACAAGATTCTCAAGAAGTTAGCACTGAGGCACCTACTCATCCTAGAAAGAAAAAGGAAGATGATAGGAACTTGCAGGCTAGCAACCCTATTGCTGTTACACCCAAGAATCCAAACGATATCTCTGTTTCTGATGCCGAAACACAATCTGGTGATGAACATGAGTCTAATGATAATATCTATAGTGATGTTCATGTTGATGCTCAACCTAGCAATGATAGGGATGTGGAGATTGAACCAGTTGATCTTGATAACCCACAACCTAAGAATAGGAGATATGATAAGAACGACTTCGTTGCTAGTAAGAATGGTAAAGAAAGGGAACCATGGGTTCAGAAACCCATGCCCTTTCCTCCCAAACCATCCAAGAAAAAGGATGATGAGGATTTTGAGCGCTTTGTTGAAATGATTAGACCTCTCTTTCTGCAAATGCGTTTGACAGATATGCTCAAAATGTCTCCGTATGCTAAGTACATGAAAGATATTGTGACTAATAAAAGGAGGATACCTGAGGTTGAGATTTCCACCATGCTCGCTAATTATACCTTCAAGGGTGGAACTCCTAAGAAACTAGGTGATCCTGGAGTGCCCACTATACCTTCTCCATTAAAGGCAACTACATTAGAACTGCTTTATGCGACCTTGGAGCTCGTGTTAGTGTTATGCCTCTCTCTCTTTACCGTAGGCTTGAACTGGATAAGTTGACACCCACTGAAATCTCCCTGCAAATGGCCGACAAATCAACTGCTTTCCCTATCGGCATTTGCGAGGATGTGCCTGTTGTGGTTGCTAACGCTACTATCTTAACGGACTTTGTTATTCTGGATATTCCCGAGGATGATGCCATGGCGGTCATCCTTGGAAGACCCTTTTTAAACACTGCGGGGGCTGTTATTGATTGCAACAAAGGCAATGTCATTTTCCATGTCAACGGTAATAAGCATACGGTGCACTTTCCGAAGAAACAATATCGAGTACACTGCATCAATGCTATTGAAAAAATTTCATCTATTCTTATTGGGAGCTTTGAATGCCCTATACCTACTGTCAAGATGAAGTATGATTTGCTTGTTGGGGATATGCACATCCCTATTGAGGTAACCTAGTGACTATTCGAAAATTCTTCGTTTTATATGTGATTCGATTTTTTTGTCATGGAGACTTGATCAACCTCATTGACAGATTTCTTTTTATGACCATGATGGATGAATCGAGGAGTCACAACCCTCTATTCCAAGCTTTCACCTTCGGTTTCTTAGAAGAAAAATGATAGATTTAGCTTTAATTTTCCCTGTTTTCTGCTTTTTGCGTCTCGTAGAAAAGTGTCCCGAAAATAAAAGTTCTCCTAATGCCGTGAAAATCAAGTATGATTTTTTCTAGAATTTTTGAAAAATTCTGAGACAGAGAGCTAGTCAAGGGATGCACCAGTGGGCCACAAGCCCTGGAGGCGCAGGCACCCCCTGGCCGCGCCTACCAGGCTTGTGGGGCCCACGTGTCCCCCTCCACTTATTCCAGCTCCCATCTCCTTCTCCTATCTCCAGAAAAAATCGTTTCACAGCTCAAACCCGTGTTCTTGCTCTTCTTGCTGTGATTTTTGATCTCCTTGTGAAAAACCTCATTCACGAAACTGTTTTGGGGAAATTGGTCCTTGGTATGTGACTCCTCCATTGGTCCAATTAGTTTTTGCTCTAGTGCCTTATTCGTTGCGTATTTTTGCTGCCTTGGTGACCCTGTTCTTGAGCTTTGCATGCTAAATTTAGCCGGTCCAAGTAGTTTTGCTGCATGATATGGCCTCTAGGCACTTGTAGGAGTAGTTGCTATGAGTTTAGTTGAGCCTTGTTCACTTTTCCTTTGAGCCAGTGAAAATTTCAGAAAAGGAAGATGTTCAGGAGAAACTATCATGGTGGTTCCTCAAGCAAGAGGGGTCCCCGTCTCGCGATTCGGGAACCCGATCCTTACCAACCGAGGAACGCACAGGTACAACCATGTGAATGGTCTTCTGATGAATTCATGATTGATGCAGGTTTCAAAGACGAGTTTGATACACTTGTTCACAATGTTGGACTTGAAGAATTCATCTCCGATAAATGTTAACACAATACTACTCTCACTGCCTCTTTTGTTCGTAGATTCAAATTTTCAGCTGGCCGCGACACATCTGTACTGTTTGATCTCTATGACAAATCATATACCATGGATTTAGAAGATTTCAATAGAATTTGCAAGATACCTGATTGGGGTAGTCTCAATGATCCTCCTAAATCTTCGGTTAGAGATTTTTTCTCTAGTATAACTGTTGGAGAAACTAGAGATATTAGGCAGGCTACCATGGGGAGCATTCATTTTGCTGCCTTGCATTACTTTGCCCTCTTCATAGGTAGATGCATTAACAACAAGATTGAGCATTGTCACCTCTGGGACCTGACCTCATTATTCTTAAGAGCGCAGTAACGGGTGATAGAAGTTTCAACATGGGAGCCATAATAGCAAGGAGGCTGCATAATAATGCTAATGAAGGGGATTTCTTTGGTGGGTTCTATGCCACTAGCATAGCAAATTTCCTTGGAGTACTCATCCGTGAAGGAGAACACCCGCTCCATACAGCTTTCCTTGATCGCGCTGCTATGACACGTTATCAGTTCCTTGAGAGGGATAATGAATCCCTCCTATGCCGGTTAATATTTAACCGACACCGTGTTTTCCATATTACCCTTCCTGCTCCTGCCTTCTTTGACTTTCAGGTAAAACGGAGATATTACATAACCAGAGGAGTGGCAGAGGAGATTGAGAGGGAGACAAAGGCCGCTCGCCTCCTTGAGGCAGCTAATCAGGTGGTAGCTACAGCGCTCCCGTACAACCCCCATTATGATTTTGGGCATCGCCCGGACCAGCCATGGGAGTAGACCAACTTAGGCCAAAAGCCTAAGCTTGGGGGAGTACGTGTTTCTCACTGACTTTATATTCTTGCTTACGCTTTCACTTTGATAGTTGGTGTTCACACTTTGCCACTCTATCATTCATGCTAGTTTATTTTTTTTTCTCGCTTTCTTCTCGTGTGTTTGTCTAGTTTGAGAAACCCCAAAAAGATTTCTTGTTCTTCTTTTGCTTGTTGGGAGCTTTCCCGTGTAAATAGTTTTCCTTTTCTTTGGGTCAAGGTAGAAGACCATGGTTACAATGTTTAGTGGCTCTCGCATGCATATCTGTTTATCTGTCAAAGAGCCATATTACTTTGTCTTCTCCTTTGTGTTTGCTTGCAGATTCCAGTCCAATGCACGATCACTCTTATTATTGTTCACGTCATTCGGTCGTGCAAGTGAAAGGTAATAATGCCGATATATGATGAAGTGACTGAGCCTGGAAAAGCTGGTCAGAACTCGATCTATTTTGTTTTTGTAAATATGACTAGCTCATCGTTCCTAATTCAGCTTTGTTGTGAGAGAAACATGTTTGCAATGACAACTTAGAGATCATAGTTTCTGATGCCATGCTTAATTAGCTAGGAGCTTATAATGGTTTGTCTTGGATGCCAACATGAATTTTGAGATGATTATGATGTAGTATGATAGGATGGTATCCTCCTTTGAATGATTCAAGTGGCTTGACTTGGCACATGTTTACGCATGTAGTTGAAACAAAATCAACATAGCCTCTATGATATTCATGTTCATGGTGATTTATGTCCTACTCATGCTTGCACTCAATGTTGGTTAATTTCAATGCATTTTGATGACTGTTGTCGCTCTCTAGTTGGTCGCTTCCTAGTCTTTTGCTAGCCTTCACTTGTACTAAGCGGGAATACTGCTTGTGCATCCACTTCCATAAACCCAAAGTTGTTCCATATGAGTCCACCATACCTACCTATATGCAGTATCTACCTGCCGTTCCAAGTAAATTTGCATGTGCCACTCTCTAAACCTTCAAGAAATAATCTGTTTTGCATGCTCGAACCGCTCATGTGGTGACAAGGGGCGATTAGTATCTTCCATGCTAGGCGTGTTATCCTTGATATGTGTTTATTCACTATCACTCACGAGAAAGGGGCCGGTAATTGGAATGCCCAGTTCCATGCTCAAATCGAAAAGATAATTGCAAACGAAACTCCCCCTGGATTGTTGTTGGTATGGACGGCACGCGAGTATTTGGCTAGTCGTGGAGTGTGATTGATCGGTGGTGGGTGAGTCAAAACTTTACTTTTCTGTTTGGGAACCGCCTATAGTATGTGTAGCATGGAAGATGGTGAAAACTCTTGGTCATTGCGTTGACAACGAAAGCACGCCACCCAAAATTATTTATCTCTATCTTCAAAGCTTGAGCTCTGGCACCTCTGCAAATCAATGCTTCCCTCTACAAAGGGCCTATCTATTTATGTTTCGGTTGAGTCATCCTCTTCCTTGTAAAAGCACCAATTAGAGAGCACATCTGTCATTTCTATGCTTTGCTTTTAATTGTTATTGAGTATGACTGTGACTGGATCTTCTTTGCCATGAATTACAATGTTCAGTCAGCCCTTGGTCTTTGAAGGTGCTCTGCATTTATGTTTTGCAGTCTCAGAAAGAGCTAGCGAGATACCATCTGTTCACATTGCTTCATGATTGTCTTGATTGAAGTGTTGACATTTGAAACCTATTATTATTGCTCGCTAGTTGATTATGCCATTGATATGAGTTTGCCATGAGACCTAAATGTCATTGCTTATGTAGTTAGCTTATGATCTTGCTGAAAATCTGAATATGAGTTAGACATAATTGCAACAACAAGATCAAACAGAGTTCGTAAACGTTTTTCTTTTGTCTCTTTCAGTTTGTCCACTGAATTGCTTGAGGACAAGCAAGGCTTTAAGCTTGGGGGGAGTTGATACGTCTCCATCGTATATACTTTTCCAAACTCTTTTGCCCTTGTTTTGGACTCTAATTTGCATGATTTGAATGGAACTAACCCGGACTAACGGTGTTTTCAACAGAATTGCGATGGTGTTGTTTTTGCGCAGAAATAAAAGTTCTCGGAATGACCTGGAAATTCACAAGGATTTTTTGTGGAATATATAAAAAATACTGGCGCAAGAATCAACCGGAGGAGTGGAGCGAGGAGCCCACAAGCCCACCAGGCGCGCCCCCCCTGGCCGCGCCTAGCAGGCTTGTGGGGCCTTGAGGGCTCCGCCGCCTCCAATTCCAACTCTATTAAGTCCCTTCCGTCCGGAAAAAATCAAGGAGAAGACTTCATCGCGTTTTACGATACGGAGGCGCCGTCACCACCTGTTCTTCCTCTCGAGGGAAGATCTGGAGTCCGTTCTGTGCTCCGGAGAGGGGAGATCGTCGCCATCGTCATCACCAACCTTCCTTCATCGCTAATTCCATGATGCTCTTCATTGTTCGTGAGTAATATCATCGTAGGCTTGCTGGACGGTGATGGGTTGAATGAGATCTATCATGTAACCGAGTTAGTTTTGATGGGGATTGATCCCTAGTATCCACTATGTTCTGAGATTGATGTTGCTACTACTTTGCCATGCTTAATGCTTGTCACTAGGGCCCGAGTGCCATGATTTCAGATCTGAACCTGTTATGTTCTCGTCAATATATGTGTGTTCTTGATCCTACCTTGCAAGTTGTAGTCACCTACTATGTGTTATGACCCGGCAACCCCGGAGTGACAATAGCCGGAACCACTCCCGGAGATGACCATAGTATCAGGAGTTCATGTATTCACTAAGTGCTAATGCGTTGTTCCGGTTCTCTATTAAAAGGAGAACCTTAATATCCCGTAGTTTCCATTAGGACCCCGCTGCCACAGCAGGGATGGACAATAGATGTCATGCAAGTTCTTTTCCCTAAGCACGTATGGCTATATACGAAATACATGCCTACATTACATTGACGAACTGGAGCTAGTTACATATCTCCGTGTGTTATAACTTTTGCATGATGAATATCATCCGTCATAATTATCCATCACCGATCCAATGCCTACGAGTTTTTCCTACTGGTCCGTGCTACGTTACTATGTCGCTATTGCTGTCGTTGCTGCTACTGTTACTCTGTCGCTACTGCTGTCACTGCTGCTACTGTTACCGTTGCTACTGTTTCTATCACACTACTCTGCTTCTGATACTTTGCTGCAGATACTAAGTCTTTCAGGTGTGGTTGAATTGACAACTCAACTGCTAATACTCGAGAATATTCTTTGGCTTCCCCTTGTGTCGAATCAACAAATTTGGGTTGAATACTCTACCTTCGAAAACTGTTGCGATCCCCTATACTTGTGGTTTATCAAGACTATTTTCTGGCGCCGTTGTCGGGGAGGCATAACTCTATTCTCTGAGTCACTTGGGATTTACGTCTGCTGATCACTATGAGGAATCCGAGAGATCCAAAAACTAAAGTCTTGCCCTCAACTACGAGGACAGGTAAGGAATTGCCATCTAGCTCTGCACTTGATTCACCTTCAGTTATGAGTAAGTTTGCGACACCACCTCCTGCTAGAAATTTTGATGTGCCGCCTGTGCTTGATGATGCTACTTCTGCTATCCATGATGCTTGTGATGATGCTTTTCTTGATACCGCTTTGCCACTAGGTGCATTCCTTGATGCACAAATTGCTAGAGTTGCTGCTAGATATGATGATACTTCTGAAACTGCTCAGATTATTGAAGTAGAACCTGCTATTTTGATCCGATCTATTGAAATAGTTTGGCCAACTAGATTGATATTTCTTAAGTGAGGGAGGTGCATTGTAGTAGGTTCAACCTGGTGAATTTCTATATCCCAGTGGCAGAAGGGCACAAGATGCGTATTTTTGTTGCTGCTACTAAGAATAAAATGATGTGGTTTATTCATATTTCTTGAGTTTACTTTGTCTACATCATGTCATTGTTCTCCATGCATTACTCTGTTTTACTTAATACTTTAGATGCATGCTGGATAGCGATTGATGAGTGGAGTAATAGTAATAGGTGTAGGGAGGAGTCGGCCTATTTGTTTATGGACGTTGTTCCGATACGCACATGATCATTGCCGTGAATATCGCATAACTATCTGTTGGGGATATTACCTGTGGTGTAACCCACCATTAGGTGACCAAGAAAAGAGACCTGAGTATGAGGATATTCTAACTCGTCAGTTGAAGCGACTTATGGAATAACTACGAAGGCGTTATGACTCGCCCTTCGGTGATCAAGGGCGTAGCTTTGGCAATATTCTAACTCGTCGTGGTGGAGGATGGCGAGTGGCGACTCAAAAAGGATTCTTTCCTTAGGATATTCTCGGAGAGGGATAAACAAGTTTCTAAAAAGAAGCAATGAAATACGGATCTACGGGTGGATCAAATTAAGGAAATAATGCTCAAACGAGGTTGTGAAGACTACGAACGCCCAAGAGTGATAGGGGTGTCTCATGAATCTATGCAGTAAATACATCAAAATGACCAACAAATACGGCGGTGCTACTGTACTCTACTACTACGAAGGATCTATCGGAAGTATAGTTGATGGATCTAGAACGAGAAAGAGTCATCGTTGCATTTCGGGGATGAACTTAGACGAACATGGCTGCAAGGTCTAACCCTAATGGGGAAAGAAGCTTACCTGAGAAAGGAGGATGATTCCTGGAAGAAGATGCGGAAGGTTCGCGGCGGATCTTGTTCCTCCGGTCGGCCTGCGGACGTCCGGACTGAGATGGCTGGCGGCGAAGCTTCGGGAATGGTGGTGAGACGCGGGCACTGGTGCGAGGAAGACGAAGGTCGATGAGGGAGCCGAAGTGGGGGAGGTGACGCTGCCCCCACTCCCCCTGCGGTTATTTAAAGGCAAGGTGCTGGAATCGAGGCGGCAGGCGCGGGAATAGAGGCGACAAACTGAAAATTTGCAATGATGGTGCCTAGATTTTCGGGATAAATAAATGGCGGTGCAAAAGATTCGTTGGGTGGTTGCATCATTAAGCCCCAAAAATGAAGGGATAAGGTGATGTCATCGAAAACTGCTTGGCGGTTCAAACAATTCATGACGAATGGCGACTTATCGTTCATCAAAGGATAGGAGTAATACAAGTCGCCCCAAAATGAGTGGAAGTTGATTGGCGTGAATAAATTCAAGAAAATCTGGGGCCTAATGTTGGGGATATTACCTGCGGTGTAACCCGCCCTAGCTGGGCCGGGGCACTAAAGGGGCAACTCATCTATTGGTGATACAAGCCTTGGCCCAAGGAGCCCAGGAGCCGGATGGCGGTTTAGGAGCTATACAGAGGATAGACCGCCAAGGAGGTTTCCAGTCTTGGAAAGCACGTCAACTTAGAGATAAAGGAAACCACGATCTGTAGCATGTCTAGGACTCTTGTAAATCCTAGGGACTCGACCTGTATATAAAGGCGAGTCCCTGGGGAGGATAGGGCAAGTTAGAAATCATCGAGAGCTAGGTCAGGCGAGTTACACCCTCCTTGTAATCGAAACCATCATCAATCTACACAAAGCAGGACGTAGGCTTTTACCTCCACACGAGGGGCCAAACCTGGGTAAATCTGAGTTTCGCTTTCGCTCACCCCCTTTGAGTCGCCACCAAGGTGAGATGGCTCCTTCATTAAGTCCTTTCACGAGGACATCTGCCGTGATAAAACCATGACACTATCCGCTTTTCTGTCAATTTCCCAATAGTAATTTGTTTACCCATTGTATGCTATTTTCATGAGAGATGCCATTACGGAAAACTATGCCCCCAGGTCTATTCACAACATATTTACAAAACCTTCAACACCTTGCTAGCATTTACTTGTTTTTATTTTGTCTTGCTATCTACAATTATCTACACACCTCACTCTCTTGTAAAAAATAAGTACAAGGGGATTGACAACCCTCTTTCTCGTGTTGGGTGCAAGTTGTTTGCTCTTTTGTGTGCAGCTACTGAAGATGGTTTTTGTTTTGATTCATATTAGTTAGATAAACCTTTGTTTCATAAATGAGGGAAACACTTACCCACATTGTGTTGTGATAACTCGTTCCTCTTCATGGAAAACGCAATGCAAATCACATGTATCAGGAAGGATTCGTGACGCTGTTGCCGGGAATATCATCACCAACTACCAAGTAACTCCACAAAAATTTTCATTCACTTGTTGTGCTTTTTATTTGATGGATATTTAGTTTATCTCATAAAAAATAAAAATACAAACATATTTACCTTTGCTTGCTTAGCTTGTCACTAGATTGCATCTCTGCTCTCTAGTTTGTTTGTCTTGCTTGTTACTTTGCTTGCTCGGTCACCATGTCTCAAGATACTACTAAGTTGTGTGACTTCTCAAATATTAATAGCAATAATTTTATTAGTACTCCTATACCACATGCCACTAGTGTGGAGGCTTTTTATATTAATGCTGCATTACTGAATCTTGTCATGAAAGAGCAATTTTTGGAAAGTCCTAATAAGGATCCCGCTTCACATCTCATTACCTTTGTTGAACTTTGTGATACGAAAAATAAAAAGTATATGGATAATTATATTGTGAAATTAAAATTGTTTCCTTTTCACTAAGAGATAAAGCTAAAGCTTGGTTTTCATCTTTACCACATAATAGTATTGGAACGTGGGATAAGTGTAAAGATGCTTTTATTGCCAAGTATTTTCCTCCTACTAAGATCATCTCCCTTAAAATCAAATAATGAATTTTAAACAACATGATCAAGAACATGTTGCACAAGCATGGGAGTGAATGAAATTGATGATAAGAAATTGCCCCACTCATGGTTTAAACTTGTGGATGATTATCCAAAACTTCTATGATGGACTAAACTTTGTGTCTAGAAATCATCTAGATTCAGATACAGGTGGTACCTTTATGGATGTGACCTTGGGAGAGGCCACAAAATTCCTGGACAACATCATGACCAATTATTCTTAATTGCATACCGAGAGAGCTCCAACCGGTAAGAAGGTAAATTCTGCTGAGGAAATCGCTACTTTGAGTGAAAAAGTGGATGCTCTTATGAATTTGGTTGCTAATAAAAATACTCATGTTGATCCCAATGATATTCCCTTATCTACTTCCTTGATTGAGAAAAACGATGATGCTATTGATGTGAACTTTTTCTCGTGAAATAATTTTAATAACAATGCTTATAGCGGTAATTTCAATGCTAGACCATATCTCGATAATGTTCCTAGTGGTTATGGAAATTCTTCTACAAATTCTAATAGGATACCCTCTGATCTTGAGAACATAATTAAGTAATTCATTAATTCTCAAAAAGTTTTCAATACTATGGTAGAATAAAAATTGCATGTTGTTGATACTTTGGATAAAAACATGGATATAATTGCTCTTGATGTAGAAACTCTTAAAAAAGCTTCGCCTCCTAAGCACGATTTTAATGATACTATTAAATCTATCCAAGTTTCTATTAATGAAAGTAAGGATAGGACCTCTAAGTTGAAAGCTAAACGGGAATTCCTAGAAAAACTCTTCCACCCTCTTTTTACCGGATCATTATGAAGATCCTAAAATGATTGGTACTTCCCCTATTGATTCTTTGTTTACTTCTGTGAATATTTGTGAGGACCCCGATCCTAAGCCATCAAAATCTAGCATGTAACACATCATATAGCTTTGCGGCCACACACACGGTACACAACGACTACCACCTTACCTTGGCCGGATCGTTCGCGTCTTTTGGCTCACGTACATGAATATGTTGCTAGCATCCATATGTCAAGAACCCGCGTTGACATGACTAGTTATAGACCCAAATGGCACAACCATATAGGGACAAGCATACATAACCCAACAATCCAGGTGTTGGTCATCAATGTGTATAGACGAGTCGAGCTACGAGGAGTCCATTACACCGCGTACCATTTCCCCGTAGGGACAACCACAAAAGCAAAGAAGGATACATGTCGGTCAATCACTGTGTTCGGAGCAGTACCAAGCTACCAAGTCTCAGTGGAAGCACAAAGAGGAATTTCCCCATAAAGAAGGCTACTATAGGCATACAACTAGATGTTGAATCCCACACATACAATGCATTTCAAAGCATTCAAACAATATGCACGATATGTGGAGACACAACATGGCATCACAACACAACTCTATGACTCAAGTATTTATTAGAGACTCATAAGAGTCAACATAGTGTGATATTACAAAGAGGGGTCACAAGACCCAACACTCAAGTCATACAAGCAGCAAGTCGAAGCATAACTTGTTTGGGCACACACATCTAGAAAATAAAAGGTTGAGAAAGCTTGTCTATCTACAAGACCCTCCATAGGGACTAGACATGTGTTTGGGATTCCCAAGCTACTCAGTCAACTTCGATCTTATCGTCGAAAACACCAGCGAGACTGGAGTCTCCTGTGCAAAAACTTAAATTAAGCAACATTGAGTACAGAGGTACTCAACAAGACTTACTCATAAGAACTAAGTACATATGCATTAGTATCAACAAGGGTTGTGGGGTTTAATGCAACAAGCCAGCTTTGACTTAGTGTCTATTATGTACTACGACTACCAATAGTTTAATAATGTGAGAAAATGCACACGAGTACAGTAGCTAGTCACCACAACAATACACCACTATGGATCCACTCCCGTCTCCCTACGAGAAGGCCATCCATAGAACTCACACTTATCATGCACATTTTACAGTATCCACTTCAAGGTGTCTATGACCATATAAGTTTCCAAGTAGTCCATATCCACGGACGCGACTATTCGAATAGATGATTACCCTGCAGGGGTATACTTCTTCACACACGCTCTCACCACTTATCACCATATGCACATCATGCATCTCGGCAACCTTCAAGCAAAAGCACTGGTGTGGGCGTCGGCCATGACCTGACTAACCACCCAAGACTCTAGTCATGGTTTATCACCTATTTGAGACTGAACCCACAAGGAAGTTCGGTCAAAGTTTCCTCAACGACCCCAAACGATGTGTACAAAGTTCCCAAGCTCACCTCGACGGATGGTACTACGCTTCGTACACTAGGCCATGATGCCTAGTCTGTCCCAAGCCTACCTGTATGAGGTGCCACTCGGTAGACTACTAGTATGACATACAAACACCAGAAACTAGTTGCAAGTCTTGGACAAAGGTCTAGGCGATTAATAAGTCGAGGGAGTCAATTAAGGATCCCAATGTGCGATAGTAGCTAGTCTTGGATAACATACACAAGACCCAGTTCTTAAGGACGGTCTCAATGAAACAACCCACCATGTACTGCTGCATGGCCTCCCATCGCTACCTTTACCAAATTGGGTTCACACACTTAGCTTTCATCATTACAACATGAACACCTTCATTCCAAACCATCACCCAGGTGGATCAGATCTGACACGACTCTAAGCATAGCAAGCATGGCAGGGAAATGGCATATCATGGCTCAAGCATCTACTATGTATGCTAGATTGCTTGGTTCACCTATTTACTATGACAATGGCACGTCATGCAGGAAAATGGGTTCAACTACCGTAACAGTAACAGTTGAAGCGTATTGTACTAATGCAATAATTGAGAGCAAGAGCAAGAGAGTGGGATTGTATCGAGATGCTTAAGGGGGTTTGCTTGCGTGATAAAACGTTAACACGTTACTGCTCCTCAGATGGATACTCGACCGTACCCTCCGGAATAGTACCTAACACGAAGAAACAACCGTCGAAGGGGAACAAATAAATACACATCAAATGCAAGAGTATGATGCATGAATATGACATGGCAATATGATGTGGTTTGGCCTAATGCACCTAGCAATAGATTTAAATGAAGTAGGTTTGAACCCAAGTGAAAGGATCGATATGGTTGACTAGAGGTGGGGGGGGGGGGTGAATAGGCAACGACCACTTTTTAATTAATCTTAACAAGTTAGGGTAAGGAACATACGGGTTCACTAAAATAGCAACAAAGAGGTGAACCTATATGATGCTAATAACAAGAACAACTAAGAAAAGTAAGAGATACACAACAACATAAGCATACACAAAGTAAAGGTTAGAGATAACCACAAGTGGAACCAATGAAGACGAGGATGTGTTACCGAAGTTCCTTCCCTTTGACAGGAAGTACATCTCCGTTGGAGCGGTGTGGAGGAACAATGCTCCCCAATAAGCCACTAGGGCCACCGTATTCTCCTCACGCCCTCACACGATGCAAGGTACCGTGATTCCACTATAGGTGCCCTTGAAGGCGGCGACCGAACTTTTACAAACAAGGTAGGGGCAAACTCCACACAAAGCTTGGAGGCTCCCAACAAGACCAGGAAGCTTCACCACAATGGAATGTGGCTCCGAGGTGACCTCAACCGTCTAGGGTGCTCAAACACCCAAGAGTAACAAGATCCGCAAGGGATTGGTGGGGGAATCAACTTTTCTCTTGGTGGAAGTGTAGATCTAGGCCTTCTCAACCAATCCCTAAAGAATCAACAAGTTTGATTGGCTAGGGAGAGAGATCGGGCACTTTTGAGCTTAGGGAGCAAAAATGGAGCTTGGGAGGGTCAAAGGTAGGGTTCTACAGCAAGTACCCCTTATATAGTGGGGGGGGGGGAAATCCAACCGTTTTCCCACTCACAGCCCGAGCCTAGCGGTACTACCGCTGGCTGTAGCGGTACTACCGCTAGCACTCCAGCGGTACTACCGCTGGCTGCAGCGGTACTACCGTTGGCACTCCAGCGGTACTACCGTACCATGGTAGTGCAGAAGCACTACCGGGCCAACCACCGCCAAGAAAGTCTTCGCAAAAAGGTCCGACGAAGTACAACCGCTAGGAAGGCGGTACTAAGCTCCTGGAGTGGTATTACCGCTGACCAGGGGTGGTACTACTGTCAGCACATCGGTACTACCGTCAGTACAGCGGTACTACCGCCAGCACTAGCGATACTACCGCCAGTTCCAGCGGTACCACCGCTAGGCCCAGCGGTACTACCGCTAGGCACAACGGTACTACCACTGAGAGACCTTTTGCTTAGATGAGATAAAAACGGAGGCGGGAGCCACTCCAAAGTTGCAGGTAAAGGAAAGGAGATAAAGTGTGTGCGTGCAAAATTGATTCCACCCAAACCTTTCCACTGTGTGTCCCCCCTTAATAGTACGACGTTCCTATGACTCAAAGAAGGAGAATCGTAGAGTACACCGTGCTTCTGTTCCATGGAAAGAGGGGGCGAGTCGTCTTGTGCCGTTGACATGTGTTATCGGAAATCTTAACACACACGATTAGTCCTTTGCGGTACTGTCATCAATCACCAAAATTACTTAGGCATAAAATATGCCCTAACAATCTCCCCCTTTTTGGTGGATTGATGACAATACTGGATTTGCACAGTGAATAGCATGTGAACATAAAGATAGTGCTATAGAAAATTAAGGAGCATATGACTCACATGATATGATAGAAATAAATCTCACACTAGTTCAAGTCTCACATCACACAAATCAAAGATAGCAAATAAGAGCAAACCAAGTTCAAAGCAAACACGATAAGATAAGCAAAGCTCAAATCTCAAATCCAGCTCCTAGACTCTCTCCCCCTTTGGCACAAGACACCAAAAAGGGGCACACCTAATGACACAGGTGGTCACTCCTCATCCTCATCAGCCCCAGACTCGTCCGTGGCATCCGGATCGTCCTGCTCGTCCTCATTGTCCTCCTCAGATGCCTCCTCCTCTGCATCAGACCACTGATAACCTTGAGCCTGCATCCAATCAGACTCTGGAGTGATGTCGTCCTCTGAGCCGCTGGAGATATCAACATCAAGTGTCCTCAGGACACGCTTGTGCCTGTGACGGTTCTCCTTCTAGGCCACATGAGACTGATACTGTCCCTTGGCCTGCATACAGAAGAGAGTCTTCATTTTATCCTTCAGTTTCACTGCCCAACATGGCACAGCAGAAGAGTGGGACTGAGAAGCGGGCCCTCTTTCAGCAGCAGTCTCTGTGTCAGTGTCCATGTGCTGAGACGAAGTGGATGGGTTGGCCCATTTGCCCTTGATGCGGAGCCTGATAGGATCGTGCACAAAGTAATTAGCCTGAATGTGGAACTCATCAATCAAATAGACGTCATGCCACCTCTGGCAAATATAGGCAAACAAGTAGGGCCCGTAGATGGGAACCTTGCGGTTCATGCTGCAGTTCCAGAGCTCATTGAACATCACGTCAGAAATATCGAGAGGGGCAGATTCCTTAGTCTTAGCCTCCTCACAAAGTAGAAGCATCTCAGCTAGATAACCATGCACCTCGTCAAAGTTGCCAATGCGAGGAAAGAGAGTGTTGCGGAAGATCCGATGCATGATATCCAGATGCTTGGGGAGCACACCTTTCTTCACATAAAGTTGTTGCAGCCTGTCCTTGGGGGTGGCAGTAGATGAAGATGGAGCATGAGGACGCAACCCAAGAGGATTGTCAGCTCCCTGAAAGTCGACCTTGAGAAACTTCATGAATTCTGACCAGGAACCTGTCATCTTCTCAGTACCAGTCATCCAAGTCATGGTGCGCTCGTCATCAGGTGAGAAGTGAACAGTGACATAGAACTGGGCCACAACATCTGGATCAAAGTCGCGCTTGAAGGTGATGATCTCCTTAATGCCAAGCTTGTCAATCAAAGAGAGAGCCTCACCAAAGTAATCCGGGTTCCGCTGAAGGTGAGCCAAGTCAATCCACTGAGCTGGAACAAACATCTTCTTGAAGTGCTTGATGATGTCGCGATAGATCGTGCAGTGATCCCATGACCAAACATGCTCGACATCCTTGATCTGAGCCTTCTCTTCTAGATAGTGATTGCGGGTGCGGAACCGCAGAAACTCCTTAGGGGGCATAGTGCGAACGTTGATCCCCTTGTTCTTGTGAGCTGTCTTCTTGAAAGACTTCTTTTTGGGATTCAGACCGGAAGTGGCGGAGCCCTCTAGAGCATCTGGAGTGCGATACTGCTTCGGTTGGGTGTCCCGTGGGGGATTCGAGCAGCGAGCACCACCTGTGACACACAAGACACACACCGAAAAAGAGCGACAGGAGGAGTCAAGGCAATGAACAAAAAGAGGCATAAAAGTAAAGTCACATTGCCAAGAAAATGGAAAAGAAGAAAAATATCCTCCTAGCGGTAGTACCGCTACACCTGGCGGTAGTACCGCTGGGGTCCTAGCGGTAGTACCGCTACACCTGGCGGTAGTACCGCTAGGGGCTTGACTTTCAGATCTGAAGAGAAAAAGACCCATAGGAACGGCTAGATTGGATTTACGAGGGCCATGGGTACTGCATAGAATCACTACAAAAAACACCATAGCCCTAAACACATGAGGATGTCAAGAATCATTTAGATAAAGACATGCCTAGTCAAGAGGATCCAAGTTTTAGATCTAATCCAAAATAATAGAAAAAGTGCTTGATCTAAAGCATGAAGAACCTTGAGCATGTCAAAATAAACACAATGAATCATAGGACCTACACTCCCCTAGAATATCTCCTTCGTTCCATCCAAGAACGAAGCACAAAACCATAGTCATGGATCCAAATCACCAATGCTCCTACCCCTAGAACAAGAAAACACCAATCAAGAGAATAAAGGGAGGAGCTTTACCGGAGTCCATGGCACTTGGTGGAGGAAGGAGGAGTGGAGCAAACCCTCCAACTCAACAGAGAGAAAGGGCTCCATAATTAGAGATCCAACTAGGGGGAGTTCGGGGTTGGGGAAGGGAGAGCCACGAGGAAGAAGAAAGAGGACAGGAAAACGACCCCCTCCTTTATATAGTCCAAGGGGTACGGGCCAGCGGTACTACCGTTGGAGTCCTGGCGGTAGTACCGCTACCCCTGGCGGTAGTACCGCTGCCTGTAGCGGTAGTACCGCTGGGGTCCTGGCGGTAGTACCGCTCCCCATGGCGGTAGTATCGCTCCCCCTTGAGACAGCCCTAAAAAGTCCTAGTCAGGTCGTGGTAGGCTGGGGTCCTGGCGGTAGTACCACTATCCCGAGCGGTAGTACCGCTGGGATCCTAGCGGTAGTACCGCTACCCCTGGCGGTAGTACCGCTGGGGTCCTGGCGGTAGTACCGCTACCCCTGGCGGTAGTACCGCTCCAAATGGCACAACGGGACATAGGATTGCATGAGGAAGACGTGGGCAAACGACAAGTCAGTGTAATAAGAAGATAGCACCAGCAAGATATACCGACTTGTCATCTTGTATCCTTTCTTCCATATGAGAGAAAGGTGGGGGCTGTGGCCGAGGCCACCTATGTTTGAGACAAAGGTATGACACCGCGAAGAATTATCCTTGGGTTCATGACCAACGCTCGTCTTTTAAGCACAAGTGACATTTGGTACTGGCTAAAGTGAAAGACTTGATCAATTTATGCATAATGGGGGGAGGAAAAGTTCATTGAGAGAACAACACTCCCCCTATGTCCATGCCTACATCTAGAACAAGATCGAATGCATAGTGAGGTGCAAAGTTCCTAGCTTCAATCCACATTACTTGAATCAATGATATTTTGCTCATGCCGTAACTCCCGGAACCTTGCTTCATCTAGGGGCTTAGTGAAAATATCTGCAAGTTGCTCTTTAGTGTGGATGAAGTGAACCTCAATATCACCAAGCTTGATATGTTCACAAATGAAGTGGTGGCGAATATCAATATGCTTGGTCTTGCTATGTTGCACTGGGTTGAGGGAAATCTTGATAGCACTTTGATTGTCACAAAGAAGAGGCACTTTGTCACAAGTGACACCATAATCCTTTAAAGTTTGCCTCATCCATAGCAATTGTGCACAACAACTTGCAGCTGCCACATACTGAGCTTCCGTGGATGATAGTGAGACACAATTCTGCTTCTTTGAAGACCAACTTACCAGTGAGCGACCAAGGAATTGGCATCCTCCAGAAGTTGACTTCCTCTCCACACAATCTCCTGCCCAATCTGAGTCAGAATAGCCCACTAGGTTGAAGTTTGCTCCTTTGGGATACCATAGACCAAAGTTTGGGGTATGAGCCAAATATTGAAAGATTCGCTTAACAGCCATATAATGACTTTCTTTTGGTGCGGATTGAAACCGTGCACATATCCCTACACTCAACATAATATCTGGTCTAGGTGCACAAAGGTAAAGGAGGGATCCAATCATGGAGCGATATACCTTTTGATCCACTGCTTTACCATTGGGATCACTGTCAAGCTTGCATCTTGTTGGCATGGGGAACTTGACTGGCTTGACATCTTCAAGCTCGAACCGTTTGAGCATATCTTGAGTGTACTTGGCTTGTTTGATGAAGGTCCCTTCTAGGCCTTGTTTAATCTCGAATCCGAGGAAGAACTTCAACTCTCCCATCATGGACATCTCAAATTTCTCGGTCATTAGTGCAGCAAATTCTTCATTGAAGGAAATGTTAGGAGAACCAAAAATGATATCATCAACATATAGTTGGCATATGAACAAATCCCCCTTAACCCTCTTAGTAAAAAGAGTGGGATCTATCTTCCCAATTTCAAACCCACGATCTTGTAACAACTCAGTAAGATACTCATACCACGCACGTGGGGCTTGTTTAAGGCCATAGAGTGCCTTATTAAGTTTGTACACATGATTGGGGAGCTTGGGATGTTTGAATCCCGGGGGTTGTTTGACATAGACCAACTCATTTAAATGACCATTAAGAAAGGTACTTTTCACATCCATTTGCTGTAATTTGAAATTATGATGAGAAGCAAATGCAAGCAGCATGCGAATAGATTCTAGACGAGCAACAGGGGCAAAGGTTTCACCGTAGTCGATACCCTCAACTTGGGAATAGCCTTGTGCCACCAATCTTGCCTTGTTTTGAATCACAATCCCATTGGAATCTTGCTTGTTTTTGAAAATCCATTTGGTCCCGATGACATTATGTTCCTCCTTTGGTCTTGGCACTAAATCCCAGACTTGATTACGCTCGAAGTTGTTGAGTTCTTCATGCATGGCCATAAGCCAATCCTCATCATCGAGCGCTTCCTGTACCTGTTGAGGTTCACAATACGAAACAAACGCGTGATGCTCACAATAATTCCAAATCTGTTGACGGGTGGATACTCCCCTTTTTAAACTGCCAAGTACATTCTTCATAAGATGTGACTTGACTCTCAGCTTGTTCGCAATCTTGGCTGCTCGACGCTCCAAGAGTTCTTCATTGGATAACTAGGGAGCATCGACTTGTTTACTTTGCTTGCCCTTGCGTCTTGAACCTCCCTTGGCACCGACTGTTGGTGCTGCAGAAGGGAATTGCAAGACAGTATCCTGATCATCTTGACTTTCGACTTGAGCAGGTTCACTTGTTTGTCCTTGTACTTGTGGTTGCTCTTGATCTTGATCTTGATCTTGTGCTTCTATTTGGTCTGGATCTTGTGGTTGCACTTGATCTTGATCTTGAGCAGGTTCGTAACCTTGAGTAAGCGCTTGAATATCATGGGACACATCACCATCGTTGGGAAATTGATCTTGACCTTGAGCTTGTTCAACTTGTTGAGAGTCTTCTCTTTGTTCATCGGAAGCGTGTGGAGCTTGTGGGGGTGATGGCTCCACTTGAGTAGAGCATTGTCCTTCTCCTTCGGCCACAAGGGGTTCCTCAATGGGGAGTATTTGGCCAATCCCCATTCTTCTTATGGCTTGGGGAGGAATTTCATCACCTACATCACAAAGACCACTTTGCTCCACTTGGGAGCCATTATTTTCATCAAACTCCACGTTACACGTCTCCTCATTGAGTCCGGTGGACTTGTTGAGGACACGGTAAGCATGAGAGTTTGTAGCATAACCAACAAAGATGCCCTCTTGTGCTCTAGAATCATATTTAGCTAAACGTGCACCTTTCTTGAGAATGAAACACTTACAACCGCATACCCGGAAGTACTTGAGATTGGGTTTGTTTCCAGTGAGAATATAATATGGATTCTTGTTCAAGTCTTTGCGGATATAGAGTCGATTGGACGCATGACATGCTGTGTTGATGGCCTCAGCCCAAAAGTTATATGGAGATTTGAATTCCGCCATCATTGTTCTTGCATCATCCATCAAAGTCCGGTTCTTCCTTTCTGCCACGCCATTTTGTTGAGGGGTATATGGTGCTGAATATTGATGCTTTATTCCCTCATCACCTAGGAACTCATCCAAGGTGTAGTTCTTGAACTCGGTGCCGTTGTCACTTCTAATCATCAAGATCTTTGCTTCATGTTGACGTTGAGCTTCATTAGCAAAGTTGATGACAATTTGTTGAGTCTCACTCTTCCTTTTGAAGAAATATACCCAGGTGTATCTTGAGTAGTCATCAACAATCACCAAGCAGTACTTTCTGCCTCCAAGACTATCAAACGATGGAGGACCGAAAAGATCCATATGGAGGAGCTCCAATGGCCTCTTAGTGTAGATGAGAGTCGTTGGACGATGAGCAGTTTCATGAATCTTTCCTTCAATGCAGGCACTACAAGCACGATCTCTAGCAAAACTCACATTTGTTAGTCCACGAATATGGTCCCCTTTGAGAAGACTTTGCAAAGACCTCATATTGACATGAGCTAGTCGGCGATGCCAAAGCGAGCCCACATCAACTTTAGCCATTAAACACGTCGCAGTCTTAGTGGGTCGCTTTGAGAAGTTCACCACATAACGACCATTTTTGACATATCCAACATAGGCTACTTTAAGAGTCTTGCTCCACAGGAGGACCACAGTATCAAGATTAAAGAAAGTGGAAAAACCCATAATTGCAAGTTGACGAACCGAAAGTAAATTGTAGGTAAGAGACTCAACAAGCATGACCTTCTCAATAGATAACTCTTGAGAGATGACCACCTTACCAAATCCCAATACCTTTGACGAGGATGCATCGGCGAATTGGACATGGGTGGGCATAGATGGAGAAGGATGCACATCCACCACTAAGTCCTTGCTTCTGGTCATATGATTTGTTGCTCCACTATCGAGCAACCATGACACCCCACCGGAAGCAAACTCCTGCAATAGATCAAGGCTTGGTTTTAGGTACCCATTTTTTAATGGGTCCTTTAATGTTAGAGACAAGGGTCTTAGGAACCCAGATAGCCCATTCAATGGACTCATAGTAAGAACCAACAAATCTGGCATAAACATGCCCATCACCAGCACGACATAAGACATAGGAAGGGTTGAGTTTGCCGACTGGGTTAGTAGGAATGGTTTTGCCCTTCTTGACGTTACCATCGTCCACCTTGTTCCTGTTCACCTCCCGAGTCCCTTCGCCCTCTTTGACAAAGATGTCCATGAGGGTAGGGGATCGTTTGTTCCTGTTCCTCCTTTTTCCTTTTGACTTGGAGGTAAGTCCAAGTCCCTCCTTTCCTACAACACCCTTTTGATTGCTCAAGAGGTCGTTCAGGCTCTTCTCACCTTGTATGCATGCCACAAGGCCCTTCTCAAGTTTCTCCTTTAACTTGGCATTTTCCTCCACAAGATGTACATGCTCACAACAAGGATTAGTTGTACAAGCATTATCAATTAACACAAAGGGAGGACAAGTAGATATCTCCTTGGTAAGCTTTGCTTGGACTTGATCATGAGACTCTTTCAGAGAGAAATGAACACCTTTCAAGACCTTGTGAGCCTTGTCAAGTGTGTCAAACTCCACTTTGAGTCTGTCATGGCCAACCCCAAGAGCATACTTTTCAGACTTAAGCATATGAGTAAGAACAGTATCATGATCTAGTTTCTTTTGCATTTTAGCACAGTCATCATTGTATGACTCCGCAAGAGCCAAACGAAGAGTGCGCTCCTTTTCTAGTGCAATAGATAATTCAATAATTTCATCGACATAGTCACGACTATGTCCCTGAAGCTCGGAGATGGTCTCCTCATGAGACTCGATGAGGTCATTGACCTCACCCAGTTGTTCCAAGAGAGCAACAAAGTGCTTCTTGGATTCTCCCTTAATAGTGCACAGAAATTTGTCAAGATCATGCTCATTAAGTTCCCCAACATCACTATCATCAACACAATTTAACAATGAAGGAGTAGTAGCGATGTTGGTCTTAATGATGGGGGTTACCTAATTGATACCTTTTTCCATGAGGCACTTGGCGATGTTGTTCTCGTTGGGGGCGTTGAAGAGAGACACCTTCTTGGGAGAGGGGGTGTCAATAGCAACAGTTGCCGTTGCCACCATATCATCATCATCATCATCATCATCGGAAGGGTACTCTTCAAGGGCCACCATGCCCTTTGGGTGGGGTTTCTTCACAAAGTTGTTCTTGATTGGGAATGACTTGGTTTTGTCTTTGCGAATGAGCTTGCCCCCGTTGTCTTCCCTTTTCTCATAGGGACATTCGCCCACGAAGTGACTCACGTTACCACAGTTATAGCATGTCCTCACTCGTTGCTTGGGTTTGAACCCACTTGAGTTGTTCTTGGTGAAGGTGGGTCTTGAGTTCCTCTTGTTGCCCCAGAATTGCCTTGACGCAAGAGCCATGTGCTCATGATAAGCATACTTCGTGTCTTCAGGGCAACTCTCCTCTTCCTCATCCTCTTCTTCTTCTTCAAAAGTTGCTTTTGCCTTTAACGCAAGGTTGGGTGAAGCTGTCTTTGAGCGAACACGAGCAAGTGCATTGTCAGCTGTCTTGTTCATGGTTGACATTGCAATGAATTCATCCAACACCTCACTGGAAGACAAGGAGTGGAAGTATGGTCGCTGACGAATGACAGATGACATGGCTTTATTGAAAGGCATGATGGCTTTGAGAAACTTCGGTTGACCCATGTATCATCCACATCCTTGCTCCCATGGTCCTTGAGTGCCACAACAATAGCAGTCACCCTCCGATAGAGATCACGAGGGTCCTCGTCTTCCTTCATCACAAACTCATCGGCCTTATCAAGTACCAGTTCATAGTTGGACCGTTGAATGCTTGAGCTTCTCTTGTACAACACCATAATGTGCTCCCAACAGTCCTTGGCCAAAGTGAAGGGATGCAAGTGAGGAAGATCTTCAGGTGGCACTGCGGACTGGAGAATAAACAAAGCAGAGTGATTATATTGATTGTCCGCTTCTTCTCTTGGAGTGAGGTTGCTTGGATCATGGGGATAATAGCCTTGCTCGACGATTCTCCACAAATTTGTTGAGCTGTGATTCAAATGAGACTTAATAGAAAATACCCAGTTAGCAAAATCACCTTTTACAAGCTTAGGAGGAGGACCAACAGGATTAAGACGCGGTGCGGGAACCGGTCCTCCATAGACTAAGGGTGGTGGAACAGATGCATACGTCCCATTCCCATCATTTTCGAGAGGACGGGAAGGTTGCATACCTTTAGCCGTTTCCCTAACGGAATTGGCCTCCGAATCCATGGTGGTCGGTTTAACAACCAATGTCGGTTCGGGAGAGTTTTTAATTCCCTCAATTAACTCTTTAAGCATGGTCTTGACCTCGTTCGTCATGGACGTCTTGAGTGCGGCCCTAGCCATATTCAAGTCGTCCCTTGTGATCGAAGTCAAGTCCATGCCCTCGGTTTGTGCACGGGGAACTCCCTCATCATCTTCCATACTCTTCGGGTGGTTAAACCCTTAATAAAGAGACGTGGCTCTGATACCAATTGAAAGGATCGATATGGTTGACTAGAGGGGGGGGGGGGGTGAATAGGCAACAACCACTTTTTAATTAATCTTAACAAGTTAGGGTAAGCAACATACGGGTTCACTAAAATAGCAACAAAGAGGTGAACCTATATGATGCTAATAACAAGAACAACTAAGACAAGTAAGAGATACACAACAACATAAGCATACACGAAGTAAAGGTTAGAGATAACCACAAGTGGAACCAATGAAGACGAGGATGTGTTACCGAAGTTCCTTCCCTTTGACAGGAAGTACCGCTCCGTTGGAGCGGTGTGGAGGCACAATGCTCCCCAATAAGCCACTAGGGCCATCGTATTCTCCTCACGCCCTCACACGATGCAAGGTACCGTGATTCCACTATAGGTGCCCTTGAAGGCGACGACCGAACCTTTACAAACAAGGTTGGGGCAAACTCCACACAAAGCTTGGAGGCTCCCAACAAGACCACGAAGCTTCACCACAATGGGATGTGGCTCCGAGGTGACCTCAACCGTCTAGGGTGCTCAAACACCCAAGAGTAACAAGATCCGCAAGGGATTGGTGGGGGAATCAACTTTTCTCTTGGTGGAAGTGTAGATCTAGGCCTTCTCAACCAATCCCTAAAGAATCAACAAGTTTGATTGGCTAGGGAGAGAGATCGGGCACTTTTGAGCTTAGGGAGCAACAATGGAGCTTGGGCGGGTCAAAGGTAGGGTTCTACAGCAAGAAGAACCCCTTATATAGTGGGGGGGGGGGATCCAACCGTTTTCCCACTCACAGCCCGAGCCTAGCGGTACTACCGCTGGCTGCAGCGGTACTACCGCTGGCACTCCAGCGGTACTACAGCTGGCTGCAGTGGTACTACCGTTGGGCCCATGGTAGTGCAGAAGCACTACCGGGCCAACCACCGCCAAGAAAGTCTTCGCAAAAAGGTCCGACGAAGTACAACCGCTAGGAAGGCGGTACTAAGCTCCTGGAGCGGTACTACCGCTGACCATGGGCGGTACTACCGTGAGCACAACGGTACTACCGCCAGCACTAGCGGTACTACCGCCAGTTCCAGCGGTACCACCGCTAGGCCCAGCAGTACTACCGCTAGGTAGAGCGGTACTACCGCTGAGAGATATTTTGCTTAGATGAGATAAAAACAGAGGCGGGAGCGACGCCAAAGTTGCAGGTAAAGGGAAAGGAGATAAAGTGTGTGCGTGCAAAATTGATTCCACCCAAACCTTTCCACTACGGATCCCCTCTTAATAGTACGGCGTTCCTATGACTCAAAGAAGGAGAATCGTAGAGTACACCGTGCTTCTGTTCCATGGAAAGAGGGGGCGAGTCGTCTTGTGCCGTTGACATGTGTTATGTGAAATCTTAACACACACGATTAGTCCTTTGCGGTACTGTCATCAATCACCAAAATTACTTAGGCATAAAATATGCCCTAACACCTAGGTTCAAATTCAACTCCATATATGAGGTTACATAATGCATTCTGAACAAAATGTCCAAATTCTCCTATTTAGGTTGTTATATCATGCATGAAAATAGTACCGATGGATTCTTTGTATTTTTTGACAATTTTTCGCATATAATTTATTTCATTTGGAGTTACTGTTAAATTTCTATGAATTTACAAGTTTTAGCAATTTTAGGAATTAATTAAAATCCAGAAATGCATTTACTGCGTCAAATATACATCAACATGACATCACCCGGTCAACTGACCGTTTCTGGTCAAATCTGGCCGGTGGGGCCAGGCGGTCAGTGACCCGACGTTAAGCAGTGTTAATCCCCACGCTGACCAGGGGTTTGATCGTAGTTGGGCCCGCTGTCAGCCTTTGGGGAGGTAGTTAGGTAGGGGGGCTTAGTGCTAATGATGGGCCACGTGAGCCCCGCCGGAGTTGGCTGGGGGCGACGAAACCTGACGGTGGTTTGCCGCCAGAGTTGCTCCTTCGACCATCGTTTGGCGCGCGAGTCGACGCGTTTGGGAGCGGGGAGCGAGCGCTTCCATTCCTTTAGGTGGGACGGTGCAAGGTGGCCCGTAGCATCGCCGACGATGATGGCTACGGCAGCCGGTGCTCGGGCTAGGACGGGCTCATGGCCAGGGGCATCGATAGTAGGAGCTGGTAGTCGGGGAAGCTTCTACGGTCCCCTACGAGCATGTTGGAGTGCTCGAACGGGCAGTGGAGGGGTTCTGGCCATGGCGGCCATGTCTCCGACGGCAAGAGCTTTCGGGCTCCGACGGCTAGCAGGGTTACGGGAAGGGATCAATGACGAAACTAGGGGGAAATGAGAAGGGGCTCACGACGATTCTGGGAGCAGCGCATAGAGGCCGGGGTGGAATTGGAGCACTCGAATCGTCCGGCGAAGGCCGTCGGTGCCGAGGACAAACGCGAGCTCGATGTCGGTGATGTGGTGCTTCTGCGCTCGCGTGGCTCGTTGAAGGGGACGAAGACATTGCGGCGATCCAGAGGGACACAGCGAGCAGGCTTGGAGGTGGTCAGGGCTACCCTATCAGCGACGACCGCCTATGGAGCTTTGGCTACGGGCAAGAGAAAGAGGCGAGAGGGGAGGAGGAGATGAGGATGGAAGAGAAGGAAAGAGGGGCATGGGCGAGGCGTCGCGCTGGCACTCTGCAGCCTCGAGCGGCAAGCATGCAGGTAGGAGGTGGCTGGGCACGTGCCGGCGTGCCTCAGCCACATGCCCCAATCCTCGTGGCGAGAGGTTGGGGGTGACTCGTAGTTGGGCTGCTGGGCCAGCCCCCTCCTCGGCCTCAAGTAAGCTCTTCTTCCTCTTTTTTATTTGTTTTTTTATATTATTTTTAGTTTGTTTTAATTTTATTATCAAATCAAATTAATTTAGTTGCTTCGGAAAATTAATAAATGGATTGATGCAAAATATCTAGAGTCACATAGAAAATTCTTGAATTATTGGAGCTATAGAAATATTTATAGCATTTTATAACTTTAGTTCAAATATTTATCGGGTTAACTCAATAAGCAAAAATGGCATGGAAAAATATACTTCATCAATGATTGATGTTTCCACATTTTCCAGAGATGATGAACATTTTTGAAGAGCCTTTCGTGTTCATTGAAAATCATTTCAGGTAAGCCTATTTGAATTCAAATAGTGCTAGGGTTTTGATCATCGCCATTTCAGTTTTAAGGAAAATTTAAACATGATGCAATCACAAACATGAACCTTAGTGCATGCTAAAGGTAGGGATGTGACAACTCACCCACACTTAAAAGAATCTCGTCCCGAGATTCGGGAGTCGTCGGGAAGAGGGTGGGGTACTCAAGTAGAAGGCGATCTTCTCGCTCCCACGTAACTTCATTCGCGGAATGATGGGACCACTAAACCTTAATAAACTTGACGTTCCTACGCCGGGTGATACGATCAGCTTGATCGTGAATACGAACATGATAATCTCGGTAGGTGAGGTTATCTTGGAGATCAAGCATTTCATGGTCCACTTCGCGGATAGGATCCTTGAAGCAACGCCTGAGTTGAGAAACGTGGAAGACATCATGAGCTCTAGAAAGCCGAGGGGAAATTCTAATTGGTAGGCAACTTCTCCTCGTTTAGCAAAAATGCGAAAGGGACCAATGTAACGAGGAGCCAACTTGCCCTTGATACCAAATCGATGGAGACCCTTCAAAGGAGTAACTTGAAGGTAAGCCTTTTTTGCCAACCTCATAAGTTTCTTCCTTATGATGGTGGTCATACCGACTCTTCTAACGAGTGTGAGCTATCTTAAGATTCTCGCAGATAATGCGAACTTGCTCTTCTACCTCCTGGATCATATGTGGTCCAAACAATTGTCTTTCACCTGTTTCTTACCAGTTCATAGGTGCTCGAAATCTTTGTCCATAAAGAACTTCAAAAGGAGATTTACCTAGAATGGATTGATAGCTGTTGTTATAAGCAAATTTAGCAAATGGAAGGCACTTCTCCCAATCCATTCCAAATGAGATAACACAAGCTCTGAGCATGTCTTCGAGAATTTGATTTACTCTTTCGACTTGACCACTTGACCACTTGACTCAGGGTGAAAAGCAGTGCTAAAGGAGAGATGAGTTCCCATAGCATTCTGGAAACTTTCCCAAAATCGAGAGGTTAAAAGACTTCCAAGGTCTGAATTGATTTCCAATGGAACACCATGCAGGGACACTATTTGAGAGATATATAATTCAGCCAATTGACTAGCAGTGATACTCTCTCGGATAGGAAGGAAATGAGCCAGTTTAGAAAGGCGATCAAAAACCGTTGATGATGTTAAGCTTCATGCACTAGCCAACGCAACCAAAAGTCCGAACTGATGGAAAGGGTAATGCAATCCACATATACTGTAACACGCCCTCTCACGTGTGATGGGGAAGACAAGTGGACACGTGCAACCGGAAGAGAGCGACGACACACGAAACTCATGTATAAATCAAGAGGCCTCTACGTGGACACAAAGGGGGGCTATCATCCATTTTTTAATAAATTGCAAAAACAAGGACTTGAACTCAAGACCTTAGCTCTGATACCATGTTAAGCTTCATGCACTAGCCAACGCAACCAAAAGTCCGAACTGATGGAAAGGGCAGTGCAATCCACATATACTGTAACAGATGAAATCCATTTCAACTTTGTCACATTTCCACTCAGGAATAGCTAAAGGCTGAAGGGTGCCAGTAGGTATTTGATGCTCTGCCTTGACATGACGACAAACATTGCAGTTAGCAATGAACACAACGATTTGTCTTTTCATTCTAGTCCACGAGAACCTTTGGCGTAGGTCCTGATACATCTTGGTGCTGCCAATGCGGATTGTGAGAGGAGATTCATGAGCCTCCTTAAGGATCAACTCTCGAAGTTGTTGCTTCTTAGGAACTCCTAGACGGTTCCCAAAGTATACTGCACCTATATCATCCATGGAAAAATTACCAGCAATTCCCTTTGCAATATTATCCTTGATTTGGGTAATACCCACATCATACTGTTGGCTAGCTATAATCTGATCCTCGAGGGTAGGTTTCACCACCAAGGTATAAAGGGATCCAATTGGAACAATGTGTAGGTTAAGCTTGCAAAATTCCTCATGAAGAAGTGGTTGACCTTATTGCATCATGAGATTGTTGCAGTAGGACTTACGACTTAATGCATCAGCTATGACATTGGCCTTGCCTAGGGTGTAAGTAATTCCTAAGTCGTAATCTGTAATCAGCTCTAACCATCGTCTTTGTCTGAGATTCAGATCTGGATGGGTGAACATATACTTCAGACTTTGGTGATCGGTGTAAATCTCGCAACGATTACCAAGAAGTTAATGTCGCCATGTCTTGAGTGCATGGACTACTACTGCAAGCTCCAAATCATGTGATGGATAATTTTCCTCATGTGGATGTAATTGTTGGGATGCATAGGCGATCACCTATCGATCTTGCATAAGAACACAGCCAAGTCCTTATCTTGAGGCATCACAATAGATGACAAAGTCCTTGGAGAAATCTGGTAGCACAAGAACGGGAGCAGAGGTCAGATATTTTTTTAGTTCCTGGAAACTATGCTCACATTGTGGCGTCCACTCGAACTTCTTATCTTTCTTGAGGAATTCCGTGAGAAGCTTAGCAAATTTGAAAAGTTCTCAATGAAACAACAACAATAGCTCGCTAAACCAAGGAAAATCCTAAATTGCTTAACTATTTCAGGTGGAGTCCAATCAAGGATGGCCTGAACTCTCTCAACATTGACTTCAATGCCTTTACCAAAAATCACATGGCCCAGATAGGTCACTTTTGTTTACCAAAATTCACATTTGGAGAACTTGGCATAAGGACAGTGCTCTATGAGTTTTTCTAATACAAGTCTAAGATGCTCAGCATGCTCTGCTTCATTCTTTGAGTAAATCAGTATATCATCGAGGTAAACCACGAAAAACTTATCAAGGTTCTCCATGAAGATTGAGTTCATCAGACGAGAGAATGTGGCTGGAGCATTGGGAATGTCTGGGACCAAAGGACATCACCATGTACTCATACTATCCACAATGAGTAATAACAGTTCTCTTGGGAATGTCTCCATTCTTGATTTTGATTTGATGGTAGCCTAACCTCAGATCCAGTTTGCAAAAGACAGAGGATCCAGCAAGTTGATCATACATATCATTGACCCTCAAAAGTGGATACTTAGTCTTTATTGTGACGAGATTAACGGGTGAGTAATCTACAACCATCCAATCCGTTCAATCCTTCTTTTTGACAAAGAGAACATGACAAGCCCAAGGAGAGGAGCTGGGATGGATGAAACCTTTTTGCAAGGACTCATCAAGTTGTTTCTTAAGCTCGGCTAACTCCAAGGGTGCCATCTTATAAGGTCTTCTGGAAATTGGAATAGTTCCTGGGACGAGGTCTATCACAAACTCTACATCCCTATCGGGAGGAATGTCTGGCAGTTCTTCTAGAAAGACATCCGGAAAATCTTGGACTACCGGAATATCTTCAAGCTCAGGAAGATGGTTGGCATTGAGTGAATATAGCTGATGCTCCACAACTCGTGTTGAAACATTGAGTATCTTGCAATATGGGTGCGCAAGCTGAACTGACCCGGTGGAACAATCAATCTTGGCATGATGAGCTGTCATCCAATCCATACCCAAGATGATGTTAATATAAGACTTGAGAGATATCAACGAAGCAAAGAATACCAGTTTATCAACAAGGATTTAATTTCCATAACTTATTATTTTGGCTGCCATCTAGACCATAGAGTATGAATTTCAAGAGCAGCTGACATATCACATAATGACATGGCATGCAACTGGGCATAGCTTTCCGAGATGAAAGAATGCGATGCCCCAGTATCGAACATCACTAATGTTGGATGGAAAATGACAAGGAGCATTCCAAGGACGACATCTAGGTCATCATGAGCTTCTTTGATTGAGACGTGATTCACACATCCATGTTCAGTGACGGTTGGCTTGACATGGGTCGTCTTGACCGATGGCTTGTCATGACCAATAGACTTCCTAGACTAAGTGCAGTTTTGAGCAACGTGTACTGGCTCTCCACACTTGTAACAAATCAATTGGGTTGAATGTGGAACCACATTGACAGATGGTCCACTAATAGGCTTGGGTGGAGCATACAATGGAGCTGGGCGAGGCGCCACACAAGAGGGCCTCCGTCCATATCCGGGTGGAAGTGATGAGTTTGGAACCCAAATCCGACGCTTCTGAGATCCAGAACCAGAAAAAGAACCATTGTCACGGGTGTCTTATGAGACTTTTCATAAGTTGTCTGAGCTGTCTTTGCAGTGATGGCCTTGTTCACCCAAATTTGGAAGCCATCGCAATCGTGTAAGTGAATCTCATGAGACAACTTTGGGTTGAGACCCTTCCTAAACCTAGCCTCCTTCTTGGCATCGGTGGACACTTCTTTCGTGGCATAACGAGCAAGGTTCCCAAACTCTCGACTGTAAGCGTCAACAGTCATCGTACCCTGGGTGAGATTGCAGAACTCTTCCATCTTGCGATCAATAAGACCCTGAGGAATGTGGTGCTCCCGAAAAGCCTCAGAGAAATCTTTCCAAGAAGTGATCTATCTATCTAGACGCATAGCCCCATAGTTCTCACACCATATACTAGCATGACCCTCCAAGAAATATGTAGCACAGGTGACCTTGTCAGCCTCAGCAACATTCTCGGAACGTAGCTTATGTGAGATGCTACAGAGAGAGTCATCTGCATCAAGTGCCTCAATGGAGTGATGGTAGGTTGGTGGGTGTAGCTTGATGAAGGCATTGATGGTCATCGACTCATTTCGTTGATGTGCAGTGTTCTCCGCAATACGTGCGAACAGGTGGTTGGAGTCACACTTGTTCCTCTCAACGTCTAGCATAAATTGTGCCAACGAAGGTGAATTAGGCAGAACTTCAACATCCTTAGTTCCATGTCTCTAGCCCTTCTTGCAGCCAATGGCAACTTGGGTACTGTGTGACATCCTGATCATCAGAAACTAGGGTTAATGAGGGTGACATTCCAGATATATAGAAAGGGATGCAGACACATTAGATCTTCAAAGAAATCCTAGGGAAAATTGGACAACATAACGGTTGTGAATGCTCAAAAATGAGACATCCTGCAAAACATTTAGGTGGCACGACACCTTATCATCACAATCTCAAGATTCCGCTCATACTAACAAGCTACACAAAAGACACTCGAAGATTGGAATGCGAATCAGATCAACCAATTCTATAAATCTATAGAATAGAACTCGGGATCCTTGTAGATAGGTAAGAATCCCAGTTCTTAATCCCCGTAGAAAAGAAGAGGTAACTCAGAATCAGAATAACATGGGGAAATGAGTACAAAGAGCCTTACAACCCCTTCCACAATCAATTCCCTTACATAAGTAAAGAGTTCCTAGACTCAACATCGACCAGTTTGGCTTAGTAATCCTACATTCAGTCAAGCTCTCATACCAACGTTGTCGGGACCCCGATCCTAAGCCATCCAGATCTAGCCTGTAACACATCATATAGCTTTGCGGCCTCACGCATGGTACACGGCTGCCACCTTATCTTGGCCAGACCATTTGTGTCTTTTGGCTCACGTACATGAATATGTCGCTAGCATCCATATGTCAAGAACCCGGGTCGACATGACTAGTTATATACCCAAGTGGCACAACCGTACAGGGACGGTCATACATAACCCTCGAATGCAGGTGTTGGTCATCAGCTTGTGTAGACGAGTTGTAGCAAGCTACAAGGACTCCATTACACCGCGTGACATTTCCCTGTAGGGATAGACACAACAACAAAGAAGGATACATGCTGGTCAATCAATGTGTCCGGAGCAGTAGAAAGCTACCAAGTCTCAGTGGAAGCACAGAGAGGCATTTCCTCATAAAGAAGGCCACTATAGGCATACAACAAGGTGTTGAATCCCACAGATACAAGGCATTCCAAAGCATTCACACAATATGCACGGTATGTGCAGATACAACATTGCATCACAACATAACTCTACGACTCAAGTATTTATTAGAGACTCATAAGAGTCAACATAGTGTGATACTACAAAGAGGGATCACAAGACCCGACACTCAAGTCATACAATAAGCAAGTGGAAGCATAACATGTTTGGGTACAGACATCTAGAAAGTAAAAGGCTGAGAAAGCATGTCTATCTACAAGACCCTCCATAGGGACCAGACCTTTGTCTAGGATTCCCAAGCTACTCGGGCAACATCGATCTTATCATCGAGAACATTAGCAAGACTGGAGTCTCCTCTGCAAAACTTAAATTAAGCAACAATGAGTACAGAGGTACTCAGCAAGACTTACATAATAACTAACTACACATGCATCAGTATCAATAAGGGGTTGTGGGGTTTAATGCAGCAAGCGAGGTTTGACTTACTGGATATTGTGTACTACGACTACAAGCAGTTTAATAATGTGAGAGAATGCACATGAGTCCACTAGCTAGTCACCACAACAATACACCACTATGGATCCACTCTCGTCTCCCTACAAGAAGGCCATCCATAGCACTCACACTTATCTTGCACATTTTACAATATCCACTTCAAGTTGTCTATGACTATCCACTTCAAGTTGTCTATGACCATATACGTGTCCAAGTAGTCCATATCCACGGATGTGGCTATGCGAATAGATGATTACCCTGCAGGGGTGTACTTCTTCACACACACTCTCACCACTTATCACCATATGCACGTCATGCATCTCGGCAACCTTCAATCGAAAGCACTGGCGTGGGAATCGACAACAACCTGACTAACCACAGAAGACTCTAGTCCAGGTTTATCGCCTATTTGAGAGTGAACCCGAAAGGAAGTCCGGCCGAAGTTTCCTCTACGACCCCAAATGTTGTGTACAGGGTTCCCAAGCCCACCTCGACGGATGGTACTATGCTTGGTACACCAGGCCACGATGCGTAGTTTGTCCCAAGCCCACCTCTACGGGGTGCCACTTCTTAGACTGCTAACATGACTTACAAACACCAAAAACTAGTTGCAACTCCTGGA
Source organism: Hordeum vulgare subsp. vulgare (assembly GCF_904849725.1). Taxonomy (NCBI): domain Eukaryota; kingdom Viridiplantae; phylum Streptophyta; class Magnoliopsida; order Poales; family Poaceae; genus Hordeum; species Hordeum vulgare. The sequence goes on along the minus strand of NC_058524.1, from coordinate 221,846,206 downwards.
CAGAGGTCTAGGCGATTAATCAGTCGAGAGAGTTAATTAAGGATCCGAATGTGCGGTAGTAGCTAGTCTTGGATAGCATACATAGGAATCAGTTCTTAAGGACGATCTCAATGAGACAACCCACCATGTACTCCTACATGGCCTCCCACCGCTACCTTTACTAAACCGGGTTCACACACTTAGCTATCATCATTAGAACATGATGACCTTCATTCCAAACCATCACCGAGATGGATCAGACCTGACACGACTCTAAGCATAGCAATCATGTTAGGGAAATGGCATATCATGGCTCAAGCATCTACCAAGTATGTTAGTTTGCTTGGTTCAGCTATTTACTGTGACAATGACAGGTCATGCAGAGGAATGGGTTCAACTACCATAACAGTAATACTTGAAGCGTATTGTTCTAATGCAATAACCGAGAGCAAAAGTGAGAGAGTGGGATTGTATCGGAATGCTTAAGGGGGTTTGCTTGCCTGATAAAACGTTAACACATTACTGCTCCTCAGATGGATATTCAATCGTACCCTCCGGAGCAGTACCTAACACAAAGAAACAACCATCAAAGGGGAACAAATCAATACACATCAAATGCAACAATATTATGCATGAATATGACAAGGCAATATGATGTGGTTTGGCCTAATGCACCTAGCAAGAGATTTGAATAAAGTAGGTTTGAACCCAAGGTTCAAATTAAACTCCATATGTGAGGTTACATAATGCATTTTGAACAAAATATTCGAATACTCCTATTTAGGTTGCTCTATCATGCATGAAAATTGTACATATGGATTCTTTCAATTTTTCTGATAATTTTTCATACATAATTTATTTCATTTGGAGTTACTGTTGAATTTCTATGAATTTTACAAGTTTTAGCAATTTCTGGAATTAATTAGAATCCATAAATGCATTTATTGTGTCAGACATACAACAACATGACATCACCCGGTCAACTAAACATTTTTGGTCAAATCTGACTGGTGGGGCCAACCGCTCATTGACCTGGGGCTAAGCAGGGTTAATCCCCGTGCTGACCACAGGTTTGACCATAGTTGGGCGTGTTGTCAGTCTGTGGGGAGGTAGTTAGGCACGGGGCTTAGTGCTAATGATGGGCCACGGTGGTTTGCCATCGAAGTTGCTCCTCCGGCCATCGTTTGGTGCACGGGGCGACACATTTGGAAGCAGGGAGCGAGCCGCTTCCATTCCCGCAGGTGGGATGACGCGAGGTGGCCCATAACATCGCCAGCGACGACGGCTACGACGGCTGATGCTGGGCTAGGACAGGCTTGTGGCTAGGGGCATAGGGATGAGGAGCTAGTGGTCGGGGAAGCTTCTACGGGCCCTTACGAGCATGCCGGAGTGCTCAAACGGGCAGGGTAGGGGTTGTGGCCATGACAGCCATGTCGCTGGCGGCAAGAGCTTTCGGGCTCCGGCGGCTAGCGGGGTTATGGGAAGGTATCGACGATGAAACTAGGGGGAAAACGAGAAGGGGCTCACTACGATTCGAGGAGCAGCGTGTCGAGGCCAGGGAGGGCTTGGAGCACGTGAATCATCTGACGAAGGCCATCGGTACCGAGGACATACGAGAGATCGATGGAGGCGATGTGGTTCTTTTGCGCTCACGTAGCTCGCTGAAGGGGATGACGGTGTCGTGGCAATCCAGAGGGACACAACGAGCGGGCTCGGAGGTGGCTGGGGCTACGCTATTAGCGGCGAACGCCCATGGAGCTTCGGTTGCGGGCGAGAGAAAGAAGCCAGAGGGGGAGGAGGAGATGGTGATGGAGGAGAAGGAAAGAGGGGCACGGGCGAGGCATCGTGCTGACGCTCTCTACAACCTCCAGCGGCGAGTAGGCATGCAAGAGTTGTTCAGGCGCGCGCCGGCGTGCCTCAGCCGCATGCCCGAATCCTCATGGCAAGAGGTTGGGGGTGACTGGCAGCTGGGCTGCTGGGCCAGCCCCCTCCCGGGCCTCACGTAAGCTCTTCTTCCTCTTTTTTATTTGTTTTGTTTTTCTATTATTTTGCAATTTGTTTTAGTTTATCAAACCAAATTAATTTAGTTCCTTCAGAAAATTAATAAATGGATAGATACAAAATATCCAAAGCCACATAGAAAATTCCTGAATTATTGGAGCTATAGAAATATTTATAGCATTTTATAACTCCAATTCAAGTATTTGTTGGGTTAATTCAATAAGCAAAAATGGCATGGAAAAATATAATTCATCACTAATTGATGTTTCCGCATTTTTCCGAAGATGATGAACATTTTTGAAGAGCCATTCGTGTTCATTTAAAATCATTTTAGGTAAGCCTATTTAAATTCAAATAGTGCTAGGGTTTTGATCATCCCCATTTCAGTTTGAAAGAAAATTTTAACATGATGCAATCACAAACATGAACCTTAGTGCATGCTAAAAGTAGGGATGTGACAATATTAATGATAAATGGACTCGATATGAGTAAACTCTATCTAAGGAGCGTCCCATTTGCTTGGAGGGTGATGGATTTAATGCTAAAACTAAAAAAGTGGGTTTGGAGAGGTGAAAACTTTAACTAGTGATGTGCCCACTATTTTGTATTACAAGGACTTTAATTATGATAATTGATATTTGGAAAAATGTATTTCCTTGCTGCAATCCATTATTAGCTCACCCAATGCTTATGAACAAAACAAAGCTTTTGCTCAACATATAGTAGAAGCTATGGTAAAAGCTTATGATGAGAAACTTGAGCTTGAAGTTTCTATTCCTAGAAATTTTCAAGATGAGTGGGAACCTACTATCAAAATTAAGATAAATAAATATGAATGCAATGCTTTGTGTGACCTTGGTGCTAGTGTTTCGACTATACCTAAATCCTTATGTGATGTGCTTGGTCTCACTAATATTGAAGAGCGTTCCCTAAACTTGCATCTTGCGGATGCTACCATTAAGAAACCCTTAGGTAGAATAAATGATGTGATGATAATTGCAAATAAAAATTATGTGCCTATATAGTTCATTGTTATTGATATTGATTGCAATCCTACTTGTCCAATCATACTTGGAAGACCCTTCTTACGAACTATAGGTGCAATCTTGACATGAAAGAGGGAAACATAAGGTTCCAATTTCCAATAAATAAAGGAATAGAGTACTTCCCTAGAAATATAATTAGACCACCTTATGAATCAATCGTGAGAGCCACTTATGGGTGGAGTGTCAAAGATGACAACACTTGAAACTATGCAATATGCCTAGCTAAGGGCGTAAAACAATAGCGCTTGTTGAGAGGCAACCCAATAGTTATCCTTATTTTTGTCTTACTTTATGTTTGTTTGTGATAACATGATTATTTCCTCTGTAATGATTGTGTTTTTATGTTTTAATTAGTGTTCGTGCCAAGTAAATCCTTTGGGATGATTTGTATGATGGGTAGAATTGATATGGTGCAAAAACAGAAACTTTAACATCGAGTGCATAATTTCTCTGATTTTATTGGCATGTCTTTTTAAGCTGAATATTTTGCACAGTATTTATGTACAAATTCTTCAGGTCTTCATAATTTTACATAATTTTTGGAGTTACATAAGTATATGTTCATTACAGATTACTACACATTGTTCTGTTTTAGTCAGATTTTGTTTTTGCTTGTTTTGATGATGCTATGGATTTTATTGGGGGTATAAGCCGTGGAGAAGTTAGAATACAATACCTTATGATAAAACAAAATAAGAATCAGCTTATAATAGTGCTTGAAAGTATTTGATATGTTGCTTATACTAACGGATCTCACGAAGTTTTGTTGAGTTTTATGTGATTGAAGTTTTCAAGTTTTGGTTATTATCCCGATGGACAAAGGAATGAGGAGGAGCAAAAGCCTAATATTGGGGATTACCAAGTCACTCCAAGGTAATATTCTAGGAATACTCAAGCGTCTAATCTTGGGGATGCCCCAGAAGGCATCCCCTCTTTTCGTCTGAATCCATCGAAATGTAACTTGGAGCTACATTTTTATTCATCACATGATATGAGTTTTGCTTGGAGCGTCATTTGATTTTTTTGCTTTTACTTTCAGTTTTCCACAATCATTTTTTGACGGGCAAACCTATTTTATAGATATACACCATCATCATAATTTGTTAGAATGCTCTATGTGCTTCACTTATACATTTTGAGTTTAGAAGTTGCTCTAGCACTTCACTTATATCTTTTTGAGCACGGTGGTGTGTAGAATTTATAGAAATATGATGCTCTCGTTCTTCACTTATATTTGTTTGAGAGTTAAGGAAATAGTGATGGTAATTTGCATGGCTCATAAGACTAGATAAAAAATAATAGATGTTCATTGAGTGATAATTAAAACCATCATGTAGCACATATAGAGAAATTATGGCTAATGATATTGATGTGGTGATATGAAAAAGGTGTGCGTGCATTATCATTAATTCATAGAGGTTTCGATATTAAGAGTTGTTAAACTTCTTTTTCATATAAAAAATTAAAAGGGCATGGTGATGATGTGTGAGCATTTCTATTCCTCGTTGAAATCCTAGTGTTGTTTTGTGTCGGAGTCGCGCGATGGTTAATTCCTACCAACTCTCTCTCTCTCTCTCGGGGCATGCGAGTAGTACTTTGATTTGTGATAAAAACTAATAAAACTTTGCAATGAGTATATGAGTTCTTCATGACTAATATGACACCATGGACATACGCAATCTCACCTGCTCATATTTGCTAGACTCTTCGATACCGTGCATCGCCCGTTCTCAGGTCGAGGATCGGTGCAACTTTTGCTGGTGCATCCAAACCCCATGACATGACATGCTCAATTGCACATAAGACTTCTTATATACTCCGCAAAACATCCGCCATACTTACCTATCATGGCATTTACATAGCCATTCTGAGATATATTTCCATGCAAATGCCATCATCACTTCACATGACTAGTTTGTTCATCATCATAATGCTTTGCATGATCATATAGAGCTGACATAGTATTTGTGGAAAAGCCAACGCTCATCATAATTTTGATACACGTCGCGCTAGATCTTTGCACATCCTTGTACACTACGAGAGGCATTCATACAGAGTCATATCGTCCTATCAGTTTTCATATTGAGTTGTAAGTAAATAAAAGTGTGATGATCATCATTATTAGAGCATTGTACGAGTGAGGAAATAAAAATGGGGGTGGCCAAATGAGCCCACCATAATAAAAAAATGAATAAAAATGAAAAAACAAATGAGAGGAAAAGAGAGAAGGGACTTTGCTACTATCCTTTACTACACTTGTGCCTCAAAGTGGCACCTTGTTCTTCATATAGAGAGTCTCATGTTCTACAATTCATATGCTATTGGGAATCACTTTTTCATAAACTTGGCTTGTATATTCCAATGAGAGACTTCCTCAAATGCCCGAGGTCTTCATGAGCAAGCAAGTTGAATGCACAGCTCACTTAGCTTCAGTGTAGCTTTCATACACTTATAGCTCTAGTGCATCATTTGCATGGCAATCCCTACTACTTGCATCAATATCTATCGACGGGCATCTCCATAGCCCGTTGGTATGCCTAGTTGATGTGAGACTATCTTATCCATCTTTACCCCTTTGAAACCTACCACCATATTCTATTCCACCTATATGATATGTCCACTGGTTCACACTCATGTATTGCGTGAAGAATAAAAGGTTGATGCATATTGAAAAAGTAAGATCCAATTGCCTGACTTGGACATCGTGGTGCTTGACATTCATAATAATGTGGTGAAGATGGAGCCATGCCTTGCTAATATAATAAGATGAATGGGGTAAAATAATCTTTGAGGATCGTATACTTTGAAAGATTAATGATTTTGCTGCTTATACATATAAGTATTGTTGTGTTAATACTTGTTAAATCATCGCCTCTCAATGACATGCATAATGTAACATTATGGGTAGCATGTCACATCAAAAATTCTGTTTTTATCATTTACCTACTCGAGAACGGGCATGAATTAAGCCCGGGGATGCTGGATACATTTCCAACATATCTATAATTTTTATTGTTCCAAGATGATATATTATTATTTTAAAATACTTTTGGGGTACTTATTTACCAATTTATATTATTTTTGAGCACTAACCTATTGGCCCACTGCCCAATGTCAGTTGATGTTTTCTGCATGTTTTTCACTTTTCAGGTTTCCCATACCAAACGAAGTCTAGTTGACCTGAATTTTTTTGGAGATTTTTTCTAGACCAAAAGAAGATCAGCAAGCATCGGAGGAAGTCTAGGGGACACACGAGGGCCCCACAAGCCTACCCTATGTGGCCTAGGGGGACACCCTGTTGGCTTGTGGGCCCCTCAAGGCCCTCTCGACTCTGTTCTCTCGCTTATAAATTCTCAGATACCCTAAAAACCCCAGAAGCAGATCCAAAACACTTTTTACGCTGCCGCAAGTCTTAGTTCCAACGAGAGGCCATCTGGAGCTCTGTGCTGGCACCCTGCGAGAGGGGGGATCGATCATGGAGGGATTCTTCATCAACCTTGCCGCCCTCATGAGGACGTGTGAGTAGTTCACCACACACCTACATGTCCATAGCTAGTGCATCTCTCTCTCTCTCTCTCTCTTGATCTTTAATACAATGATCATCGCATGTTCGCTTTGATCCACATGATGTAATTCCTTTTGTGCTATGTGTTTGTTGGGAACCGATGAATTGTGGGTTTATGTTCAGATTATTGATGATAAATACTTGAGTCTTCTCTGAATACTTATATGATTCTTATGTGCTTGATTGTGATAGCTTGGTAATTCTCTCTGATCTATTGAAATAGTTTGGCTAACTAGATCGACATTTCTTCGATGAGAGAGGTGCATTGTAGTAGGTTCAACCTGACAAATTTCTATATCCTAGTTGCAGAAGGGGACACAATGCGTGTTTGTGTTGCTGCTACTAAGGATAAAGCGATGGGGTTTATTCATATTGCTTGAGTTTACTTTGTCTACATCATGTCATTGTTCTCCATGCATTACTCTACTTTACTTAATACTCTAGATGCATGCTCGATAGCGGTCGATGAGTGGAGTAATAGTAATAGGTGCAGGACGTGATGCCTATATACACATGATCATTTTTGGGAGTGTCGCATAACTATCCGCTTTTCTATCAATTGCCCAACAGTAATTTGTTTACCCACCGTATGCTATTTTTCATAAGAGATGCCATTAGGCAAACTATGGCCCTTGGGTCTACTCACGACATATTTACAAAACCTTCAATACCTTGCTGCCATATCCTTTTTTATTTTATCTTGCTATCTACAATTATGTACACACCTCACCCGCTTGCAAATAACAAGTACAAGGGGATTGACAACCCTCTTGCCCGTGTTGGGTGCAAGTTATTTGTTCTTTTGTGTGCAGCCGCTGAAGACGGTTGTGGTTGATACTCCTATTGGTTCGATAAACCTTGGTTTCATAACTGAGGGAAATACTTACCCACATTATGCTGCAATAACCCGTTACTCTTCACGGAAAACCCAATGCAGATCACAAGTATCACTGTACTACTCTGCTGTAAATTTATTGGCCATTAATTTTTGTCATCGCACTGCTGGATAACAATATGGAGAGCTCTTAGTAATTATGAAAATAAAATCTTGTTATTTATGCACACATCTTTGGGCACCAGTTAATCCATGTGTTAATGTCGTTGTTTTGTTTTTAATTACCCTTCATGTGGTGCAGATGGAACAATCTGATTGGATGAAGAATCGGAGAAGCTCAGATTTTATCAATGGGGTGACGGAGTTCATCAATTTGGCTGATAGTACATAGAGAAGAGAATTTGTAATGATGATTACATCCTGTGTTCATGCAGTCGTTGTGACAATACAGAGTCACATAAAGTTACAGCTGTCGAGTTCCACTTAGTCATTCGGGGATTCATGGATGGATATACATGTTGAACCAGACACAGTAAAGAGGAGGTCATGGATGAGTATACCCAGGGCTGTGAGATGCCAAATCCCGGCCAGAGTCACATGGATGTTGAATCTAACATTGGGGCTGAGGCGTCAAGCTACCAATGGAACACCGAAAATCCAAAAACCCCACTGGAAAAACCAATACAGCGATGCAGACAACATCGACGACCTTGATATGCTAGATTTTGCTGCTATGATTTCAGATTTCAAGGTCCATCAAACATATATGATTGGGTACAAGGATCTGCCAACCATTGATGCGGACTCCAACAAAGATTTGTATCTAGGTTGTGAAAATAACTATTCCAAGTTGAGTGCCACACTAGCACTTCTCAGATTTGAACATCAAACATTCTATCAAACAAGGGCTTCATAGAGTTGTTAGGTCTTCTCAAAGAAATTCTTCCAAAAGATAATGTGCTCTCCAAAAGCACGAATGAAGTGAAGACAATTGTTTGCCCATTAGAACTTGAAGTACACAAGATACACGCTTGTGTGAATGATTATATATTGTACCATGGTGAGCAGTACAAAGATTTGCATGCATGTCCCACATGCAATCATGCGCGATACAAGCATACGAGAGCAAAGGACAAGTACGAATTGGACGATGAGATCAAGACAGGAATCCCTTTCAAGGTTGTTTGGTAGTTTCCTTTAATTCCAAGGTTGAGGTATTTGTTTGCAAGCCCTAGAGAGGCAAAGAGGTTGCAGTGGCATAATGATAAGTGAACTACGGATAAATATATGAGGCACCCGAAAGATGGGGATTAGTGGGAATTAATCAACAACAAGCTTGAATACTTTGCCAAGGATCCTATAAGTATAAGGCCCGGGGAGTGTTCTAACGGGATGAATCCTTTTGGCGATATGAGCACCAAACATTTCACATGGCCGGTGCTTCTATGCATATATAACCTTTCTCCTTGGTTGTGTATGAAGAAAAACTACATCATGCTATCAATGATTATCTGTAAGTGCATCTAGTGCCCCTTAGTGATTTTGGTGTATTGAAGACTTATAGGTTAAGGGACTAATATGTTTGTGAGTGTACACAGGCTCTATAAGTCGCTAAGGAGTTTGATATATTCGAATAATGTCGACCCCTAAAAATGAATGTCCTAAACTGAGGACTTTGATACTTTCCTGAAGATTTTGAAAGCGACAAATTTGGTGTGTCCTTGAAGATATTGATGTGAGGATTATGAAGCGTGAAGATTTTTGTTTTCTTAATTTCATTTCCTTTCTTTTGAGTCCTAGGAACACTGTATTGTTAAAGGGGGTCGAGGTAATACTAAGGAAAATTTTCCAAGTGATGCTCATCTCAAAGCCTACATATAACCAATCCTTCAAGTGAAGCCTTTGGAAATCTCTTGCATTTCAGTAATTTTCTTCAGTACCACAAACGAAGTTCTTCTCGTCTCTGAAGAAATTGCTGTGGGTTAGGAGTTAGGATTTCGCCAGTGCGAATTGCCTACAAGTGAGGAGCATGACAGATCTGAGGATTTTCATAGTTCAAAAATTCCGACCGTTGTTGTGCCTTGTGCCAGCAATCCCCAAAACCATATCCACATAATGGTCATATCATTGGGGGCATTTATGTCATATCATGTCGAGATTGCTCCTTGGCTATAACTAGCCGCCCCCTATAACCACTAGCCGGCTGGCTGCTGTGAGAGAAAACTTGGCACTTGTCATCTGAGAGCATCCCATCCTTTGAGGTCTTTGAATGAAAATCATCAGCGGGGAAAAACCCCCAAACCCAAACAAAAACCAAAAACCCAAAGTGATTGAGCATCACTGAAGAGATTGTTCTTGTGTGGAATGGATGCTTGTTACCCTTGAAGACTGTGTATCTTCCAGACGGTTAGGCGTCAATGGTCTATAGCATCCAGCAGTAAATTGTGGATTGCCAGGTGACCGAGTTTGTGACGGTTTGGAAGTCTGCCCTGAAGACTTACCATGAGTGTTGGGTGAGGTATGTGTGACCTTAGCTCAAGGAGAATATTGTAAGGAATGTGTGTCTTCAGACTGTGTGTCCTTTGGTTTAAATACCAAGCCGCTCCAAACCCTACGTATGACTGTCACAACAGTTGGAACTGGGTCATCAAATCACTATCTTCGTCGAGTTCCTGGTTCTATTTCCTCAACTCATCTATTTCCTCATGTAACAGTCAATGAAATTGATCGTTACTATTTGAACACTTTGACTTAAGACTTCCTCAATTTCCTCATCTCAATTCTTCAGTCACCTTGTTCTTCACGTTCTTATCATGTTTACCTGTTGCCCGTGCTTTGTTTATGTTTCATTTAATCACGATGAATATGTTGCTACTATGTTTCACATGCACTTGTGTATTTATTTTTCTCCTTGTATTTCGTCACTTAGCAATTTCCTCAACGAGTAATTCCTCAGTGACGAATTTGTAAAAGTTGCCTATTCAACACCCCTCTAGTCGATATAACACACTTTAAATTGGTATCATATCAAGGTACTCCCTTGTTCTGTGTGATTTTGGTTTAACCACGTGGAGTTTTAGTAATGTCAACTGTGGGTATGATCAAGGTATCTGTGGGTTGTCTTACCTTTGAAGGGACATACTACCCCTACTGGAAGAACAAGACGCACATGCATCTTGAAGCAATTGACAACGATATCTTGTATGTTGTGGAAAATGGTGTTCCCTCAATCACCATACCCATCAACGCTCCTGATGTGAAGAGATTCAAGCAACTCAACTCTCAAGCAAAGAATATCATATGTGGCCATCTAAGCAAAGGTCAGTATGACAACGTTAGTGCTTTGGGATCCGTAAAGCTCGTCTAGGACAGGTTTTCCAAGGTCAATGAAGGAATATCAACTCAACGCGACTCTCAGGTTGATGTTCTTCGCAATCTCTTCAATCGCTTAAAAAGACTCAACAACAAAAATGTTCAGCAAACTTTCAATCACCTCACTAATATGTCCAATTAGCTCCAAGCTCTTGGTGCCACTCACATCACCGATCATGAGGTGGTAAAGAAATTACTGAGATCTCTTGATTCCTCATTTAATACACTTGCTTTGTTGATTCAAGAGCGTGGAGACTACAAGTCACTAGACCCTATAGATATTATTGAGAGACTCAATACTCATGAATTCCAACAATATGAGGAAATAGTTCTCTATGGACCAAGCTATGAAGATCTCGTGCACTGAAGGCAAAGGCAATTTCCTCATCTCAAGAAGAAGAATCTGATTGCAGTCTTGGTGTGTTGGGACTCCGATGCTAAGTCATAAGAACCCATCCGGTAACACAACACATAACTTTGTGGCAAGCATGGTTACCTCCACGGCTACCAATTTGCCTAGGCCGAGACCGTTTCCGTTTTTTGGCTCACGTATGTGTATATGTCGCCAACATTCGAACGACAGAGAACGTGGGTTGACGTGACTAGTTATAAACCCAAGTGGCACATCCATATAGGGACATGCATACATAACCCAGCAAGGCAGGTGTCGGTCATCAGCATGCGTAGATGAGTCGTAGCAAGCTACAGGGACTCCATTACACCGCGTGACATTTCCCCGAAGGAACAAACACATCACCAAAGAAGGATACATGCCGGTCAATCAATGTGTCCGGAGCAGTAGCAAGCTACCAAGGCTCGGTGGAAGCACAAAAAGGCATTTCCCTGTAAAGAGTACTACTAAAGGCACACAACTAGGTGTTGAATCCCACACATACAATGCATTTCAAAACATACACACAATATGTACGATATGTGTAGATAGAACAGGCATCACAACATAACTCTATGACTCAAGCATTTATTAAAGAATCATAAGAGTCAACATAGTGTGATATTTCAAACAGGGGTCACATGACACAACACCGAAGTCATAAAAGCATCAAGCGGAAGAAAAACATTTCTGGGTACAGACATCAACTTAAAATGGGTGGAGGAGCGTGAAAAGCTACAACGACCCTACCAAAGGAGCCAGACCTCCGTCTGGGATTCCCAAGCTATTTTGATCAACGTCAAACTCTTCGTGTAGAACGAATAGTGAGACTAATGTCTCCTCTGCAAAAAACATAATTACGCAACCGTGAGTATAAAGGTACTCAGCAAGACTTACATTAGAACTATCTACGTATGCATCAGTATCAATGAAGGGGTTGTGGAGTTCAATTGCAGCAAGCCAGCTTTGACTCTTGGCTAACCTGTACTACCACTACATGTACTTTCTTTGAGGTGGGATAACGCAGACGAGTCCACATATTCACCAATCAATACACCACTATGGATCCACTCCCACCTCCCTACGAGAAGGCCATCCATAGCACCCACACTAATCATGCGTATTTTAGAGTATCCATTCCAATTTGTCTATGTACCACGTAATGTTTCCAAGTAGTCCAAATCTGAGAACGGGGCTATTCGAACAGATTAATTCACCCTGTAGGGGTATACTTCTTCACACACGCTCTCACCACTTATCACCATATGCACGTCATGCATCTCGACAACCTTCTAGCGGAAGCACTGGCGAGGGTGTCGGCCACGACCGTTAACCACACAAGATCCTAGTCCAGGTTTATCGCCTATTTGAGACTAAACCCGCAAGGAAGTCCGACCGAAGTTTCCTTAACGGCCTCAAACGATGTGCGTAGAGTTCCCAAGCCCACCATCCGGGTGCCACTTGGTACACCGTGCCACTGTGTATCTACCGCGCTGAAGCCTACCTCGTCGGGCAAAGCTAAACACGGCCGCCTACACTTGTCCTACAAACACCAGAAACTAGTTGCAACTCCTGGACATAGACCTAGGCAATTAATAAGCCGAGAGGGGTCGAGTTACCGGAACTCAATGTGTGGTAGTATCTTATCTTAGATAACATACACAGAACTCAGTTCTTAAGGACGGTCCCAATGAGACAACCCACCATGTACTCCTATTGGCCTCTCATCGCTAGCTTTACCAAATCAGATTGACACCTTTAATCTCACACTACAGGACATGGATACAACCATTCCGATTCATCGTCCAGATGGATCAGACCCAACACAATTCTAAGCATAGCAGGCACAGTAAGCAAGCATGGATGAGTAGGCACATCAAGGCTCAGGCAGTTACTACTCATGCTAAGTGGTTTCAACTATTTACCATGGCAAAAACAGGTCATGCAGAGGAATGGGTTCAACTACCGAGAACAAATAACAGTTGAATCGATGTTGTCCTAATGCAGTAAGAGAGAGCAGGAGCGAGAGAGTGGGAATGTATCGGAATGCTCAAGGGGTTTGTTTGCGTGATAGTCTGAAGATAGCAATGAGTCTTCATCAATGTCAATGATCATATCATCGGAACCATCGTCTACCGAGAGGGAATAGCACTGACAAACAGAAAAATAATAACATTTACTTCACGGAAATGCAACACTATGATGCATGACCATGACATGGCAATATGCTGTTGATTGAGCTAATGCATCTAGCATCAAGGTTAAATGAAGTTAGTTTGAACCAATGGTTCAAATTCAAACTCCATATGTGATTAATTAAATGGCATCTATTTGGTTTGTCCTAAACAAAGGACATAAGTTGTTCTAACATGCATGAAAATGTCATAAACATATTCCTTGCATTTTTCTGATAATTTTTCATGTATAATTTATCTTCATCCGACTTATAGTCTATTTTCTATGATTTTTAGAAATTTTCACCTAATTCTGGAATTTTATTAATCAAAGAATACCAATTATTGCACCAGCATGCCATCAGCAAGTCAAAATGGCCGTTGCTGGTTAAACCTGACCAGTGGGGTTCACTCGTCAGTGCCTTAGACTCAAATGAAGTTAAAAATTAAGCTAATTAGTTAATTAACAATGCTAGGCCCACTAGTTAGTGACTGATTAGGTTAATTAATTTTATTTAATTATTTATTTTGATAACTAATTAACCTGGAGGATGGCCCCACATGTCATCGACCTAGGGAGGTCAAACCCCTGGTAGATGGGGTCAAACCCACCGGCGGCAAGCCGCCGACAGCTCGAGAGACGACAGAGGAGGTCGAGATTCCTCCTCCGGCGACCAAACGGATGGCAGAGATCACGATTAGAACGACCACTCGTCCGCGCACCTAATGGAGCAAGCTAGAGGGGCTGGGGTGGCCGGAATCAACATCGGCAATGAGCTCGGCAGCTGCCGGAGCTAGGGCCTCATCGAGATCGACGTTGCAGCGCGCGAAAGAGCTGGGGCTAAGCACCTACGACATCTACACGACGTAGCGACGCCATTGGTCGCCTCTGTGACAGGAGGTGGAAGACAACGGCGTGGCGACGATTTGGGGGCTCTTGGCGTCGATTCTTATCGCGTGGAGCTTCAGGGAGTCATGGCGGAGCTTTAGAGCGTCTCAAGGATGAGAGAGGATGATGGGAGAGGGCTAGCAACGGCGAGCTCCTTCGATGGTCATGGCGGTAGAGATGGGAGAATGGAGAGGAGTGAATGAGGAGAGGTAGGGGCGATGGGGACGTCTCGTGGGGTCTATCCCCTCGCCAGCACGATGGGGAGGGACAGGCATGCACGCAGCTGCGTGCCATGAGCACGACGAGTGGCGGCCACCTCCTCCTCTTCCTACTAGCAGAGGTAGAATACGAGAGGAGAGGTAGGTGGGCTGGGCATGAGCGCCAGGTAAGCTCTCTCCTCTTTTTTTCTTTTTATTCTTTTCTGTTTTCTAATTCTGACATTTTTTTTAATTTGTTTGGACTCCAAACTTATTCCAAAAACACTGAAATTAATTGTAGGGATTTATTTGGACTCCAAACTTATTCCAAAAACACTGAAATTAATTGTAGGGATTTATTTGGATTATTTCCAAGTTCCACAAAATGTTTCAGCATTTATGAAATACCTTAAGTATTTATAGCCATTTATTTCAACAATTTCACTGCCTTTTTGGAATTAATTTAAATGTCAAAAGTGATGTAAAAATAGAATTCATCCTTGTAATGTTGTTGCCAACATTTAACACAAAAGATGAACATTTTTGAAGGCCATTTTGGGTACACTAAAAAATCACACCATTTGAGTTGTTTTAGTTAGGGTGAGGTGCTATGGTTTTCTCAATCCCCAATTCATTTTTAATGCAAAAGAAAATATGATGCAAACTCTAACTAGGCACCAAGTAATGAAATCCAGGGATGTGACAACCCATCCCCACTCAAAAAAATTATCATCCCAAGATTTAGGCGTAGGGTAAGAGGACTGAGGGGACACTAGCTGTCACAATCTCCATGATCCATTTGCTCTTCTCGAAGATGTTGATTCATTGCATCATGTTGATCTTGACATCTTTGTATTTGAGGTCTTCATCTAACACGACGACAAAAGAACAGGAAGACTCTACAATATTCGAGCTGCTCGAAGATCGAGCAACTCATTATCAACACATAGAATGAGACATAGGAACGCCCCTTGAGATGAGACACACAACACATAACACGGATGAGGAAATGAGACATATAAGAAAGGTTCAATTGGTAGGCAATAATTCCACGCTTAAAAGAGATGGTGACGATGTTTCAAAGTAGCGAGGTGTTAAGTTGCCCTTCATACCATAACGGGGAACA
This sequence comes from Hordeum vulgare subsp. vulgare, assembly GCF_904849725.1. Classification (NCBI taxonomy): domain Eukaryota; kingdom Viridiplantae; phylum Streptophyta; class Magnoliopsida; order Poales; family Poaceae; genus Hordeum; species Hordeum vulgare. Next base: position 221,830,631 of record NC_058524.1, on the reverse strand, counting down.
TTAGAAAGGTGACTTGTAGAGTTATTCCCTTAAGTGGCAAACATAATTACTTTTGATCCAAAGATCATTAAAACTCTTCACACCGGGGTAAGGCAATTCACAATTGATCGTTTGAAAGAATTCCGAAGAATGGCATACTCAGTTTGGAAGGAAACTAGAGTTATAGAGCAACTCGGCAAACAGAAGGCACATTCCAATTGATATCGAGGGTATAACCGAGTGTCTGAGCATGCTCTCAAGAACTTGAGTATTTCCATATTCTTCAAAGTTTACCAATATCCGTGCCAAGATCTTGGTGACACATCATACTACCATGATGAATAATAATGGAGAATGCAGATGCAAAGGAAGACAACACTTTCTCAGATTTCACCTTAGCTATGCCAAGGAAACAAAATATGGATGATCGACCGAGGGACATTTAGCACTCCGCTTCTAATGTTCTCCTTGATGTAATAGGGTAACTCAACTTCTTGGTATCTAGAACATCAAGTAAAGGTCAGACTTCGGGGCTCAAAGGGGGTCCAATGAGGAACAACTTCCAAAATAAGTCATTCAAAGTCCTCATGAGGAAAGGGCTAAGGTTGCTGATGCAAGATATTATAATATTAAGTCTTCCGGTTAGGTGCGTTAGCCACAACATCACTTTACCAGGTTACAGAGAGAATAATATTATAATTCTTGGAAAATGTTCCAACCATCACAACTGCCTGAGATTCAGATCTGATTGGTGATAAGATATTTCAGGCTCAACATGTCTGAAAAGGAAAAGTTTGCAACACAAATCGACGAGATAACATTGCGAGACTCTCAGGAAGTGAACTATGGAAGACAACTCCAAAACATGAGCTGGATTGTAGGACACATGTGAATATACTGTCCAAGACAACGATGACCACATAAAAAGTCTTACAACAAAACACTACCGAGTTCTGGGTGGGAACCATCAGTGCGGATAACGAAGCCATGTGCAAGTCCGTTTGGTACCTTCAGGAATAACATTTAACTTCTTTTGCTTGAACAAGTCAATTAGTGGCTTGGTGTGCTTGGAGATACATATGGAATGGAGATGATCAGTCTATCAAACCATAGAATACTTCGCACGTGCATGACTGACTTGGGATGATTCTGAAGAAAAAAATAACTTTTCTCGAATTCACGGTGGCAACTTGCATCAATTAAACGTGAATGGAGAGGAAGTCACTTCTTACACCTAACATAAACTTCATGTACGAGACATAAAGGTATTGCCTACAAAAGTTTCCAACACTAGCTTAATGTCCAACATAAATCATGGAACAAATGAAAATGTTGCCGATGGACTCAACAACATTTCATCGAGACATCCATATAAATGGATTTCCACAACTATGTGAGCAAGATAATAGCATTGGTCAGATCAAAGAATATAATGGTATATGCTCAAGGAAATCCACGAGTAAGACATCGTTACGAAAATATTTGGTTCTGAGTTTGATTTGATGATAGCCCATACTCAAATCAAAAATTGGACAAGATAATATATACAACAATTGATCACACGAATCAAGCAATGAAATATCATCTTAGTTCAACACTCACACACACGCCACAAAGATATCCCTTTGAAATGAACTAAGTTAGGAAAAGCTTTTATCTTCCAACTCTCCAAGTTGTTGTTTAGCTTAACCTAGTAGCTCAGGGGTATCCAACACGGATTCTTGGAGAAGGGGTGGTTTATAGGAAAACCAACTTGATCACGAACTTAACATAACATTGAGGAAACAACCTGGTAATACTTCCGAGAAGATAATCGGAAAATCACGAACCACCGATATATTATTAATCTCGGGAACCATCTTGCTTTTCAGGGCAATATGATATGATCAAAGAGCGAATGATTGACACAATCCTAACCCATTGATAGAAAAGTGGACCATGAAAAATGGACTAGGTAGCACGGTCAATCTTAGGATGACCATTCAATCACCATCACCATAAGAGTGAAATTATTGTCCATTAACTACCAAACAATGAAATTGCTAGGATTATTGATTTCACACATCATGGTCCACTTGTCGATATTCCGGTTACAACCAACACGGAAACCGAGGGATGAACAATGATAGTGAGAAGTACCACTGTATCAAAAGTTCATAAGAGGGGTGCAATTCTTATGACATTCTTGACAAAAGAGACTAATACTCCAAGATAGAACAGAGCAAAAGCTAGGTTGGTATTTTGACGTGCGGAATACAACTACTTTGACCCAATCCAAGAAATGGATGAGATACTTGAGTTTGCTTCTCCCAGCCATTCTGAACTAGAATGGATCGACAGACCATGAGAACAATAGGCATCAATGACACAAATGCACAACTACTCTTGACTATCCTCTCATAAATGAAGGTCAGAAAACAACTGGATAGGGCCAACTCAAGAGCACATGATTTTTCTAGAGTTGTGGATGCATAGATTAGCATGTCGAACGCATTCAACATAATTCTTCCAGATAACCCATGCAGAAAGGCAGAGTTGGCACAGTCACAATATGGAGTAGAGAACTCATGACGAGCACTCTTGTTGCGATCTTTAGTTCATGAAGAACTTCTGCTAGAGATGGCCCATGGTATTGGAAGAATGGTATACCGCGCACCTCAAGGACTAGAAGAAGGTTACTAATCATCCTAAAGGAACGACAAATTACTATCAACAGAAGTGAGCAGACTGATCCTTGGATTCAAAAACCCAGAAATAGAATACCTACTGACTAAATAATATCACGATATGTTTTCAAAAATGATGGCCAAAATTACCACACTAGAAACACAAAACACATCTAGAATATTGGGTGGTTTTTTGAGGTAACATGGTTTCCTAATGCTTCAACAATACGTCGAGATAATAAAGTACCTCAACACAATAATTGGTGTGCTTTGTCTGGCCAAAAAGACATCGGGAACAGGAGGAAGGAATTTGCAGTTGCATCAGATTTTAAAATCCTTGGATAACTCGAACAGCATAACAGATGCAAGAGCACGAAATATGAGGCAACTTGCATGAAAACTGACAACAAAACTTGGAATTCCTATAAAGACATCGATCCAAGAAGACAACAACTTTCCTATAAGCCTCCAACATAGTAACTCGTCATCCTGATAGATAGATGAGAAAGCCTAATTCTTAAACCCCGTAGAATAAAGAAGAGGGTGACACAGAATAAAAATGACGCAAGGAAAGGAGTAAAAAGAGCCTTACATTCCCTTCCACAAGCAATTCCCTTATATAACTAAAGAGTTGCTAGACACAACATCGACCAGTTTGGCTTGGTTATCCTACATGCAGTCAAACTCTGATACCAATAATGTCGGGACCCCGATCCTAAGTCATAAGAACCCAGCCTGTAACACAACACATCACTTTGCAACCTCACACATGGTTAACTCCACGGCTGCCAACTTACCTGGGCCGGGACCGTTTGCGTCTTTTGGCTCACGTATGTGTATATGTCGCCAGCATTCAGACGACAGAGAACCTGGGTCGACATGTCTACTTATAAACCCAAGTGGCACATCCGTACAGGGACATGCATACATAACCTAACAAACGAGGTGTCAGTCATCTACGTGTGTAGACGAGTCGTAGCAAGCTACACGGACTCCATTACACCGCGTGACATTTCCCCGAAGGGACATCCACAACAACAAAGAAGGATACATGCCGGTTAATAAATGTGTCCGGAGCAGTAGCAAGCTACCAAGGCTTGGTGGAAGCACAAAAAGGCATTTGCCCGTAAAGAGTACTACTAAAGGCGCACAACTAGGTGTCGAATCCCACACATACAATGCATTTCAAAACATACACACAATATGCACGATATGTGTAGATACAACATGGCATCACAACATAACTCTATGACTCAAGCATTTATTAAAGACTCATAAGAGTCAACATAGTGTGATATTAGAAACAAGGGTTACATGACCCAACACTCAAGTCATACAAGCATCAAGCGGAAGCAAAACATTTCTGGGTACAAACATCTACTAAAAATGGGTGTAGGAGCCTATTCCGATCAATGTCAAACTCATCGCGTAGAACCAATAGTGATACTAATATCTCCTCTACCAAAAACATAATTAAGCAACTGTGAGTACAAAGGTACTTAGCAAGACTTACATCAGAACTATGTACATATGCATCGGTATCAATGAAGGGGTTGTGGAGTTCAATTGCACCAAGCCAACTTTGACTCTTGGCTAACCTGTACTACGACTACAAGTACTTTCTTTGAGGTGGGATAGCGCACACGAGTACACATATTCACCAATCAATACACCACTATGGATCCACTCGCGTCTCCCTACGAGAAGGCCATCCATATCACTCACACTTATCTTGCGTATTTTAGAGTATCTATTCCAATTTGTCTATGTACCACGTAATGTTTCCAAGTAGTCCATATCTGAGGACGCGGCTATTCGAATAGATTAATTCACCCTATAGGGGTATACTTCTTCACACACGCTCTCACCACTTATCACCATATGCACGTCATGCATCTCAGCAACCTTCAAGTGGAAGCACTGGCATGGGTGTCGGCCACGACCGTTAACCACACAAGACCTAGTCCAGGTTTATCACCTATTTGAGATTGAACCCGCAAGGAAGTCCAGCCGAAGTTTCCTTAACAGCCTCAAATGATGTGCGCAGGGTTGCCAAGCCCACCATCCGGGTGCCACTTGGTACACCGTGCCACTGTGTATTGATAACCCACAAGTGTAGGGGATCACAACAGTTTTCGAGGGTAGAGTATTCGACCCAAATTTATTGATTCGCTCACAAGGGGAAGTTAAAGAATATTCTCAAGTATTAGCAGTTGAGTTTATAAGATTCAACCACACCTGAAAGATTAGTGTCTGCAAGCAAGGTATCAGTAGCAAAGTAGTATGATAGCAACGGTGTCAGAAAAGGATCTGTTGACGGTAGACTATTTCTAACTTGTTGTATCAATGGCGCCAGTAAATAGCACGTTGACGGGGGACTATTCTTGAGAATAATGCTTCCCAGGATACGGCTCCAGAAAAGTCTTGCAACAGGTAACAACAAAGTAGCAAGTAACAACAGTAGTGATAGCAGTAGGAAGGAACGGCAGTAGTGACAACACCAACAAGTAACAGCAGTAGCAGCAAACTAACGTAGCAAGGTCCAGTAGTAAAAGACTCGTAGGCAGTGGATCGGTGATGGATGAGTATGACAGATGTGATTCATCATGTAACAGCTGTAACAAGGAGAGATATGTGACTAGCTCCCGTTCGTCAATCTAATGTAGGCATGTATTTTGTATGTAGTCATACGTGCTTAGGGAAAAGAACTTGCATGACATCTATTGTCCATCCCTCCAGTGGCAGCGGGGTCCTAATGGAAACTACGGGATATTAAGGTTCTCCTTTTAATAAAGAACTGGACCAACGCATTAACACTTGGTGAATACATGAACTCCTCATACTATGGTCATCTCCGGGAGTGGTTCCGGCTATTGTCACTCCGGGGTTGCCGGGTCATAACACATAGTAGGTGACTACAACTTGCAAGATAGGATCTAAAACACACATATATTGGCGACAACATATAGTTTCAGATCTGAAATCATGGCACTCGGGTCCTAGTGATAAGCATTAAGCATAGCCAAGTAGTAGCAACATCAATCTAGAACATAGTGGATACTAGGGATCTATCCCCGTCAAAACTAACTCGATTACATGATAGATCCCATCCAACTCATCACCGTCCAGCAAGCCTACGACGAGATTACTCACGAACAATGAAGAGCATCATGGAATTGTTGATGGAGGAAGGTTGATGATGACGATGGCGACGATTTCCCCTCTCCGGAGCCCAGAACGGACTCCAGATCTGCCCTCCAGATGGAGAACAGGAGGTGGCAGTGCCTTCGTATCATAAAATGCGATGAAACCTTCTTCCTGATTTTTGTCCGGGCGAGAGGGAACATGTAGAGCTGAGTTTGGGGGTGGTGGTGCCACGTGGGCCCCACAAGCCCTCACGGCGCGACCTAGGGGGTGGCCACGGCCTGTGGGCTTGTGGCCCACTGGCACGCCCCCTCCGCTGGATCTTTGCGTGTGTATTTTTCTTTTATTCCAGAAAAATTCTCCGTCATTTTTCAGGACATTTTGAGAACTTTTATTTCTGCACAAAAACAACACCATGGTAATTCTGCTGAAAACAGCGTCAGTCCGGGTTAGTTCCATTCAAATCATGCAAATTAGAGTCCAAAACAAGGGCAAAAGAGTTCGGAAAAGTAGATACGACGGAGACGTATCAACTCCCCCAAGCTTAAATCCTTGCTTGTCCTCAAGCAATTCAGTTGACAAACTGAAAGAGACAAAAGAAAAACTTTGACGAACTCTGTTTGATCTTGTTGTTGCAACTATGTCTAACTCACAACCAGAATTTCAGCAAGATCACAAGTAAACCACATAAGCAAATGACATCTAGGTCTCACGGTAAACTCATATCAATGGCATAATCAACTAGCCAGCAAATAATAATAAGTCTCAAACGTCAACACTTCAATCAAAACTACATGAAGCAGTACGAATAGATGGTATCTCGCTAGCTCTTTCTGAGACCGCAAAACATAAATGTAGAGCACCATCGAAGACCAAGAGCTGACTAAACATTGTAATTCAAGGCAATGAAGATCCAGTCACAGTCATACTCAACACAGTTAAAAGCAAAGCATAAAATGACAGAGGTGCTCTCTAATTGGTACTTTTGTAAGAGGAGGATGACTCAACAGGAACATAAATAGACAGGCCCTTCGTAGAGGGAAGCATTGATTTGCAGAGGTGCCAGAGCTCAAGCTTTGAAAACAGAGATAATAATTTTGGGTGGCATGCTTTCATTGTCAATGCAATGACTAAGAGTTCTCAACATCTTCCACGCTACACATGCTATAGGCGGTTCCCAAACAGAAAAGTAAAGTTTTGAATCCCCCACCACCAATCAATCACACTCCACGGCTAGTCGAATCCTCGGGTACCGTCCATACCAACATCAATCCTGGGGGAGTTTTGTTTGTAATTATCTTTTCGCTTTGAGCATGGAACTGGGAATTCCAATTACCGGCCCCTTTCTCGTGGATGATAGTGAATAAACACATATCGAGGATAACACGCCTAGCATGGAAGATACCAATAGCCCCCTGTCACCACATGAGCGGTTCGGGCATGCAAAACCGATTAATTCTTGAATGTTTAGAGAGTGGCACATGCAAATTTACTTGGAACGGCAGGTAGATACCGCACATAGGTAGGTATGGTGGACTCATATGGAACAACTTTGGGTTGATGGGAGTGGATGCACAAGCAGTATTCCCGCTTAGTACAAGTGAAGGCTAGCAAAAGACTGGGAGGCGACCAACTAGAGAGCGATAACAGTCATCAAAATGCATTGAGATTAACTAACATTGAATGCAAGCATGAGTAGGAAATAAATCACCATGAACATGAATATCATAGAGGCTATGTTGATTTTGTTTAAACTACATGCGCGAACATGCGCCAAGTCAAGCCACTTGAATCATTCAAAGGAGGATACCGTCCTATCATACTACACCACAGTCATCTCAACATTCATGTGGGCATCCAAGACAAACCATTATAAGCTCCTAGCTAAGTAAGCATGGCATACGCAACTATGATCTCTAAGTTGTCATTGCAAACATGTTTCTCTCACAACAAAGCTGAATCAGGCATGATGAGCTAGTCATATTTACAAAAACAAAATAGATCGAGTTCATACCAGCTTTTCCAAGCTCAGTCACTTCATCATATATCGTCATTATTGCCTTTCACTTGCACGACCGAACGGTGTGAACAATATTAAGCGTGCTCGTGCATTGGACTAAAGCTAGAATCTGTAGGCAAACACAAAGGAGAAGACAAAGTAATATGGCTCTATGAAAGCTAAACAGGTATGCATGCAAGAGCCACTAAACATTGTAACCAATATCTTCTACCTTGAACCAAAGAAAAAGAAAACTATCTACACGGGAAAGCTCCCAACAAGCAAAAGAAGAAAAAGAAAATCTTTTTGGTTTTTCTCTAACTAGACAGACAGACGAAAAGAAAACGAGAAAAAGAAAATAAACTAGCATGGATGATACAGTGGCAAAGTGTGAACGCCGACGAACAAGGTAAATGCATAAGCAAGAATGTAAAGTCGGTGAGAAACATGTGCTCCCCCAAGCTTAGGCTTTTGGCCTAACTTGTTCTACTCCCAAGGATGGTCCTGGCGAAACCCAAAATCATAATGGGGGTTATACGGGAGCGCTGCAACCACTGCATGAATAGCTGCCTCACGGAGACGAGCAACCTTTGCCTCCCTCTCATACTCCTCTGCCTCTCCTCTGGTTATGTAATATCTCCGTTTTACCTGAAAGTCAAAGAAGGCAGGAGCAGGAAGGGTAATATGGAAAACACGCTGCCGGCTAAATATCAGACGGTATATGAGGGATTCGTCATCCCTCTCCAGGAACCGGTAGCGTGTCAAAGCGACGCGGTCAAAGAAAGTTGTATGGAGCGGGGGATCTCCTTCACGGATGGGTACTCCAAGAAAATTTGCTATGCGAGTGGCATAGATCCCACCAAAGAAATCCCCTTCAATAGCATTCTTATTCAGCCTCCTTGCTATAATAGCTCCCATGTTGAAGCTTTTGTCACCCGTCACTGCGCTGTTAAGGATACTAAGGTCGGGTGCGCAGAGGTGACAATTCTCAATCTTGCCATTAATGCATCTGCCTATGAAGAGGGCAAAGTAATGCAAGGAAGGAAAGTGAATACTCCCCATGGTAGCTTGCGTAATGTCTCTAGTTTCTCCAACAGTAATACTAGAGCAAAAATCTCTAACCGAAGATTTAGGAGGATCATTCAGACTACCCGAGATAGGTATTTTGCAAATTCTATTGAAATCCTCTAAATCCATGGTATAAGATTTATCATAGAGATCAAACAGTACCGATGTCTCACGGCCAGCTGAAAATTTGAATCTACGAATAAAAGAGGCACTGAGAGCAACATACTGTTCACATTTATCGGATATGAATTCTTCGAGTCCGACGTTGCGAACAAGTGCATCAAACTCATCCTTGAAACCTGCCTCAATCATAAATTCATCAGAAGGCCATTCACATGGTTGTACATGCGCGTCCCTTCGTTGGTAAAGATCGGGCTCCCAAATCGCAAGACGGGGACCTCTCTTGCTTGAGGAACCACCATGAAAGTTTCTCTTGAACATCTTCCTTTTCTGAAATTTTCAGTGACCCAAAGGAAAAGTGAACAAGGCTCAACTAAACTAGTAGCAACTACTCCCACAAGTGCCTAGAGGCCATATTATGCATCAAAACTACTTGGGACCAGCTAGAATCAGCATGCAAAGCTTAAGATCATGGTCACCAAGGCAGCAAAAATACGCGATGTATAAGGCACTAGAGCAAAAACTAATTGGACCAATGGAGGAGTCACTTACCAAGGGGTAATTTCCCCAAAACAGTTCGGAGAATGATGATTTGAGCAAAGAGATGGAAAATCCCAGCAAGAGGAGCAAGAACACGGGTTTGAGCTGCGAAACAATTTTTTCTGGAGGTAGGAGAAGGAAATAAGAGAAAGAATGAGTGGAGGGGGTGCCTGTGGGACCCGCAAGCTTGGGTGGCGCGGCCACGGGGGTGCTCGCGTCCCTAGGGCTTGTGGCCCACTGGTGTGGCCCCCACACAAGCTCTTTGTCTCAGAATTTTTCAAAAAATCCAGAAAAAATCATACTTGATTTTCAGGACGTTCGGAGAACTTTTATTTTCGGGGTACTTTTCTACCGGACGCTAAAACAGAAAACAGGGAAAACTAAACTAAATCTATCATTTTTCTTCTAAACAACCTAAAGTGAAAGCTTGGAACAGAGGTTTGTGACTCCTCGATTCATCCATCTCATGGTCATCGAAAGAAAATCCACCAATGAGGTTGATCAAGTCTTCTCGACAAACCTTTTCCAATCGCAAAAGAGAACGGAGAATTTTTGAATAGTCACTAGGTCACCTCAATGGGGGCGTGTATCTCCCCAACAAGCAAATCATACTTCATCTTGACACGAGGAATAGGGCATTCAAAGCTCCCAATAAGAATCGATGAAGTTTTTTCGATAGCATTGATGCAATGTACTCGATATTGTTTCTTCGGAAAGTGCACCGTATGCTCATTACCATTGACATGGAAAATGACATTGCCTTTGTTGCAATCTATAACAGCCCCTGCAGTGTTTAAAAAGGGTCTTCCGAGGATGACCTCCATGGCATCGTCCTCAGGAATATCCAAGATAACAAAGTCTGTTAAGATAGTGACATTGGCAACCACAACAGGCACATCCTCACAAATGCCGATAGGGAAAGCAGCTGATTTGTCGGCCATTTGCAGAGAGATTTCAGTGGGTGTCAACTTATCCAGTTCAAGTCTACGATAAAGAGAGAGAGGCATAACACTAACACCGGCTCCAAGGTCGCATAACGCAGTTCTAACGTAGTTGCCTTTAATGGAGCAAGGTATAGTGGGCACACCGGGATCACCTAGTTTCTTAGGAGTTCCACCCTTGAAGGTATAGTTAGCCAGCATGGTGGAAATCTCAATCTCAGGTATCCTCCTCTTATTAGTCACAATATCCTTCATGTACTTAGCGTACGGAGACATCTTGAGCATATCTGTCAAACGCATTTGCAGAAAGACAGGTCTGATCATTTCAACGAATCGCTCAAAATCCTCATCATCCTTTTTCTTGGATGGTTTGGGAGGAAAGGGCATGAGTTTCTGAACCCATGGCTCCCTTTCTTTACCATGCTTCCTAGTAGCGAAGTCATTCTTATCGTATCTCTTAGTCTTAGGCTGTGGCTTATCAAGATCAACAGGTTCAATATCCACATCCTTATCATTGCTAGGTTGAGCATCATCATGAACATCACTATTGATAATATCATTAGGCTCATGTTCATCACCAGATTGTGTTTCAGCATCAGAAATAGAGGCATCGTTTGTACTCTCAGGTGTAGCAGCAACAGGGTTGCTAGCGTGCAAATTCCTATCATCTTTCTTCTTCTTTCTAGGATGACTAGGTGCAATAGTGCTAACTCCTTGAGAATCTTGTTCAATTCTCTTCGGATGACCCTCAGGATACAAAGGTTCCTGGTTCATTCTACCGCCTCTAGTGACGACTCTAACGGAATTGTCATTCAACTTATTGAGCAAGTCATTTTGAGCTTTAAGTACTTGTTCTACCTGAGTAGTAACCATAGAGGCATGTTTACTCAGAAGCTTAAGATCATTGACATTTTTGTCCACACAAGCACTTAAATGACTAAGCATACGAGCATTCTTTTCCAATTGCCTGCTAACATAATCGTTGAAACTCTGTTGTTTTCAACAAACTTATCAAATTCATCCAGGCATAAGCTAGCAGGTTTATCAAAAGGAATATCACTCTCATCAAACCTACGCAGAGAATTTACTTCTACTACGTGTATCGGTTATCGAGACCATGGATCTCCTCGATAGGTGGTAGATTTTTGACATCTTCAGATTTAATGCCTTTCTCTCACATAGATTTCTTAGCTTCTTGCATATCTTCAGGACTGAGGAATAGAATACCTCTTTTCTTTGGAGTTGGCTTAGGAGGTGGTTCGGGAATAGTCCAAGCATTCTCATTGCACAAGATGTTATTCAATAGAATCTCAGCTTGTTCTACGGTTCATTCCCTAAAAACACAACCAACACAACTATCTAGGTGGACTTTGGAAGCATCGGTAAGTCCATTATAGAAGATATCAAGTATTTCATTCTTCTCAAGAGGGTGATCAGGCAAAGCATTCAGTAGCTGGATGAGCCTCCGCCAAGCTTGTGGGAGACTCTCTTCTTGAGCTTGAGCAAAGTTGTATATTTCCTGCAAGGCAGCTTGCTTCTTATGGGCAGGGAAATATTTTTCAGAGAAGTAGTAGACCATATCCTGGGGGCTACGCACACAACCAGGAGCAAGAGAAGTGAACCAAGTCTTAGCATCATCCTTTAGCGAGAAAGGAAACAACTTGAGCATGTAGTAGTGGCCGATCTTTTCCTCACTAGTGAATAGGGTGGCTATATCGTGCAGTTTGGTAAGATGGGCTACAACCGTTTCACACTCATAACCGTGAAAAGGATCAGATTCGACCAGAGTGATTAACTCAGGGTCGACAGAGAATTCATAATCCTTATCGGTCACAAAGATAGGCGAAGTAGCAAACTTTGGGTCGTATTTCATCCTAGCGTTCAGAGATTTTTCTTTCCACTTGCGCAGTAATTTCTCAACATCATAGCTATCCTTACACGCAAGAAAATACTCAGCTATCTCTCCCTCCATAACATAGCACGTATCAGGCATAACAGGCAATTCAGGCATAGTAGCAGGTTCTACTTCAATAGTATCAGCAGTTTCAGAAGTATCATCACGTCTAGCAGCAACTCTAGCAATTTGTGCATCAAGGGCACCTAGTGGCAAAGCAGTATCAAGCATATCATCATCAGGCATAGTATCAAGCATAGCATCATCAGGCATAGTATGAAGCATAGCATCATCAGGCATAGTATCAAGCATAGCATCATCAGGCATAGGCGACATATCAAGATTTCTAGCAGGAGGCGAAGTTGCAAACTTACTCAAAACTGAATGTGAATCAAGTGCAGAGCTAGATGGAAGTTCCTTACCTCTCCTCGTAGTGAAAGGCAAGATTTAGTTCTTGGATCTTTTGGATTCCTCATAGTGATCAGCATACGTCAATCCCAAGTGACTCAGAGAATATACCTGTGCTTCCCCGGCAACGGCGCCAGAAAAAGGTCTTGATAACCCACAAGTGTAGGGGATCGCAACAGTTTTTGAGGGTAGAGTATTCGACCCAAATTTATTGATTCACTCACAAGGGGAAGCTAAAGAATATTCTCAAGTATTAGCCGTTGAGTTTATCAGATTCAACCACACCTGAAAGATTAGTGTCTGCAAGCAAGGTATCAGTAGCAAAGTAGTATGATAGCAACGGTGTCAGAAAAGGATCTGTTAACGACAGACTATTCCTAACTTGTTGTATCAATGGCACCAATAAATAGCACGTTGACGGGGGACTATTCTTGAGAATAATGCTTCCCCGGCTATGGCTCCAGAAAAGTCTTGCAACAGGTAAAGCAAAGTAGCAAGTAACAGCAGTAGTGACAGCAGTAGCAAGGAATATCACTAGTGCAAAACCAACAAGTAACAATAGTAGCAGCAAAGTAACGTAGCAAGGACCAGTAGTAAAAGACTCGTAGGCAGTGGATCGTGATGGATGAGTATGACGGATGTGATTCATCATGTAACAGCTATAACACGGAGAGATATGTGACTAGCTCACGTTCGTCAATCTAATGTAGGCATGTATTTTGTATGTAGTCATACGTGCTTAGGGAAAAGAACTTGCATGACATCTATTGTCCATCCCTCCAGTGGCAGCGGGGTCCTAATGGAAACTACGAGATATTAAGGTTCTCATTTTAATAAAGAACCGGACCAACGCATTAACACTTGGTGAATACATGAACTCCTCATACTATGGTCATCTCCGGGAGTGGTTCCGGCTATTGTCACTCCGGGGTTGCCGGGTCATAACACATAGTAGCTGACTACAAGTTGCAAGATAGGATCTAAAACACACATATATTGGCGACAACATAATAGGTTCAGATCTGAAATCATGGCACTCGGGCCCTAGTGACAAGCACTAAGCATAGCCAAGTAGTAGCAACATCAATCTAGAACATAGAGGATACTAGGGATCAATCCCCGTCAAAACTAACTCGATTACATGACATATCTCATCCAGCTCATCACCGTCCAGCAACCCTACGATGAGATTACTCATGAACGATGAAGAGCATCATGGAATTGTTGATGGAGGAAGGTTGATGATGACGATGGCGACGATTTCCCCTCTCCGGAGAACGGAACGGACTCCAGATCTGGCCTCCAGATGAAGAACAGGAGGTGGCGGTGCCTCTATATCGTAAAACGCGATGAAACCTTCTCCCTGATTATTTTCTGGGCGAGACGGAAGATATAGAGCTGAGTTTGGGGGCGGTGGTGCCACGTGGGCCCCACAAGCCCTCACGACGCGACCTTGGGAGGTGGCCGCAGCCTGTGGGCCTGTGGCCCACTGGCACGCCCCCTCCGGTGGATCTTTGCGCATGTATTTTTCTTTTATTCCATAAAATTGTCCGTAAATTTTCAGGACATTCCGAGAACTTCTATTTCTGCACAAAAACAACACCATGGCAATTCTGCTGAAAACATCGTCAGTCCGGGTTAGTTCCTTTCAAATCATGCAAATTAGAGTCCAAAACAAGGGCAAAAGAGTTCGGAAAAGTAGATACGACGGAGACGTATCATGTATCTACCGCACTCAAGCCTACCCCATAGGGCAAAGCTAAACATGGCCGCCAACACTTTTCCTACAAACACCAGAAACTAGTTGCAACTCCTGGACAGAGATCTAGGTAATTAATAAGCCGAGGGGGGTCGAGTTACTGGAACCCAATGTGTGGTAGTATCTTATCTTGGATAACATTCACAAAACTCAGTTCTTAAGGATGGTCCCAATGAGACAACCCACCTTGTACTCCTACATGGCCTCTCATCGCTACCTTTACCAAATCAGATTGACACCTTTACTCGCACACTCTAGGACATGAACACAACCATTCTGATTCATCGTCCAGATGGATCAGACCCGTCACAACTCTAAGCATAGCAGGCACAGTAAGCAAGCTTGGATGAGTAGGCACATCAAGGCTCATGCAGTTGCTACTCGTGCTAAGTGGTTTCAACTATTTAGTGTGGCAAAAATAGGTCATGCAGAGGAATAGGTTCAACTACCGAGAACAAATAACAGTTGAATCGATATTGTCCTATTGCAGTAAAAGAGAGCAGGAGCGAGAGAGTGGGATTGTATCGGAATGCTCAAGGGGGTTTGCTTGTCTGACAGTTCTGAAGATAGCAATGAGTCTTCATCAATGTCAACGATCATATCGTCGGAACAATCGTCTACCTACAGGGAATAGCACCAGCAAACAGAAGGAAGATTAACATTTACTTCACGGAAATGCAACACTATGATGCATGATCATGACATGGCAATATGCTCTTGATTGAGCTAATTCATCTAGCATCAAGGTTAAATGAAGTTACTTTGAACCAATGGTTCAAATTCAAACTCCATATGTGATTAATTAAATGGCATTTATTTGTTTTGTCCTAAACAGAGGACATACGTTGTTCTAACATCCATGAAAATGCCATAATATTCCTTGCATTGTTCTGATAATTTTTCATATATAATTTACTTTCATCCGACTTATAGTCTATTTTCTATGATTTTTAGAAGTTTTCAGCTAATTCTGGAATTTTATTAATCACAGAATTCCAATTATTGCACCAGCATGACATCAGCAGGTCGAAATAGTCGTTGCTGGTCAAACCTGACCAGTGGGGTCCACTGGTCAGTGTCTTAGACTTAACTGAAGTTAAAAATTAAACTAATTGGTTAATTAATAGGGCTGGGCCCACTACTCAGTGATGGATTAGGTTAATTAATTTTATTTAATTATTATTTAGTTAACTAATTAACCTATAGGCTAGCCCCACATGTCATCGACCCAGGGAGGTCAAACCCCTGGTCGATGGGGTCAAACCCACCAGCGGCGAGCCGCTGGCAGCTCCAGAGACGACGGAGGAGATCGGGATTCCTCCTCCGGTGACAAAAGGGACGACGGAGACCACAGTTAGAATGGCCACTCGCCCGCGCACCTAATGGAGCAAGCCACAGGGGCTGGGGTAGCCGGAATCGATGTCGGCGACGAGCTCGGCGGCTGTGGGAGCTCGGGCCTCGTCGAGATCGACGGTGTAGCGCGCGGAAGAGCTGGGGCTAAGCACCTACGACATCTACACAATATCGCGAAGCCATTGGTGGTCTCGGTGACCGGAGGTGGAAGACAACAGCGTGACGGTGATTTGGGGGCACTTGGCGTCGATTTTTCTTGTGTGGAGCTTCAGGGTGTCATGGCGGAGCTTTAGAGTGTCTCAGGGATGAGAGAGGACGACGGGGGAGGGCTAGCAACGGCGAGCTCCTTTGGGGGTCATGGCCGCAGAGAGGGGAGAATGGAGAGGAGCAAATGAGGAGAGGTAGGGGTGATGGGGACTTCTCCTCGGGTCTATCCCTCGCCAGCACGACGTGGAGGGACAGGCAGGCACGCAACTACGTGCCATGAGCACGGCGAGCGACGGCCACCTCCTCCTCTCCCTACTGGTAGAGCTAGAAGACGACAGGAGAGGCAGGTGGGCTGGGCCTGAGCGCGAGGTAAGCTCTCTCCGCTTTTTTTTCTTTTTTCTTTTCTGTTTTCTAATTCTGACATTTGTTTTAATTTGTTTGGACTCCAAACTTATTCCAAAAACCCTAAAATTAATTGTGGGGATTTATTTGGATTATTTCCAAGCTCCACAAAATGTTTCAGCATTTATGAAATACCTTAAGTATTTATAGCCATTTATTTCAACAATTTCAGTGGCCATTTTGGGTTCATTGAAAAATCACACCATTTGAGTTGTTTTAGTTTGGGTGAGGTGCTATGGTTTTGTGAATCCCCAATTCATTTTTAATGGAAAAGAAAATATGATGCACACTCTAACTAGGCACCAAGTAATGAAATCCAGGGATGTGACATGGTGACCCTGAAGAACTTGGTTAGGAACTTGCAATGCTTGTCAGAAAATTCCAGAAGTTTTGCAAACGAGGCTAGTTTGGAAAATCTTTAAGAAGATATATGAATAAATCAGAATCTTCATCTGAGGATTACAACAAAAGAACTTTCCATAAATGCAAGAAATCTGTCCATTACATTGGTGATTGTCCTCGCTGGGTAAAGGAATCAAAGAAGAAGAAGTACAAATATGACAGTTCTGATGACTCAAAGAAAAAGAAATCCTCAAAGTCTTAATCTTCAAAGTCCTCATCACACAAGAAGAGCTGTTACATAAAGTCTCGGGCTCTTATTGGCAAGGAAATGGATTCTGAGGAACAATAAGAAAAATGTGAAGAAGAGGAAGGATTTGAGGAGGAGTCAGAGTATGGTGTGGCAAGTCTAGCTCTTTCCACCGCATTCGTGAGCAAGTCCATCTTGAATCTTTAAGAGAATGATTTCATCAACGACACTGATGATTGTGATGATGACTCTAGACCCACCTATTGCTTCATGGCAAAAGGTGCCAAGGTACTCAATCTTGGCTCCTCGTCTAATTCAAGTGATGAACCTGATGATTATTAGAAACCTAGCTGCTACAAAGTTGCTAATATTGCCACTAAGCAACAAAATGCTACTGCAAAGCTTCAGAAAGTGCTAGACAAAAGCTATAACCTGTTTAACATGGAAATGGACCAGACACAAAATCTAACTGATGACTTTCAACATCTTCAATCTAAGTTTGAAAGCCTTCAAAGTCGTCATGAAACACTCCTAGCTGATCATGACAACTTTCTTACGAATTTCTTCAAAGAAAGCAAGATCTTGAGAAACTAAGAATGTCTCATGATGATATTCAAAGGGAAAACGATTCTTTGCTTGCTCATCAGACCAGTTCCACTCAGGAAGAATTCATTCCACCATGTTTGAAATGCATCGACCGTGAATCTGTTAATTCTTCACCTCAAAGTTTAAATGCTTCTATTGCTGCAAATTCCTCAACTATATATGTGGTCACAAATTCCTCATTTGAGGAACCCACAAATTTCACAGAGGAAAATGCAGGGTTGAAGGAATTGTATGTGACAGGCATATACAAAAGTCTCAAAGGGCATGAAAACCTTTGCGATATTCCCAAAAAGCAGATTTCGAGAAGAAACCCTAGGAAAGAGGGTATTGCATTTGAGAGGAAATTGAATGCTGGAGGATCAAACTGGATACCTTAGCAGTATGCCAAAACCTCGTGGGTTGCTACAAAAGGACCTCCTGTAGAACCATCTACATTATCTGGCTTTACATGTGAATCTTCATATTCCTCTGATGAGTCATTTGACTCCAACTATAAACTGTTCAAAAATTAGAATGGTAAGTATTTGGTAGATATGTTGGAACTAAATGCAGAAATGAACCACCCTTGAGGAAGATCTGGGTTCCCAAAAGCTGCTTGGAAAATATTCAAGTGAATGTCCTCATGACACCACTTATGAAGAACATGAACCCTAGATCAAATTCCTCAAGTGGATCAAAGTTTTCACAAGGATCAAATCCCTCATATGGTTTAATTCTGCTCATACTCGTGCTAATGTTACTATTATGCAGGGAAACTACAAGGGTCGTGAATATGTGCATTATTCTTCAAATCATTATGTTCATAAATCCTCAAAGAATTTCTTTGCATATGCATTTGAGTACATTAACCCCCTGCTGTGAAACGAAGTACATTAGCTTCAATGCCTAAATTTTCATATGGTGCTCGCAGAATGATGAACTCTTTGCTACCCCTTCAGATGTGGGTGGTGAAGAAAATGAACTAACCATTTATGCAGGCCAGGTCTCCAAATGAGCTTAAACGTCTAAATAATTTGCTGGAGACCTGAGTAAATGCTTGAAAGGATGCTAGCTAAACATAATGAAATGAGACAATCATTTCACACGTCCTTATGTTATCTTACCTCTACACCGTTTGATGAAATTCAATTCTCATGAATTTGATGTCATATTCTTCACTCTAAAGCATATGAGATGGTAGGCTGTACAAATTCATCTACAAGATGTAACCCCTAAAGCCACTAAATGGATCCTTGCCAGTGGATGTACTAATAACATGAGTGGTGAGTGGTGACAATAATTTATAGATGGACATTCCATTAAGTTCATCACATATGAACCATATCACCTACGCAGACAAATGAAAAAGCAAGGTATTGGGTCTAGGTAAGGTTGCAATCTCTAAGGACCAACACATGGACAAAGTCATGCTTGTCGAATCCCTTGGATTCAACCTCATGCCAGTCTCAATGCTTTGTGATCTTGATGTGATTGCCATCTTTGGCAAATATTGTTGCGTAGTCATCATGGAATCTGACAAATCCAAAGTCTTCGAAGGCTTTAGGAGAGGAGATTTGTATATTGTTGATTTCTCTACAGGTCCACAGCCGGCCACGTGTCTACTTGCAAAAGCCACAAAGGGTTGGTTATGGCATCGATGACTTGGTCATGGTGGCATGAGGAACTTGCACACTCTCATGAATAAGAAGCATGCCATTGGCATCGAGGGCGTCAAATTCCTCAAGGATCATTTGTGTGGAGCTTGTGAGGGTGCAAAAATGACTAGATCCAAGCATCCCTCAAAGACTATCGTGACTACCACTCGTCCCTTTGAATTGCTTCACATGGACCTCATTGGCCCTACTCATTATGCCACACTAACCAATGCCACATCTTTATATGGCTTTGTCATTGTTGATGATTATTCACGTTACACTTGGGTGCATATTATCTGTTGCAAAACTGAAGTGTCAGAAGTCTTCACATGATTTTCCTCAAGGGCATCGACAAATTTCGGTGTCAAGATCAAGCACATCACGAGTGATAGTGGGGCTGAGTTCAAAAACACTAGTCTTGATGATTATCTTGATGAACTTGGTATTACTCATGAGCTATCTTCCCCATATACTCCTGAGCAGAATGTCATCATGGAGTGCAAGAATATGACTCTTGTTGAGATCACTTGCACTATGCTTGAAGAATATTAGACTCCTCATCGTTTCTGGCCTGAGGCAATGAACACTGCGTGCCACATCATCAATAGGGTACATCTTCACAAATTCCTCAAGAAGACTTCATATGAACTCCTCGCTGACAAGAAACCCAATGTGAGTTATTTCAAAGTCTTCGGTACAAGATGCTGGATTAAAGATCCTCGTCACACTTCTAAATTTGCATCGAAAGCACATGAGGGTTTTATGCTTGGTTACAGAAAGGACTGACACACCTATAGAGTCTTCAATAAGTATCACAACAAAGTTGTTGAAACTTGTCGGCGTTCTGGGAACGGGGGTACCCAGACCTCCCTGCCTGCAGCCCAGGGCTGGCCCACTTCATGAGCACAAGATCAGCGAGGAACAACACCACCCTGAACAAGTCCCTCGTGAGGGGCCAAGCCTCACGAGGAGGAGAAGCGTCAGGCCCCGCGGGGTGGCCTCCTTAGGACCCCTCCAGAGCGGCGGATATTCAGAGGTAAGGCTGGGCCTCAGGAATCAAGGGTGACGCCGGGAAAGGGCAGGCGATCAGAAGGTGGCAGAGCAGAATAGCTTCCCCTTTTGGTGCAAAGAAGGCGGGAGCGAATCAGGAGCCCAAAGGCATCTTCTAAAGGTTTCCCTTCCGGTGAAACGAGACCCTGGTCGCCCGCCGGCAGGACGAACGTCATCTCCGCGCTCACCTCTGCGGTGCTGGCAGCGGCTTAGCAAGCGAATACCACTTTTTACAGGGAAGACATGTTCCCTTGTCTTCCACCGAAACTGGCCATTGTGGGATCCCTTCCCGCCTACGATATGGGAAGAGGACCCTGGCCTCCACTATAAATAGAGAGGGTAGGATATCTAAGAAAGGGATCGAAGGATCAGAACCCGAGAACAACACACCTAGCCACTTGGCCTCCGGAGGCACAAAGCACTGTACTATCTCATTCATCAACCTCCGTGAGAGGCAATCCACCAAAGTAGGAGTAGGGTTTTACGCTTTGCAGCGGCCCGAACCTAGGTAAACTCTTGTTTTCTAAGTTCTCCTCACCTTCGAGTGAGTTTTTCACCGTTCCCATCGAGTAGATGCTAGGCGAGGCGAAGCATGGAGGATCCTATGCACACACCCCTGTGTTCGAATCCTTAGGGTTTTGCGGAGCTCGAAATCCGACCTTTGGCATGCTAGGTAGGGGGTGTGTGAAGGTTTTCTTCCAGCTTCCTCCGTCCCGGACCGTTGCATCGATGGCCGGCGACCTACCGGCTCCTCCGAGCCTCGTCGAGCTGATCTCCGACCACCATGTTACAACGGCTGGAGGCTCGCATACCAGCATTGCGGGACCAGTCGGCTCATACCAGGACGACAACATCGTCTCCGCCGTGATGGTCACTCGTGCCACCCAGGCGCATGGGGGCTGGGCGGCGGCCGGAGCACCCACAGTGCGCCGCATCGACTTGGGGGATCTCAGCGCACACGAGGAATTGCGGATGGCAAGAGAGATGCTCCGTCAACGACCGACACCCGAGGGCTTCGACGCTTGGGCGAACCACATCATGGAACTAATTGCCATCACCCAGAAGACCATCCAACCCGGTACATCTTCAAGGCCACAGGCGCCGGGCGCCGGGGGCTCGCATCGCGTGCCAGCCCCCGAACCTGCAAGCTTCGGGGCCCTGCCTGCTCTGGGCGGGGCCGATAGAGACGCGTTACGCGCTGCCCTCCACCTCCTCCAGACCACAGCGACCGGCCCTAAAGTGCACCACACCGACAACCACCAGGGACGAGAAGCCAACAGCAGGACGACCGACGCGCACGCAGGCACGCATCACCAAGACCAGGTCGCCCCCCGACAACCCGAGGCGGATAGACAGGAACGCTCCCTTCGATGCAACCAGCACAAGGCGGAGGCGATGGCAGAGACGAATTACGACAACAGAGACACGCCGGGACACCAAGGAGGGAATCAACACCGGGCGGCGCCAGGACCAGCCCACGGCGGCAACAGGTAAAAGCGACTTCATGCGGAGGCTTATCGTAGGAAGATGTGTGAGCAGCACGGTAGGGGAGATCCTCCTCCACCGCCAAGGGGGACCGCCACCGTCGCACTGATGACCGGCTGAAGGGGACGGGCGAGCGCCTACATGGATCCGTACGTGCCAGACTACGTGGTACTGCCTGATCCCCCCGAGGAGGAAGAGCTTTAGGCGTCCCCTAGGGGCGCCTACCCACCTCAGGAGTGAAGGGCGTTAGGGGGTTCCACCCTGGACCAGGCCCAAAAGGGGCCCGGATGGGGGGGGGCGCCCTCAAGCCGCAACGCATGGTACCATCCATCTCCCCTGTGGGCAGACTATGCGAGGACGGACTCATGGGCCTCGGGAGAGAGAATCGAACACCCCCACGAGGCGCTAGCTACACAGATCTGTTGGAAATATGCCCTAGAGGCAATAAAAAAATGGCTATTGTCATATTTCCTTGTTCATGATAATCGTCTATTGTTCATGCTATAATTGTATTAACAGGAAACAGTAATACGTGTGTGAATAAATAGATCACAATGTGTCCCTAGCAAGCCTCCAGTTGGCTAGCTCGTTGATCAATAGATGATCATGGTTTCCTGACCATGGGCATTGGATGTCATTGATAACGGGATCACATCATTGGGAGAATGATGTGATGGACAAGACCCAATCCTAAGCGTAGCACTAGATCGTATTGTTCGTATGCTAAAGCTTTTCTAATTTCAAGTGTCTTTTCCTTCCATCGTGAGATTGTGCAACTCCCGGATACCGTAGGAGTGCTTTGGGTGTATCAAATGTCACAATGTAACTGGGTGACTATAAAGGTGCACTACGGGTACCTCTGAAAGTGTCTGTTGGGTTGGTACGAATCGAGATCGGGATTTGTCACTCCGCGTGACGGAGAGGTATCTCTGGGCCCACTCGAACATCATCATGAGCTCAATGTGACTAAGGAGTTAGTCACACGATGACATGCTATGGAACGAGTAAAGGGACTTACCGGTAACGAGATTGAACAACGTATAGGTATACCAACGATCGAATCTCGGGCAAGTTCTATACCGACAGACAAACGGAATAGTATACGGGATTGATTGAATCCTTAACATCGTGGTTCATCCGATGAGATCATCGTGGAGCAAGTGGGAGCCACCATGGGTATCCAGACCCTGCTGATGGTTATTGGCCGGAGAGGTGTCTCGGTCATGTCTACATGTCTCCCGAACCCGTAGGGTCTACACACTTAAGGTTCGATGACACTAGGGTTATAGGGAATTGTTATACGAGGTTCCAAAAGTTGTTCGGAGTCCCAGATGAGATCCTGGACATCACGAGGAGCTCCGGAATGGTCCGGAGGTAAAGATGGATATATAGGATGGATGGGTTTGGACGCCGCAAATGTTTCGGGCACCACCGGCAAAGTGCCGGGACCACCGGAAGGGTCCCGGAGGCCCACCGGGAGGGGCCACAAGCCCCGGAGGGCAACATGGGACAAGTGCGGGAGGGAACCAGCCCCTAGGTGGGCTGGTGCGCCCCACACACCGAGCCCATGCGCACCAGAGAGGGAGGGAGGGGAAACCCTAGGCACAGGGGAGGCCCAAGGACGACCTAGGGCGCCGCCCCCCTTTCCCTGCCCTGGCTGCCGCCCCCTCTCCCATCTGGGCTGCCGCACCACCTAGGGTGGGAACCCTAGGGGTTGTGAACCCCTCCCCTCCTCCTATAAATAGTGGGGGTTTGGGGGCTGTTTTACACACGGTTTCCCATCTCCCTCGGCGCAGCCCTGCCCCCTTCTTCCTCCTCTGTGCCGGTGCTTGGCGAAGCCCTGCCGGGAGACCTCGTCTCTCCATCGACACCACGCCGTCGTGCTACCAGAGATCTTCCCCAACCTCTCCCTCCTCCTTGCTGGATCAATGTGCGGGAGACGTCACCGGGCTGCACGTGTGTTGAACGCGGAGGTGCCGTGGTTCGGCACTAGATCGGAATCACACCGCGATCTGAATCGTCGCGAGTACTACTCCATCAAACGCGTTCTAGAAACACTTCCATTTAGCGATCTTCAAAGGTATGAAGATGCTCTCACCCCTCTCTCATTGCTGGTCTCTCCATAGGAAGATCTGAATATGCGTAGGAATTTTTTTGAATTTATGCTACGTTTCCCAACAGTGGCATCCGAGCCAGGTTTTCTATGCGTAGATTCTATGCACGAGTAGAACACAAAAGGTTGTGGGCGATGATTTGTCAATTGCTTGCCGCTACTAGTCTTATTCTTTTCCGGCGGTATTGTGGGATGAAGTGGCCCGGACTGACCTTACACGTACGCTTATGTGAGACTGGTTCCACCGACAGACATGCACACCGTGCATAAATGTGGCTAGCGGGTGTTTGTCTCTCCCACTCTAGTCGGATTGGATTTGATGAAAAGGGTCCTTATGAAGGGTAAATAGCTTTGGCATATCATCATTGTGGCTGTCACGTAGGTAAGAAGGCGTTCTTGCTAGAAACCCAAATCAGCCACGTAAAACTTGCAACAACAATTAGTGGACTTCTAACTTGTTTTTGCAGGGTTTGACATGTGATGTGATATGGCCAAAGTAGTGATGTTGCATGTATGATCTATGAGATGATCATGTTATTGTAATAGGTTTCACGACTTGCATGTCGATGAGTATGACAACCGGCAGGAGCCATAGGAGTTGTCTTGATTTATTGTATGAGATGCAACGCCATGTGCTTACTACTTTTACTTCATTGCTAACTGTTAGCTATAGCAGTAGTGATAGTAGTAGTTGGCGTGATGACTTCACGGAGAAACGATGATGGAGATCATGATGATGGAGATCGTGGTGTCATGCCGGTGACAATGATGATCATGCGATGCCTGAAGATGGAGATCGAAAGAGCAAAGATGATAATGGCCATATCATGTCACTATATGATTGCATTGTGATGTTTATCATGTTTTTCATCTTATTGCTTAGAATGACGGTAGCATAATAAGATGATCCCTCTTAAAATTTCGAGAACGTATTCCCCTAAGTGTGCACCGTTGCGAAGGATCGTTGTCTCGAAGCACCACGTGATGATCGGGTGTGATAGATTCTAACGTTCGCATACAACGGGTGTAAGCCAGATTTACACACGCGAAACATCTAGGTTGACTCGACGAGCTTAGCA
Organism: Hordeum vulgare subsp. vulgare; assembly: GCF_904849725.1. Classification (NCBI taxonomy): domain Eukaryota; kingdom Viridiplantae; phylum Streptophyta; class Magnoliopsida; order Poales; family Poaceae; genus Hordeum; species Hordeum vulgare. Next base: position 221,805,595 of record NC_058524.1, on the reverse strand, counting down.
TGTACAGACATGACCTCGAATACGAGAGACCGAAAGGTCGAACATGAGTCGTATGGTTGAATACGATCAGCATGAAGTTGCTCACCATGGTGACTAGTCCGTTTCACGTGATGATCGGACACAAGTTATTCAACATGGATCATGTATCACTTAGATGGCTAGAGGGATGTCAATTTAAGTGGGAGTTCATACTTAATTTGATTAAATGAACTTAATTGTCATGAACTTAGTCTAAAAGTTGTCTTTATAAATATTGTAGATGGCCAACATCAACCTCAATTTCAACGCATTCCTAGAGAAAAACAAGCTGAAAGATGATGGTAGCAACTATGCGGACTGGGTTCGCAACTTGAAGCTCATCCTTGAAGCAGCTAAAAAGGCTTATGTCCTTGATGCGCCGCTAGGTGACCCTCCTGCTCCCGCAGCAGCCCAGGACATTCTGAACGTCCGGCAAACGCGGAGTGATGACTACTCTCTGGTTTGGTGTGGCATGTTATACAGTTTAGAAACGGGGCTCCAAAGGCGTTTTGAGCAACACGGTGCATATGAGATGTTCCAAGAGCTGAAGCTAATTTTTCAAGCTCATGCCCGTGTCGAGAGATATGAAGTCTCCGACAAGTTCTTTAGCTGTAAGATGGAGGAGAATAGTTCGGTCAGTGAGGACATACTCAAAATGTCTGGGTTACACGGTCATCTGACTTCACTTGGAGTCGAACTTCCGGATGATGCTATAATTGACAGAATCCTCCAGTCTCTCCCACCAAGATACAAAGGTTTTGTGCTAAACTACAACATGGAAGGGATGGAGAAGACCATTCCCGAGTTGTACTCGATTCTCAAGTCTGCAGAAGTAGAAATCAAGAAAGAGCATCAAGTGTTGATGGTCAACAAGACCACTAGTTTCAAGAAGGGCAAGGGTAATAAGAACTTCAAGAAAGACGGCAAAGCCGTTGCCACGCCCGGTAAGCCAGATGCCGGGAAGAAGAAAGTGAATGATGTGATGGATAAGACCCAATCCTAAGAGTAGCACTAGATCGTATTGTTCGTATGCTAAAGCTTTTCTAATATCAAGTGTCTTTTCCTTCGACCGTGAGATTGTGCAACTCCCGGATACCGTAGGAGTGCTTTGGGTGTATCAAAAGTCACAACATAACTGGGTGACTATAAAGGTGCACTATGGGTACCTCTGAAAGTGTCTGTTGGGTTGGTACGAATCGAGATCGGGATTTGTCACTCCGCGTGACGGAGAGGTATCTCTGGGCCCACTCGGTAGAACATCATCATGAGCTCAATGTGACTAATGAGTTAGTCACACGATGACGTGCTACGGGACGAGTAAAGAGACTTACCGGTAACGAGATTGAACAAGGTATAGGTATATCGACGATCGAATCTCGGGCAAGTTCTTTACCGACACACAAAGGGAATAGTATACGGGATTGATTGAATCCTTGACATCGTGGTTCATCCGATGAGATCATCGTGGAGCAAGTGGGAGCCACCATGGGTATCCAGACCCCGCTGATGGTTATTGGCCGGAGAGGTGTCTCGGTCATATCTGCATGTCTCCCGAACCCGTAGGGTCTACACACTTAAGGTTCGATGACGCTAGGGTTATATGGAGTTGTTATACGAGGTTACCGAAAGTTGTTCGGAGTCCCAGATGAGATCCCGGATGTCATGAGGAGCTCCGAAATGGTCTGAGGTAAAGATTGATATATAGGACGGATGGGTTTGGACGCCGGAAATGTTTCGGGCACCACTGGCAAAGTGCCGGGACCACCGGAAGGGTTCCGGAGGCCCACCGGGAGGGGCCACAAGCCCCGGAGGGCTACATGGGCCAAGTGCGGGAGGGAACCAGCCCCTAGGTGGGCTGGTGAGCCCCCCACACCAAGCCCATGCGCACCAGAGAGGGAGGGAGGGGAAACCCTAGACGCAGGGGAGGCCCAAGGCCCACCTAGGGCGCCGCCCCCCTTTCCCTGCCCTGGCCGCCGCCCCCCTCTCCCATGTGGGCTGTCGCACCACCTATGGTGGGAACCCTAGGGGTGGCGCACCCCCTCCCCTCCTCCTATAAATAGTGGGGGTTTTGGGGCTGTTTTACATACGGTTTCCCATCTCCCTCGGCGCAGTCCTGCCCCCCTTCTTCCTCCTCTGTGCCGGTGCTTGGCGAAGCCCTGTCGGGAGACCTCGTCTCTCCATCGACACCACACCGTCATGCTGCCGGAGATCTTCCCCAACCTCTCCCTCCTCCTTGCTGGATCAAGGTGTGGGAGACGTCACCGGGCTACACGTGTGTTGAACGCGGAGGTGCCGTGGTTCGGCACTAGATCGGAATCACACCGCGATCTGAATCGCTGCGAGTACGACTCCATCAACCGCGTTCTAGCAACGCTTCTGCTTAGCGATCTTCAAAGGTATGAAGATGCTCTCACCCCTCTCTCATTGCTGGTCTCTCCATAGGAAGATCTGAATATGCGTAGGAATTTTTTTGAATTTATGCTACGTTTCCCAACAAGATCATCTGCGACGACCAAGATTCAGGCGTGGGCGTCGGGAACCGGGCCTCATGGGGCATTCCTGAAGCGCAAGGGGACATCAACTATTTGGCGAGGTAATTTTTTGGATTTGCTGCCTTAAGGGGTGTCTGCTCACCGCAGGGACTCCAAATACCTAGGGCGTACTCCTGCAAGTCGCTCCCTTTACAATTCCGGCTTCAACCACTTGGCAACCTAACCCGTTGCTTTGCTTGCATCGCGGGGACCGCTCAGCCACAACGCATCGCCCCATCTCAAGAACTGCGGAGCCCCGCGGCCCCTTAGGATCACGGTCAACAAGATAAAATCAGAGTTGCTTGAGCGTCCAAGGGGGCTCCGGAGCATGGTGCTTTAGGAGCCTTACTGGTCACAAGGCCACCTGCCACCCTTGATATCGTCCACGGACATTCAGTCATTATCACGTATGGCAGGGCCTGACCCCGTAGCTACGTCCGTTCAATTGGTCACATGCAACGACGGTTGGGAAATGTGCGGGACCAGGTCCCGGCGACACAGAGTTTCTCGAGCATCAAAGAGGGGCTCCTGAGCATCACGCCTCAGGAGCCTTACCGGTCACAAGGCCATCTGCCGCCCTTGATATCGTCCACGGACATTCGGTCGTTATCAGGGTGGCAGGGCTTGACCCCGTAGCTACATCCCTTCAATCGGTCACACGCAATGGCGGTTGGGAAATCTGTTGGGAAATCTACGGGACTGGGTCTTAGCGACGTAGAGCCGCTCGAACGTTAATGGGGGGTCCTGAGCATCATGCCTAAGGAACCTTATCGGTCACAAAGCCACTTGACCACCCTGGTGCTACCCACTCTCGGTCGGCATCGGGGGGTGTCGGGGCCTTGCCTCGTGAGGCGCCTCACGATGGCAGGGATATGTGCGGGACTGGGACCTGTCAACATAGAGTCGTAAAAAGCTCTATAATAGGCCTCCCGGTAAGGAGCGCAGGCACGCAAGACCCGCATCAACCCGTCGCACCTCTGCATCGTCCTTCAATCCTTCCAGAACCTACTTCATCCCATGATACTCTCACGTAATAACGAGCCAAGGCTGTATACGCCCAGGCCCCCGAGGACGCGGAAGGGGTCTACCCCACGCCTAGTGGAAGACCTTAGTTCCGCGCTGGGTACAACATAGTCCCCAATGACTCTAGAAGCTCATGCCCCAATGCCTCGGGGGTAGGGACACTCGCGAGGCCAAAGCGTCCTCGCGACCTCCCATATACACCCCCACCGTGACACTCTCACGTAATAACGAGCCGAGGCTATATACGCCCTGCCCCCCCCCCCCCCCCGAGGACGCGAAAGGGGTCCACCCCACGCCTAGTGGAAGACCTTAGCTCCGCGCTGGGTACAGAGACAAAGGCAATCAGCATGGCCTGCCAATGACCATGCTCGCAGCTGGCAAGGAAACCCATATAGTCTGCCAATAACCATGCCAGCTTTAAATGCCGGACACGACACTTGCTTCCTTTTGGATTCGATCGATTTTTCATTGAGTTTGAACTGGTTGATTTCTTAAGTTGGTTTTCTCTAGTCTTACTGCACGATGTTTGAAAAATAAAAAGGGGGGAAACTTTCTCTCGCGTTTCTTATTTAACTGGCTTTGAAACCTCCCGTCCGGAGGACGTATTTGGAGACAACTACTCTGGGCCACCCCAGAGAGTCTCGGGAGGCCTTAGGGCTCCTCCGAGGCGATGACCAAAAGTACAAGGTGCGGAATCGCTCGGGCGCCAGAAAGGGGGTTCCTGGGCACGCCTCAGGAGCCTACCGATCATCAAGACTAGGGCCTGACGACGCAGAGCGGTTCGAATGTCAAAGGGGGCTCCTGTGCAGCGCGCCTCAGGAGCTTTGCTGGTCGCCGAGCCACTCGGCTCCCCCAGGGTGCCGGGGCCTTGCCCCGTGAGGGACAGCCTTGGTAACGGGTTGGAACTCACGGAGCCGAGGAAATGTGTGGGACCGGGACCTGCAAACGTAGAGTGACGTAAGGGTCTTCACCTTGTCCCGTTTGCGAAGCAGGAGCTGCACCGGAGGAACTACGCAAGGGACCGACGCAAATCCGCAAGCTAAGAGCCTCACATGCCAAGACCTGGACCCCCTCGCTTTACGATAAGCTAATGATGAATCAAAACATGCACACTAACGAAGGATGTAGGGCCTAAGGATTCGGCGGCACCAAGGAGCGAACCCAACATTCAAGCACGCGGCGGCGCGAGGGATGCCTCAGGAAGGTAGAACTCTCGGAAGGTCACGCTGATACGTCTCCATCGTATCTACTTTTCCAAACTCTTTTGCCCTTGTTTTGGACTCTAATTTGCATGATTTGAATGGAACTAACCCAGACTAACGCTGTTTTTAGCAGAATTGCCATGGTGTTGTTTTTGTGCAGAAATAAAAGTTCTCGGAACGTCCTGAAAATTTACGGAGAATTTTTCTAGAAAATATGAAAAATACCTGCGCAAAGATCCACCGGAGGGCATGTGCTAGTGGGACAGAAGCCCTGTTGCCGCGGCCAACCCCCGGGCTGCGGCAACCAAGCTTGTGGGGCCCACGTGGCTCTGCTGCCCCCAAACTCAGCTCTATAAATTCACATTCGCCCAGAAAAAAAAATCTGAAGAGAAGATTTCGTCGCGTTTGCGATATGGAGCCGCCGCCACATCCTGTTCTTCATCTGGAGGACAGATCTGGAGCCCGTTTTGGGCTCCGGAGAGGGGAAATCGTCGCCATCCTCATCATCAACCTTCTTCCCTCTCCAATTCCATGAAGCTCTTCATCGTTCATGAGTAATCTATTCGTAGGCTCGCTGGGCGGTGATGAGCAGGATGAGATCTATCATGTAATCAAGTTAGTTTTGACGGGGATTGATCCCTAGTATCCACTATGTTCTGAGATTGATGTTGCTACTACTTTGCCATGCTTAATGCTTGTCACTAGGGCCCGAGTGCCATGATTTCAGATCTGAAATTATTATGTTGTCACCAATATATGTGTGTTTTAGATCCGATCTTGCAAGTTCTAGTTACCTACTATGTGTTATGACCCGGCAACCCCGGAGTGACAATAACCGGAACCACTCCCGGTGATGACCATAGTTTGAGGAGTTCATGTGTTCACCAAGTGCTAATGCGTTGTTCCGGTTCTTTATTAAAAGGAGAACCTTAATATCCCGTAGTATCCTTTTGGACCCCGCTGCCACGGGAGGGATGGACAATAGATGTCATGCAAGTTCTTTTCCCTAAGCACGTATGACTACACACGGAATGCATGCCTACATCACATTGACGAACGGGAGCTAGCCACATATCTCTCCGTGTTATAACTGTTGCATGATGAATATCATCCTCACCGACCCATTGCCTACGAGTTTGTCCCACTGCTGCTGTTACTTGCTTTGCTCTGCTGCTGTTACTTGTTTTGCACTGCTGCTGTTACTTTCTTTGCTCTGCTGCTGTTACTTGTCTTGTTCTGCTGCTACTGCTATTACTACCGTTGCTGCTGCTGTTACTTGCTACTGCTATTACTTGCTACTGTTGCTACTTGCTACAGCTGTCACAACTGTTGTTCCTTGCTACTGCTATTACTCGTTACACTGCTGCTACCTGCTACAATTCTGGTTCGCTCGTCGTTGACGGGAAAAGACAATTTCCGTCAACGGGCAACTTCTGGCACCATTGATATGACAGTTAGGAATAGTCTGCCGTCAACAAATCATTTCTGACACCGTTGTTATCATCCTACTTTTCTGCTGATACTTTGCTTGTAGATACTAATCTTTCAGGTGTGGTTGAATCTGACACATTCAGATGCTAATACTCGAGAGTATTCTCTCACCTCCTGACTGGTGTACCAACAAATTTGGGTCGAATACTCTACCCTCGAAAACTGCCGCGAACCCACGCGCTGGTGGGCCATTGCAAGACAATTGCTAATTGTTGAGCAACTGGGAGCAGTTCTGGCTCTGTTGTCGCGAAGGCATCAAGTCAGGGACTCGTCAAAAACATTCTTCTAGTGTCGTTGCCGGGGACTTCCGTTAGCAGCATTTTTCTGGCGCCGTTGCCGGGGAGGCGATTGATGTATTCTCTGAGTCACTTGGGATTTATATCTGCTGATCACTATGAAGAATCTGAAAGATCCGAAAACCAAAGTCTTGCCCTCAACTATGAGGGGAGGTAAGGAACTGCCATCTAGCTCTGCACTTGATTCACCTTCACTTATGAGTAATTTTGCGGCATCACCTCCTGCTAGAAATCTTGATATGTCGCCTGTGCTTGATGATGCTTATGATGCTACCATGCTTGATGCTATGCCTGATACTGCTAGAGATGCTATGCCTGATACTGCTAGAGATGTTATGCCTGATACTGCTAGAGATGCTATGCCTGATACTGCTTTGCATGATGATGCTATGCTTGATATTGCTAGAGATACTACTCTGCCTGATATGCCACTAGGGGTATTCCTTGATGCTCATATTGCTAGAGTTACTGCCAATGCTCGTGATGCTTTTGAAACTGCTGATACTATTGAGATAGAACCTGCTTTGGCTCCTGCTAGATCTAGCTCTCCTAGATATGAATTTCTTGATATACCTGAGGGTTACGTTATGGAGGGAGAGATAGCTGAGGATTTTCTTGCGTGTAAGGATGCCTATGGCGCTGAGAAATTACTTCTCAAGTGGAAGGAAAAATCTCAGAAAGCTAGGATGAAATACGACCCGAAGTTTGCCACTTCACCTATCTTTATCACCGATAAGGATTATGAATTCTCTGTCGACCCTGAGATAATCTCTCTAGTCGAATCTGATACTTTCCACGGTTATGAGTCTGAGATGGTCGTAGCCCATCTTACCAAACTACACGATATAGCCACCTTTTCACCAGTGAGGAGAAGATCCGCCACTACTATATCCTTAAGCTGTTTCCTTTCTCTCTAAAGGATGACGCTAAAGCCTGGTTCACTTCTCTTGCTCCTGGATGTGTGAGTAGTCCCCAAGACATGGTCTATTACTTCTGTGAGAAATATTTCCCTGCCCATAAGAAGCAAGCTGCCTGGCAGGAAATATATAAATTTTCTCAACTCAAAGAAGAGAGTCTCCCACAAGCTTGGGGGAGGCTCATCCAGCTACAGAATGCTTTGCCTGATCACCCTCTTAAGATGAACGAGATACTTGATATCTTCTATAACGGACTTACCGATGCCTCTAGAGACCACCTAGATAGTTGTGCCGGTTGTGTTTCTAGGGAACGAACTGTAGAACAAGCTGAGATTCTACTGAATAACATCTTGATCAACGATAATGCTTGGACTATTCCCGAACCACCTCCTAAGCAAACTCTGAAGAAAAGAGGTATTCTATTCCTCAGTCTCGAAGATATGCAAGAAGCTAAGAAATCTATGCAAGAGAAAGGCATTAGATCTGAAGATGTCAAAAATCTACCACCTATCGAACAGATCCATGGTCTCGATAACCTGATACAGGTAGTAGAAGTAAATTCTCTGCGTAGGTTTGATGAGAGTGATATTCCTTTTGACAAACCTGCTAGCCTACGCTTTGATGAATTTGATAACTTTGTTGCCAAACAACAGAGTTTCAATGATTATGTTAGCAGACATTTGGAACAAAGTACTCGTATGCTTAGTCATTTAAGTGCTTGTGTAGACAGAAATGTCAATGATCTGAAGCTTTTGAGTAAACATGCCTCTATGATTACTACTCAGGTAGAACAAGTACTTAAAGCTCAGAATGACCTGCTCAATGAATTAAATGTCAACTTTGTCAGAGTCATTACTAGAGGAGGCAAAATGACTCAGGAACCTTTGTATCCTCAGGGTCATCCTAGGAGAATTGATCAAGATTCTCAAGGAATTGATGCAGACACACCCAGTCATCCTAAGGAGAAGAAGAAGGATGATAGAAACCTGCATGTTAGTTCACCAAATACTGTCACACCTGAAGAACCAAATGATATTTCTGCGTCTGATGTAGAAACACAATCTGGTGATGAACATGAACCTGGTGACAATATGGACAGCGATGTTCATAATGATGCTCAACCTAGTAATGATAAGGATGTGGAGATTGAATCTATGGTTAATCCTGATAACCCACAACCTAAGAGATACGATAAGAATGACTTCACTGCTAGGAAGCATGGTAAAGAAAGAGAGCCATGGGTTCAGAGACCTATGCCCTTTCTTCCTAAGCCATCCAAGAAAAAGGATGATGAGGATTTTGAGCGCTTTATTGAAATGATAAGACCCGTTTTTCTGCAGATGCGGTTAGTTGATATGATCAAAATGTCTCCGTATGCTAAGTACATGAAAGATATCGTGACCAATAAACGGAAGATACCAGATCTTGAGATCTCCACCATGCTTGCCAATTACACTTTCAAAGGTGGAACTCCTAAGAAACTTGGTGATCCCGGAGTGCCCACTATACCTTGCTCCATTAAAGGAAACTATGTAAGAACTGCCTTATGTGACCTTGGAGCCGGTGTTAGTGTTATGCCTCTCTCTCTTTATCATAGACTTGAACTGGATAAGTTGACACCCACTGAAATTTCTCTGCAAATGGCCGACAAATCAACTGCTTTCCCTGTCGGCATTTGCGAGGATGTGCCTGTTGTGGTTGCTAACACCACTATCTTAACATACTTTGTTATCTTGGATATTCCTGAGGATGATGCCATGGCTGTCATCCTCGGAAGACCCTTTTTAAACACTGCAGGGGCTGTTATAGATTGCAACAAAGGCAATGCCACTTTCCATGTTAACGGTAATGAGCATATCGTGCACTTTTCGAAGAAACGATATCAAGTATATTGCATGAATGCTATCGAAAAAACTTCATCGATTCTTATTGGGAGCTTTGAATGCCCTATTCCTCGTGTCAAGATGAAGTATGATTTGCTTGTTGGGGAGATTCATATCCCCATTGAGGTGACTTAGTGGCTATTCGAAAATTCTCTGTTCTCTCTTGCGATTCGAGAAAGTTTTGTCATGAGGATTTGATCAACCCCATTGACGGATTTCTTTCGATGACCATGAAATGGATGAATCAAAGAGTCACATACCTTTGTTTTAAGATTTCACTTTCTTTTTCTTAGAATAAAAATGATAGGTTTAGTTTAGTTTTCCCGGTTTTCTAGCGTCCTGGAGAAAAATACCCCGAAAATAAAAGTTCTCCGATGGTCCTGAAAATCTAGTATGATTTTTTCTGGAATATTTGAAAAATACTGGGACTTAGAGCTGGCCTGGGGGCCACCCTAGTGGGCCACAAGCCCTGTCATCGCGGCCAACCCCCTGGCCGTGGCAAGCAAGCTTGTGGGGCCCACAGGCCCCCCTCCACTCATTCCAGCTCCCATCCTCTTCCTCTACCTCCAGAAAAAATCCTTTCCCAGCTCAAACCCGTGTTCTTGCTCATTTGGCTGTGATTTTCGATCCCCTTGCTCAAAGCATCATTCTCCGAACCGTTTTGGGGAAATTACTCCTTGGTAAGTGACTCCTCCATTGGTCCAATTAGTTTTTGCTCTAGTGCTTTATCCTTCACGTATTCTTTCTACCTTGGTGACCCTGTTCTTGAGCTTGAAATGTTGATTTTAGCAGGTCCTAAGTAGTTTTAGCGCGTGATACGGTCTCTAGGCACTAGTAGGAGTAGTTGCTGCAAGGTGTGGTTGGTCTTTATTCACTCTTCTCTTGAACTTCAAAAATTTCAGCAAAAGAAATTATGTTCATGAGGAAGTTTCGTGGTGGTTCCTCAAGTAAGAAGGGTCCCCGTCTTTCTATTAGGGAGCCCGATCCTTATCAACTAAGGGACGCACCGGTACAACCATGTGAATGGCCTTCCGATGAGTTCATGATCGAAGCAGGCTTCAAGGATGAGTTTGATACACTTGTCCGCAATGCCGGGTTAGAAGAATTCCTCTCAGATAAATGTGAACAGTATGCTATGATCACTACCTCTTTCGTGCATAGATTTAAATTTTCAGTTGGCCGTGACTCATCCATACTGTTTGATTTGTATGATAAATCCTATACCATGGATTTGGAGGATTTCAATAGGATTTGCAAAATACCCGATGGGGGTAATCTTAAAGATCCTGCTAAATCTTCGGTTAGAGATTTTTTTTCTCTAGTATATCTGTTGGAGAAACTAGAGACATCAAGCAAGCTACCATAGGAAGCATTCATTTCGCTGCCTTGCACTACTTTGCCCTCTTCATAGGTAGATGCATTAACGGTAAGGTTGAACATTGTCACCTATGCACTTTCGACCTTAGTATCCTTAAGAGCGTAGTTACGGGTGACAAAAGCTTCAACATGGGAGCTATTAGCAAGGAGGCTGAATAAGAACACTATTGAGGGAGATTTCTTTGGCGGCATCTATGCCACTCGCATAGCAAATTTTCTTGGAGTACCCATCCACGCAGGAGATCCCCCGCTCCATATAGCTTTCCTTGACTGCGTCGCTTTGACACGCTACCAGTTTCATCAGAGGGATGATGAATCCCTCCTATACCGATTGATATTTAACCGGCAGCGTGTCTTCCATATTACCCTTCCTGCTCCTGCTTTCTTTGACTTTCAGGTTAAACGGAGATACTAGATAACCATAGGAGAGGCAGAGGAGTATGAGAGGGAGGCAACGGCTGCTCGTCTCCGTGAGGCAGCTATTCAGGCAGTGGCTGCAGTGCTCCCGTATAACCCCGATTATGATTTTGGGTTTTGCCAGGACCGTCCTTGGGAGTAGACCAAGCTAGGCCAAAAACCTAAGCTTGGGGGAGTACATGTTCTCACCGACCTTACATTCATGCTTATGCTTTCACTTTGTTCGTCGGTGTTCACACTTTGCCACTGTATTATCCATGCTAGTTTATTTTCGTTTTCTTGTTTTTTTTGTGTCCTTTTGAGAAAACCCAAAAATATTTTCCTTTCTTCTTTTTGCTTGTTGGGAGCTTTCCCGTGTAAATAGTTTTCTTTTTCTTTGGGTCAAGGTAGAAGATATTGGTTACAATGTTTAGTGGCTCTTGCATGCATACCTGTTTAGCTTTCAAAGAGCCATATTACTTTGTCTTCTCCTTTGTGTTTGCCTGTAGTTTCAGCTTAGTCCAATGCATGAGCACTCTTATTATTGTTCATATCGTTCGATCGTGCAAGTGAAAGGCAATAATGATGATATATGATGAAGTGACTGAGACTGGAAAAGCTGGTATGAACTCTATCTATTTTGTTTTTGTAAATATGACTAGCTTGTCATCCCAGATTCAGCTTTGTTGTGAGAGAACCATGTTTGCAATGCCAACTTAGAGATCATTGTTTCTGATGCCATGCTTATTTAGCTAGGAGCTTATAATGGTTTGTCTTGAATGCCAACATAGATTTTGAGATGACTATGCTGTAGTATGATAGGATGGTATTCTCCTTTGAATGATTCAAGTGGCTTGACTTGGCGCATGTTCATGCATGTAGTTGAAACAAAATCAACATAGCCTCTATGATGTTCGTGTTCATGGTGATTTATATCCTGTTCATGCTTGCACTCCATGTTAGTCAAACTCATTGCATTCTAATGACTGTTGTCGCTCTCTAGTTGGTTGCTTCCCAGTCTTTTGCTAGCCTTCACTTGTACTAAGCGAAATACTGCTTGTGCATCCACTTCCATAAACCCAAAAGTTTTTCCATGAGAGTCCACCATACCTACCTATTTGCGGTATTTACCTGCCGTCCCAAGTAAATTTGCATGTACCATTCTCTAAACTTTCAAGAAATAATCTGTTTTGCATGCCAGAACCGCTCATGTGGTGACAGGGGGCTATTGGTATCTTCCATGTTAGGCGTGTTATCCTCGACATGTGTTTATTCACTGTCATTCACGAGAAAGGGGCCGGTAATTGGAATGCCCAGCTCCACGCTTAAATTGAAAACATAACTGTAAAACAAGACTCCCCCAGGATTGATGTTAGTATGGACGGTACCCGAGGATTCGGCTAGCCGTGGAGTGTGATTGATTGGTGGTGGGGGAGTTAAAACTTTACTTTTCTGTTTGGGAACCGCCTATAGCATGAGTAGCGTGGAAGATATTGATAAATCATGGTCATTGCATTGACAATGAAACCATGGCACCCAAAATTATTATCTCTGTTTTCAAAGCTTGAGCTCTGGCACCTCTGCAAATCAATGCTTCCCTCTCCGAAGGGCCTGTCTATTTATTTTCCTGTTGAGTCATCCTCTTCTTATAAAAGCACCAATTAAAGAGCACCTCTGTCATTTTTATGCTTTGCTTTTGATTGATATTGAGTATAACTATGACTGGATCTTCGTTGCTATGAATTACAATCTTTAGTCAGCCCTTGATCTTTGAAAGTGCTCTGCATTTATGTTTTGCGGTCTCAGAAACAGTTAGCGAGATACCACCTATTCATATTGCTTCATGCTTGTTTTGATTGAATTGTTGGTATCTGAAACTCATTATTATTTGCTCGCTAGCTGATTATGCCATTGATATTAGTTTACCGTGAGACCTTTGTGTCACTTGCTTATGTGGTTAACTTGTGATCTTGCTGAAATTCTGGTTATGAGTTAGACATAGTTGCAACAACAAGATCAAACAGAGTTTGTCCAAGTTTTTCTTTCTCTTTCAGTTTGTCAACTGAGTTGCTTGAGGACAAGCAAGGTTTTAAGCTTGGGGGAGTTGATACGTCTCCATCGTATCTACTTTTCCAAACTCTTTTGCCCTTGTTTTGGACTCTAATTTGCATGATTTGAATGGAACTAACCCGGACTGATGCTGTTTTCAGCAGAATTGCCATGGTGTTGTTTTTGTGTAGAAATGAAAGTTCTGGAACATCCTGAAAATTTACGGAGAATTTTTCTCGAAAATATGAAAAATACCTGAGCAAAGATCCACCGGAGGGCATGGGCCAGTGGGCCACAAGTCCTGTTGCCGCGGCCACCCCCCTGGCCGCGGCAACCAGCTTGTGGGGCCCACGTGGCTCTACCGCCCCCAAACTCAGCTCTATAAATTCACTTTCGCCCAGAAAAAATCAGAAGAGAATATTTTGTCGCGTTTGCGATACGGAGCTGCCGCCACATCCTGTTCTTCATCTAGAGGACAGATCTGGAGACTGTTTTGGGCTCCGGAGTGGGGAAATCGACGTCATCGTCATCATCAACCTTCTTCCCTCTCCAATTCCATGAAGCTCTTCATCGTTCGTGAGTAAGCTATCCGTAGGCTCGCTGGGCGGTGATGAGTAGGATGAGATCTATCATGTAATCGAGTTAGTTTTGATGGGGATTGATCACTAGTGTCCACTATGTTCTGAGATTGATGTTGCTACTACTTTGCCATGTTTAATGCTTGTCACTAGGGCCCGAGTGCCATGATTTCAGATCTGAAATTATTATGTTGTCACCAATATATGTGTGTTTTAGATCCGATCCTGCAAGTTGTAGTTACCTACTATATGTTATGACCCGGCAACCCCGGAGTGACAATAACCGGAACCACTCCCGGTGATGACCATAGTTTGAGGAGTTCATGTGTTCACCAAGTGCTAATGCGTTGTTCCGGTTCTTTATTAAGAGGAGAACCTTAATATCCCGTAGTATCCTTTTGGACCCCGCTGCCACGGGAGGGATGGACAATAGATGTCATGCAAGTTCTTTTCCCTAAGCACGTATGACTACACACGGAATGCATGCCTACATCACATTGACGAACGGGAGCTAGCCACATATCTCTCCATGTTATAACTATTGCATGATGAATATCATCCAAACGAATCACCGACCCATTGCCTACGAGTTTGTCCCACTGCTGCTGTTACTTGCTTTGCTCTGCTGCTGTTACTTGTTTTGCACTGCTGCTGTTACTTGCTTTGCTCTGCTGCTGTTACTTGTCTTGTTCCGCTGCTACTGCTGTTACTACTATTGCTGCTGCTGTTACTTTCTACTGTTGGTACTTGCTACCGTTGTCACTACTGCTGTTCCTTGCACTGCTTTTACTCGTTACACTGCTGCTACCTGCTACAATTCTGGTTCGCTCGGCGTTGATGGGAAAAGACAATTTTCGTCAACGGGCAACTTCTGGCGCCATTGATATGACAGTTAGGAATAGTGTGCCGTCAACAGACCATTTCTGACACCGTTGTTATCATCCTACTTTGCTGCAGATTCTTTGCTTGCAGATACTAATCTTTCAGGTGTGGTTTAATCTGACACATTCAGCTGGTAATACTCGAGAGTATTCTCTCACCTCCTGACTGGCATACCAACAAATTTGGGTTGAATACTCTACCCTTGAAAACTGCCGTGAACCCACGCGCTAGTGGGCCATTTTAAGACAATTGCTAATTGTTGAGCAACTCGGAGCAGTTCTGGCTGTGTTGTCGCGAAGGCATCAAGTCAGGGACTCGTCAACAACATTCTTCTGGTGTCGTTGCCGGGGACTGTCGTTAGCACACGCCACCCTCGTCACCCCAAGCTATGGCGGCTGGGGCGACGGGCCCTAAGCTTCGCAGCTCCACTACAACGACCATCAGCATGCAAAACATAATCCCAAGAGCAAAAGAGAACATGAGAGAAGCAAAGGTAATAACAGCAAAAGCTTAATGCCCAACAGGGCAGAGTTCTTGGTTCACCATTACAGGAGAGCAGCAAAGGAGCTTGGGGCACTAAGGGGAGGGGCTGCTGGCGTCACCCACGACGTCGGACGGCCCAGCGTCAGGACCACCCTCCTCGCTCGAGGCGGGCACCCGGACGTACCGCCCCACCACGGAATCGACATGCGGGTGGACCTCATCCCGGAGGAGGCGGCGGGGTTCAGCAGGCGACAGCTCGACGACACGCCGGAGGTCGAGCTCTCAGGCAAGGCGGCACAAGTTGGTGAAGACGAGCGTCAGGGCAAGGCCCAGAAGCTCGCGCGCGCTCGACACACTGTCCTCCTCCATGCGATGGACGTCGACCTCCAGCGCCTCCACAACCTCCTGGAAGAAGATGACGTAGCCCCTGTCGCTCCTCACGTTGGGTAGCTCCGGGGCCCTCCCTGCAAACCGACACGTCGCGGCGACCGCCCGATCGGTGATGCCGGCGAACCTCAGGGCGCGTTGGGACGCCATCAGCCTGGCATATGAAGCCTCGTCCTAGGCAACCTGCACGACGTCCGTCGCCTCCCGAACCTGCTGCTACAACGATGCTAGCTCCTCTTTGGCCTCCGCCTCACCTCGACGAGCGGCGTCGAGGGCGGCCTGGACGCTCTCAAGTCATGCCTGAAGCTCTACCGCCTCCACCTGGAGCTCGTTGACCGTCGGCCTCTTCGAGGAGGGCGCGCTGAAGAAGAAGAAAGATCAACCTAGGAACAACAGACAGAGCAACAAACGAGGGAAACACAATGAAGGACTCACTCATCAGCCATCACCCAGCGGGAGCGGGAGCGCGAAGGTCCCAGAGGCCCTCCGCCGCTACCCCCGACGGCAGACAAAGGCGCAGGAGACGCCACACGCTTTCCCTGGCAAGTGCCATCTCCGGGGGATGCCATGAAGATGAAGAGTGAAGAAGGGGAAGAAGTCTCCTTGCGGCGGATGGGTGGAGCAGAGAAGGAGCCCAAGGTTGCCATGCCTTCCCCCGCTGGAGGCATGGCGTACTTATGGGCGATCCCTAGCCACCAACTGTCACAGGAGCGTCGGCATCACACGATTCACGAGGGCCACGAGGTGGCCGACGGAAGCGCTGCCACTCACGTCGCCTCACTTGTCCATCGATCGGTGACATACGCTAGGGCCGTTGGGCGCGGTCGCATTCAATGGGCAAAATGATGGCCTGCACGACTCTTGGGAATTGTACCATCATGAACTGGCACCGTCGGGGCACCTCGAGGAGCAAGGGCGTCGCCGCGCAACTTCGAGACACGTGGGTCACCAGAATCGCAAGCAAATGGGGACCGCGACATTTCGGGCCTTCTTCAAGGCTTTGCGAGGAAGCCGACCCAGGTGCGCCTTGGGCCCGGGGGCTACTGTCGGCGTTCTGGGACGGTGGTACCCAGACCTACCTACCAGCGGCCTAGGGCTGGCCCACTAAATCAGCACAAGATCGGCGAGGAACAACACCACCCTGAACATGGCCCTCGTGAGGGGCCAAGCCTCACAAGGAGGAGCAGCGTCATGACCCGCGGGGTGGCCTCCTCAGGACCCCTCCGGAGCGGCGGATATTCTGAGGTAAAGCTGGGCCTCAGGAGATAAGGGTGATGCCAGGAAAGGGCCGACGATCAGAAGGTGGCAGAGCAGAACAACTTCCCCTTTTGGTGGAAAGAAGGCGGGAGCGAATCAGGACCCCAAAGGCATCTTCTAAAGGTTTCCCTTCTGGTGCAACGAGACCCTGGTCGCCCGCCGGTAGGACGGACATCATGTCTGCGCTCACCTCTGCGGTGCTGGCAGCGGCTTTGCAGGCGAAGACCACTTTTTTTATAGGGAAGGCATGTTCACTTGTCTCCCACCGAAACTGGCCATTGTGGGATCCCTTCCCGCCTAAGATAAGGGAAGAGGACCCTGTCCTCCACTATAAATGCAGAGGGTAGGATATCTGAGAAAGGGATCGAAGGATCAGAATCCGAGAACAACACACCTAGCCACTTGGCCTCCGGAGGCACAAAGCACTGTACTATATCATTCATCAACCTCCGTGAGAGGCAATCCACCAAAGCAGGAGTAGGGTTTTATGCTTCGCAGCGGCCCGAACCTGGGTAAACTGTTGTGTTCTGAGTTCTCCTCACCTTCGAGTGAGTTTTTCGCCGTTCCCATCGAGTAGAGGCTAGGCGAGGCGAAGCAAGGAGGATCCTACGCACACACCCTTGTGTTCGAATCTTAGGGTTTTGCGGAGCCCGAAATTCGAAAAACTGTATATGCGGAGTACGATGAAACTAACGGCTCGCAAAGAAAGCACCTACCTCTTGTGTTAGATGAAATGCCTCCTCAACAATCCACTAGTTTCAAGGCTACTGAAGATATGATATCCATTGAAGAACCTCTACGTGATGTGGAAGTCATCCCGAACAATGAAGAAATCCATACTGGTGCACGTGAGGAAATTTATGGTGATTAAAATCCTCAAACGTGACAAAGTCATCAACTTGCTCATCCTAGGGTGGCAAATGAAGTGCACATTGACAAAATCCTCGAAGACATCAATGCACCAGGTCCCCTCACATGCTCAAAAGCTTCACATTTAACTAACTTTTGTGGGCACTTTTCTTTTGTGTCTATCACAGAACCCTCAAAGGTAGATGAAGCCTTTATGGATCATGAGTGGATTCAAGCAATGCAAGAGGAACTACATCAATTAAGGATCAATAACATGTGGGAAATTGTCAAGCAGCCTAATCCTCGTAAGCACAATATCATCGGTACTAAGTTGATCTACCACAACAAGCAAGACAAAAATGGTGAGGTGGTGAGGTATAAGGCTCGTCTTGTAGCACAAGGCTACACACAAGTTAAGGGAATTGACTTCAATGAAACTTTTGCACCTCTTGCTACACTTGAAGCTATTCGTATATTGCTTGCGTATGCTAACCATCATAATATCACCTTATATCAAATGGATGTGAAAAGTGCATTCCTCAATGGTAAGTTTGAGGAATAACTATATGTTGCTTAGCTCCCAGGTTTTGAAGACACAAAGCATCCTGACAAAGTCTTCAGACTCAACAAGGCTCTCTATGGCCTCAAGGAGGCCCCTTGGGAGTGGTATGACATGTTGAAGGAATTCCTCATGCAGAAAGGCTTCTAACCTGGCTCACTTGACCCAATTCTTTTCACAAAATCCTATGACAATGAAATATTCATGTGTCAAATATATGTAGACAATTTTATCTCTGGTCATACTAGCAAATGTTATACTGACAAATTTGTCTATATGATGAGTGAAGAATATCAAATGTCCATGATGGGGAGTTGAAATTCTTCCTAGGTCTTCAAATTCGTCAACAACGCAATGACATATTTATTTCCCAAGAGAAATTCCTCAAGGATGTCCTCAAGAAATTCTGCATGCAAGATTACAAAGGCGTCAAGGTTCCAATGCCCACAAGCGGCCACCTCTGCACTGAAGAAAATGATAAAGATTTTGATGAGAAGGTATATCGCTCCATGATTGGCTCCTTATTGTACCTATGTGCATCTAGGCCAGATATTATGCTTGGTGTTTTCATGTGTGCCCGTTTCCAAGCAACACGGAAGGAATCGCACCATAAGGCTGTGAAGCATATTCTTCGATATCTATCTCACACACCAACGCTTGGATTATGGTACCCCAAGGGCTCAAATTTTCATCTCGTTGGATATTCCGACTCTGACTATGCTAGTGATCGTGTGGATCGCAAGTCAACATCAGGAACATGCCATTTCCTCGGACGATCCTTTGTATGTTGATCTTCGAAGAAAGAAAACTGTGTGTCACATTCTACTGCTAAAGTTGAGTTTGTTGCTGCTGGTTCATGCTGTGCTCAACTGCTGTGGATGAAGCAAACCCTCAAGGACTACGACATCAAAGTGAAGAATGTGCCACTCTACTGCGACAATGAGAGTGCAATCAAGATTGCCCATAATCTAGTTCAACACTCAGATACCAAGCACATCCAGATTCGTCATCATTTTCTTCATTATCATGTTCTCAAGGGCACATCTTCATTGACCATGTGAAGACTGAAGAAGAACAACTGATATCGTCACTAAGCCCTTGGATGAAAATAGATTTTGCAAGTTGGGTGTGAGCTAAATATCCTAGAATCTTTGAATGTTCTGTGTAAGTACACACATCCTAAGACTTATGCAAAATTGATGACTTAGATTGCAACACATGAAGTAATGTTTTTCTTCAATCAATGAAGACTAACACTCTAAGTGTGAAGAAACTAATGAATAATTTGATTCTCATAACACTACGACAATTGTACATGGTGTGTGAAGTAATCATTCTTATATGGTGGGTCATGCCACCAACCAAAGTTGAATTTTTCAAAATTTAGATTTTTGCAAATTCTTCAAAATTTTCAAATTCCCCAAGTTTGCAAATTCCTCAATATGTAAAATTCTTCAAAAATATTCAATACATGTTCTTCATTGACTATATACATGTATATATTTATATCTCAGCTTTCAAAAGTCCTCAACAACATTCACTTATTGCTATTTCTTCAAATCAATTTTCTTCTAAGTGAATGTGATGGGATGCTTTCCCCCTCTATTCTAAGCTCAACCCAGTCTATTCACAAATTCTTCAGATGCGTTCTACTTGAAACTGGTTCAAAGTCTTCACTGGGTCCTTGTCAGCTGAAGAATTTTTGAATGAAATCTTAAATTGTCTTATCAAAATTTTTGGTCGTTGTTGCCCAAACCGATCCCACTTCCCACAACTGGACAACCCACGATCCCCACGGTCTTCACCTCTCTATACGTGGGTGACACATGTCGCTTGGATAGGAAGGGTCAGGGGTAATATGGTCCAAAATCTTTGGACCAAACGTTTTTTACCTCCGCTATAAATACCACCTTCACCCCTTCACTGTCTCAGTTACTCCGTCTCTCCTCCCACTCGAGCTCAGACCCATCATAGTCGTTGTTCTTCATCATCGCTAGTGAGGACGAGCTTAGCTGCCTCAACCTCCTCCTCCTCGTACATGCGAATTTGCCTTTTTCGTTCGCCCTTTTTCTCGCCTGCTTTTTGTTTGCTTGTGTGCCTGCTTGCCTGTTAAAGCCCGAATGGCCCCACTAAGGGATTTTGATGCTCGCTTTGCGAAGTTAGAAGATATTGAAACTAGTGTTAAAGGCTTCATGTCTACATAGTTTGAATATAATTGTTACTTCCGTAGAGAGTTGAAGGAGAAAAATTCTTTTCTAGCTTTTATGAGTAGAGAAGTTGATGATATGGCCAAAGAATTCCTTGCACTGAATTCCCAGTTTGCTCGTCTTGCAAAGCTAGTCAGCCAGATTTCTGATAAGCAAGCTACTTTAGTCAATAAAATGGCCGCTAAACCCGAAACTCGTGATGAGAATCACGAAGATCTTAAAGTGCTTGGTGTGACTCCCATTGAATCTTTGTTTTCTTGTCTCAAACCTAATGATTATGGGGCTGGATATGAATCCAGTTTGGTTGAAAAGTGCACCAATGATTCAGAGTCCATCTATCTTGATGCTAAAAGCATTAAAAGTAGAGTAGAAGACGTTAAAACTTTGAGTAGTAATGAAATTACTACCGTGGATTTCAAGGAATTTAATTATGATAGTTGCTCCTTGATTGAATGCATTTCTTTGATGCAATCCATGTTGAACTCTCCACACGCTTATAGCCAAAACAAAGCCTTTACCGATCATATCATCGAAGCTATGATAAAAGCTCTTGAAGAGAAACTTGAATTGGAAGTCTCTATTCCTAGAAAGCTTCATGATGAGTGGGAACCTACCATCAAAATCAAAATCAAAAACTATGAGTGCAATGCTTTGTGTGATTTGGGTGCTAGTGTTTCTGCGATTCCAAAGTCTTTATGTGATGTTCTGGGTTTTAATGAGATTGAAGAGTGTTCTCTTAATTTGCATCTCGTTGATTCTACTGTCAAGAAACCCATGGGAAGGATCAACGATGTTCTTATTATTGCAAATAGGAATTATGTACCTGTGGATTTCATTGTGCTTGACATTGATTGCAATCCTTCATGCCCTATTATTCTTGGTAGACGTTTCCTAAGGACTATCAGTGCTATCATCGATATGAAGGAAGGGAATATTAGATTTCAATTTCCTTTAAGGAAGGGCATGGAACACTTCCCTAGAAAGAAAATAAGATTGCCTTATGAATCCATGATGAAGGCCACTTATGGTTTGAGCACCAAAGACGACGATACGTGATTCTATCGCTTCTATGCCTAGCTAAGGGCGTTAAACAATAGCGCTTGTTGGGAGGAAACCCAATGAATTTATCTTTTTCTTTCTGTTTTTTTGCGTCCACACTTTCACAATTCTATTGTGATTGTGTTTTTTGTGTTTAAGCCAAGCAAAACCTTTATGACTAGTCTCGGTAATGGTTGTTTCATCCTGCTGGAAAAAGACAGAAACTTTTCACTCACGAGATGATTTTTCATTTTTATTCAGAAAGAGATTTTGAGTTGATTGTTTTTGCTGCTGATATATATGCCTTTTCCCCAGGCCTTAGTGATTTTTCAGATTTGTTAAGGTACCATAAGTATACGAAGTATACAGATTGCTACAGACTGGTCTGTTTTTGACAGATTCTGTTTTTGTTGAGTTGGTTGCTTGTTTTGAGGAATCTATGGTTAGTATCGGGGGGTACTAGCCATGGGAAAGTGAGGATACAGTAGCCCATCATCAATATAGATGGAATTCTAGTTTGCTACAGTACCAAAAGAAGTGGTAGTTTGTTTTCTTGTACTAATGTTATCACAAGTTTCTGCTTAAGTTTTGTGTTGTGAAGTTTTCAAGTTTTGGGTGATGTTCTCATGGACAAAGAGATAAGGAGAGGAAAGAGCTCAAGCTTTGGGATGCCCAAGGCATCCCAAGCCAAATTCAAGGACACGAAAAAAGCCTAAGCTTGGTGATGCCCCGGGAAGGCATCCATTCTTTCGTCTTCAATCCATCGGTAACATTACTTGGAGCTATATTTTTATTCACCACAGGATATGTGTTGTGCTTGGAGCGTCTTGTATCTTAGGAGTCTTTTCTTTTATTGTGTCACAATCATCCTTGCTGCACACCTTTTTGAGAGAGAGAGACATGCACTCATCGTGATTTTGCTAGAATGCTCATAGTGCTTCACTTATATCTTTTGAGGTAGATACTTTTTCTCTAGTGTTTCACTTATATCTTTTGAGCTAGATACTTTTGCTCTTGTGCTTCACTTATATCTTTAGAGCACGGCGGTGCATGATTTGGTAGTCGGCTTATGCTATGAAAGTAGTCCCAAATGTGCTAGGTACCCAAAGAGGATGCAAAAACCTCCATCTTCATGTGCATTGAGTAGAAAGAGAAGTTTCGATTCCTCTCAATTAGTTTTGAGACGTGGATTCGGTAATATTGAGGGTTATGTTAGTAGGGTGTTGTGAATCTAGAAATACTTGTGTTGAAGTTAGTGATTCCCGTAGCATGCACGTATGGTGAACCGCTATGTTAGGAAGTCAGAGCATAATTGATCTATTGATTGTCATCCTTTGTGTTGAGGTCGGGATCGCGCGATGGTTAACACCTACCAACCCTTCCCCTCGGAGTATGCGTTTAGCACTTTGTTTCGATTACTAATAAAAACTTTCTCAATAAGTATGTGAGTTCTTCATGACTAATGTGAGCCCATGGTATAGATGCACTTTCACCTTCCACCATTGCTAGCCTCTCTAGTGCCGCGCAATTCTCGCCGGTGCCCAAACCCACCAAATTCCTTCCTCAAAACAGCCACCATACCTACCTACTATGGCATTTTCATAGCCATTCCGAGATATATTACCATGCAACTCCCACCGTTCTGTCTCATGACTTGTGCCGTCACTCTCAAATTGCCATTGCATGATCGTAAGATAGCTAGCGAGATGTTTCAACATCATACGCCATGCTAGATCGTTGCACATCCTGGTACATTGCCGAAGGCATTTCCTATGGAGTCATCATCATTGTGATCTTTGAGCTGTGAGTAAATAAAAGTTTGATGATCATCATTATTAGAGCATTGTCCCATGTGAGAAAAAAAGAGAGGCCAAAGAGCCCAAAAACAAAAAAAAGAGAAAACAAAAGAAAAAAGAGGCCTAAGAGCCCAAATAAAAAAAAGAAAAGGGAGAAAAAGAGAGAAGGGACAATGCTACTATCTTTCTCCACACTTGTGCTTCATGTTAGCACCATGTTCTTCATGATTGAGAGCTTCTTGCTTTGTCACTACCATATGTAGTGGGAATCTTCGTTTTATAACTTGGCTTGTATATTCCAATGATGGGCTTCCTCAAAATTGCCCTAGGTCTTCGTGAGCAAGCAAGTTGGATGCACGCCCACTAGTTTCCCTCTTGAGCTTTCACATACTTATAGCTCTAGTGCATCTCTTGTATGGCAATCCCTACTCATTCACATTGATATCTATTAATGGGCATCTTCATAGCCTATTGATACGCCGAGTCAGTGTGACCATCTCCTCCTTTTTATCTCACAACCACCACCACACTTTATTCCACCTATAGTGCTATATCCATGGCTCGCGATCATGTATTGCGTGATAGTTATAAAAGGTTTGAGAAAGTAAGAGTGCGAAAACAATTACTTGGCCAATTCCGGGGTTGTGCATGATTTACATTAGTTGTGTGAGGATGATGGAGCATAGCCAGACTATATGATTTTGTAGGGATAACTTTCTTTGGCCATGTTATTTTGAAAGTTCATGATTACTTTGCTAGTTTGCTTGAAGTATTATTGTTTTCATGTTAATAGCAAACTATTGTTTTGAATCTTATGGATCTGAACATTCATGCCACGTGAAAGAAGTTGCAAAGGACAACTATGCTAGGTAGCATTCCACATAAAAATTCATTCTTTATCACTTCCCTACTCGAGGACGAGCAGGAGTTGAGCTTGGGGATGCTTGATACGTCTCCAACGTATCTATAATTTTTGATGGTTTCATGCTATTATCTTGTCAAACTTTGGATGTTTTGCATGCTTTTTATTTATTTTCTTGGACTAACTTATTAACTCAGTGCCAAGTGCGAGTTCCAGTTTTTCCCATTTTTTGACCCCTTTCAGAGGAGATTTTGAAACGGAGTCCAAACAGAAGAAAATCCTCGAAAAGATTTTTTTGGAATGGAAGAAGATCGAAGAACTTGGGAGCCAAGCGAGAGGAGCTCCAGGGGCCCCACAATCCCCCACCCCGCGGCCAGGGGGGACCGCGCCATCCAGGCTTGTGGGCCCCCTGGATCTTTCGCCTATATAATCCCATAAATTCCAGAAAAAATCAGGAGATCATTGCAATTGCTTTTCTGCCGCCGCAAGCTTGTGTCTCCGCAAGATCCCATCTAGGGCACATCCTCGTGCCCTGCCGGAGGTGGGATTTGGATAGGAGGGCTTCTTGATCAACACCATGACCTCTCCGATGATGCATGAGTAGTTCACCATAGACCTACGGGTCCATAGCTAGTAACTAGATGGCTTCTTCTCTCTCTTGGATCTTCAATACAAAGTTCTCCACGATCTTCATGGAGATCTATCCGATGTAATCTTCTTTTGCGGTGTGTTTGTCGAGAACCAATGAATTGTTGATTTATGATCAGATTATCTATGAATCTTATTTGAGTTTCTTCTGATATCTCTTATGCATGATTTCATATCCTTGTAATTCTCTTCGAGTTGTGGGTTTTGTCTGGCCAACTAGACCTATGATTCTTGCAATAGGAGAAGTGCTTAGTTTTTGGTTCATACCGTGTGGTGACCTCACCCAGTGACAGAAGGGGTAGCGAGGCACGCATCATGTTTTTGCCATCAATGGTAAAAAGATGGGGTTTTCATCATTGGTTTGAGATTATCCCTCTACATCATGTCATCTTGCTTAAAGCGTTACTCTGTTTTTTATGAACTCAATACACTAGATGCATGCTGGATAGCGGTCGATGTGTGGAGTAATAGTAGTAGATGCAGAAAGTATCGGTCTACTTGTCTCGGACATGATGCCTATATGCATGATCATTGCCTTAGATATCGTCATGACTTTCCGCGGTTCTATCAATTGCTCGACAGTAATTTGTTCACCCACTGTAATACTTGCTATTTTGAGAGAAGCCTCTAGCAAACACTATGGCTCCCAGGGTCTACTCCACACCATATTTTCAGCCTTACACTTTTTACATCGTTGCACTTTCCGCCTTCAGATCTTACTTTGCAAACAATCTTGAAGGGACTGACAACCCCTTTGAAGCGTTGGGTGCAAGCTTGTTTGTGTTTGCGCAGGTACTCTATACTTGACGAGACCCTCCTTCTGGATCGATACCTTGGTTCTCAAACCGAGGGAAATACTTAGTGCTCCTGTGCTGCATCACCCTTTCCTCTTCAAGGGAAGAACCAATGCAAGCCCAGCCTCTGTCAACGTGTCAACTTCTGGCGCTGTTGTCTGTGGGATAGCAGCATGCTGGGCCCATCATGCCACGTGGAGGCCCGTGGCAAGCGGCGGGCCCGCCACTACCCGTGCGACGGGACAGTGCCACAGGCCCATCCTGGCATGGTTCGGCCCTCGAGTGGATTTACTACGGCCACTTCCGACGGTTTGGTTCCTCATGCACGTTACGGCGCAGAGATCATGGGGGGAGTGGAGCAGATTGCGGGTGCAACCGATCCCACTCACCCGTGGCCTTCGGTGAGTTTTAAACGGGGAGAGGGGAAGGCAGAAGCCATTGGTGCCTCGCCTGTTCCTTCCCTTCCTCTTTCGCTTCACCTTCGTCCTCCTCGCGCCCGCAGCGCCTCTTCGCTCTGGCCTCCCTCCTTGCACCCACAACGCACCTCTCTCCTCCGCTCCTCCGGTTGTCACCGGTGCCATGGACGATGCCGAGGGTGCCATGTGGTTCGTGGGTGGGATCCATCATCACGCAAGGTCACATCGACTACCTCCGCCGGACGCGAAAGCTCCCGCTCGTGGATTTGGTCGAAGCTGCACGCCCGGGGCGAGCTTGCGCGATAACCGCGCGACGACGAGCGCATGGTATTCGGGTCCCACTTCCTCATCGGATTTGGGCTGCCGGTGACACTTTACTCCGGCTCTTCCTTGAATCCTACGGCCTCCAGATGCATCATCTAGTGGTGAATTCAATGTTGTACATCGCGTGCTTCGCCACGCTGTGCGAAGCATATCTAGGCTTTCTCCCCTTCTCCACGTTCTTCCAACACTTCCGCCCTACTCCTGCGGCGGCGCGGTGATCTATCGGCGAAGTAACCCGCCGTTCCCCTTGATGACCTTCAAGGACTCCTTCAAGAAGTGGGAGCGGAAGTTCTTTTACGTCCGCGGTCTTGACGAGACGTGTGACTGGGTAGGCCTCGCTCCCTTCGTGGAGCGGCCGTCGATCGAGACAAACTGGAAGATGGTCGCCCGGCTGAAGCAGTTTGAATCTGCTAGGCCGAAGGGTGCATATGTGGTGGTCGACTTCATCACAGGTCGGGTGCAGCCGCTGATGGCACGGTCGCGTCAGATCTGCGACATGAGTGGCGCCAAGGACCCGTGCCGACTGTCGACGGTGGAGCTGCCGTTGCACAAGGTGGCTGCTCGGGTGAATGCCATCACCAATTTTGCAGTTGGACGAAGCCGTGTGGCAGTTCGACATGGAGCCGTACCACCACAACAACCCTGCACCATAGGTAAGTCCTTCAGCCGGCTGCTATTCTTTTCCTTGATATAAGGCACCTAATGCATAGTCGTGCCTCTTCTCAGATGTTCACCCGACAGAACACCTTGGATGGCCCGAACCTGTAGTTGCTCCTTTCGGATCGGATGGACTCCGACTCCGCTGACTACGAGTCGGATGGGGGAGTGCATGTCGCCCCTGAGTACTCGGAAGGACCGGAGGCCAAGGGGATGAAGAGGGCAAGGATGAAGAGGGCGAGGACGATAGCTCATACGAGCCGACCAACAACTCCACCGACGAGGCAGAGTCGGCATGCCATCACCCTGACGGGCTCACGGCTGGCCAGAAGACGACGAAGATGACGACTTCCAAGTGCTGGATGGGCCACCGCCCTCGATGGTGCCGCCTCCGGACCGTAGCCGCGGAGGGAGCACATGCGCGCCGGCTGGAGGCCGACTACCGGTTACCCAGCCGGCCTGTCGCCAGATGGCGGAGGAACGCCGCCAAGAGAAGCGGTCGGTTGGCGGCTCGGCTAGCAGCCCTGCCGCCAAGAGGCTGCGGTCGTCGGTCCTGCCGCTTAGTGTCGACCCGCCGGGGAGGAGGAATCTCCGGCATGGTTCCCGCATGATCCCCTTCGTCAACGGGTAAGTATCTCTTCGAGGCCCGTGCCTCCTCTCTTTTATTATTTCCTGGCTGCCTCGTGGCATCTGAACTCGTGCCCCTTTCTTGCCCTGCCGCCGGTTGTCGAGTCGGCCGCCACCGAGGTGGTTCGGTCGGTGTCTGACCCAGGGCAGCGGACCAGAGCTGCCGCTGATGGCCTAGGTGATGGCAACCGAGCCGTTGTCGTGTTAGGGATGCCGGTGACTTCGGCCACGCCGACTGGGGGCGACCGGATGCGCTCGCTGTCGACGGTGACGGCCGCATGGGCTGCGCTGTACTGCGCCCCTCCTGCGAGTGTGGTAGCCCCATCGGCCCGTGGGCACATGCTATCGGCACCTCGGTCATTCGGCGTAGTCCTCCAGTTCAAGAACCAGGAGCTCGACTTCGCCAAGACGGCGGTGGCCGGCCTCAAGACTCTGGACCAGACGCTCGAGGTAAGCCTTTTTGCCTGTTTTTCTTTCTCTTACTTACTTGATGGTGGGTGCGTGCGAGCGCATCCACTGGGTGTAGTCCCCGAGATTCGGGCGGGCTGCGCGACTTCATGGCAGCCGGGCCAAATCTTACTTCTTGCGATTTGTCATTTCAGACCGAGTGGGCATAACGCGAGGCTATATTCAAAGGCCAGCTATCGCCTGGCTCACGACGAGCTCGCAGCTCGGACGGCCGAACTGGTGGCACGCAAGACCGAGCTGGAGGTGTCCAAAGGTGATTGCCTTCTTCTTTTCTGCTGGTGGGTACGTGCGAGCGCACCCCCTAGGTGTAGTCCCCGAGATTCGAGCCGGCCGCACGGCTCCGTGGCAGCCGGGCCGAATCTTTATTTTTCTTCCAGTTTTTGTCGCTGAACTGGCTGCGTACATGTTTGTCATGCAGCAGGAGCCGTTCCTGCACCCGAGGTGGAGATGTTGCACTAGTCGCTCGCCGCCCTCCGGCGGTAGCGCGACAAGATCGCTGGCGAGCGCGACCGGCTGACCAAAGACTTGGCCACCAGCCAGTCGGCCCCGACAGCGCAGACGACCGGGGTGGAGCGGCTCGGCAGCGCCCTGCAGGCGGCGGAGACGGAGAAGGCGATAGCGCAGCATGCAATAGCCGAGAGTGACAGGGTGGCATGGGCACTCCGGAACGAGGTGGCTTGGCTCGGGGAGCTCAAGCAGGCGGCGGAGGCGGAGAAGGTGAGGGTGCAACACGAGGTGGCTCGGCTCGGCGAGCATAGGCAGGTGGTGGACCTGAGGGTGGACCGCACTATCGGCCTTGTCAAGGGAGTGGATGCCATCTTCGTTGGTAAGTCCCATCGTCCTTCGGCCGGCTGTGTTTGAATTTGGCCTCCTGTCTTGACTTCCTTCCGTGGGGCAACCCACTTTCCAGATCGCAAGCGCGAGCGGAGCGTGCGATGATGGAGTTCTGTGAGGAGCAGTACCGAGCCAGCACCGAACCTGGCAAGGGCACCGACTGGACATCCAAGGAGGCGGCGCACGCATGTGAGGCCCGGGTCCTCCACTTCCGTGCTCTCTGGGACCAGATATTGTCGGTCGGCCAGGGGGTCGTTCGGGCCCTTTGGCTTGACCGCGCTGAGATGGTGCCTGATGAACGGGTTGCGACGTGGCTAGGACACGATGTCGACCGCTTTGACGCGTCGAGGGCGTCGGCTGCCCGGGCTGGTGCTCAGATGGCCCTAACCTTCGTGGTCTCTTGGTACTCCGGCATCAGCCTGGGTGCGACAGAGGATGTTGATGTTGCTGCCGCCATCGACAAGCACCCACGTGAAGCGGCAGGTGCTCCGCTTGGAGACGAAGGTGGGATCCAGAACCAGCGCATAACCGCTTGGCGTGGGCATCACAGCCGAATGATCTTCGCGGCCCCAAGTAATGGGCTTGTACGACTAGTACATGTACTAGAGGACTGGCGGGACGATGGCGTTGACCTCCTATGCCCGCCGGCGCTGGCTGTGCTTGTCATCACTCTCGCTGGTGAAGACCACATAAATGGCATCTTGCTGGGGGAACGCGTCAGGGCCTCCACCGGCTCCCGGAGCGGGAGGCAGTGCAGGCGGCAGGGCATCGCCACGCGCAATCCTGGTGAACTAGCTGCACCACCGAGTCGTGTGTGTAGCTGGCTTGGCCCCTCTATGGAACTTGCACGCCCCGTTGAGCATGGCCTCGAAGGTGTACTTGGCCTGCCACGGTTGCTTGCCTGCATTGGTGCGCTGACGTCGGCTGGGGCCTTGGCCGTGTGCCACGCGGCCGTCCTTAACAGCCGCAACCTGCCGGCCGTTCTGGAAAACATCCAGTTGGTCGACCTTGTGTTTGCCCGGATCCGGCTTGGGTCAGCTGGCTAACGGGGCAACAGCCGGCTTGGGTGCCGTTGGCTTGTCGGCCGTGTCAACAAGTACGGGGAGCTTCATGGAAGACTCGGCCATAGAGTACTGGTCGATGATGGCCATCAGTTGCGCAAGGGTAGAGGGTTCCCGGCGCATGAGCTTGTGCTTGAGGAGGGTGCCATCTCGGCAGTCGTCGAGGAAGTACTGGATCGCCTACACCTCATGGACGCCCTTGTAGGAGTTGCAGAGCTTGGTCCACCATGTGAGGTAGTCGTGGAGCGGCTCGTCCTGGCCATGGACACACATGGCGAGCTGTTGGGGCCGACCCGCGCGCTTCTACGTGCCGGTGAAGTTGCACACAAATGCCTCCTGCAAGTCCAGCCAGCCGTTCATACTGCGGGACGACAGGCTGTTAAGCCAGGTCTGAGCTGAGCTGAGCAGCATGAGGGGCGCATAGTATTGGGGATATTACCCATGGTATGACTCGCCCTATTGGGCCGGGTCAGGTGCACGGCGATTCAACATTCATAATCAAGATAGGCCTTGGCCGAGGGTCTAAGAGACGCAAGGAGATCTTCAACGGAGAACCGGTCGGGCCCATGAGCCTAGATGGCGGTTCAAGACCCACGGAGAATATGAGTCGCCGTGCCGTTTCCTTTCTTGGAAGACACAACGGTTTAGAGATATGGCAGGCCACGATTTGTAATGTGGCCTGGACTCTTGTAAAACTTAGGACCTCG
The DNA here is from genome assembly GCF_904849725.1 of Hordeum vulgare subsp. vulgare. NCBI lineage: Eukaryota > Viridiplantae > Streptophyta > Magnoliopsida > Poales > Poaceae > Hordeum > Hordeum vulgare. Next base: position 221,774,978 of record NC_058524.1, on the reverse strand, counting down.
ACCTGTATATAAAAGCGAGACCCTAGGGTAGATAGGTTCAAGTTCCAACCCATGAAGAGCTAGGTCAGGCGAGTTACGCCCTCCTTGTAATCGATTCCACCATAAATATACAGAAAGCAGGACGTAGGCTTTTACCTTCATCGGAGGGGCCGAACCTGGGTACACCCGAGTCTCGCTTCCGCTCAACCCCTTTGAGTCGCCACCAAGGTGAGATGGGTCCATCACTAAGTCCTTTCACGAGGACATCTGCCGTGACAAAACCACGACAGTTGGCGCCCACCGTGGGGCCTGTGCACAGTGGAGTTGAGTTCTCAAAGGGAGCCCTTCTAGGGTTTGAAAGCTACGCGGTCGGCCTCATGACTAAGAACCACCGTGGAAAGTACTACATTGAACACTCTCAGTGGGGACCTGACGCCGATTCGGTTGAATCTGGGTATAGGGTCCCCTTCGGCAAGATTCACGTCTTCATTGGCAAATATGGGGCTCCCATACCTCAGCCAGACATCTTCAGCGACATCGTCGAGCCGGCCTGGTACACCCATCCAGCCAAGCGTCAGGTGAGGACACACCACGCCTTCGTTGGTTTTATGCAGGGAATCGATCTGCCGGATGAACTGGTGATCCAGGAGAACAACCCTGTCAACTCGGATGACAAGTCGTCCATTGGCGACACAGATTCGATCTACCCTCTCCATGAAGGGCGGCTTGGGGGATTGCCTGAGGCAACAATATCCGAGGACGTTGAAGGACCCCATCGTCAAGCCGCCATCTACATGGCATGAGCAGCGGCGGCTCAACCGACTGCAGCTGGAAACAACGAAGCTAGCGGATCAGGAAAGACTCCGGCTCAATCCATGGCGGATTGTGCTGCAGAGATGGCTAAACTCTCAGAAATTACCGTGACGGCGGAAAACCAAGAAGAGGTTAACGCCGAGTTAGCCAAGCTGAGGGAGGAGATGGCCAAGATCCAACGCTAGATTGAAGGCGAGGCCACCAGGATGGCGACCCAACGGGCCCAGATCACCGCAGAGACTGAGCGTCTAAGTGCTGAAGGATGGTGGCTTGAGCGACAACAACACGCTTCTGATGCGGTCCACCAGAGGAGGCACCGCAATCGCCCGCCAGCTGATCTGAATCCAACTTGACTCTTCGACAGCCCACATACACCTGGGATGGAGCCTAACCGGCCATGGCAAGTTACCCAGCATGTCGGCCCGACCAACCGCCGCCCAACCCACAGGCGCCTCAGCCGACACCGGCTCAAGCACCACGCTTTCAGACGCCGCGGGGTAACTTTTCAAACCCCGTTGATAACATACTGGTGGCGACCTGCAACCTCGAGTCCCTTCCCATCCATAGAAATTCTCTGGCTAAGGTTGAGGCGAGGAACGCCATTGAGATGTTGAAAACAACGGCGGTCCAACAGGTGCAATATTCATATAGCCGCGAGCGACTGCACTCCACACCTCAAGCAAGTCATACCAAGAGCCGTCATGATGACCCGCCCGCGGTGTCCAGCAGTGAACGGCGACGGCCTCCGCAAATCAACCCGCCCGGGATGCCTGACACCCGGGCTCAAGACCTCGTAGATGCAGCACGAGCCGCGCACCTGATGGAGACGGCGGTCGCCGCAGATCAAGGCTATCCGGCTTAGGTGCTACCTTCCCCCATGCAGGCCGAGTCAGGTGGTAGGAACATTGGGATACCCTGCCTGTCACCCGCCCTCCGCAACGAGCGTATGCCGAAGGATTTCAAAGGCCCGCGCAAGGTTCCCAATTACACATCGGATCTATAGCCAGAGGCGTGGATTGAAAGCTAGAAGCTTGCAATGGATATGCTTAGTGTTAACGAAGCAGTATGTGCCAAGTATTTTATAATGATGCTTGAGGGGATGGCATGCACTTTGCTCAAGAACCTACCGCCTAACTCCATCAACACGTGGCCCGAGTTGAAGGAACATTTTGTCAAAAACTTATGAGGGACTTGCAAGCGCCCATGACTATTGTCGACTTACAACACTGCATCCAGCGCCCAGATGAGTCGGCCCACCATTGGACGCGACGGGTTGCAGAGGTGATCCAGTCATCGGATGGCATTTCGGTGTCTCAAGCCGTGTTGATCTTGGAGAGAAACTCTCACTACCAGCCTTTGGTGTTGAAGCTTGGGTGACTCAAGCGCAAAGTGCGAGATATGGGGGAACTGACAGATACTTTAACTAGGTATTCCGAGTCAGACGATACCAAAGATCCCGGGGAGGATGATGATAAAACCAGCACCACTAGGAGGGGGAGTCATCCAGAGGTCACTCTTAGTCCCAGGGGCGAGGCAACTACAACCCCACGGGTTAAGGGAAGAAAAGGCAGTAGGAAGGCGCCACTGATTTCGTCGCCAATACTAAGACTAGGAACGGGAACCAGCGTCAAAAGAAAATGGCTTCACCGGGAAAAAACCATGTGATGACCCACAAGTATAGGGGATCAATCGTACTCCTTTCGATAAGTAAGAGTGTCGAACCCAACGAGGAGCAGAAGGATCTGACAAGTGATTTTCAACAAGGAAAAATCTGCACGCACTGAAATTGTCGGTAACAAGTGATTGTGTGGTGAGATGATTCGTAGCAAGCAACAAGTAACAAAAGTAGCAATGGTGCCGAAAAGTGGCCCAATCCCTTTTGTAGAAAGGGACAAGCCTGGACAAAGTGTTATAGGAGGAAAAACGCTCCCGAGGACACACGGGAATTTCTGTCATGCTAGTTTCATCATGTTCATATGATTCACGTTCGTTACTTTGATAGTTTGATATGTGGGTGGACCGGCGCTTGGGTACTGCCCTTACTTGGACAAGCATCCCACTTATGATTAACCCCTCTCGCAAGCATCCGCAACTACGAAAGAAGAATTAAGACAAAGTCTAACCATAGCATTAAACTAGTGGATCCAAATCAGCCCCATACGAAGTAACAGATAAACTAGGGTTTAAGCTTCTGTCACTCTAGCAACCCATCACCTACTTACTACTTCCCAATGCCTTCCTCTAGTCCCAAATAATGGTGAAGTGTTATGTAGTCGACGTTCACATAACACCACTAGAGGAAAAACAACATACAACATATCAAATTACCGAACGAATACCAAATTCACATGACTACTATTAGCATGACTTGTCCCATGTCCTCAGGAACAAAAGTAACTACTCACAAAGCATAATCATACTCATGATCAAAAGGGTAATGAGTAGCATCAAGGATCTGATCAAATAAACTCTTCCACCAAATAATCCAACTAATATCAACTACAAAGAGTAATCAACACTACTAGCAACCTTACAAGTACCAATCGGAGTCGCGAGATGGAGATTTGTTACAAGTGATGAACTAGGGTTTGGAGATGAGATGGTGCTGATGAAGATGTTGACCGTGACGAGTCCCCTTCGATGAGAAGATGTTGACTCAAGCTTTCAAATGCAAAAAGAATCACTCAATCCCAAGATCGTATGAGGACTTATTTTTTTTTTGGAACGGACCTGAAACATATTGATAAACCGTGTTCCTGACGTTCGGAGGTCAAAAAGTCATATTTAGAAGATGATTTGTAGGTGACAATAATGAACAAATTTGGTCAACTATTCAGATGCGGCTCGTCGATAGCTCGAATTTGAGTACTCGTGGAGCCAAAACGGACATCGTACGAGAAAGAGACACCTGTTTTACTGAACAGTGCACAAAAGAGTTTTCAATGTGAATTCACATACGTGATTGACTGTACATAGATCCGAAATTGGTATTTTTTTCTTTTCTCTCTTTTTTTCTCTCACTTTTTTTCTTTTTTCTATCACTTTTTTTCCTCTTTTTTTGCTCTCACTTTTTTCTCTTCTCTCGAACAACCAATTAAGATACAGATTGGATGAAGCACAGATGCAAATGACCTCAAGTCTGATAATGACAATGAACAATTGAAGCACGTGGTCAATATTGATGGATGGTGGAGGACAGCAATGGAAGGGATGACGGCGTCATGGTGGTGGTATTTGACAGCAGCGATAAAGATGGTGCGGCGACGACGTGACAACTTGTGAACAGAACTCGAAACTCTAAAAGACTAGACGCTAAGACCGGCAACTTGACACGATGATGCAACCGATAATTCAACTATGCAAGCACTAAAAAGAAAATTGCAAAGGCTCAGACTGGCTTGGACAAAGGATGACTAGATCTAACTATTGTTTCTGGTATTTTTTTGGGGTAATAGGTAAGAAAAATAAATATAATCTAGGGATAACTCGAAATTCTCACCGAGCAACCTGAAAACTGATACCACTTGATGGAGGTGAAGTTGTCCTTGTCTTTCGATGTCATCGTGGGAATCGTTTTGGTGGAGTAGACTTTGACGATCCGACTATGAACGTGTGAGGACGTCGTCCCTTAGCAATCGCTAAACCAACTCCGAGAGGTTATTGACCACGCCGGAGCACGATCAACCTGAGCACGAAGGTCTGTTTCCTGCACGCAAGCGAAGAACAAGCAAGAAACCGAGATGCAATCAAGATATTGCGAATATAAGAGGAAAGCTTTATTGATGACGGTGGGGTTCTCTGACGCCTTTGTCTGGTCGTAGAACACAAACGAAGAACGCGAAGTTGTAGTTGGCTAAGTTTTAACTAATTATTTGCTTGCAGGAAGAGACCTATGATGAGGACATGACTACCTTTGATATTATCACAATCATTGCATATTCGTATTTATTTGAGGTGTTTTTTGATAAAACTCATGCAATAATTTATTTATGTTATCCAGAACAAAAATACTTCACCTGTATTTATTTTATGCCTAAATGTAGAATGGCCGAACACTTGTATGAATCACGTGTGATGACAAGGGAAGAGGAAATGGTTGGATCCTATTCAAGAGGTCCTCTCATGTCAAAGGAAATAATTAGTTGCTATTCAAGAAGTTCTCTCACGTCACTTTTAGCCCAAGAGAAGATAGAGTTCAAGTCTTTCACGATCTGGACTCATATTCGGACTGCACATACATAGCTGTACCAAAACGCCTTCCACTTTTTCATCCGGACTCCGAATTGCGTGTTTCATTTTGGGCTGCAAAGTAGATTTTACTGGCTTTCAGGACCAGTTGGAATTACCTTCAAATTCTTCCAAACCGTGGAGATCTCGACCAAACAAAATGACGTTGCACCAGAATCCATGTCAAACAACAAGTCCAAAAATGTTGCACCACCTCCACTTGGGCCCGTAGGCCTTGTACGACCTAGGGTTAGTTTTAGGCTGCCTTGGGATGCCCTCCCACCTCCTTTTCCGCCACCCCTTGCTCCTATATAAGTAGATCAACCTAGTCGCATTTTTCTTGGGATTTGTTTAGTTAAAAGTTAGCCATTGCAACTTCGTGTACTTCGTTTGTGTCCAACGACCAGACCAAGACCGCTATCGGATCCCCACCATTATTAATACTTCATATATATTCACAATATTCAGATTGTTTATCAAAGTAAATAATTAGTTGCTATTCAAGAAGTTCTCTCACGTCACTTTTAGCCCAAGAGAAGATATAGTTTAAGTCTTTCACGTTCTAGACTCAGATTCGGACTACACAGACATAGCTGTACCAAAACGCCTTCCACTTTTTTTTTATCTTCTCTCGAACAACCAATTAATATGCAGATTGGATCAGGCACAGATGCGACTGACCTCAAGTATGATAATGATAATGAACAATTGAAGCACATGGTGAATATTGATGGATGGTGGTGGGCGACAACGGAAGGGATGACAGCGGCGTGACAGTGGTATATGGCAGCAGCGATGAGGATGGTGCGGCGACGGTGTGACAACTTGTGAACAGAACTCGAAACTCTAAAAAACTAGATGCTAAGACCAACAACTTGACATGACGACGCAACCGATAATTCAACTATGTAAGCACTAAAAAGAAAATTGCAAAGGGTCAGACTGGCTTGGACAAAGGATGATTAGATCTAACTCTTTTTTGTGTTTTTCTTGTGTAATAGGTAAAAAAATAAATCTAATCTAGGGATAACTAGAAATTCTCACCGAGCAAATTGAAAATTGATACCACTTGATAGCAATATTTTGATATAAAATCGATGATGAGCATTGTCAATCTTTTGATATAAATAAGAGCTTATCTTATATGTGCAAACTGAGTTGCAATATTTTTCTGCTTTCTACTTCTTGTGATAATATTTTGGCTTTATATTTCATAACATATGAAAGTTACTCATGTATACATGTGTCATATGTGCAAAAACCAAGGGAAGTAAAAATGGATGACATATACACATACAACATGTACACCTTGTCTCTTTTGTTAGCCAAAATTTCAGATTAAGCAGCGCCGAGGACGGCTTTATTTTCAAAAAGGGGAGGATGATGAGGACATGACTACCTTTGATATTATCACAATCATTGCATATTCGTATTTATTTTAGGTGATTTCTGAGAAAACTCATGCAATAATTTATTTATGTTATCCGGAACAAAAATACTTCACCTGTTTTTATTTTATGCCTAAATGCAGAATGACCGAACACTTGTATGAATCACGTGTGATGATAAGGGAAGAGGAAATGGTTGGATGCTATGCAAGAAGTCCTCTCATGTCAAAGGAAATAATTAGTTGTTGTTCAAGAAGTTCTCTCACGTCACTTTTAGCCCAAGAGAAGATAGAGTCCAAGTCTTTCACGTTCTCGACTCAGATTCGGACTGGACATACATACCTGTACTAAAACACCTTCAATCTTTTCCCCCGGACTCCGAATTGCATGATTCTTGTTGGGATGAAAATTAGATTTTACTGGCTTTCAGGCCCAATTGGAATCAGCTTCAAATTCGTCCGGAGCATGGAGATCTCGACCAAACAAAATGACATTGCACCAGAATCCGAGTCAAACAACAATTCCAAAGGTTTTGCACCACCTCCACTTGGGCCCATAGGCCTTGTACGACCTAGGGTTAGTTTTAGGCTGCGTTGGGATGTCCTCCCACCTCCTTGGCCGCCACCCCTTGCTCCTATATAAGTAGATCAACCTTACTTTTTTGCTTGGGATTTGTTTAATTAGAAGTTAGCCATTGTAACTTCGTGTACTTCCTTTGTGTCCAACGACCAGACTAAGACCGCTTTCGGATCCCCACCCTTATCAATACTTCATATATATTCGCAATACTCAGATTTATTTTTTCATATTCTTGCTTGTTCTTCGATTGCTTGCAGGAAGAGACCTTCGTGGCCAGGTTGATCGTGCTCCGGCGTGGTCAATAACCTCTTAGAGTTTGGTTTAGCGATTGCTAAGACGCAACGTCATGCACGTTTGTAGTCGGATCGTCAAAGTCACCTCCACCAAATAGATAGCCATGTTCTCATTGAAAGATCAGGACACCCTCGCCTCTATCAAGTGCTACATCACCTAACCACATTTTTCTCCAATGCATGTTACTCATGTGGAGAAGAAGGACATTTCTCAAAGGATTGCAGGAAGGAAAGTCATAAATATATGGGAAACTTCCCGACGGAAAAAGTAGAGTTTAAACCACATGAAATGGAAGTACTAACCAGAATGAAACAGTCCGAAAAGAAGAGAAAATACACCAGCCAGAGTCAAATCCTGATACATAAAGACCTGAGTCATATCAGATGTTTCAAGTGTAAGGAATTGGGCCACTACAACGATATGTGCCCAAGAAGGAAGCAGGAAAACCAAGGAGTAATAGAAAACACCAAGAAGCCCCAAGACTTGTGGGAACTCATTTGTTTTCATTGCAAGGAAGCATGACATTATGCTAGTAATTGTCCACAGGGGAAGAAAGCAAAAGATGGAGTAGTTAAGTTTTGACAATGGCAATAAGTGTAACATGAAGCCCTCTTGTTATCATGAGTTTATGGAGTTAAATTTTGTAACGGAAGTCTCTGAGATTGTAATAACTTCATGAATCAATAAAATTTATTGTGTCATGATTGCCTATGTTCAAACTGTATGCGTTGTTTCTCTACAAACAAAGATCTCTAAACATTTATGAGGATATGAGAAAATATGGTCTATGCAGGCGTGAGTATATTTCATTTTAAGTGTGGTAGTAATCAGTATACCCACAGGATCCAATGAGTAGGAATGTACCATGCATACCAAGGAGCCAAACCCACTGAATACAATTGAAGGAAATGCTGGATCATATCAAAATATGGGGATGACAACAGATGAATAATGTACCTTGGAATTGGAATTTTGAGGAGAGATTTAATATGAGGAACAAACACTTTTATGGGTAAACAAACCAATGGCATGGAAAATTGAGTTCAAGGAATTCAATCGGTACCAAGGATGCATCTCAAGATTTTCATGAAGGTTGCCCCAAGAGCATGAAGGAATAAGCTATGATGCATTAGCAAACGTTTTCTTAGGAGCATGCCTAAACCCGAGAGCTGCGAAGAAATGATAGATGTTGGTTCAGCTTGCAGAAATCAATGGATTATCCGAACTTCATTCGTGGAGAAGAGAAATTCTGCAATGCTTGTGAGTACGCCCAAGTGTTAGAATACGAGATTCACTAAGACTTATACAAGGTAATGATTTCAGTGCGACATGGCTTGGCCACCATGACGACTTACTCTTATCATTCTCTTGCTATTCATAATGGTAAATCTGAGAGACTTATCCATACTGAGAGATGACGTTCTTTCAAGCTTTTATTTAAGCCTTAGAATGGTATGATGAAAGCCCCATGTACATGGCATTTGTTGTCACGCATAGGAAATTTTACGGTGAGGATGAAGCCAAGACCTTTCTCTCTGCAGGATAACCACAAATGGTAGACCACTGTCGGGACCCCGATCCTAAGCCATAGGAATCCAACCTGTAACACATCACATCTCTTTGCGGTCTCACGCACGGTTATCCCCACGGCTGCAGCCTTACTTAGCCGTTGTTGAGGACTTTGAAATCACAGTATATATATATATATATATATATATATATATATATATATATATATATATATATATATATATATAAATCATCAAGTGTTTTGAGGATTTTGAAGATTTTGACAAACTTGAGAATTTTGTGACAAAGCGTCAGGTTGATGAATTTCAACTTTGAAGAAAAACAGCTTAAAGAATTACAAAGTTGGGTGGTGGCGTGACCCACCATATAAGTATGGTGATTTCAGGCGCCGCGTACAATTGTCGTAGGGCCCTGAGAACCAGATTCTTCAATGATTTCCTCACACTAAGAGTGATATTCTTCATTGATTGAAGAAAATCCATTCTTCATGTGTTGCACATCTAAGTCATCAATTTTGCATAAGTGTTAGGATGTGTGCATGTTTTTACAAAACATTTGAAGATTCTAAGATATTTAGCTCACACCGCAACTTGCAGAACCTTTTCTCATCCAAGGGTTTAGTGAAAATATCTGCTAGTTGATCGTCAGTCTTCACATGGTCGATGAGGATATTGCCCTTGAGGACATGGTCCCGAAGAAAATGATGATGAATCTGGATGTGCTTAGTATTCGAGTGTTGTGCTGGGTTGTATGCAATAATCTTGATAGCACTCTCATTGTCGCAGTAGAGAAGCACATTCTTCATGTTGATGCCGTAGTCCCTGAGGGTTTGCTTTATCCATAGCAATTGCGCACAGCATGATCCGGCAGCAATGTACTCAGCGTCGGTAGTGGAGAGAGAAACGCGGTTCCGCTTCTTTGAGGACCAGCAGACTAATGATCTTCCGAGGAAATGACAAGTGCCAGAATTTGACTTGCGATCCACACGGTCACCAGCATAGTCAGAATCAGAATATCCCACAAGATGAAGATTTGAGCCCTTGGGTACCATAATCCTAGGGTTGGTGTGTGAGCTAAGTATCGAAGAATATGCTTCACAACCTTATGGTGTGATTCCTTCAGTTTTGCTTGAAAACGAGCACACATGCGAACACTAAGCATCATATCTGGCTTAGATGCACACAAATACAGTAAAGAGCCAATCATTGAGCGATATACCTACTGATCGAATTCTTTACCATTTTCATTAGTGCAAAGGTGGCCGTTTGTAGGCATGGCAGTCTTGGCGCCTTTGCATTCATGCATGTCAAATTTCCTCAGAACATCCTTGAGGTATTTCTCCTGTGATATGAAGATGCCATTGCGCGGTTGACGAATTTGAAGACCTTAGAAGAATTTCAGCTCACCCATCATAGACATTTGATATTCTTCACTCATCATGTAAGAAAATTCATCACTATAACGTTTGTCAGTACAACCAAATATGATGTCATTGACATATATTTGGCATACAAATAGTTCATTGTCACAGGATTTTGTGAAAAGAGTTGGATCGAGTGAACCAGGTTTGAAGCCTTTCTTCGTGAGGAATTCCTTCAATGTATCATACCACGCCCGAGGGGCTTGCTTGAGGCCATAGAGTGCCTTTTTGAGTCTGAAGACTTTGTCTGGATTCTTTGGATCCTCAAAACATGGGGGCTGAGAAACATATACTTCTTCCTCAAGCTTACCATTGAGGAATGCACTTTTCACATCCATTTGATATAAGATAATGTTATAATGATTAGCATAAGCAAGTAGTATTCGAATAGCTTCAAGTCTAGCAACAGGTGCAAAAGTTTCATCGAAATCAATTCCTTCAACCTGTGCGTAGCCTTGGGCTACAAGTCGGGCCTTATTCCTCACCACTTGACCATCCTCATCTTGCTTGTTTCGGAAAATCCACTTGGTGCCGATGATATTGTGCTTGAGAGGATCTGGTCGTTTGACGAGCTCCGACACGTCATTTAGCTTGAATTGAAGAAGTTCATCTTGCATGGCTTGAATCCACTCAGGTTCCATGAAAGCCTCAGCAACTTTTAAAGGTTCTGTGATAGACACAAAAGAAGAATGCCCACAAAAGTTAACCAAGTGTGAAGCCTTTGATCGAGTGAGAGGACCCGGGGCGTTGATGTCATCGAGGATTTTGTCAAGTTCTACTTCATTTGCAATCCTCGGATGAGCTGGTTGAGGATTTCGTCTGGGCTGAGGAATTTGTTCTGGAGCAATTTCCTCACGTGCATCTTCTTGATTTTCATCAGTGCTGGGAGTGATTTCTTCAGCAATTTCCTCAGTGGGAACAATGTCTTGAGTAGCTATTAGCTTGATTGCTTCCTCAGGAGACAATTTATCTGGATCAGAAGACAATTGCTCTCTTTGCGAGCCATTAGTTTCATCGAACCGCACATCCAGAGTTTCAACAACCTTGCTGTGATAGTTTTTGAAGACTCTGTAGGTGTGTGAGTCTTTTCCATAACCGAGCATAAAACCCTCATGTGCTTTAGGTGCAAACTTTGAGCTATGGTTCGTGCCATCACAACCAGAGTCCTGTTCTTTCTTTCGACGACGCCATTCTGTTAAGGAGTATAAGGAGCAGACAATTCGTGAGTAATACCAAGTTCATCAAGATAATTATCAAGACCTGTATTTTTGAATTTGGTCTCATTATCACTCCTGATGTGTTTGATATTGACGCCAAAGTTCATCGAGGCCCTTGAGGAAAATCGTTTGAAGACTTCCTGCACTTTAGTTTTATATAGAATGATATGCACCCAAGTATATCTAGAATAATCATCAACTATGATAAAGCCGTATAGAGATGCTGAATTTGTTAGAGTGGCATAATGCGTAGGTCCAAATAGATCCATGTGAAGCAATTCTAATGGATGATTAGTAGTCATGATAGTTTTCGAGGGTGTTTGGATCTGGTCATTTTTCAGACTCACAAGCACCGAAGAGGTGGTCCTTGAGGAATTTGACTGATTCGATGCCAATGACATCCTTCTTCTTTGCCAACATGTGCAAGTTCTTCATGCCTGCACGACCAAGTCTTCGATGCCATAGCCAGCCTTCTGAGGTTTTTGCTAGTAAGCAAGTGGCTGGTTGAGGACCTGTAGAAAAATCAACAATGTACAAATCCCCTCTTCTAACACCTTCGAAGACTTTGGATCTGTGAGATTCCATGATGACAACACATCTATATTTTCCAAAGATAACAACCATATCAAGATCACAAAGCATTGAGACTAACATGAGGTTAAACCCAAGGGATTCAACAAGCATCACTTTGTCCATATGCCTGTCCTTAGAAATAGCCACTTTGCCAAGTCCCAATACCTTGCTTTTACCTTTGTCAGCATAAGTGATTTGCTTGAGTGGTGATGGAGTCAGTTGCATATTCATCATCAAGCTTTTGTCACCAGTCATGTGGTGTGTGCAGCCACTATCAAAAACCCACTCAATACTCTTGGGTTTGACATCCTGCGGATGAATTAGTAGAGCTTACCATCTCATGTGCTTCAGACTTGAAGAATATGATATCAATTTCATCAGATATGAATTTCATCATAAACAGTACATTTGAGGACGTGTGAAATGTTATCATTTCATCAATGTTAGCTTGCATCCAATCAAGCATTTTCCTCAGGTCTCCAGCAAATTCTTCAGATGATGAGTTTAATTTGGAGACCTGACCTGCAGAAGTGATTAGTTCCATTTCTTCACCACCCACATCTGAAGGGGTGGTAAAGAGTTCATCATCCTACGAGCACCATATGAGAAAGGGGGAATGAAGCTAATGCACTTCTCTTCACAGTAGGGGGGTTAGCGTACTCAAATGAATAGGCAGAGAAGTTCTTTGAGGATTTATGAACATAGTTATTTGAGGAGTAATGCTCATATTCACATCCCTTGTAATTTCCCTGCATGTCAATAGCATTAGCATGAGTACGAGCATAGTTTTGACCAGTTGAGGATTTTGATCCTCTTGAGAACTTTGGTCCTCCTGAGGAATTTGATCTGGGGTTCAGATTCTTTATAGGTGGTGTCATGAGGACATTCACCAGAAGATTTTCAAGGCAACTTTTGGGGACCCAGATTTTCCTCAGGGGTGGTCCATTCCTACAATTAGTTCCAACATATTGAGCAAAAACTTTACCAGAATGATTTTTGAATAGTTTATAGTTGGAGTCAAATGTCTCATGTGAGGAATATGATAATTCACATGCAAAGCCTCTTAGATTGGATTGATCAACAGGAGGTCCTTTAGCAGCAACCCATGAGGTTTTGGGATACTGCTCAGGTTTCCAGTATGATCCATCAGCATTCAGTTTCCTTTCAAAGGCAATTCCTTCTTTCCTCGGGTTCCTGTTCAAAATCTGCTTTTTGAGCACATCTCAAAGGGTTTGATGCCCTTTGAGACTTTTGTACATGCATGTCATATACAATTTCTTCAGCCCTGCATTTTCGTCAGTGACATTTGTGGTTTCCTCAAGTGAGGAAGTTGATACCACATGAGCAGTTGAAGAATTTGTAGCAATAGTAGCATTTGATGATTCTGGTGAAGAATTGGCAGTTTCACATTCGATGCATTTGAGACATGGTGGAATGAATTCAACCTGAGCAGCACTGATTTGTTGAGCAAGTAATGAATTGTTTTCCATTCGAAGATCATCATGAGACATCCTCAGCTTCTCAAGATCAAGTTTACTTTGAAGAGATTCATAGGAAAGTTTCTCATGATCAGCCAAGAGTGTGCCATGACGATCTTGAAGATTATCAAATATGGACTGAAGACTTTTCATATCTTCAGTGAGGATTTGGGTAAGATTCATTTCATCATTCAATAGGTTATCGTTTCTGTCTAGCAGTTTCTGAAGCTTTTCAAGGGTAGTTTGTTGTTTAGTTGCAATGTTGGCAAGTTTACTGTAACTAGGTTTTTTGTAATCATCAGGTTCACAGTCAGTTGAATCAGAGGAGGAAGTATCATTTGGTACCTTCGAACTTTTTGCCATGAAGCACTAGGTTGGGGCGAACTCATGAGCATAGTCATCGGTGTGGATGGAGCTGTCGTTTTCTTTAAGGTTGAAGATTGACTTGCTGACGAATGTGGTAGCTAGTGCAAGACTAGCCTGACTAGATTCTGAGTCTTCTTCAGATCCCTCCTCGTCATCACATTCCTCAAATTCTGCCTCAGAATCCATTTCCTTGCCAATAAGTGCCCGCGCCTTTTTGAAACTAGTCTTTTTGTGTGATGAGGACTTTGGGAATGAGGATTTTGAAGATTTCTTCTTTTTCTTCGAGTCATCAGAACTTTCATCCTTGTATTTCTTCTTCTTTGATTCCTTCACCCAACGAGGACAAACAGCAATATAGTGACCTGATTTTTTGCATTTGTGGCAGGTTATTTTCTTGTAGTCCTCAGATGAAGATTCAGATTTCCTCATATCTCTTCTTGAAGATTTACCAAACTAGCCACGTCTTGTAAACTTCTGGAATTTCCTCACGAGAATTGCAAGCTCCTGGCCAAGTTCTTCAGGATCACCAATGCTGCAATCCAATTCTTCTTCTTCAGATGAGGAAATTGCTTTGGCCTTCAGTGCACGAGGTCTAGAATAGCTTGGTCCATATAGATCTGTCTTTTCTTCCTATTGGAATTCATGAGTATTGAGTCTTTCGAGTATATCAGCAGGATCAAGCATCTTGTAGTCTGGTCTTTCTTGAATCATCAGAACCAGTGTATCAAATGATGAATCCAAAGATCTTAGCAGTTTCTTCACAACTTCATGATGAGTAATGTCTCGAGCTCCCAGTGCTTGCAGTTCATTTGATATGTTAGTGAGGCGATCAAAGGTATCTTGGCAGCTTTCATTCTCAAGCCTTTTGAAGCGATTGAAGAGATTGCGAAGAACATCAACACGAGAGTCACGCTGAGTTGATACTCCTTCATTGACTTTGGACAGCCTTTCCGAGATTAGTTTTGCTGAGCCCAAAGCACTCCCTCTGCCATATTGACCTTTGCTCAGATGGCCACAAATGATATTCTTCGCTTGAGAATCAAGTTGCTTGAATTTCTTCACATCAGCGACAGAGACAGTAGCAGTGATGAGGGGAACACCATGTTCCTCAATATACCAGAGATCATTGTTAATAGCTTGTAGATGCATCTCATCTTGGTCTTCCAGAAGGGAAAGTCCTTTCCTTCAAATGTAAGACATCCTGCAGTAACCTTGATCATGCATGCAGTCGACATAACTAAAACTCCATGTGGTTAAACCAAAATCACACAGAACAAGGGAGTACCTTGCTCTGATACCAATTGAAAGTGCGTTATATCGACTAGAGGGGATGAATAGGAGATTTCTAGAATTTCATCACCGAGGAAATTCCTTTTGAGTAAATTTCTCACGGATGAATAACTTGCAGCAGAAACAGCAAAGGATCACGGGTGCAAAGTAACACTACAACAATTTTCAAGATGAGGAATGGGAAAAATAGTTTGCACAGTACGCAGGCACAGAGTAAGCAAGTGAGGATTAACTCGTATGAAGAATTTGAGATTGAGGAAATTCAGAGAAGGTCTTCAGCAAATTCTTCAAACAGTGACAATGAAAATCTTCAACATATAATATTGAGGAATTGAAAGAGTTGAAGAAATAGAACCCGTATCACAGCGAAGACAGTGGTTGATGACCCCGTTCCAACTGCTGTGTCAGTTGTACGTCTGGTTTGGAGCGGCTTGGTATTGAAAGCAAAAGACACGCAGTCTCGGGACACACAGTCCCTACCGTATTCTCCTTCAGCTAAGAACACACAGTCCTCGCCCAACACTCATGGTAAGTCTTAAGGGCAGACTTCCAAACCCTCACAAACTTGGTCACCAGGCAATCCACAATTGACTCCTGGATTACTCTAGACCATGACGCATAACCGTCTGGAGGATGCACATTCCTCAAAGGTAAAAGGCTTCAGTTCCACATAGGAACAAATTCTTTGGTGATGCTCAATCACTTGGTTTTTGGTTTGTGGTATGGTGTTTGGGCTATTTCCTCACTAACGATTTAATCTCGAAGACTCTGTGGAATTTGGGTTGCTCTAAATGACAAGTGTCAGTTTCTCGCGGAGCACCCAACCAGCTAATGGTTGTGGGGGCGGCTATTTATAGCCTGTGAGCATCCCAACATGATTTGACATTAATGCCCTTAAATATTATGACCGTTGGTGTGGATAAGATCGGTGATGTGGCGTGACTTGCGGCAACGGTCGGGACCCTCAACTGTGAGAGTCCTCATGTCTCTCATATTCCTCACTTGAGGCTTTTAGTAGGATTAGGCTTGGGTAGAGCATCATGAGGAAGTTCATTCCGAAGTGTTACCTCGACCCCCTTTAACAGTATGGTGTTCCTATGACTCAAGAGTGAAGAAATTGAAAACAAAAAGAATAAATCTTCAAGCTTCAAAGTCTTTGGATTGTTTTTCTTCGGGACACATCGAATTCTTCATCTTCAATATCTTCATGAGGAATATCAATTTCATCGCAATTTTTTCGCGATCAAAGTCTTTAGCAGAACACCTATTTTTTCACCCAAAGATATACATTTTTAGGGGTCGATATTCATCGTATATTTCAAACTCCTCAGCAACTTATAGATCCTGTGTACACTCATGAACACATTAGATACTTAACCTATAAGTCTTCAAACCACCAAAATCACTAAGGGCACAAGATGCACTTACAAAAAAGCAAACAAACAAGACTAAAAAGGAAAGGTAAAAGATAGCGTGCAACTCCCCTATCTTCAAGACGAGAGTCCCCAGCAACGGCGCCAGAAAACTTTGCTTGCTGACGAGATGATGTATACACTTCTCGCACCAAGTTGGTTACCCCAAGTGGAAGGTTGAGATGTAGTCACCAACAAGTTTTCCCTTACACGGAAACGTAAGGTTTATCGAACCAGTAGGACTCCTAGGATGAACAAGTAGGTGTCTTCCACCCTGGCGCTAGAAGAAGACGTGGACCTGCACACACACAAATAAATTTTCTCCCAATGAGTACAGAGAGGTTGTCAATCTCTCCGGCCTTGTAGTTTGCAAAGGATCAAAACACAAGCGGGAAGGTAATAGTGATTGCAACGGGAAAGTAAATGAAAGTGGTAAATGATGGAGGTGTAAATAATGATGGTGATATGGACCGGAGTCACATGATGTTCACTATTGATGTCTCTCTCCCAAAAGACGATAAACAACTATGCTTGGGTAAACAAATCACAGTTGGGCAATTGACAGAATTATGAATGCTCCGCAATGCTAATTATGCTACTTGATAGTTAGAGGTTCAATAGTAATGGGCAGTATGACAAGACAAGTAGACCGTTTATTCATCAACATCTACTTACTAATCATCCACCTTGAGATATCTATCCAGAACATCTCTTCGGTATTAAGTTGCGAGCCCCACCCAAAGTGTAAACTCAAAGCAACGGACAACTGCATTAACGGAGTATGTGTAAGGTAAACAATCCTTGCAACCGTGGTCACAAGCACTATTCTTTTTCTCCCTGGTGGCAACATCACATCCCCTAGTCTCATGTTTCTGTCACTCAAGCTAGACATCGAGGGGCATGAACCCACAATCATGCATATCGCTCCCTCTTGGAGTTACAATCTACTACTCGACCAAAGGAATAAATAGCAATGGAGAACATGCATGAATCACTAAGGAACATAATGTAAAGGATAATAAATATATAACTCGTAACAATCTGAACATAATTTCATAATCCATCGGATCCCAACAAACCGAGCATAGCAATAGCAAGAGAATTACATAGATGCGTTGATCATGTAGGGCAGCTCACAAGGACTAACCATTGAAGCGCAAGATTGGAGAGAAGACATCACATAGCTACTTGTCATGGACTCGTGGTCCAAGGAGGACTACTCGCGGCACATCCGGGAAGCTTCCATGGCAGAGGAGAAGCTCCCGGAGGTCAATCCTCCCTCTGACAGGGTGCCGAGAAGAGGTCTCCTGACGCTCCCGATCTCGGAAGCGCTGCGGCGGCGGAACGATGGAGAAATTCGCGATTCTGAAAGTTGTGTAAGGGTTTCCTCTCGGGACTTTAAATATAGGCAAAAGGAGGGCACCGGAGGAGGTGGGGCCCACCCAGGCGACCTCCTGGCGCGGCCTAGGGCCTGGCCGCGCCAGCAGGTCGCCTGGGCAGCCGCTGGCCCCCCTCTGGCCCATCTTCGGTGATCCGAAAGCTTTTTTTTCACTGATTTTTTATATATTTTTCTGGAATTTTTGGGGCTTCGGAAAATTGGGTAAAAGCCCCTACAAAATAGACATCAGCACACAGAAACTGGCACTAGGTGCACTGAGTTAGTAGGTTAGTCCAAATATGTGTAAAATGATATAAAAGTGTAGCAAAACATATAAGAATGTCACCCAAAAGATCATGGAACAAGCAGAAATTATAGATACGTTTGGGACATATCAGCAAGGCCCCCGGCGCAACCAGGGCTGGCCCTTCGTGGGCCAGCATTGCGCAGTGGAGAACGAGGCCTAAAGGGACGACGGAGATGGAAACCGAGTGTTTCCACAACATGCGGCAGCGTCGGTTCTTCCGGCCCGTCGGTCCCAACTCAAGAGGAGGAGGACCGCGGATTGATGGTGATGGTGCGACCGACAGTTAGTCCGAGGTTATGTCCTCGTACCCAGGCTTAGCCTGCCGAGGATCTGACCCGTACTCGCTGTCGCTAGCATCTGTCCCGTCCTCGTGGCTCTCGCACGAGGAAGGGCTTTTAGTCCCGCTCGAGCTCTCTTCACAACAGCTGAGGTGCACATCTAAGCTCCCGTATCTCTCGACGGGGAGCAGGTTGTCTGCCATCATCTTGAAGCGAAGAACGTGCCCATCCCAGAGGTTATGGGCACGGGCAAAGCTCTTCCACCCGCGGCAGAGGAACATGAGCTGATGCCCCGGTTGCTCCATGGCCACCGGTACCGCGCTGTTCTCGCAGCCATGCACCCGGAGCCACAACATCGGGAGCTTCTCTCCGCTCATCACCTTGGCGAAGGCAATGGCGAGTTGAAGCCGGGTCCTGATGCGGCCTTGCAGCTTGACGAGAAACTCCAACGGAGTCCTTTCAACACGAGTCCCCGCGGGAACAAGCCTGGGAGAAGAAGGAGATGCAGGCCTTCCCCGACCACGGCCTCTGCAACGACCGTGGCCCCTCGCCCCTCCGCCACCTCGGGCGCTCGTGTCACCCCCCGTAGCTGCGGCCCCAGAAGCTGTGGCATCATCCGAGTGGGATCCTATTGTCGCCCCGGCGGCCACCATTGGCCGCCCTCATCCCCTAGCCATGGTTAGGGGCAAGCACTACCTGGAACTAGAGAAGACTCCGCAGATGCAAGCCGGGGATGCTGAATGTATCGGGGGTTGGATGGATGAGCAAAACCCCCTCGCAAACTTCCTAATTTATAAGGCGAGGCGCGGGGGCTAGCTCTCCCCACTCCAGAAACCGCCGCCCCTCTCCTCCAATCACCCATGATCATGGGCGAACAGGGAACCGCCCTGCTGCACCAATGCATGCGGGGGCGGGCCCTGCCATGACTGCGGCCTTTAAGGCCATGAACGCCACTTGCGTGACCGTTACTACGCATGCCTCACACGTGGCAGTAATTCGTCGGGAGGTGGGGATGCCACTATGCGTACACTTCTCCACCTTGCACGCTCGATGCGCACCGTGGGGTAGTGCCGCTCACAACGGCTCCAAGGCTACAGAGCACCCTGTCATGGAAGCCCGTGCACCACTTTGTGCCTGGCCCAGCAACGCCCCGCGCGCGTGCGTTGCCCAGGCCCGAGGGCTCTTGTCGGTGCACTAGAGACTGGGGTCCCTTGTGCCCCAGACTTGTGGACAGGCACCGGCAACGCCCCTGGCAGCAGCGCACAAGGAAGACTGGCAGGAAGACAAACCAAGACCCACCAAGGCCACGCCCCCTCTCCGAAGGCGTAGGTTACAAGAGCTCCACATACAAGACCGCGGCAAGCCCTCCTCGCCGGGAAGATTCGCAAGGCCCCGACAAGGCCTCCTTGCCGGGAAGACTCCCAAAGATTCGCAAGACCCCGACAAGCCCTCCTTGACAGGAAGACTGGCAGAGACTAGCGAAGCACCGGAAAGCCCTCCCTGCCGAGAAGATGTTCAAGGCCCCGACAAGCCCTACTTGCCGGGAAGATAATCCTCTGACAGGAACGGTAGGCCAGGGAGCTCCCTTCGCTCACCAGGTGTCCTCCTCCGCTTCTACCAAAGTCCAACTGCACCAACACATCCCTCATATGCCAGCGCAAGGCCCAGTTGTTGGTACACATGGATATGTGTCGCGACCACCTCGCTGCAGGTCAGAGTGAGACAAGGCATTTACTGCCCCTAACACCACCATAGAACATGAGCGGTGAACCCTGTTCACTACGCAACCCGTGAGCACACTGTTGGTGACCCCTTTGCCTATAAAAGGAGGCCCAAGGCTCATTCTCTAGGGGTTAGACTTTTTGGGATTTGAGACTCCCTAATCACCAGCTAAGTTACTGTAGCAAATCACCCTACAGTAAGCACCCAATACAAACTAAGTAGGAGTAGGGTTTTATGCGCTAAGCGGCCCGAACCTGGGTAAACGACATTGCCGGTGTTGATTGCTAGCTCCGCCCTCGTTCCACCTCTCTCCCTCCTCCGGACGATCAAGGGACTCTTTGAGCTTCCCATAGGTGTAGATTTCCTGACAATGACCTTCCATTGTCTCAATGGTGGCCTCATGCTCCTCGAGATGAGCCTCCAACTCCTCAATGCATTTCTTGCCCTCAATATCAATAGACATGATTTCCATGAAGTTGGAATAAGCAAGTTTATTCTTATAAAGATATTTAAAAATCATTTCATCCTTAATTTTTAAGGATGCAATATTATCACTCTCTTCATCATTATCCTCATCCTCATTATCATCAACGATGTTATCATGAGATATATTAGGATTCAAAGTAGGAGATACCTTTGAAGGATAAGCCATAAGGAAAAAGTGAGACACGATAGATGATGATGTAGGATCCCTTGAAGCATCATTCAAGGCCACATCTTGTTCCACGGAATGATGGATTTCCTCTACATTTTCAGCACAAGAACTCGAGGAAGTAGATACATTTTTATCATGGAAACAAGATATAGAAAGCATATCATCATGAGATTTAGTCAAGCAGATTTTACATGATATGCAAGGACTATCAACACAAGCATGTAGAACATTTAGAGTGCTCGAAGTGTTAACACCCAAAGATGATGCATTACAATAACATAGTGATGAAGGATCATCAACAACGAGCCCACTATCATCATTGCAATGATAACCACTACTCACCATATCATTACCTTGTGGCAATCCACATGTAGGTGAAGTAGATGAAGTTGAGAAGACAACGCGACCGGAGGTGGAGGTAGAACAATCATACCTATAAATCTTGGACACACCATATTTATGTTGAAGCTTTGTCCACAACTCATGAGCATCCCGGAATGGGACGAGTTGAAATATAACTACATCTCTTAAAGCATCAAAAAGCATATTAGAAGCTTGGTCATTGAGATAAGAGTTTTTCTCATCCTCTAAAGATATGTTTTGAGAATCCTTTGGAGGAGAAAAACATGTATCTACAATTCGCTCTAAATTTGCATCCATGACCCTAAAGATATTAAGCATGTGAATTACCCAAACATCAAAATTTGTGCCATTGAAGCTAAGAATGTCAGAGATTCCTTATCCCCTAGTCGACATCCTTACTATCGAGGTGGTTAAACCTAATAATGAGAGACCTAGCTCTGATACCAATTGAAAGGACGTGGATGTCGCCTAGAGGGGGGAATAGGCGCTTTAAAATAATTATGGTTTAGGCTTCAACAAATGCGGAATAAAACTAACGTTTAATTTGTCAAGCACAAAACCTAAAACAACTAGGCTCACCTATGTGCACCAACAACTTACGCTAAGCAAGATAAACAACTAAGTGATAGAAAGATATATAAAAAGAAACAATTTTGCTATCACAAAGTACAATGCATAAGTAATAGGCTCGGGTAAGAGATAACCGAGGCACGCGGAGACGAAAATGTATCCCGAAGTTCACACCCTTGCGGATCCTAATCTCCGTTTGGTACGGTGTGGAGGCACAATGCTCCCCACGATGCCACTAAGGCCACCGTAATCTCCTCACACCCTCGCACAATGCAAGATGTTGTGATTCCACTAAGGGACCCTTGAGGGCGGTCACCGAACCCATACGAACAAGGTTGGGGAAATCTCCACAACTTAATTGGAGGCTCCCAACGACACCACGAAGCTTCACACAATGGACTGTGGCTTCATGATGACCTCAAATGCTCGGGACAATCTCCACAACTTAATTGGAGACCCTAACACTTTCCCAAAGATTTACAACACAATGATTGAGCTCCAAGGTACCACCAAGCTTCTAGGATGCCAAAGCATCCACGAAGAACAATTTCTCGGGTAACAAGTATCCGAGGGTAACAAGCTTCTCAAACTTCACTTCCACGTATCACCGTGGAGAACTCAAATCCATGCAACTAATTGAATGGCAAGAACACATAAAGTGATCAAGTCCCTCACACTAAAATCCCTCCACCACAACAAAATTTATGGAGGAATATGAGAGGAAGAACAAGGAGCTCATAAAGAACTCCAAGGTCAAGATCCAAGGGGTTCCCCTCACATAGAGGAAAGAGTGATTGGTGGAGATATGTATCTATATCTCCTCTTTCTTTTCCCTCAAGAACTAGAAAGAATGATTGGAGGGATTGAGAGTTCGCAAGCTCTAAGAAGGTCAAAAATGGGGGAAGAACACAAGCTCAATGGATAGATAAGCATTGGGGAAGAAGATCCCCTTTTATAGGCCTCCCCAAATTGAATCGTTATGCACTTAGTTAGTGCACGAGTGGTAGTACCGCTCAGGCAAGCAGTACTTCCGTTGGAACGGAAGTTTCAAGGAAAAAATTTGCAGCTGGCAAAGATCTCGAGGCGGTAGTAGCGCTGGAGTGGTACTACCGTTCACCCAAGCGGTACTACCGCTTCCCCAATCGGTACTACCGCTCAAAATGGAAAAATACCCCGAAGATGCCAGAAGAAAAATATAAGCGGAAGAGGGGCCAGTAGGGGAGGGCGGTAGTACTGCTAGAAAGGTACTACTACTCTGCCCGAGCGGAACTTCCGCTTGAGAGGGAAAACATGCCCCGAACTGTCATAACTTTCGCATATGAGCTCCGAACTGAGAAAACTCAAGCTTGTTGGATTCAGAAAATCTTAAGAACTGCATGAAAAAGCGAATGATATAGAGATGTGAGAACTCTATGAGTCAAGAACCGGCAAAAAATCCCAACATCGAAAACATCAAAAAAGATGCATATGGACTCCGTTTTCGATGAAGTCGAGATTGTCATGAAGATGACCATGAGCTCTACAACTCACAAAGAGAAAACCAAACAAGAACCAAGAAATATGATGCAAGCATGCAAATGGTTTGAGTTCTCAACGAACGATACGATCAAGCTCCTCACTTGAGACCCCCCTTGCCAGTACGACATTTTATCCTAAAATAGAAAAACTATCAAGGGCAAACATATAACTTGCACATAGTCCACTTGAGCTAGATGACGACGATCTTGACTTCCTCAATATGGACCATGTTTCTTGATTGCATTGGCTTGATGAAGACTATTTGATTGCTCCCCCATAATCACTATGAGTGCTCCACTCTTCAGCATATCTTCACATGTCCATTTCCACCACAATGTATGGCAAGCTTCAAGCATGATATCTTCATGATGCTCCACTTGAACTTGCACACTGCAATCTTTGGATAATACCTTGAATACTACCTTGGTCATCATATAAACTCCTGGAAACTAACATATGAACTTCAAGAAGTGCATATGCAACCATTAGTCCATAGGGATTGTCATCAGTTACCAAAAACCACATATGGAGAAATATGCTCTAACAGTAGATTTGACTAGGGTTCTGTGTGGGTTGAAAATCGGTAGGGCCGAATCTGAAAACTTGGTGGCACCAATTTTGGATATTTGGCTTTGGATGGAAATGCTGTGTGGGAAAATGAATGAGTATTTTTGGTGGCTATCTGTAAGCACTTGAGCAACCAGTTCATTTTAATACCTCACCCCCTTATAGTAGTAACGTTTTCCTATGGACTCAAAATCTATTTCTTAGAAATATGAAATGAAGAGACTTGAAGCTTGACCCAATCTTATTCCCTTTCCTTCATCAAGGGGCTTCTTCTCACAAACCTTTAGCCAATGCTCTCTATGGACTAAACCTAAAATATACCAGGTAAAAGTGTTAGTCCGGGAGACAATGTATGTTGTCATGAATTATCGAAATAACTAATGCATCACATGTGCTTTGAAAAACAATCATGGAAAAGTCCAAGTTGAGGTCAACAAATTAGTAGCAGGAAGGACCTGCATCGGCATGCAGCGGCATGGGAATAAAGTGGAGGCAGAAGTAAGATCACAGTGGTATGAGATGAATGGCATTAAGACCTGCTAGGAAGGAGATGCACAATCATTCAAAACTAATAGAAAGGAGATGCACACCAGAGAATCCAACGGCACAATGTTCTTGGTAGCATGCCATGACCTGTGTTGGCAAAACTGTCAGGTAGGGATCTGTGATGGAAGCACTTGATTGGGATGACAATGGCATGGTTGAGCTAAAATTATTCGCTAGTGTACAACGCATAGGTAGACCTCCATGTGTTTTGGGCATGCATGCAATATTTCCCTAGGCCCGCAGGAGGTCGTGGCAGCAGTGAATGATCATAGAAAGCATGCAGCATGGCGAGGAGCTATGGAGTGCAAATACCATGATGCTATGGATGGTAGCAAAGGCTACTTGAAGTAGGAAAATAAGAAGAAGAACAGGGAATTGAATGATAGGATTGGAAGCCAAAAAAAGAAGCTGAAGTAATGTACCACATGGGAATCCAAATCGATGGAAAATGATAGGTAAATGAATGCCTTGGTGTTTGGTGGAAATTGATGGGTAAATGAATGCCTTGGTCAGTTTTACGTGCACTCATATCTGCATTTATGCCTGGGAGAGACTTGATGAGCAACTTCCACTTACAATATGTGCCATGGACGGAAATTATTATAGGAATATAACATGGAGGGGGGAATGTTTGTACTCCCTCTATCCAAGTGCATAGGGCATCTAAGGAGCTGCATCATAGCCTATGTGTGTGAAGATTGGATGAAGAATATTAAACCTAAAATCAATATCAATAATGACTCCTATTTAGCCTGCTTGGAAAATTGTGAGGATCCAACCACTAGGTTGGTTTTTCATGCCATTAATTGCTAAAGAGGAACATGCAAATCCTATTTAATACACCAACCAATGAAAATAGCAGCATGCGAAATGAATATTAATGATCATGGAAAATAAGGAACTTCTTTCATGAACTTTGACTTGTATATTTGGAATACTAATTTCTCATTAGATGCCCTACGCTCGTGGACGGACTGCTGGCCCCCCACGAGGAAACATGTCGCAACCAGGGGGTGGCCGCGCCGTGGTAGCAAGTGGCCAGCAGGTGGCGCCCCTCTAATATATTTTTATCCTAATAATTATTAAATATTCCATAAAAATTCTCCGTGAAATTTCAAGTCATTTGGAGTCCACTGATTTTCACCATTTTTCTTTGTTTTCTGGTCTAGAATTCCAGTTTTCGGTTTCCCTCTTCATGGTGTACCTTGCACATTCAGAGAGAAAATGCATAAGAATTGTATCACAATAAGGAATAATGGGCAATAATAACATAAATATCAATAAGAATTCATGATGCATAATGTACATATCAACTCCCCCAAGCTTAGACCTCGCTTGTCCTCAAGCGAGGCCAAACTTGATAATAATGACCACATAATTCGAGAGAGAGGTGTCGGTAAAAATAAAATACAAGAATGTAAGCATCATGAACTTTATCATAGCAGAAAGTATTTTATCATAATACTCCTCATAAACAAGTAACAATCCATTAACAATTATCGAAGTTTGAAGCATAAACTTTATGAACAACTAACAAACTATGCTCTTAGTCCTTGGGGCAATCATAATTCATCATATTCCAGAAGGGAGTCAATGTAAGAGCTTTCATATTAGTGAGTTCACATACTCAACTATCATTTAATCTTCTATCATTGCTGACACTCATGGCGTATTTTTTGAGCTCATGTTTTCATCGTACACATATGAAGATAGGGGTTTCTATGGTTTGCCACTCAACTCATTAACCTCAAGGATAATGTCAACAATAATAAAACATGATCATATACATTCAACTGGATATATAAATCTGAATATTTCCTCAACACATGATGCTTCCCACTATATAGTAAATATATAGGAAGAGGAATAAAATTTATTGACTCTTGCATAGAAGTAAATATAGGAAAGTAAAAGATAGTCCCTTCGCAGAGGGAAGCAGAGGTTGTCATGCGCTTTTAAGTTTTTGGATGTGCAAACCCTTAATACAAAGGAATGCACTTTATATTGCCCCTTATGATGCCAAACTTTATTATGCACTCTTTCGCTTTTATTTCTTTGCCATCACAAGATCAGACAAAGCTTATTTTACCTTGTAGTAAAAGATCATACATATTTAAGAGAATTTTTTATTTCTTGATGCACTGATGACAACTTACTCGATCGATTTTATTCAATCCATAGGTTGGTATGGTGGACTCTCATGGAAAGAAACTGGGTCTAAAGGGTTTATGGATGCACAAGTAGCATCTCTACTTAGTGTGAAATTTTTTGGCTAGCAAAAGATCTAAAACAAGCACCACATTTTAAAGGATCCAAGACCATACAACATCTATGTGAATGTAAAATACCATGATCATCACGTTATCTTCCATGTCTAACATCAATGCTTGATCATTATAAAATATTTAGTGAGGGCTTACAATCATAAAAGATACCCAGGATAGTGTATTTATACGTGAATCTCCTCTCATCTATCATAATCTTGCATAGATTGTATCAATGACTAATGTTATGTTTGTTTATTTTTCAATAACATTTATCACTTATACTTTTTCTATGTGAAGTCATTACTACCCATGGGATTAGTATATGATCTTTCATGTCTCATTTATTTCAATGCTATGGAAGTATATGCATGAGAGTAAAGCACACAAACTCAACTAATCTTTATTATATAACTCTCACACTCGATTACAAGGAAAGATAGAGCTAGAAGCAAAAAATCTAACCAAAACGAATCTGAAATTTTATTACTCTAAATCACGAAAGAGCTAAGGACCGAACTAAGATAAAGGGTTCTAACTCAAGAGGTAAGTGGCAAGCCTTTCCATAAACCATTTTATAGGGGGACATTCACATGGGTTTCTTATAAGCAGTTCTATAAGCCCATAGAGCATCATCTAGTTAATTAGACTAGTTCTTTCTAGATCTATTGACAATCTTTTGCAGAATTAACTTTATTTCTCGACTGGTCAATTCAACTTGGACTCTAAAATGAGGATGATAAGGTGATGCAATTCTACGATTGACATCATATTTAGCTAAAAGTTTACAGAAAGCACCATGAATAAAATATGAACCACCATCAGTCATTAAATATCTAGGGACTCCACGGAACATAATATCTTTAAGCATTTTAATAGAGGTGCTATGATCAACACTAATAGTTGGAATAGCTTCTACCCACTTAGTAATGTAGAGTGTACCCATTAGAGGAAGGAAAAGGTCCCATATAATCAAAGCCCCAAACATCAAATGGTTCAATAGCAAGTGAATAGTTCATAGGCATTTCCTCCCGTCTACCAATGCTACCAATTCTTTGGCATTCATAACACGAAAGGACATACTTATGAGCATCTATGAAAAGAGTAGGCCAATAAAAACCTGATTGTAATACCTTATGTAAAGTTCTGTCACCAGCATGGTGTCCTCCGTAAGCTTCGAAGTGGCACTTTCATAGGATCTATCCTTATTCATGCTCAGATACACAATGTCAAATAACACCATTGCCTCCTTCTTTATAAAGATGTGGGTCACCCCAAAAGTAATGTCATAAATCATAGAAGAATTTTTTGCTTCTGCTGATAGGTGAAGTTAGGTGGTACATATTTAGCGACAATATAGTTAGCGTAACCTACATACCAAGGAGTACTATTTGAAGTGTTTATAGCAGCAAGTTGTTCATCAGGAAAACTATCATTAATTGGTAGTGGGTCATCAAGGATATTTTCCATCCTAGACAAATTATCTACTACATGATTTTCAGCTCCTTTCCTATAGATGATATGAAAATCAAACTCTTGAATCAAAAGCAGCCACCTAATTAGTCTAGGTTTAGCATATTTTTTTGCATAAGGCATTTTATAGCAGCATTGTCACTGTGAATAGTTATTTTGGAATCAACAATGTAACGTCTAAACTTATCACAAGCAAAAAACAACTACTAAATTCCTTCTCAGTAGTAGCATAATTTCTTTGAGCATTGTCTAAGGTCTTACTAGCATAATGAATAACATTCAATTTCTTGTCTACTCTTTGCCCTAGAACAACACCAACAACATAATCACTGACATCACACATAATTTCAAATGGTAAATTTAAATTAGGTGGTTGGAAAATAAGTGCAGAAATCGAGGCTTTCTTAAGTATTTCAAATGCTTTTACACAATCATCATAAAAATAATATCTTTTTGAATAAGATTAGTTAGTGGCCCAGAAGTTTTTGAGAAATATTTAATGAAACACTTATAAGAATAGCATGACCTACGAAACTTCTTATACCTTTGATATATTTTGGACATGGCATTTTCTCTATTGCATCAACTTTAGCTTTGTCTACTACGGTACCTCATTCAAAAAATTTGTGCCCAAGTACTATACCTTCATTCACCATAAAGTGGCACTTCGCCCAATTCAAACCAAGATTAGTTTCTTCACATCTCTGCAAAACCAGATCAAGGCTGCTCAAGAAATCGTTAAAGGAAGTACCATAAACAGAAAAATCATCCATGAAAACCTAAACAATCTTTTCACAAAAATCAGAGAATATAGCAGCCATACATCATTGAAAGGTAGCAGGTGCATTGCATAAACCAAAAGTCATACGTCTATAAGCATAGGTTCCAAAGGGCATGTAAAAGTAGTTTTCTCTTGATCCTCTTTTGACACACGTATTTGAGAGAAGCTAGAATATCCATCAAGAAAAAAGAAGTGTGTGTGTGTGTGTGTTTAGATAGTCTTTCTAACATTTGATCAATAAAAGGCAAGAGGTAATGATATTTTCTATTAGCTTTATTGAATTTCCTAAAATCAATTACCATCCTATAGTCACTTACTATTCTATGTGGAATAAGTTTATTTTTATCATTAGGTACAACAGTTATACCTACTTTCTTAGGAACATAATGAACATGACTTACCCATATGCTATCAGCAATATGATAAATTATAGCCGCTTCAAGAAGCTTTAATATTTCAATTCTTACCACTTCCTTCATCTTAGGATTTAAGCGGCATTGATGATCAACTAGAGGCTTAGCATCCCATTCCATATTAATCTTATGCTCACATATAGTGGGACTAATGTCGTTAAGATCATCAAGAGTGTATCCAATAGCAGCTCTCTGCTTCTTGAGAGTTTTGAGTAACCTCTTTTCTTAGTGCTCTAAAAGGTTAGCACTAATAATAATAGGATATATCTTTTATTCATCAAGATAAGCATATTTAAGAGTATCAGGCAATGTCTTTAGCTCAAAGATGAGATCTCCCTTGGGTGGAGGAGGATCCCCTAAAATATCAAATGGTAAGTTGTGTTTAAGAATAGGTGCTTGTCTAAGAAATATATCATATATTTCTTCCATATACATATCATTCTCATGGTCTAGAAATTATTTTTATAAAGGATCCATAGGAGGCACAACAATAGAAGCAAGAACAAATAAATTCAACCTTACTAGGCACTTCTTTTTCATGTGGTTGTTTACTAAACTTAGAAAAATTGAATTCATGAGACTCATTACCAAATCTTACTTTAATTTCTCTATAAGACTATTAATTTCAACATTAACAATATTCAAGAAAGGACTACTAAATATGATGGGACAAACATTATCTTGCTTAGAGACAAGTACTAAGAAATCAGTGGGATACTTGACCTTTTGAAATAAGACTTCAACATCTCTAACATTGAATTGTGGTGAGATGGTACCACGGTTTGCAAGTTTATTAGTGATATATATGTCTTCAATCTTAGAGGGGGCTATATCATTCATTATTTATTGGTATAAAGTGCAAGCTATAGCACTAGTGCTAGCACCCAGGTCACATAAACCGTGATAACAATGATTTTCTATCTTAACAGAAACAACACACATGCCAACAACTGGTTCATTTTTATCTAGCTTGTCCTACTCATTTCTAACAGGCTTTGCAATACTAGAAGTTTTAGCACAAAAGTATATAACATTCCCATCAATATTATCAACCAATAGAACTTTAACTACAATAATATTAGGTTCTACATTTATTGGTTCAGAAGGTTTGGGTGTTCTAGCATAACTTTTATTAACTAGAGTTGTAGCTTTAGCATGTTCCCTAATCCTAATAGGAATAGGTTTTTTTAATATAAGCGATGGGTACAACTGGATCAACATGATAAGCAATTGCTTCTTCTTTTACTTTAATTGGTTCCTCCACTATCTTTTCAATAGGTGGATGATATTTAAACCATTTATCCTTAGGGAGATCAAGATGAGTAGCAAATGATTCACAGAAAGTAGCTACTATCTCAGTGTCAAGCCCATATTTATGGCCAAACTTATGAAAATTATCGATTTCCATAAAGGATTTCACAATATAAAACTTCAGTTTTATACCAGACTCTTTACCTTTGTTGAATTACCAATCTTCAGAATTGCATTTAATCCTTACCAGAATATCTCATTTGAATTCAATAGTCCTATTCATGTAAGAGCTAGTAGAAGAAGAATCAAGTTGTGCTTGATCAGTATGAGAAAGCTGAGAATAATTTTTTTGTATAATAATTTCTCTCGAGACCTCATGACTGGGGAATGTGTGCATCATTGTCGGGACCCCGATCCTAAGCCATACAACTCCAGCATGTACACATCATATCACTTTGTGGCCTCACGCACGGTAATCACCCCGGTTGCCATCTTACCTTGGCCGGGACCGTTTGCATCTTTTGGCTCACGTATATGACTATGTTGCCAGCAATCATATGTCAAAGAACCTGGGTCGACATGGCTAGTTATGAACCCAAGTGGCACATCCGTACATGGACAGGCATACATAACCCAGCAAGGCAGGTGTCGGTCATCAGCGAGTGTAGACGAGTCGTAGCAAGCTACAGGGACTCCATTACACCGCGTGACATTTCCCCATGGGGATAGACATAGCAACCAAGAAGGATACATGCCGGTCAATCAATGTGTCCGGAGCAGTAGCAAGCTACCAAGGCTCGGTGGAAGCACAAAGAGGCATTTCCCGGTATGGTGTACTACTCAAGGCACACAACTAGGTGTCAAATCCCACACATACCAATGCATTGCAAGCATACACACAATATGCATGATATGTGTAGATACAACATGGCATCATGACATAACTCTACAACACATCATTTATTTAATAGACTCCGAAGAGCCAACATAGTTTAATGTTACAAACAGAAGGGGTCACATGACCCAACATTCAGAGCATACAAGCATCAAGCGGAAGTTACATGTCTGGGTACAGACATCTACTAAAAGCGGCTGGAAGAGCCTAAAAGCTACAACGACCCTACCATAGGAGCCAGATCACTGTCTGGGTTCCCAAACTAAACCATCGATGTTAACGTCAAGAGATAACGTAGAAAGAGCGGCTTCTATTCTGCAAAAATGTAAATAAGCAACAGTGAGTACGAAGGTACTCAGCAAGTCTTACATCAGTGCTAACTACATATGCATCAAGTATCAATGAACGCAATTGTGGGGTTTATTGCAGAGAAGCTACCTTTTACCTTTGGCTAACCTATTCTACAACATAGTTTTAATATCTCTCTCGTCTCCTTACGAGAGAACGCACACGAGTCCACATAACCATCACATCAATACACCACCATGGATCCTCTCTCGTCATCCTACGAGAAGGCCATCCATAGCACTCACACTTATCTGTGCCATTTTAGAGTAACCATTAAAGTTATCTATGAACCATGTAAGTATCCAAGCAGTCCATATCCGAGGACGCGGCTATTCGAATAGATAGATACCCTGCAGGGGTGTACTTCGTCACACATGCTTTCGCCACTTATCGCCAAGTGCACATAAAACCAGCACCTCGGCAACCTTCAAGCGGAAGCCCAGCGAGGGAGTTGGCCACGGACATTAACCTACTAAGACTCACTCCCAAGAGAGTCGCCTATCTGAGTTGGAACCCATAATGGAAGTCCGGCCGAGGTTTCCAACATGGCCTCAAACGATGTGAGCAGGGCCCCAAGCCGGTCCCGACTGGGCCGTTCATCCACTTAGCAGGCCCTGCCACAACCTATGAATGTTTCGAACTACTTCGACTTCTGGACTGAGAACAGAGTAGTTAATAGGACGAGAGGGGTCGAGTTACTGGAACCCAATGTGCGGTAGTAGCTAGTCTTGGAACACCAACACAAGATCTCAGGTCCTATATACGGCGACAATGAGACAACCCATCATGTACTCCTACATGGCCTCTCATCGCTACATTTACCAAAACAATTTCACATCTTTAACTCTCATCAATAGGACAGGATCATTCCAATACATCATTCCGATGCTCAGACCAAACTCAACCTAAGCATAGCAAGCATAACAGGGTAAAGCACATATGACTCAAGCATCTACCATGTATGCTAGGTTGCATTGGTTTAGCTATTTACTGTGATCAAAATCAGGTCATGCAAAGGAATAGGTGCAGCTATCATAATACAACTATCAATTGAATCATTTTGTCCTAATGCATAGAAATGAGAGCAGGAGCGAGAGAATAGGATTTTGTCAGAATGTTCAAAGGGGTTTTGCTTGCCTGTTGATCGGAAGAACTCAGCTATTCTTCGATGCCGGTGATAACTACATCTCGCAAGGTCTATTGACAGATCAAACGAAAGAAATTAATCACGGCAAATGCTTCACAATGATGCACGAGCATGGCAAGTTATCATGATGCTGATTTATCTAATAAAAGTGATCACAGGTTGAAAGAAGTTTATTTGATCTATATAAATCGTTTTCAAAATCCAATTATATCCTTTATAAGCCTATTATGAATTTTTCATATTCAGCAAGGTTAAAATGTCCAAACATGTGTATAAATGCCTGTCGTGGGTTTGTCACGGCAGATGTCCTCGTGAAAGGACTTAGTACTGGAGCCATCGCACCTTGGTGGCGACTCAAAGGGGTTGAACAGGAGAGACACGGTGATTTACCCAGGTTCGGCCCCTCGTGAGGAGGTAAGAACCTACGTCCTGCTTTGAGTTGTATTGATGGTGTTTCGATTACAAGGAGGGCGTAACTCGCCAGATCTAGCACTCGATGATTTCTAACCTGTCCTCTTCTTCCCTGGGACTCACCTTTATATACAGGTCGGACCCCTAGGGTTTACAAGGGTACTTTCCTTTCTACAAATCGTGACTTCTACGATCTCCAAGTCGCCATCTTCCAAAGCTTGGAGACCTTTCGGAAATTATAAACCGCCATACAACCTTCGGTCTTGCCAGGCCAAGGTCCGAACCACTGCTCAGATGAATCGCCTGATTTGGTGACTCGGCCCAACTAGGGCGGGTTATTAACAGGTAATATCCCCAACATTAGGCCCGAGATTGACTTGAATTCTCTTCATGCCAATATTTTCGCTCAGTTAAAGGCGATTCATTCTTCATCTTTCCCTTATACGTCAGAAACTTTAACCCGCCATCTGTCGTGGAAAAACTTAAATCGCCAAATCATTTCTCGTTGGCAACTTCTTATCCCTTGAATTCCGGAAAAGACTGACGCAATCCTAACGGATCCTTTGGTATTGCTATCCCAAAATTTTCGGAGCGCCATTATGGCGAATCTTTTTATCCTTCGGCGATTCCCGCTCTTGGCGCCTCGATTCCAGCGCCTGCCCTGTTAAATAGGTGGGGGGACAGGTCTGGCGCATTCCACCCACCCGCCTCGTCAACCTTCTCCCCATTATCTGAGCGAGAAACCCTTAAGCCTTCCGAGAGCTCCGCCACCGACCGCAATTCCTGTCGTTGCCCGAAAGCTTCGGTGCCGCCCAAAGATCTTGTTGCCATCAAGCACTTTACCGCGGCTGAGGTGCTCGCCGCCATCGACCATCTCACCGTCGTCGACCACCTTGCTGTTGCCAGGCGCTTCGTCGCCGCCGAAGATCTTCGCGCCCGACCGAGATATTCATGCCCCTCCAAAAGCCTTCGTCGCCGTCGACCATCTCCGGCCGAACCCATCTGGTTAGGTCACCGCTTACTTAAGAGCAGATCCCCATCCCTTTTCGAAGTTCATCACTACCATGTTCTTGAAGCCTTCCCGAATATCCGTTACTTATCCTTGATTAGTTAGTATTGATGATGACGAGAAAACCAATGTCTCGGATACCTTCACTTATCCGCCCTCGATTTGCATGTTTAGAGTAACATCTCATCAAACCAACAACATTATCTCATCCTGGTTGTAAGTTGCCGTATCCAGTCATTTTCCTCATTTATTTTCGGCTGTCCAGTAGATCCATAATTTACCCCTCGTTGCGTAAAAGCTGTTTGTAGTCTTCATACTTCACCATTTTGAACAAATTTCTCCGAAGCTTTAAGATACAACTCTTGTGAGTGGACAAACTTCATAAGTCGCCATAGCAATCCTGACTCGGATCTTTATATGGCGGGTCAAGATTTCTCCTCAGTCCGCGGACAAATTACTTGGCGAGTCAAATGAACTTATTTCACCTCTTACGATAGATGTTCAAGCGTGTAAATTCACCCATACTTTACTCCTTTGTAGCATGGGCACTGTCTTCAAAAGTGACTGGCTCCCTACCAAGGTCAATGACACCATACTAGAGGATTATGTGAAAACGGGAAATTTGGACCCTCGGGATGTTATCGGTTGGCGTACCGGGTTCGGAGAGGAAATCCCCAATCCCAAAGAAGGGGAGATAGTTGTTTTCGTCGAACACCTTGAGCGGGGTTTTAAGCCGCCCGGATCGAAGTTCCTTAGAGACGCCATGGCTTTCATGAACGTCCGCCTCCAGGATGTAGGGCCCAATTCGGTAAGTAACCTATGCCAGTTCCAAGTGTTTTGTGAGGCTTACCTGCGGATGGAACCCTCAGTTCCCTTATTCTGGTACTTTTTCTACTTAAATCGCCAAAAGGAATTTCACAATGGCCCCAGCCTGGAACTTGGTGGTGTAAATGTTCAGCGCCGTAGGGATAGCCCATTTCCCTCACTCGCCATGCCAAGCCATCCCAAAGGCTGGGGCGAGTCTTGGTTCTATTGTCAAGAGACCTCGCCTGCAGGCGAAAACAAGCTTCTGGCTATAGGGAAGATCGCCTTCCAACGAATTTCAAGCTTCCGGACAAGCTCACCGAAGAGGAGGAATCAGATTTCATCCCAGTATTGTCCGAGTTAAGATCTTTGACAAACAACGGCCTTACTCGGGTCGACTTGATCCGTTGCTGGGTCGAATGGCGCATCCTCCCTT
Organism: Hordeum vulgare subsp. vulgare; assembly: GCF_904849725.1. Lineage (NCBI taxonomy): Eukaryota > Viridiplantae > Streptophyta > Magnoliopsida > Poales > Poaceae > Hordeum > Hordeum vulgare. The sequence continues at coordinate 221,739,276 of NC_058524.1, read as the reverse complement.
TAAGTCGCTGGGACGGGTTAATGTGCGAATTTGACGACACCTTAGATCATTCTCAATGTTATTTCTACACGACTTTAACAGAAAATGATATTGTCACCATCATCGAGAAGCTGACCGGCGAGCCTGCGGGAAAATGCGGCCAAATTGGCCTCAAACCCTTCTGCAAGATTAATCCGGCGCCCAAGGTAAGCAACTTTAACCCGCCCTTTGTCTTTGCTGCTTATGTTTCATTCGAATTGTGGCCTTTTATAGCATATGCCATTCTAGAATGGTGATAAATTTTGGTCCAAGAAGCCCAAAAAGCCAGCCATGAAGCAAGCTAAGCCGCCCCCAAAGAAGAAAACCAAGGGCAAGGGCAAAGCTATTGTGGCCGAGCCATCCGAAGCCGATGAATCTCAAGTCGTCTACACACCTTCAGAGGTAAAAAACTATCTTCTTTTCACTCGCCATCCACTACTGTCAACTCTGTATTTATGTCTCTGCCTCTCTTGAACAGAATGAAGACAACGAAAGCCAGGAGGATTCCGTAGAGGTAATTTCTGTTTCCTCCGATTCATCTCCTTCTCCACCTAAGCCGGCCAGGCGAATTTGTGGGAAAGTTCCCTTCTCACATCCAAATGCTTGTTTGGACCCAAATTTTCTTCTGAAGAAAGCACTATATACTTCAAATCGAAAGACCCGAAGTCATTCCGGTGATCTGGTGTCCGGCTTACCAACAAAGAACAAAAGAAAGCCAAATGAGGTACCCATGAATAACACTTCTTCATGTTTTCTTTGGATCGCATCTGTAACCCGCTTATATTTTTGACTTACAACTCTTGCAGAATTCTCCTCCTACATCTGACGACTCAGTAATGTCGACACTTCTGCCAATGATCCATGTCCCTGGGTAAGTCCTATTGATAATTTTACTTTGACTCTAAGGGTGATATATTTTCAGTCCTTTAACGCGCCTCTTCCCTCTTTCAGGGCACAGGCGAAGAAGAGGAAAACCAGCGGGTCAACTCCTATCATAATCTCAGAGCCCATCAAAGAGCCAGCGTCGATCCAAGATAACCCAGACCAAGACAAACCTGAGGATCAAATGGATCTTCCTAGCTCGCCCAAGGAAACAATGGATGCCCCCAAGCCGCCAAGTCCATTGACAACAGTAGACGACCCGGACACTGTAATTATCACTGGTACCCTCTTCTCTAAACCGGCCACAACGGTTTTGTCAAAACATGTGCCATCATCCTCTCAAGCCGTTCCTGAGTCTGGACTCTCCAAGGCTAAGCTTTCTGAATATGAACATCTGGAATTCAAAGAACTTTGCTCTGGTTTTTCAAGTCGCCTGGAGGCGAGTTATGAGATGGAGAAAAGCCTGCTTCGGATGCTAAAAAATAAACATGAGGTAAGCTTTGTTATATACTATATTATCCCCATTAACCCCCAATGGCCGGGTCATCAGTAAACAGATGAGCCGGGTCTTGATCACTTAGAAAAGCTTTCGACCAGTAACCCCCAAGGTCCGGGTCATCAGTAAAAAGATGAGCCGGGTCTTGATTACTTAGAAAAACTTTCGACCAGTAACCCCCAAGGGCCGGGTCATCAGTAAAAAGATGAGCCGGGTCTTGATGTTATATAATTTTGTCTGAATTTTTTCTTATACATTAGCCCCCAAGTGTCAGGGATATTGCTTGCAATAGTTCTGAGACTTGCCCCTTATCATGTACTTCAAGAGGAAACTCTTATCCAGACTGAATCAGCACTTGGCGACTTGAAGAAAAACTTATCTGATCAGCAGGATGCCCGAACCAAATCGGAGGAGAAGTATCAACTGGTCTTAGCTGAGATGGAAAAACTAAAAGCCGATTTAAAAAGGGCTCAAGCTGAGCAAGATGCTGCAACAAAACGACGAGAGAAAGCTAAAGCCAAGCTAGCTACTGTGCAACAAGAGCTGTCCGGTTTGAAACGTCATATCTCAAACATGGCGCAAGCCGTCTTTGGTAAAATACTCAAACCTTTGATCTTTTTTAAACAAATAACTCTTATCTTGATTATCATTACCCCTTGTACAGGTCCGAGAGCCGCCAACCTTCAGGATGATTGCGTGCTGATGCTGAAGGCAATTTACACGCTGACAGAGCAGCTGTATACCGGCAGTGTACTAACGGTGAAAGCAGTGATGGGCGCCAAGGAGCCTATAACCTCCATAAAGAAGATGCTTGGCTACCTATCCACGCTTCCTCCCCAGATTGGCGAGTTGACTCGGTCAGCCGCCCGGAAGGGAGTGTTGACTACATTAAGTCGCTGCTTAGCGTATGCTCCAGAGATCAACCCAGAAGAAGTAGCGACGGGCTTTCCTCAACTCAAAGATGACGGGTCAGAATTCACCGAAGAAGACTACCAGCGTGTCGTCAAGGACTCCCGGCTGGCGGCGACTCAACTTGCTGCAAGTCTGGACTTATCAAAGTATCAGGCTGCTTATGATAGTAAGAACAAGAAGGTCAACCTGCCAACCTTTGTGACGACCAACTTAACTCCACGGCGACCCAAGAACCCTTTTGACTTGGACGCAGATCTTTCATCAATCCTGACCGATGAAGATGACTTTGCAGCTCTGGTCAAGTGTAACTGGGTACTGGGCGACTTGCAAATTGAGGTTGGCCAAAGCTCGCAGCAAAACCATCCAAGGGCGTCAGCAGAATAAACTTCATTGATTTGGCCCTAAGAGCCATGTAATATGTCTCCTTTAGGAATCGGTACTGCTTTTGTGATACCTTCGAAAAGAATCCTTATGTCGCCCTTAAGGCAATTTGAAATACTGGATCCGCCATTTGAAAATTCTTTATAATGCTTAATCCGCCATGGATAAAGTGATTTTGATCATCAACCTGTTCTAAGCTTGAAAAACATATGTGAAATCATCTTAATGAATAATAAGTGATAACAAATATTTCAAGATGAATCAGAAAAAAGTTTGGAAAACCTTGTGGCAGTGCCAGGAAGGTAAATATCGTCGGCTCATAAGGTCGCGACAGGATGGGGCGAGTCAGAAAACTCAAGCGCCACCCTAGATGATGGTTTCGTCGGCTCATAAGGTCGCGACAGGATGGGGCGAGTCAGAAAGCTCAAGCGCGCACCCTAGATGATGGTTTCGTCGGCTAATAAGGTCGCGACAGGATGGGGCGAGTCAGAAAGCTCAAGCGCGCACCCTAAATGATGGTTTCGTTGGCTCATAAGGTCGCGACAGGATGGGGCGAGTCAGAAAGCTCAAGCGCGCATCCTAGATGATTTCGTCGGCTCATAAGGTCGCGACAGGATGGGGCGAGTCAGAAAGCTCAAGCGCGCACCCTAGATGATTTCGTCGGCTCATAAGGTCGCGATAGGATGGGGCGAGTCAGAAAGCTCAAGCACGCACCCTGAATGATTTCATCGGCTCATAAGGTCGCGACAGGATGGGGCGAGTCAGAAAGCTCTAGCGCGCACCCTAAATGCTTTCGTCGGCTCATAAGGTCGCGATAGGATGGGGCGAGTCAGAAAGCTCAAGCGCACACCCTAAATGATGGTTTCGTCTGCTCATAAGGTTGCGATAGGATGGGGCGAGTCAGAAAGCTCAAGCGCGCACCCTAAATGATGGTTTCGTCGGCTCATAAGGTCACGACAGGATGGGGCGAATCAGAAAGCTCAAGCGCCACCCTAAGATAATGATTCCGTCGGCTCATAAGGTCGCGACAGGATGACAAAATTGATCTCAATGAGGAAGCCCCCAAGTCGGGAAGCATTTTAATTTTATTACTTCATAATGAAACTGAAAAACTTACAAAATGCAGAGCTTAAGAGCTCAAGTGTAATAAGGCCGCAAGTGGGCAATATTCCAGGGGCGAGTTGACTCAGCCTCCGTGGTTGGCCGGTTAGGCCAGAGATCCACCAGATAATAAGAGCCGTTGCGAAGATTTTTGCCAACGACGAATGGTCCTTCCCATGGTGGTGACAACTTATGCATGCCAGCACGATCTTGTATCAACCGAAGAACTAAGTCGCCTTCCTGAAAGGTCCGGCTCTTAACCCGGCGGTTGTGATAACGCCATAGATCATGCTGATAGATGGCCGAATGGGCCGCAGCTAAGTCACGTGCCTCCTCTAAGGCATCCAAGGAGTCTTGACGTGCCAGTTCGTTGTCTTGCTCCACATATGCGGCGACTCTAGGCGACTCATGCCTTATGTCAGTAGGAAGAACGGCTTCTGCTCCGTAGAACAGAAAGAAAGGGGTAAAACCCGTGGACCGGTTCGGGGTGGTCCGGATGCTCCACAATACTGAAGGCAATTCTTCGACCCAACATCCTGGGGTTTTCTCCAGGGGAACCATGAGTCGGGGCTTGATTCCTCGTAAAACTTCCTGATTCGCCCATTCCGCCTGCCCATTGGATTGTGGGTGAGCAACCGCAGAAACATCAAGCCGGATATGTTCTCGACGGCAAAACTCCTGGATCGCCCCTTGGGCAGGTTAGTACCATTATCAGTAATGATACTGTGTGGATATCCAAACCGGAAGATCAGCTTCTTCAAGAACTTGACCGCCGTCTCTGCATCGCGAGTTCCAATAGGTTCTGCCTCAACCCATTTGGTGAACTTATCACCCGCCACCAGCAAATGGGTTTTCTTGTTGGACGACATTTTAAAGGGGCCGACCATGTCTAACCCCCAGACCGCAAAAGGCCAAGTGATGGGAATCATTCTTAGTTCTTGAGCCGGCACATAAGCCTGTCGTCCATCACGCTAGCATCCCTCGCACCGACGAACTATCTCTTCTGCATCTGCATGAGCCGTCAACCAAAATAAACCATGACGGAATGCCTTTGACACCAAAGAGCGCGACCCGACATGATGCCCACAGTCCCCGGAATGAATTTCATTTAAGATTATGCATCCTTCTTCGGAGGAAACGCATCGTTGAAAAACACCAGAGGCGCTCCACTTATATAATTCGCCATTGATGATCAACATGGATTTGCTCCGCCGAACGATCTGACGGGCCGAAACTTCGTCTGTTGGTAACTCTCCTCGGGCGAGATAAACCAAATAGGGAAGAGCCCAATCCGGCGTGACGTGGAGAGCCACCATGAACTGAGACTCAGGATCCGGTATTGCCAACTCCTCCTCCGATGGTAAACTCACGGATGGTTTATGCAAAATATCCAGAAAAACATTGGGAGGAACTGGCTTTCGCTGGGAACCAAGATGTGAAAGGGCGTCAGCTGCCTCATTGAGGCGCCGATCAATGTGGTCAACCTGATAGCCATGAAAATGACCTGCCACGTCAGACACAGCCCTTCTGTAAGCCGCCATCACGGGGTCCCGAGAATCCCACGTACCTGAAACTTGCTGCGCCACCAGATCAGAGTCGCCAAAACATCTGACTCGTGTCAGGTTCATCTCCTTGGCGAGTCGCAAGCCGTGAAGCAAAGCTTCGTATTCCGCAGCATTGTTAGTGCACGGAAACATGAGTCGGAGGACATAACAGAATTTATCTCCTTGAGGGGATACCAGTACCACACCAGCCCCCGAGCCTTCCAGCTGTCTGGATCCATCAAAATAAATAGTCCAGTATGTAAGATCAGGTCTATCCTCCGGGGCCTGCAACTCCTTCCAGTCATTGACGAAATCAACTAAGGCTTGAGACTTGATGGTTGTGCGAGGGGTGTATCGTACATGATGCATCCCAAGTTCAATCGCCCACTTGGCAATCCGCCCTGCTGCCTCCCGATTCTGGATGATGTCCCCGAGGGGGGCAGAACTAACCACTGTGATAGGATGTTCTTGGAAATAATGGTTAACTTTCCGACTCGCCATAAACACCCCATACACTAACTTCTGACAATGTGGGTACCGTTGCTTGGAAAGGGTTAGCACTTCGCTGATAAAATACACCGGGCGTTGCACTGGGTACTCCTTCCCTTCCTCATTTCTTTCAACGACCACTGCCACACTTACTGCTTTGGAGTTTGCCGCAATATAAAGAAGCATGGGCTCTTTCTCAGTCGGGGCGGCCAGGACCGGCGGGTTGACGAGCTGTCGTTTCAAGGCTTCGAGCGTCTCGTCTGCCTCATTTGTCCAAACAAACAGGTCAGATTTCTTTACTAATTGATAAAGAGGAATCGCCTTTTCTCCCAGGCGGCTTACGAAGTGACTTAGAGCCGCAATGTGACCCGCCAGTCATTGAACTTGATTAACATTTGCCGGCTTTCCAAGGGATGTAACTGCTTCGATTTTGTCCGGGTTAGCTTCAATGCCTCGCTCAGACACTAGGAAGGCCAACAATTTCCCTACAGGAACACCAAAAACACACTTGGTAGGATTCAGCTTCATCTGATATACCCGCAGATTATCGAATGTCTCCTTGAGATCCTCGAGTAGCATCTCCCCCTTGCGGGTTTTGATCACAATATCGTCGACACAGGCATGGACGTTGCGACCGATTTCGCTGCGGAGGCAATTCTGGATGCAGCGCTGATAAGTCGCCCCCACACTCTTGAGTCCAAACGAAATGGACACATAGCAAAAATCCCCAAAGGGGGTTATAAAAGTTGTTTTCTCTTGATCCTCCACGGCCATCTTGATCTGGTGATATCCAGAGTAGGCGTCCAAAAAGCACAATCATTCGCATCCCGCCACCGAGTCAATGATCTGGTCGATGCGGGGAAGAGCGAAAGGATCTTTCGGACAAGGTCTGTTGAGGTCCGTGTAATCAATGCACATACGAAAGGTACCATTCTTCTTGAGTACGAAAACCGGGTTAGCCAGCCATTTGGGGTGGAAAACTTCCACGATGAATCCGGCGGCTAAGAGACGGGCGACCTCTTCCCCGATCGCCTTGCGTCGCTCCTTGTTAAACCTGCGAAGATACTGCTGGATAGGTTTTGCCTTTGGGTCAACATTAAGATGGTGCTCAGCGAATTCTCTCGGCACACCAGGCATGTCAGAAGGTTTCCATGCGAAGATGTCCCGATTCTCACGAATGAATTCGATGAGCGCGCTTTCCTATTTGGGATCCAGACCCGTCCCGATGGTGAACTGCTTGGATGAATCGCCGGGAACGAAATCGATTGTTTTTGTGTCATCCGTTGGTTTGAACTTGAGGGGCGACTCAGCATCTGTTGTTGGCTTCTTTAGGGGTGACATGTCCGCCGGGTCAACATTGGCCCGATGATGTTTGAGCTCTTCTGCAGCGCATGCGACTTCCGCATAAGCCGCGTCCCCTTCTTCACATTCCTTTGCAATATTTCTATCCCCATCAACCGTGATGGGTCCCTTAGGACCGGGCATTTTGAGCTTAAGGTAAACATAGCATGGGCGAGCCATGAAACGGGCATAATCCGGCCGCCCAAATAGCGCATGATAGGGGCTTTTCAATTTGACCACCTCGAACATCAGCGACTCGGACATGTAATTCTGCGCCGTTCCAAACGCCACTATGAGTCTGAATCGGCCTATGGGGTATGCCGACTTGCCTGGAATGATTCTGTGGAAAACCGTGGTTGAAGGCGTCAGGTCCTTTTCCAATAGGTTCATCCTTTGGAAAGTGTCGAAATACAAGATATTAATGCTGCTGCCACCATCCATTAGCACTTTGGACAAGGTGTACCACCCAACTTGGGGGGCTACGACCAACGCTAAATCGCCCGGGTTGTCAACTCTTGGTGGGTGATCCTCCCTACTCCATGATATGGTCTGCTCAGACCAGTGGAGGTACCTTGGAAGCGCCGGCTCAGACACACTGTACGCCCGGTGGCTCACCTTCTTATCACGTCTGCAAGCATTGGTGGTGAAAACGTGATACTGCCCATTGCTTAGTTGTTTGGGATTGTTGCGGAAGCCTCCGTTGTCATCCTGACCCTGCGGAGCCCCCTGTGGGGGCGGCTGCTGAAAGGCTCCTGGTGTGTTATACCACCGCTGGTGGTGCACCAGATACTGGCCGCTGCTTGGCTGCGAGCCTCCCTGAGCCCACGGTTTGGGAAAACCGCCAAAGGGGTTCTGTTGTTGGTTGGGTGCAGCAAACTGCTCCTGCCGTTGGTCCGGGTCATCGTTTTGGCTTTTCTTGATCGCCTCCGCCCGAAACTCCCGCATTACAAAACAGTTCTCCCAGGAGTGAGTCGCCGGGCCGTCTGCCGTGGCATGTTGTGGGCAAGGGCCCTTGAGTAACTCTTCATAGTTACGCGGCCTCTTCCCACTAAATCCCCTGCTTTTCTTCTGGCGTTGGTTGCCACTATTGGTGTTGGTATTGGCGACTAAATCCGAAGGTTCCTCTTGCTGCCTTCTCTTGCCATTGGCTCCTTGATTGTGGCGGTTACGTCCCTGGAACCGGGTATGATTTTTGTATGACTCGCCCTTCTTGGGCGAATTAGCTTTACCGTCCTCACCGGGATCTTTGGTGTCATCCGCTTCAGCATACCTAGTGAGGGTGTCCATTAGCTCTCCCATGTCTTGGACCATTCGCTTGAGTCGCCCCAATTTTTGTACCAGGGGTTCGTAATGGCAATTCTGCTCGAGGATCAACACAGCCTGAGCCACCGTAATGCCATCTGACGAATGGATAATTTCCGCAACCCGCCGTGACCAATGGTGGGCCGACTCATCAGGGCGCTGAACGAAGTGCTGCAGATCGACGATCGTCATTGGACGTTTGCAGGTTCCTCGGAAGTTTTTGATGAATCGCTCTTTCAATTCGGCCCAGGTCTGGATGGAGTTGGGAGGTAAGTTTTTCAACCAAGTACGTGCTGACCCCTCGAGCATCATCGTGAAGTATCTGCGCAGACTGCCTTGTTTACGTCGAGCATGTCCATAGCGATTTCATAACTCTCGACCCACGATGCCGGCTCAAGGTCCGGGGTGTAGTTAGGCACCTTTCTTGGTCCCTTAAAATTCTTGGGCATTCGTTCGTTGCGAAGGGCGTCGGCCAAGCACGGCACCCCCACTCGCCCACCGCTCACGACGAGAGGGGCCGGGGCGACTTGGATGTTCGGGAGATCCCGGCCCGGCGGATTCTGATGATCAGGTGGGTTGTCCTGAGGGACGGGTCGTGGACCGCTGTTTACGGCGGGCTGGTCCTCTGGCCGACTCCTGGTGTAACTCGTCTGGGGAGTGGAATGCAGCCTATCTAGGCTATGTGAGAACTGGGCGTTTTGAACCACCGCCGTCTTCAGCATCTCAATGGAATTCCTTGCTTCTATCTCGGCAGGAGTGTTGCCGTGAATCGGAAGAGATTCCAGATGGCGAGTTGCAGCAAGCACGTTGTCCACCGGGTTGGAAAAGTGGCCTTGAGGCGTCCGGAATTGGGGAATGCGATCCTCAATTGGCTGAACCGGCGGGTTAGGCGGTTGACCCGGTCCTCCCCCTGCAGCGGCTCCCGCCCCAGGGGTTCGTGGAGTATCGAACAGGCGGGTTGGGTTGAGATCATGGGGCAGGCGACCTTGGTGTCTCCGTTGATGGACGGCATCGGATGCGCGCTGGTGTCTTTCGAGCCGCCAGTTGTCAGTATTTAAGCGAGTCCTTTCGGCCGCAATTTGAGCTTGCCGAGTCTCGATCCTGGCGGACTCCACCTCGGCATCCCGATGAGCCTTTGCCACTGCCTCTCTGAGTTTCGCTAGCTCCACGTTTACCTCCTCCTGGTTTTCCGGTGTGAGGGGAGTCGCCATCAGCCTTGTGATTTCCGCCGCTAATTCCACCAGGACAGCGGCCGGGCTTCTAGACGTCTCGCCGGTTCCATCGCCTCCTGTAGGGTTTTGCGAGGGTTGAGTCGCCCCCGCCATATAAATGGCGATCTGGCGGCAGGTTCGGCCAAGGACTTCGGGGTCCATGGCCAGCGACAAGGCCCCAAGACAATCCCCATGTAGAGACCGGATTGAATCTGAATCGCCCATGGATGATTCGTCATCAGTGTTGACTGGTGTAGTTTCATGGGATGCCGAGTGTTCTGGCTCCTCCGATCCCTGCGTGAACCCAACAAAGACCGGGCGAGTCAGATTTTGCGTCACTACTAGGCGGACATACCTGGCCAGCTCGACGATGTCGGTGGAGATGTCTGGCTCAGGCACAGATGATCCGATCATGCCGATGAAGATGTTGATCTTGCCGAAGGGGACCTTGTAACCAGATTCTATCGAATCCGCCTCGGGTCCGCATTGCCGGTTGTCGATGTAGATCTTCCCGCGGAGGCTCCAGGTCATGAGCCCCGTCGCGTAACTCCCAAACCCTGGTAGGGCTCCCTTTGAGAACTCAACTCCACCGTCCGTAGGCCCCACGGTGTGCGCCAACTGTCATGGTTTTGTCACGGAAGATGTCCTCGTGAAAGGACTTAGTACTGGAGTCATCGCACCTTGGTGGCGACTCAAAGGGGTTGAACAGGAGAGACAAGACGATTTACCCAAGTTCGGCCCCTCGTGAGGAGGTAAAAGCCTACGTCCTGCTTTGAGTTGTATTGATGGAGTTTCGATTACAAGGAGGGTGTAACTCGCCAGACCTAGCACTCGATGATTTCTAACCTGTCCTCTTCTTCCCTGGGACTCACCTTTATATACAGGTCGAACCCCTAGGGTTTATAAGGGTACTTTCCTTTCTACAAATCGTGACCTCTACGATCTCCAAGTCGCCATCTTCGAAAGCTTGGAGACCTTCCAGAAATTATAAACGGCCATACATCCTTCGGTCTTGCCAGGCCAAGGCCTGAACCACTGCTCAGATGAATCGCCTGATTTGGTGACTCGGCCCAACTAGGGCGGGTTATTAACAGGTAATATCCCCAACAATGCCACCAATGGATTCCTTGCATTTTTCTGATGCTTTTTCATATATAAATTATTTTCATCAGAGTTATATTTTAATTTCTATGATTTTTACAAGTTTTAGCAATTTTCTGTAATTAAATTAAATCAGAGAACTATTACTGCGTCAGGCTGATGTGATCCCTATGTCAGCAGGTCAACCAGCCGGGTCCAAGTTAACCTGACCAGTGGGGTCCACTGGTCAGTGACCCAGAGGCTAACCCCGCGCTGACCAACCCCTAATTGGGGTTTGACCAGGCGTGGGGCCCTCTAGCAGTGACTGGAGGGAGGGGTTAATTAGCGCTAAGGGTCGGCCACGTCAACAGCTACCGGAGAGTGGTCGCCGGCGACTGAGCCGCGGTGGAGGGCTCGCCGGAGTTGTGCTATTTTGCGCTACCGAGGTCCAAATCGAGCGTGGTTGACGGCTACAGAGAGCTGACGAAGCACCCGATCTGGCAGGGACACTAAGAGAGGCTAGGGTGGCCGGGATAGGTGCCGGCGACGAGCGGAGCGATCGCCAGAGTTCGGCCACGGTGGGGGAACGGCCTACGGGGCAAGGCAGAGCATGGGTGTGGGGACCCCGACTAGCAAGTCTAGTTCGCCGTGCCTAGTGACCCCAAGGATCAATGTTCACTGAACACAGATACTGAATAATAGAGTCTTACATCCAAGTACCGAATTATTACATCAAATGACCAGAAGGTCGGGTTCAAGAGCAAGGCCTAAAGCCAAGTAAAACGGATACATCGAGTAGCGGAAACTCGTAAGGGCTAAGCCGTGCCCATGCCATCAAGCCTACACCGACAGACATTCTGACTTGGAAGCATCCTAGATCGCAGGTCCGTCTCCGACGGCGTACTCATCGCCAAACTCCGGTCCTTCCATGTCTGGTCAATAACATAACCAGTGGCAAGCCAATGCGTACTTTGAATGTACTCGCAAACAACCCATGATATGTATACGATAAGGAATAACAGTAACAATTATCTTTAGTGGAATGCAATGTGGTGGTATGATCAAGTATCTGCAACAAATTAAAGAACTACTTTCGAAGAACAGGTTACAGATATCAACATATCTGTTAAGGGCTGAACCATCCGGGTTCACCCTATATGCCAAGTCATCGGACTTGTCATAACCTCAAGATATTAATGAGGGCTAAACCATCCGGGTTTACCCTATATGTCAAGTCACCGAACTTGATCATATTATTGTGATTATCATGATTATAACAACACCTTTTTAACACCACGCACACACACTTGGTTTATGCGGAAACTCAGGACGTAGTTTAAGCAGCACCACCCAACTGTCCTTGACCGTGGACACGGCTATTCGAATAGTTTACACTCTGCAGAGGTAGTACGCTGGACCCACGAGAAACGGAATACTTCCGTGTCATCCACGACTCGCGGTATATCAAATATACCCGAGGTAAGTACCCGATCATCATCTTTCCCCTGACGATACTAGACAAAGAGGTCCACTCGATTGGTACCCAGCCCACAGGTTGTACGTCTTACGAGCACCGACTCTGGATGGTAACTACCATGCAGGGACCAACGGTGTGCCTGGAACTCATAATAATGGCATAGTCGTCCTACCTGGAACGACCCCATCACGAGAGTGACACCGATCACTCCTGCCACTAGTAATGTGGCTCTTTGCTAGCGCCGACCAGAGTAATCAACAAAGCCCCGTCCCATAAAGGGGTATCGTGGTCGTACTGGTAAGGTTGGGACGGTCGACACATCATAAATCTAATCCATTTCTGAAACCATACTCACACCAAAATCACCGGTGCATCACTTCACCAAAAGTGATCACCAATTCATCATCACCCTCGGGCATTAGTGGCACCGGACGGGGTTTTCATAAACTCTTTATTTAACTCATCATTATACTCATGATAATATGCTCTATCTTTACTTGTGAACATGGTAATAACATGACCCTCAAGGGGTAGGCTCAAGTTCAATGCAGTGATTCTATTTTACTAGCCAACATGACAGTAGCATGATCCTCGTAGATGGTAGGGTCAGCTCATCATGTTTGTGCTCCGAGGAGCCATGGGAATAACACTACTATCAATGCAACTGCTTCGAAGAAGCCTTCGGTACCATCACATCAATGATGAACCGGCATCGTGATCACATGCAACGGGAAATACTTGCTATTGTAGCATGCATCATTTTATATACTTAAGTCATGGCAAAAGGGATGCTTGCCTTGGTCAGCTAGGTATCCGGGGTCTTCGAGGTCTTCCGCTCCGGATCCTCCGTCACTCGGTAACTCTACCGTCGAGAAAGGAATAAATAAATACTAGCTCTCACTAAAACAGATCACAAAGTGCTTTTAAAAATGTTGCAAGGCTTGAATAAATTCAGGATATTATTTTGAAAACTGTTTCCTATTGTTTTATTAGCTAAGCATATTTATTTGAAAGCAAACAGAAGCAAACAAGTGCTTTTTAATATCATTTTATTATACCAGAATAGTTTCTGTTTGTGATAAATGTCAACTACTACAGAATCAAATACTACTCATTTTTAGAAAAATACTGGTGGAAGAATTATAATTTTTCTACTGGCTAAATCTTTTTATAAAAATCATTTAGTTTCTTGATTAAAACAAAAGAAAAAGGCCAGGGGAAACAGATCCAGCTGGCCTAGACAGCAGGCCTGGCCACCACGCGCGCGCGGGCCAGGTTCAAACCTGACCTGCGGGCCCCTGGGGTCAGCGTCAGCGGCTGCGCGCGCTGGCTGCCCAAAGACACCGACAGGTGGGCTCCACCTGTCGGGTCCTTCTCCTACCTCCAGCCAGAGAGGTGGATATGGACGCTGGCGAGGCTGCCGTTGTCCTTAGGCCTAGCTAGGAACGGGAACGGGTTCCTCGTGCCTCCGCCTACCTGCTCGTGGTCGGGACGTCACCGGAGGTGGTCTGGATCGCCGGCGACGAGGTGCTCGTGGCGGAAGGGTTTCGGGTTCGTGTTGAACTAGGGGCTAGGGGTATGGATTAGCTCGGGAGAGTTTGGGGAAACGTTCCTGGTGTCGAGGGGAGTGTAATGGGAGGTCGGGCGGCGCAGGAGCCGACGTGTAGCCGGAGATCGACCGGAGCTTCGAGGCGGAGGGGCCTTGGTCGATCTCGAGCACCGGGGCTTTGCGAGCTCGATTGGGCGGGTAGGGAGTGTCTACTGGTTGTGCTGAAGCTGCTTGGAGGGTGGTGGAGTGCCGGGGGGGCTATTTATAGGCCAACGACGGTGGCCCGACTCGGGCGTGCCGGTGACTCACCGTGGCACGCGTGGAAGCACAGTGAGGTGCTAGCCGCGAAACCACGGGTTTGGGACATGGTTTAGGGCCTCCTGGTGCAGCGACCGTGCATGCTCGGCCGCGTCGGGCGCGCACGGGCACGCGTCGCCTGAGCTCTTGCGCGAGGGGGAGAGGGTCCCTGGGGTAGCTTTGCACTGAAGGGTTGTCGGGGGAGCGGTTGGACATAACTGGGGAGGCTGGGTCCGGCCGGAGCATCGGCCCCTTGCAGGTGGCTCTCTACAGGGCGCCCAGAGCATAGTTTTGGCATGCCACGACATGCTGGCTCGCTCTGGGGCACTTGGGACGTGTCCTCCATGTCCTGAGTGTTGCTGGGAGTGTGCCTAGCCGTTGTGGTTTAGTGGGAGCTCGAGCTGGTCAAGGGAGCAAGGAATACTAGTGTTGCCAGTACAGCCCTGCAGCTCAAATTGGAGTTCTTGTCACTTGTGCTTGGAGTTGGGGAGGGGCTGATTGACTGGGTGTTCAGGGTGTTCTGGTGCTCTAACCCACCAAGTTTGGGGCCTTGACATTGGGTAAAACAGTGGCTAGGAAGGTTTTTACCTTCCTGTCAGTAGGTGTTCGACAGTGACTTGGGGTGCTTCCACTCCACCACTGTAAATGAAACTTAACAGGTTTGGTCTTGGGGTAAAAACATGGGGTTCCACCAAATCTGAGCTCCATTGAACAAGTTTGGCTTTGCAAACTTGAAAATGTCTCAAAATGACCAGTACTGTCCTTTACAAAGGAAGTGTGGCCAAACAGAGTCTCACAAATCCCATTTTTGGTGTGGAGTCCTCATTTAGGGTGTTAAACACCTCTGCAAAGTTTCAGCTCCATTGGAGAAACTTTGCAATGTAGAGTTGTTCCGACTCTTCTCTGGACATAGAGGGTTTTGGGCTCTATAAGTGCACTTCCCCACCTTGGATCAAGGTGAGATTTTAGGTGAGCACCTAATGTGGTTTGGGAGGGCTCCTGTAATTTTATGGGAATATACTGAGATAATTTCCTTTGGAAACATCTCAAAAAGCTAAAACAAAGAGAAATGGTTTTCAGGGTTTTACTCAAATAATATTAATATAAAATAGGGTTTAAAATCTTATATATGGAAAATATATGTCCTTCTCAGCTTCCATGAATTTACTCAGAATTTTCTAAGGCAGGAAAGTAATTTTCCTTGTGGAAATATCATTACTGGCCTTAGAAATAGACATAGATATAAAATAGGAAAATAATATTTTAAATCACCAATTAATGTTTTTAATGAATGAAAATAATATTTGGATCAGATCACCAACTTTGGTTGGAAGTGTCACTTGGCTTCATGAGCTACTAGTGTATCCCAACATGATGAAGGTGATCTTGATATAAAGGAAAAAGGGGTTTTGAAGAGAGCAAAATAATAAGTTTTTCATGGGTTGGAGTCATCAAACAAGCAAGCATACACTCAAACAATGACTGACATTGCACTCACAACATCATTTGAAAAAGTTTTAACAAGCTCTGATTTTTGCAACACAGAAAACTTGGGGTGAAAAACAGGGTGTGACAGACCTATCCCCCTTACAAGAATCTCGTCCCCAAGATTCCTAAGCTAAGCGTTAAACAACTCGGGAAATTCTGATCGGACATATTCTTCACGTTTCCATGTGGCTTCTGCTTCGGTATGGTTGCTCCACTGAACCTTGAAAAACTTGATGGTGCGGCTTCTGGTGCAACGCTCTGCTTCGTGCAAAATGCGGATCGGTCTCTCGCGGTAGGTAAGGTCCGGTTGAAGGTCAATAGCTTGATGATCAATGTCCTTGTAAAGATTGGGATGGTCCGGCACTTGCAAACAGTTCCGGAGCTGTGACACGTGGAAAACGTTGTGCACACCCGAAAATTCAGGAGGTAGCTCTAACTGATAAGCTACTTCCCCGCGCCTTGCCGTGATCTTGAAGGGTCCAATGAACCTTGGAGCTACCTTCCCCTTGACGTGGAAACGCTTGGTCCCCTTGAGAGGCGTGACTCGCAAGTACACCTGGTCTCCAGGAACAAACTCCACGTTTCTGCAGCGAGGGTCCGCATAGCTCTTCTGCCTTGACTTAGCTGCCTCCAAGTTCTGTTGGACAAGCTGAACCTTGTCCCCTGCTTCCTGCAGTGCTTCTGGTCCGAAAACTAGTCCTTCACCGGTTTTGGACCAATTGAGCGGGGTGCGGCATTTCCGCCCATATAATGCTTCGAATGGGGCCATCTGAAGACTGGACTGGTAGCTGTTGTTGTAAGAGAACTCAGCAAATGGTAGGCAGTCTTCCCACTTGGCACCATGGGCCAAAACACAAGCGCGGAGCTTGTCCTCAACTATCTGGTTTACCCTCTCGGTCTGTCCGCCCGTCTGTGGGTGGAAAGCCGTACTGAAGGAGAGTTTGGTTCCGAGAGCTTCTTGAAACTTCTTCCAGAATCTTGAGGTGAACTGCGTGCCGCGGTCGGACACGATCCCTTTGGAAACTCCATGGAGACTCACCACTCAATGAATGTACAGACTGGCCAGCTGGCTGCCATCGTAAGTGGTGTTAACGGGGATGAAATGGGCCACCTTGGTCAAATGATCAACTATGACCCAAATGGAGTTATGACCCTTATTCGACCGGGGCAACCCGGTGATGAAGTCCATGCCGACTATATCCCACTTCCATTCCGGCACTTGAAGAGGTTGTAGCAACCCAGCGGGTCGCTGGTGTTCAGCCTTGACTCGCTGACATACATCGCATTTAGCGACATAGGAGCCAATTTCCCTCTTCATGCCATGCCACCAGAATCGTTCTCGGATGTCTTGGTACATCTTGGTACCACCTGGATGGATAGAGTATGGTGTGTCATGTGCCTCTTGCAGGATCAAGTCCTTAAGCTCGGCCTTGTTGGGTACGCATAAGCGCTTCCCGTACCACAATACTCCTTGCTCATCAATCGAGAATCCTTGGGCTTTGCCTTCTCGCACCTTCCTCTTGAGGCCTTCGATACTCTTGTGCCCCTTCTGGGCTTCCTTTATGTCGTCTGCCAGAGTAGGCTTGACCTCTAGGTTGCCAAGGTACCCTGGTTCGACTATCTCAAGTCCTAAGCCCTCCATCTCTTCACACAAGACGGGTAACCTTTCCTTGAGCGTGACGTTCAAGGAGCCTGCCTTCCGGCTCAAGGCATCGGCTACCACGTTCGCCTTGCCGGGATGGTGCTGAATGCTGAGGTCGTAATCCTTGATTAACTCAAGCCATCTCCACTGTCTCATATTCAGCTCCCTCTGGGTGAAGATATATTTCAGACTCATGTGGTCTGTATATATCTCGCATCGCTTTCCCAGAAGGTAATGTCGCCACGTCTTCAGAGCATGCACTACAGCTGCTAGCTCGAGATCATGGGTGGCGTAGTTCTCCTCATGCGGTCGCAGTTGCCGTGGCAAGTACGCCACGACCTTGCCATCTTGCATCAGGACTCCACCCAGCCCGGTTCCCGAGGCATCACAATATATCACGAATTCCTTGTTGATGTCCGGAGTAGCCAATATCGGGGCGGTAGTTAGCCTCTTGTTCAACTCCTGGAAGCTTGCTTCACACGCCGGTGTCCACTCGAACTTCCGGCCTTTCTTCAAGAGCTGAGTCATAGGTCGAGCGATGATGGAGAATCCTTCGACAAACTTGCGGTAGTATCCCGCGAGCCTGAGGAAACTCCTGACATCCTTCACGTCCTTGAGTGATTCCTAGTTGGTCACTGTAGAAATCTTGGACTGATCTACGGCTAAACCGCGTGCCGTCAGGGTATGAGCCAGAAATCCAACTTCATTCAGCCAGAACTGACACTTGCTGAATTTGGCGTAAAGTTGGTGCTCTCGAAGCTTTCCCAGAACTAGCCTCAGGTGTTTCTCATGCTCTTCTTCAGACTTGGAGAAGATTAGTATGTCATCGATGAACACGACGACAAACTTGTCCAAATATTCCATGAAGACCTTGTTCATGAGGTACATGAAGTAGGCTGGGGCATTCGTCAAACCGAAGGGCATGACCGTGCATTCATATAGACCGTACCGGGTCACGAATGCAGTCTTGGGTATATCTTCGGGTCGGATCTTCAACTGGTAGTATCCCGATCGGAGATCGATCTTGGAAAATACCCTGGCCCCGTTTAACTGGTCAAACAGGTCTTCGATCTTGGGGAGTGGATACTTGTTCGTAATTGTGACTTCATTAAGGGAACGGTAGTCGAGCAGAGTCGATTGGTACCATCCTTCTTTGAAACAAACAGAACAGGTGATCCCAAGGTGACGCACTGGGACGAATGAACCCTTTCCTGAGTTGCTCATCCAGCTGCTTCTTCAGCTCTCCCAACTCCTCGGAACCCATCCTGTAAGGCTTTTTACAAATAGGCCTCGATCCGGGCATAAGCTCAATGATGAACTCAATGTCTCGGTCAGGAGGCATTCCGGGTAGCTCGTCAGGAAAGACGTCCGGGTATTCACACACTATAGGCACTCGATCAAGCTCTACCTCGGAGAGACTGTTGACTCGAGGTGCGTGAGCCGATACTGGCTCGGAGACGAACTTGACCTTGACCCCTTGGTTGCTTATCATTGTGATGGCCCTGTTGGCACAGTCCAAAAGACTCTGGTGCTTGGCCAACCAATCCATACCGAGGATTACTTCCACACCTTGTGATTTAAGCACAATGAGGTCTGCCAAGAAACTCGTCCCTTTGATAACTATCTTGACCCTTCTACATCCTAGGTTGGTCCTTAATATTGCTCCCGAGGTTTGGATTGCCATGTGCCCGCGGAGTAAAGTGGGTTTTAAACCGCATTTTTCCGCAAACCCTTGAGTAACAAAAGAATGTGAGGCACCACAATCAAACAACACTGTTGCTGGAGTTGAGTTGACAAGGAACGTACGCAGAGTGCAGTCCGGGTCTTCCTATGCTTCTTCTGAAGTGATGTGATTGATCCAGCCCCTACCATTGAAATATTGGTTGCGGGGGGCCTGGTTCCTCCGTGGTGCACCTTGACCGGGGTTGGGTGCATTGGGACGCGGTGCGTCGGGCTTCTTGTTGGGGCACTGCCTGGAATAGTGCCCAGTCTGACCACACCCAAAGCAGGTGACTTGCCCCGGAGGGTTGGTCTTGACTCCACCGTTGTTCGGCGGTTTGACTACTGGCTTGACTTGCTGCGGAGGCTGATAATTCTGGCGGAACACCGGGTACTTGTAGTGTTGCTGCTGAAAGTTGGGTCTTGCAGGTGCTGACTGACACAGTCTTGGTCTTGCGTTACCGGGTCCTCAACTGCCTATCAGTTTGCGCTTGCGGGTGTCGTCCATTGCACGACGCTTGTCTTCCAGCATAAGCGCTTTGTTAACCAACTCGCTGAAAGTGTGGCAGTCGCAAACCAACAGTTGGTATTGCAGGGACTGTTATAACCCTTCCATGAAGCGTTCCACCTTAGCGGCCTCAGTGTTAACATCTTCAGGCGCGTACCTCGACAAGAGATTAAACTTCTACAGGTACTCCTTAACAGTTCCACTGCCTTGCCTCAAGGCTCGGAATTCCCGCTTCTTAATGGTCATCAGTCCAGGCGGAATGTGAGCCGCGCGAAATCCTTCCTTGAACATCTCCCACCTGATGACTTGCCCTGCCCGCATGATCTGGAATCCATCCCACCATGCCCTGGCGGTGCCTCCGAGACAGTGAGAAGCATAAAGGACCTTCTCATGATCATCGGTGCACTTGACCAGCGCAAGGATGTCTTTAATGGTGCGAATCGAGTCATCGGCGTCCAGGGGTTCAGTCGACTCTGTGAACATGGGGGGCGTAGTCCGCATGAACTCAGAAAGAGTAGAGCGACCACCGCCATACTCATTCCACGGCGGGTTGTCCACCAGGACTTGGGTCAGCTGCTGGATAGCGGCATTGCTGGTTGACGCTCCTCTTGAAGAGCTTGAAGGAACTGAGCCATCGTCAAGTTCTCAGGAGGAGGTGGTGGCGGAAGGTCTCTAGGCTGCTCGTGGTGACCTCCAGCGTGAGCTTCTCCTTCGGTTCCCTGCGGCGTCCCTGAGGAGCCGGCGCCGGGGTTACCGAAGGTGCTGTTGCGGGTTGCGTTCACCATCCTGTCATAGAAACAGACAGGTCAAAATGCCAACTTGCTCGGGAGTACAAGGATTTGCTCCTAGTAAGAGGGGGTCCAATACGTGCATGTGCCAAGCCTTTAAAACCATAGTTTTTGAAAAACTGGAAATTGTATTCATGACAACTAGGTGACGTAGTCACTTACAGGCTGCCCAAGGCAATAGGTGACTTACATCAAGCACACATACGCAAATTAAAAACGGATACATGGATACCCTATACTTGGGGTACTCCGAATCGCCTACGCGAAAACCTACGCGGCGGATTGCTTCGTCTCAAAGGCAGACTCAACAGGATCCTCATCTTCATCAACATCCTCTTCCTTTATAGGAGTGGAAGAAAGAATCCGCACGTCTCGGCGTCTCTTGGGCGAGGCGGCAAAGATCTCAGTGTACTCTTCCGCTGTCAGGCGGCGACTCCGAAGAGGGACTACCTGGATGGGTAACACACCACCCCTAGTGGCAACAACTGCCCTCCCTTCAGGTGCGCGTGCCTTCTTTACTTTGCGGTTCTGCATCTTCTCACTGTGGAGTAGGCCTTTGACTAGGTGCAGCTCCTGGCGAAGCTTGACTGATTACTTAACCAGGAAGTGTGTCACGGTGTCTGACGAGAGACTGAAGTAGGTCTGAAACCTTAGTGGCATCCCATCCTCCGTGGCTGGGGTGAGTGTACAGCTCCCATCCACTCCTTCCTTAATGAAAGGTAGATGACGAGTGACAGGCTCATTAGCCATCTCAGGGAGGATGCTGCGGAGTTGCACGAGCACCTCTCGTGCAGCCGTCTCCGATGCCAACATCAGCTCTCCCATCTCTGGTCCTTCGAAGAACCAACTAGACGGGGAGTCATTAGCCTTCACTATCACGTCCACGTGATATTCCTTGGTGTCGGCGTTGACCCAGTGCTCGTGGTAGAGGAAGATGGGCGTGCGTCGTACGTGGCACTTCTCGAGACAATCCACCAGATGTATTGGAAAGCCGGTCTCCAGAAGCATCTCAGGTACGGCAGCCATCTACAAGGCATAGGAGAGAAGTCAGGAGGTTGTATGTCCAAGGCTAGCGTCCTAACGTTCTGGGTTAACGTCCTTGCTATCTAAGGCTTCCTATAGTCAGGATGGCTCTGATACCAGTTTTGTGGGGACCCCGACTAGCAAGTCGAGTTCGCCGTGCCCAGTGACCCCAAGGATCAATGTTCACTGAACAACGATACTGAATAATAGAGTCTTACATCCAAGTACCGAATTAATACATCAAATGACCAGAAGGTCGGGTTCAAGAGCAAGGCCTAAAGCCAAGTAAAACGGATACATCGAGTAGCGGAAACTCGTAAGGGCTAAGCGGTGCCCATGCCATCAAGCCTACACTGACACACATTCTCACTTGGAAGCACCCTAGATCGCAGGTCCGTCTGCGACGGCGTACTCATCGCCAAACTCCGTTCCTTCCATGTCTGGTCAATAACATAACCAGTGGCAAGCCAATGAGTACTTTGAATGTACTCGCAAACAGACCATGATATGTATATGATAAGGAATAACAGTAACAATTATATTTAGTGGAATGCAATTGGTGGTATGATCAAGTATCTGCAACAAGTTAAAGAACTACTTTTGAAGAACATGTTACAGATATCAACATATCTGTTAAGGGCTGAACCATCCGGGTTCACCCTATATGCCAAGTCATCGGACTTGTCATAACCTCAAGATATTAATGAGGGCTAAACCATCCGGGTTTACCCGATATGTCAAGTCACCAAACTTGATCATATTATTGTGATTATCATGATTATAACAACACCTTTTTAACACCACGCACGCACACTTGGTTTATGCGAAAACTCAGGACGTAGTTTAAGCAGCACCACCCAACTGTCCTTGACCGTGGACACGGCTATTCGAACAGTTTACACTCTGCATAGGTAGTACGCTGGACCCACGAGAAACGGAATACTTCCGTGTCATCCACGACTCGTGGTATATCACATATACCCGAGGTAAGTACCCGATCATCATCATTCCCCTGACGATACTAGACAAAGAGGTCCACTCAATTGGTACCCAGCCCACATGTTGTATGTCTTACGAGCACCGACTCTGGACGGTAACAACCATGCAGGGACCAACGGTGTGCCTGGAACTCATAATAATGGCATAGTCGTCCTACCTGGCACGACCCCATCACGAGAGTGACACCGATCACTCCTGCCACTAGTAATGTGGCTCTTTGCTAGCACCGACCAGAGTAATCAACAAAGACCCGTCCCATAAAGGGGTATCGTGCTCGTACTGGTAAAGGTTGGGACGGTCGACACATCATAAATCTAATCCATTTCCGAAACCATACTCACACCAAAATCACCGGTGCATCACTTCACCAAAAGTGATCAACAATTCATCATCACCCTCGGGCATTAGTGGCACCCGACGGGGTTTTCATAAACTCTTTATTTAACTCATCATTATACTCATGATAATATGCTCTATCTTTACTTGTCAACATGGTAATAACATGACCCTCAAGGGGTAGGGTCAAGTTCAATGCAGTGATTCTACTTTACTAGCCAACATGACAGTAGCATGATCCTAGTAGATGGTAGGGTCAGCTCATCATGTTTGTGCTTCGAGGAGCCATGTGAATAACACTACTATCAATGCAAGTGCTTCGAAGAAGCCTTCGGTACCATCACAACAATGACGAACCGACATCGTGATCACATGCAACGGGAAATACTTGCTATTCTAGCATGCATCATTTTATAAACTTAAGTCATGGCAAAAGGGCTGCTTGCCTTCGTCAGCTAGGTATCTGGGGTCTTCGAGGTCTTCCGCTCCGGATCCTCCGTCACTCGGTAACTCTACCGTCGAGAAAGGAATAAATAAATACTAGCTCTCACTAAAACAGATCACAAAGTGCTTTTAAAAATGTTGCAAGGCTTGAATAAATTCAGGATATTATTTTGAAAAATGTTTCCTATTGTTTTATTAGCTAAGCATATTTATTTAAAAGCAAACAGAATCAAACAAGTGCTTTTTAATATCATTTTATTATACCAAAATAGTTTCTGTTTCTGATAAATTTCAACTATTACAGAATCAAATACTACTCATTTTTAGAAAAATACTGGTGGAAGAATTATATTTCTCTACTGGCTAAATATTTTTATAAAAATCATTTAGTTTATGGATTAAAACAAAAGAAAAAGGCCAGGGGAAACAGATCCAGCCGGCCCAGCCAGCAGGCCTCGCCACCAGGCGCGCGCGGGCCAGGTTCAAACCTGACCTGCGGGCCCCTGAGGTTAGCGTCAGCGGCTGTGCGCGCTGGCTGCCCCAGGACACCGACAGGTTGGCTCCACCTGTCGGGTCCTTCTCCTACCTCTAGCCAGAGAGGTGGAGATGGACGCCGGCGAGGCTGTCGTTGTCCTCAGGCCTAGCTAGGAACAGGAACGGGTTCCTCGTGCCTCCGCCTACCTGCTCGTGGTCGGGACGTCACCGGAGTTGGTCTGGGTCGCCGGCGACGAGGTGCTCGTGGCGGAAGGGTTTCGGGTTTGTGTTGAACTAGGGGCTAGGGGTATGGATTTGCTCGGGAGAGTTGGGGGAAACGTTCCTGGTGTCGAGGGGAGTGTAATGGGAGGTCGGGCGACGCAGGAGCCGACGTGTAGCCGGAGATCGACCGGAGCTCCGAGGCGGAGGGGCCTCGGTCGATCTCGAGCACCGGGGCTCTGCGAGCTCGATTGGGCGGCTAGGGAGTGTCTACTGGTTGTGCTGAAGCTGCTTCGAGGGTGCTGGAGTACCGGGGGACCTATTTATAGGCCAACGACGGTGACCCGACTCGGGCGCGCTGGTGACTCACCATGGCACGCGTGCAAGCACAGTGAGGTGCTGGCCGCGAAACCACGGGTTCGGGACATGGTTTAGGGCCTCCTGGTGCAACGACCGCAGAGGGAAAGCGAGTGGGGACGAGCTGCAGCGACCGTGCATGCTCGGCCGCGTCGAGCGTGCACGGGCACGCGTCGCCTGAGCTCTTTCGTGAGGGGGAGAGGGTCCCTGGGGTAGCTTTGCACTGAAGGGTTGTTGGGGGAGCGGTTGGACATAACTGGGGAGGCTAGGTCCGGCCGGAGCATCGGCCCCTTGCTGGTGGCTCTCTGCAGGGCGCCCAGAGCGTAGTTTGGGCATGCCACGGCATGCTGGCTCGCTCTGGGGCACTTGGGACGTGTCCTCCATGTCCTGAGTGTTGCTGGGAGTGTGCCTAGCCGTTGTGGTTTAGTGGGAGCTCGAGCTGGTCAAGGGAGCAAGGAACACTAGTGTTGCCAGTACTGCCGTGCAACTCAAATTGGAGTTCTTTTCACTTGTGCTTGGAGTTGGGGAGGGGCTGATTGACTGGGTGTTCAGGGTGTTCTGGTGCTCTAACCCACCAAGTTTGGGGCCTTGACATTGGGTAAAACAGTGGCTAGGAAGGTTTTTACCTTCCTCTCAGTAGGTGTTCGACAGTGACTTGGGGTGCTTCCACTCCACCACTGTAAATAAAACTTAACAGGTTTGGTCTTGGGGTAAAAACATGGGGTTCCACCAAATCTGAGCTCCATTGAACAAGTTTGGCTTTGCAAACTTGAAAATGTCTCAAAATGACCAGTACTGTCCTTTACAAAGGAAGTGTGGCCAAACAAAGTGTCACAAATCCCATTTTTGGTGTGGAGTCCTCATTTGGGGTGTTAAACACCTCTGCAAAGTTTCAGCTCCATTGGAGAAACTTTGCAATGTAGAGTTGTTCCAACTCTTCTCTGGACATTGAGGGTTTTGGGCTCTATAAGTGCACTTCCCCACCTTGGATTAAGGTGAGATTTTAGGTGAGCACCTAATGTGGTTTGGGATGGCTCCTGTAATTTTATGGGAACATACTAAGATAATTTCCTTTGGAAACATCTCAAAAAGCTAAAACAGAGAGAAATGGTTTTCAGGGTTTTACTCAAATAATATTAATATAAAATAGGGTTGAAAATCTTATATATGGAAAATATATGTCCTTCTGAGCTTCCATGAATTTACTCAGAATTTTCTAAGGTAGGAAAGTAATTTTCCTTGTGGAAATATCATTACTGGCCTTAGAAATAGACACATATATAAAATAGGAAAATAATATTTTAAATCACCAATTAATGCTTTTAATGAATGAAAATAATATTTGGATCAGATCACCAACTTTGGTTGGAAGTTTCACTTGGCTTCATGAGCTAGTAGTGTATCCCAACATGATGAAGGTGATCTTGATATAAAGGAAAAAGGGGTTTTGAAGAGAGCAAAATAATATGTTTTTCATGGGTTGGAGTCATCAAACAAGCAAGCATACACTCAAACAATGGCTGACATTGCACTGACAACATTATTTGAAAAAGTTTTAACAAGCTCTAATTTTTGCAACACAGAAAACTTGGGGTGAAAAACAGGGTGTGACAATGGGAGGAGAGGGGAAAGAGTCAGCGGCTCACGGGGGTTCCATTCCTGGCATCGGCGAGGTTGGAGGGGCTCTCTGGCCGACGATTCGACGGCGACGAGATCCGGTGGTCGGAGGAAGAAACGGCGACGATGGCGGCGCTACAGGGGCTCGGGTGCTCGGAGGAGTTGATGGAGGGATGCAGCTCGTCGAGGCGGAGGAGTAGAGCTCTTCAGGGAGGCGAGCGGTGGCCGGGGTCGAGCTTGCGACGAGCTCGGGCAGACCGGCAATGGCGGCAAGATGAGCAGGATACAGAGAAGAGAGGAGGGAATGGTCCAGGGGGAGGAGAGGATAAGGGGGAAGGGCCTCATGCGCTGGCGCGGTGGAGGCAGGAGGGGGCTCCACGCGAGCAGGAGGTGGCGAGGGGCGCCGTGCCTTCCTTCTCCTGTGCCTTCTGGCACGAGGAGGAAGACGATACGGGAGACCCCCCCTCTGGTGGGCTGGGCTAGGAGGTGCGACAGGTAAGGTTCTTTCTGTTTTTTTTCATTTCTCTTTTATTTATTTCTGGTAATTACTTTTAGGATTTAAAATAAATAGTTTGACCAATATAAAACCCAAAAATGTTATTATGTGACAACGACAATAATGTCCAATGCCACATAAAAGTTTCAACATTTTTGAAACTTTAAAAATTGAAGGAATAAAAATAATTCCATTCCAAATAGCTATTTAGTCAACTCAAAAATCCTTTTCAAAAAGTTCCTGTGACCTAGAATTTTGGTTTGACAAATTTACTTTATGTCACTATTTTGCCAAGCATTTGGAACATTTTCCTGGTTCCTTTTAAGGTATTAAATTTTTATTGGCTTCTTGTCAATTGATCAAAACATTTGGGGTTTTGATCCCTTCCTATAAAAACATCAAAGTTTTTATAATGCATGCATGAATGCTTGGCAAACAAATGAAAGCTAGGGCTGTGACAACTCACCCCCACTAAACAAGAATCTCGTCCCGAGATTTAGGCGTAGTTGGAAAGAGTTCGGGGTATTCAAGCCGAAGGCGATCTTCGCACTCCCATGTTGATTCATTCTCGGAATGATGAGACCACTGAACCTTGAGAAACTTGATGATGCGATGTCGGGTGCTACGCTCGGTTTTGTCAAGAATACGAACAAGATATTCTCAATATGAGAGATCATCTTGGAGATCAAGTGTTTTGTGGTCTACTTCGCGGACAGGGTCCTTGAAGCAACGCCTGAGTTGAGAAACGTGGAACACATCATGAACTTTGGAAAGTTGAGGAGGCAGCTCTAATTGGTAGGCAACCTCTCCTCGTTTAGCGAGAATACGGAAAGGACCAATGTAACGAGGAGCCAATTTGCCTTTGATACCGAAACGATGGGTACCTTTGAGAGGTGAAACCCGAAGGTAATCCTTTTCGTCAACTTCATAACTTACTACCTTATGACGGCGGTCATATTGACTCTTTTGACAAGATTGGGCAGTTTTTAAATTGTCACGAATAATGCGAACTTGCTCTTCTGCATCCTGGATCATATCCGGTCCTAAGAACTGTCTTTCACCGGAATCTGACCAGTTTCATGGTGTTCGACATCTTCGTCCATACAGAACTTCGAAAGGAGCTTTGCCCAGACTAGACTGGAAACTGTTGTTATAAGCAAATTCGGCGAATGGAAGACACTTCTCCCAATTCATTCCGAATGAGATAACACATGCTGTGAGCATATCTTCAAGAATTTGGTTGATTCTTTCTACTTGACCACTTGACTGAGGGTGATAAGCAATGCTAAACGAAAGATGAGTTCCCATAGCTTTTTGGAAACTTCCCAAAATCGAGAAGTGAAAAGACTTCCACGATCTAAATTGATTTCTAGAGGAACACCATGAAGAGAAACTATTCGAGAAATATATAGGTCTGCTAGCTGACTAGCAGTTATACTTTCTCGGACTGGAAGGAAGTGAGAAACTTTCGAAAAGCGATCAATGACGACAAAGATGGCTTCATTCCCTTTCTTGGTCTTTGGAAAACCAGTGATAAAATCCATACTAACCTTGTCCCACTTCCACTCGGGAATAGCTAGGGGTTGAAGGGTGCCAGCAGGCCTTTGATGCTCTACCTTAATGCGACGACAAACGTCACAGTTAGCAATGAATTGAGCGATTTCTCTCTTCATCCGGTTCCATCAGAACCTCTAGCGTAGGTCCTGATACATTTTAGTGCTACCGGGATGAATCGTGAGAGGCGATTCATGAGCTTCCTTAAGAATCAAATCACGAAGTTGTTGCTTCTTAGGAACCACCAAACGATTATCAAAGAATACAACACCTTTATCATTTACCAAGAAACGACCAGCAACTCCTTTGGCGATGTTGCTCTTGATCCGGGAAATTCCCGTATCATGTTTCTGGGCTGCTATGATCTGATCCTCAAGAGTCGGTCTCGACACCAAGGTAGAAAGGAATCCTTGAGGAACAAGGTGAAGATTAAGCTTACAAAATTCCTCATGGAGAAGTGGTTGATATTGTAGCAACATCAGGTTGTTACAATAGGATTTACGACTTAGTGCATTAGCCATGACATTGGCTTTGCCTGGGGTGTAAGATATTCCTAAATCGTTATCCGTAATCAACTCAACCCACCGTCTTTGCCTGAGATTCAAATCCGCTTGGGTGAATATATACTTGAGACTCTGGTGATCAGTGTATATTTCGCAACGATTACCCAAGAGGTAATGTCGCCAGGTTAACAGTGCATAGACTACAGCGGCAAGTTCCAGATCATGTGTTGGATAATTCTCCTCATGTGGACGCAACTGTCGAGATGCGCATGCAATAACATGACGATCTTGCATAAGAATGCATCCAAGTCCTTGCCGCGAGGCATAACAGTACATAATAAAGTCCTTTGAGAAATCTGGGGCCACAAGTACCGGGGCAGTAGTCAGTCGTCTTTTCAACTCCTGGAAACTTTCCTGGCACCGTGGGGTCCATTCGAACTTCTTATCTTTCTTGAGAAGTTCAGTTAGAGGTTTGGCAATTTTGGAGAAATTCTCGACGAAGCGGCGGCAATAGCTTGCTAAGCCAAGGAAACTCCTAACTTGCTTCACCGATTCAGGTGGAGTCCAATCAAGAACGGCCTGAACTCTCTCGGGATTGACAGCAATACCTTTTGCCGAGATTACCTGACCTAGATAGGTCACTTCTGGTAACTAGAATTCACACTTTTTAGAATTTGGCGTAAAGGCGGTGCTCTCGAAGTTTCATCAATACCAGCCTAAGATGCTCAGCATGTTCTTCTTCGTTCTTCGAGTAAATCAGAATATCATCGAGGTAAACCATGACGAATTTATCCAAGTACTCCATGAAGATCGAATTCATTAAGCGGGAGAAAGTGGCTGGGGCATTGGTTAGACCGAAGGACATGACAGTGTAGTCGTATTGGCCATAACGAGTGACAAAGGCCGTCTTAGGAATGTCCCCGTTCCTAATTTTGATTTGATGATAACCTAATCTCAAATCCATCTTTGAAAAGACTGCAGATCCAGCGAGCTGATCATACAGATCGTTGATCCTGGGGAGCCGATATTTGTTCTTTATCGTGACCAGATTAATCGGTCGGTAATCTACAACCATCCGTTCTGTACCATCCTTCTTCTTGACGAAGAGGACAGGGCAAGCCCAAGGGGAAGAGCTAGGACAGATGAAACCTTTCTTCAAGGATTCATCAAGTTGGGTTTTAAGCTCAGCTAATTCTTGAGGAGACATCTTATAGGGTCTTCTAGCAATTGGAGCAGTTCCTGGGACAAGTTCTATGACAAACTCTACTTCTCTGTCAGGTGGGACACCTGGCAGTTCCTCTGGAAAGACATCCGGAAAATCACGGACTACTGGGATGTTTTCAAGGTCTGGAAGAGGATTGGCATTGAGGGCATATATCTGGCGTTTTGTAACCCCAAATGAGACATTTACTAACTGGCTAGAAGTATGGGTGAGCTGAACAGATCTAGAGAAACAATCAATTTTGACATGATGAGCTGTCAACCAGTCCATCCCCAAAATGATATTGATGTCTGAAGTCTTGAGAGGTATCAAGGAAGCAAGGAATACTAGACCATCAATAAGGATTTGGTTCCCATGACTTACAACATTACTTTGCCATTTGGAACCTGGAGCTTGAATTACTAACGGGGTGGGCATATCTACGAAAGCAATGTTACGCAAGGAGGCATAACGTTCGGAGATGAAGGAATGAGATGCTCCGGAGTAAAAAAGAACTGAAGCTGGATGAGAATTAACAAGGAGCGTCTTAAGCATGACATCATCATCATCTTGAGCTTCTTCTGCAGATACTTGGTGCACACATCCACGAGTTAGAGCAACTGACTTTTCCTTGGACTTCTTGGTTGGTGGCTTGCAACGAACAACACCCATTCCTGAAGGAGGTGGAACAAAACCACGCAAAGGACAATCCCTTGAATAGTGCCCTGGCTTCCTACACTTGAAGCACGATCCAAAAATAGGACGGGGGTCTGGGTTTAACGCTTGATTGATGAGATTATCCTGGGGGACACTTGGCATCGGCAGACGAGGCGCCACATAGGTTGGCCTTGGTGCATATCTCGGAGTGATGACAGCATTCGGGATCCATATCCTACGCTTCTGGGATATAGAAGTTGAAGATGATCCAACATCACAGTTGTGCTTGCGAGATTCCTCGTAGGTCATTCTGCTTGTTTCTGCTTGGATGGCTTTGTTCACAAGGACCTCAAAACTGATGAACTCATGCAAACTGAGATCATGAGGAAGATTTGGGTTAAGACCTTTCCTGAACCTAGCTTGCTTCTTGGCATCAGTGGATACTTTTTCTGGTGCATAACGCGCAAGGCGTCCAAATTCACGACTATAAGCATTTATATCCAACTTGTCTTGAGTCAAACTGCAAAACTCTTCTTGCTTACGATCTATCAGGGCCTGCGGAATATGATGGTCACGAAAAGCTTCACAGAACTCCTGCCATGAAGTAACTTAGCCCGAAGGACACATAGCCTCAAAGTTCTCCCACCATAGACTAGCAGAACCTTCGAGGTGATATGTGGCATAGGTAACCTTGTCTCCTTCAGCCACGTTTGCATAACACAGCTTGTTATTGATACTTCGGAGCCAATCATCTGCATCTAGTGGCTCAATGGAATGATGAAAGGTGGGTGGATTCAATTTTATGAAGTCTCTGATGGATACTAGCTCATTGCACTGAGAGGCTGTATTCCGCTCAATGTGCTCCAACAGACGGTTGGTGGCATGCCTGTTCCTCTCAATTTCTAGCATAACCTTTGTCAACAAAGGCGGATTAAGAGAATCTTCTCCATCGCTACCATCTCCATGGTTCTGATCATGGCCAGCAGAACTCCGGGTGACTCGCGACATCCTGTTGAAACAATCCAGGGTTCAGAGACAAAGAACACTAAACACCACAATCATAAAGAAAATTGGACAGCATAACGGCTGTATAGACATGAAATATGAGGCATCCTTCAAGAGATCTGAGCAACATAACTAGTCAATATTATGGATTCAAGGTGCAGCAAGAACAAAGGCATCCTTTCTCACAATTCTGATGAAAGCAGGAATGACACACAGAAACCATCCTATAAGTCCATGGTTCAGTAACTCGTCGTCCTAGTAGACAGATAAGAAAACCTATTCCTTAATCCCCGTAGAAAAGAAAAGGTGACTCAGAATAGAGTGACTCGAGGAAAAGAGTGAAAAGAGCCTTACGTTCCCTTCCACAATCAATTCCCTTATATAACTATAGATTTTCTAGACTCAACATCGACCATTTTGGCTTGGTAATCCTACAGGCAGTCAAGCTCTGATACCAACGCTATAGGGACCCCGATCCTAAGCCATACAACTCCAGCATGTACACATCTTATCACTTTGTGGCCTCACGAACGGTAATCACCCCGGTTGCCACCTTACCTTGGCCGGGACCGTTTGGGTCTTTTGGCTCACGTATATGACTATGTTGTCAGCAATCATATGTCAAAGAACCTGGGTCGACATGGCTAGTTATGAACCCAAGTGGCACATCTGTACATGAAGAGGCATACATAACCCAGCAAGGCAGGTGTCGGTCATCAGCGAGTGTAGAAGAGTCGTAGCAAGCTACAGGGACTCCATTACACCGCGTGACATTTCCCCGTGGGGACAGACACAGCAACCAAGAAGGATACATGCCGGTCAATCAATGTGTCCGGAGCAGTAGCAAGCTACCAAGGCTCGGTGGAAGCTAAACGAGGCATTTCCCGGTATGGGGTACTACTCAAGGCACACAACTAGGTGTCGAATCGCACACATACCAATGCATTGCAAGCATAAACACAATATGCACGATATATGTAGATACAACATGGCATCACAACATAACTCAACAACAGATCATTTATTTAATAGACTCCGAAGAGCCAACATAGTTTAATGTTACAAACAGAAGGGGTCACATGACCCAACATTCAGAGCATACAAGCATCAAGCGGAAGTTACATGTTTGGGTACAGACATCTACTAAAAGCGGCTAGAAGAGCCTAAAAGCTACAACGACCCTACCATAGGAGCCAGATCACTGTCTGGGTTCCCAAACTAAACCATCGATGTTAACATCAAGAGATAATGTAGAAAGAGCGGCGTCTATTCTGCAAAAATGTAAATAAGCAACAGTGAGTACGAAGGTACTCAGCAAGTCTTACATCAGTGCTAACTACATATGCATCAAGTATCAATGAACGGAATTGTGGGGTTTATTGCAGAGAAGCCAGCTTTGACCTTTGGCTAACTTATTCTACAACATAGTTTTAATATCTCTCTCGTCTCCTTACGAGAGAGCGCACACGAGTCCACATAACCATGACATCAATACACCACCATGGATCCTCTCTCGTCATCCTACGAGAAGGCCATCCATAGCACTCACACTTATCTGGACCATTTTAAAGTAACCATTAAAGTTATCTATGAACCATGAAAGTATCCAAGCAGTCCATATCCGAGGACGCGGCTATTCGAATAGATAGATACCCTGCAGGGGTAAACTTCGTCACACATGCTTCCGCCACTTATCGCCAAGTGCACATAAAACCAGCACCTCGGCAACCTTCAAGCGGAAGCCCAGCAAGGGAGTTGGCCACGGACGTTAACCTACTAAGACTCACACCCAAGACAGTCGCCTATCTGAGTTGGAACCCATAATAGAAGTCCGGCCGAGGTTTCCAACATGGCCTCAAATGATGTGAGCAGGGCCCCAAGCCGGTCCCGACTGGGCCGTTCATCCACTTAGCAGGCCGTGCCACAACCTATGAACGTTTCGAACTACTGCGACTTCTGGACTAAGAACAAAGTAGTTAATAGGCCGAGAGGGGTCGAGTTACCGGAACCTAATGCGCGGTAGTAGCTAGTCTTGGAACACCAACACAAGATCTCAGGTCCTTTATACGGCGACAATGAGAGAACCCACCATGTACTCCTACATGGCCTCTCATCGCTACCTTTACCAAAACAGTTTCACATCTTTAACTCTCATCAATAGGACATGATCATTCCAGTACATCATTCCGATGCTCGGACCAAACTCAACCTAAGCATAGCAAGCATAACAGGGTAAAGCACATATGACTCAAGCATCTACCAGGTATGCTAGGTTGCATTGGTTTAGCTATTTACTGTGATCAAAATCAGGTTATGCAAAGGAATAGGTGCAGCTATCGTAATACAACTACCAATTGAATCATTTTGTCCTAATGCGTAGAAATTAGAGCAGGAGCAAGAGAATATGATTTTGTCGGAATGTTCAAAGGGGTTTTGCTTGCCTGTTGATCGGAAGAACTCAGCTATTCTTCGACGCCGGTGATAACTACATCTCGCAAGGTCTATTGACAGATCAAACGAAAGAAATTAATCACGGCAAATGCTTCACAATGATGCATGAGCATGGCAAGTTATCATGATGCTGATTTCATCTAATACAAGTGATCACAGGTTGAAAAAAGTTTATTTGATCAATATAAATCATTTTCAAAATCCAATTATATCCATCATAAGCCTATTATGAATTTGTCATATTGAGCAAGGTTAAAATATCCAAACATGTGTATAAATGCCACCAATGGATTCCTTGCATTTTTCTGATGCTTTTTCATATATAAATTATTTTCATGAGAGTTATATTTTAATTTCTATGATTTCTACAAGTTTTAGCAATTTTTTGGAATGAAATTAAATCAGAACACTATTACTGCGTCAGGCTGACGTCATCCCTGCGCCAGTAGGTCAACCAGCCGGGTCCAAGTCAACCTGACCAGTGGGGTCCACTGGTGTGACATCCTCGACTTTTGCTACAGTAAATATTGTAATTAAGCTAGAGTGATCACCCACTAATGATGCCACATCATCCAGAATTACTGTCATTGACCCGCATTGAATTTCAATCCGGATTCAGAAATTGAAAACAAAAGAAAAGTATATTTATAAATTCATATTAACTATTAAAGGAAGATATGTATAGAAAGAAAGTATTAAAAATAATAATAATAAAAGAAAGAAAAGAAAAGAAATTAAAAAGAAAAAAAGAAATTAGAAAGAAGAAATAATAGAAAAAGAAAAAACAAAACAAAACAAAAAAAAGGGAAAAAGAAAAAAATATATATGTTTTTATTAATAAGATAAATAAATAAATAATTAGATATAATATTTAATTAGTTAGTTAATGAATTAGTTAAATAGATATATTAGTTAATTAATTAATTAGAATAATTAGAATATGACACGTGGGTCCCCCACTAAATTAATCTGATTAATTAATATTTAATATTAATTAAAATTTGTGCCTATGACGTTCGGGACCCACTAGTCAGTTGACCAGTCAACTCTTGATGTCAGCATGACATCATGCTGATGTCATAATAGCTTTTTATTAAATTATTTAAATCTGTTTTTAATTCCTAATTATTGAATAAAACTTTAAAAATTAATATTAAATAATCCGTAAGTCACATCAAAGTATTTTCAACATGAAAGTTGATCAGCAGAACGAGACGAACCCGGATACACGGCCCGTTCGTCTGTCACGCGTCCCTAGCTTAGCAAACATGGAACATTTTCATCGTTTCCAATCTGACCGGTAGTAGCCCGAGACCCGGAAAATATCGTCAGATATTCTTCCGACCCGTCTATGATGGATGTTGCTACGTTAGCTCATGTCTAGCCTGCATCTTGCCATGTCATGCTTTGTGTTGCACCGTTGCTATTATTCATTGTTTCTTCCCTCTCTTCTTACCGGTAGACCCCGAGACTGACGTTGCTGCCGGGTACATCTACGACCCTGCCGATCAGTCCATTGCCGCACAGCAGCAAGCCAAGCAAACCCGCCTTGATCATTCCTATATCGCCTATGTCTTTCTTCCTACTTCTTGCATTAGTATTTTGCTAGTGTTGTAGTTAGCTCCTATATCTGATGCATAGCCTGTTTTTGATGAACTGCTACTTTCAGTCCCGTACCTTTAATAGGCCTAGTATAGGTGGAGCAGTCATTCCCTCTGACCCCGTAGTTCAGTTGCCCCGCTTGTTTTCAAATCTCGATCTCTGATCGACGAGCCAGACCCGACACAGCACATACACCCCCTTAGTTGTACGACGCTACAGAGATACTATCGGGTACCGAGGGTGACACCTCACTAAGTACTCCTGATGATATCTCTGTAGTATAGCTAGTCGGTCGTGGTTATCGAGGGTGATTCCTCTTTCACCACTCCCGACGATGCCCCTGTCGTGCAACCCCTCAAGTGTGGGACCCCCGAGGGTGATTCCTCTAAGCCCACCTTGACGGGTACATCGTTCGGAATACAGCGAGGGTGATACCTCGGGTTCCCCCCGATGTTACAACCACACAGTTACTCGACCTTGTTACTTGGATCGTTGATGTTTAGTTGTAAGACGGGTGGATTCCCGTGAGACTGTGTTGATGGCCTAATTAAAATATTAATGGATTTGGGTATTTGATCTGGGTTGGTCGGAGACCTTTTCGCACGAACCGGCTACGCGGGAAGAATTATGGGTACTAGGCGTCGCGCTATCAGCCGAAGCTTTTCAGATGCCAGCAATGTAGCGGCGCGCGCCCGAGTGGTCCCGAGATGCATCGCTCTTGTGATTAAGGGATGCTAGGACTGACGTCGGCCGCCCAGGCCACGTGCAGGAGCGCGAAGGGGAACTGGGCCCACGAACCCTTTGTGCTTAGGAGTTAGACCGGCGGGCTGGCCTCTCTGATTAGTCGTAGGTGGGGCTGCGACGTGTCGATATTCCGAGGCCGGGCAGGACCCAGAAAAGTATGTCCGGCCAGAGTGTTATCGAGCATGACGGGACATGTGGTGCACCCCTGTAGGGATGAAAATTAACTATTTGGATAGCCGTGTCCACGGTTACAGGACGACTTGGAGTTGTTCCCCAATCTTCTACAACTACAATGGTTACTTAACTGGAATTAGTTTGCCTCGGGATTGCTTCCTCGCAGGGAGTCGAGGGAGGATCTTTAGGCGTGACCTCACTTTAATATTGCCGCAACAATATGACTATTATTGTTTTACCCCTGTTCTACTCTCATCTTTTGCTGCAAGACCCTGAAGCTGCTAGTCTTCGATAGGACTAAGCCTTCTCTCTATTCTTGCATTGCTGCAGTCAGTCCACATATAAAACCCCTTCTTTGATACTGTTGCATATTTAGCATAGTTCTGATGTAAGTCTTGCGAGTACTTTGGTTGAGTACTCAGCGCTGCTTTGCTCTCCCCTTTGTCCTCTTGTCCGTTGCTGCGACCAGATGATGGAGCCCAGGAGATGGAGGTCCCCGCCGACGACGACTGCTACCCCGACGGTGCCTACTACTACGTGGAGGCCGCTGATGATCAGGAGTAGTTAGGAGGCTCCCAGGCAGGAGGCCTCGCCTCGTTCGATCGTTGTTTCTTTTGTGCTAGCCTTCTCTAAGGCACCCCTTGTTTTCTGTCTGTGCTCAGATATTTGTTGCTTCCGCTGACTCTGTGTTTATCGAGCTTTCGTATTCTAGCCCTCGAGGCCCCTGGCTTGTAATATGAAGCTGATGTTATTTTATTTGTGTCTAGAGTTGTGTTGTGATATCTTCTCGTGAGTCCTTGGGTTTGATTGTACGCATTTGCGTGTATGATTAGCGTACGATTAAACCGAGGGCGTCACAAGTTGGTATCAGAGCCAACTGCCTGTAGGTAGCCCCCTTTCCAACTCCTTGGCCGAAGTTGAGTCTAGTGTTTGAAAAACTGTACTAACACTGATGTTGTGGCCTACGGGCCCACATCTCAATTGGGTGGTATTAGTATCTTTTACTCCTTTCCTATACTCTGGGCTCTACTCTCTCTTCTCTTTCGGGTTAAAGCTTTTGCTAACTCTAACTCTAGGTTCTCGTAACTAATTCCTCTGGAGAGCCCGTCAGTCCAGTCGATGGCTTGATTTCTTAGAAGACTCCAAAGTTACTCTCCGATGTTCTCTCGAGAGCTGATGCTCATCGCTTCTGCGATTCCCCTTCCTCCGTCAACCCCTATGGATGACGACATACATATGTCGTCTAAACTTTATTTTCCAATTGCTCTTTTTTACGAGATGCAACGAATTATCTTATCGGGGATTCGTCCATCATTAGTTGTCATGGGTACCGAAATTTCTTCGACTTACTATTCGGTCTTCCGAAATCCTCTGTAGCCTAATGTTCATGACCTTTCTCACGTGCTTGCATTATGGTTAAATCCATATGACACGCCGCATTCATTGAAATTCCTTTGTGAATTTTCCTGTGATCTTATTGATTCTACCTTTGGGTGAATGCACACAATCATCTATTGATACTCATGAATTATCTTCCGGCTCAGACGTCCTTCCAGACGGAGCGGGTTCTCGACAAATCAACTTTGGTTGGCTGTCCATCTAAGTCCATTCCACTTACTCGTATTTGACCAGAGCATCTGTTTATGATACACCAATCTGGGAATCTTAAATTCCTTTGGTAGTTAAGTATCGATATTTTTCAGATGTTCTATAACCCGATGCATTGCGTCCTACCCCCTCTGATTGAGTACCGATACTCACATCATATCATTTGTGGATTGCCAGACTCATGTGAGTTATTATCCGATGGCATCCTTTGCTTTAGAAAATTCTTGTGATTGCTTTCTCTGATACATGATGCCATTGGTAAATTGTGTCTTCTCCCTTTGATAAGTTGTACCATACGATTTGTTAGCCATGCCCTTCAAGCATGTGTTATTTACTCGTGAAGTTTGTGGTATATGTTCCTAAGATGCCCCGATGGGTTGAACCTGTGCCTTCCTAAATCGATATGACTCAAAGAGTTTTCATGAGTCTTACTCTTCTGGCGCTTTGCCGAATATCCTTTTAAAGCTGCAACCTGATCAAAGGCGAGGAATAAATGGCAGGTGATGCATTGATGAAGTGGGAGTCGACCTTGAACTTTGTGTTCATGCCCATGGAAACGACGTTGATCCTATCATAGAAATTTCTCGTAACAATAATCATTCATTATGTGGTTTAAATCTGGTATGTGTGATCTTGTCCTTTACAATCGTGGTTCCGACCATGTTGTCCTACCTTGACTTCATTCTCAGACGAGTTAAAGTACTTGTCTTCTTCAGATCAATACATCAGTCCAAACCTTAACGTTGATCTACCTCTGAGTATTATTCCTTGTAGCTCGACGATATCGCGGATCTATGGAACTCCTTATGAGCTCCTCATCAACTATGATATTTTCATTAATTCTAGTTTCCTCGTGTTTGAGTTGTTGGACACGCAAATACATCGATAACTGAATCGAGTACACATTGCAATTCAACAACTCTTAGTAATCTTCCTTGCTTACGAGTTTGTACTCGATCCTGTCATTCCAAGCTGTTAAGCTACATCATCATCGTCATGTTGGAGCTCGACCATGCTATCTATACCCTTCATCCCTGGAACACAATTCCAACTGTGCGTTAAGCTTGCATCGAGCTTTCCACATCATGTTGGTTGTCTTGAAAGGCAATCTCAATTCTAAGCGAGCAGTCTTATATGTGTTTTCCGACAACCTCTTACTTCATCATTCCCTTGCTTGATGTCGTCGCTAAACGATTACATCTTCATGAAATTTCTCAACAAATGTGTCGTGATCATCATCAGCATTCTGAACTCTTGCACGGTATCAATCGAATGCATGTTGACAAATACCATCGTTGCCCCTTGATGATATGTGTTATCATCGACAACCTTCTTGCCTTCCCTCCTACACAAACAAGTTCAAGTTTTGTGTTGTCCTTCGAGTTCATTGCTAATTCAGGTTATGTCACCTTCTACCTTGGAGTATTACTATCCTTTCTGTCAAGAATGTTGTGAGCATCATTGCACCTCTTAAGAATCCTTGACATAGTAATACTTCTCGCCATCACCATTCATTTCTTGGTCCCGTGTTGTTTCTAACCGGTATACCGACAAGTGAACTCTGATGTGTGATTCCAGTACTTCTGGCAACCCTATTGCCTTGAGGTTAACAACTGATTATTTCAATTTTAACGTATTGGGTGATGACTCATCATTTTTGACATAGGTTGTACTACTTTGTCCGTATTCCCGGGTGCACCCTTTGACCAATGTTTAATTGATGATGTTCCCTCGAGCATACGACATTATACCATTTGATTTGACAAATGCTGTCTCCTTGATATTATAACTTTGGAATTTCATCCCTGTCAAAATCTTGAAAGGATTGATGCTGAGCACATCGACCACACCCTCAACATATTCATGGTTCACGATGAAGCCCTTGAAAGCTTTATCTTTGTGCCTAGCTTGTGAAGAATATGTTTGATAGAAAAAGTGTATTTCCCCAAAGTTCACGTGCAATCTTTTCGCCGTGAATATGTGAAAGTTTTGTTTCGCTGCTTCTCAGGAAATACCAAATCATTCACGCATGTGCGAAGTGTTATATGTTATATGTTTTGAAGATTTCTTATCTTCACTTCATATAATTTCTCTTAGCACGTCAAGCCACTGACTCATTTGATCAAGGAAAATAAGTTCCTTCATAAGAGCTAATCCAGACTTACACATGGAGCCTTGATATCCTCGATGATGTTTTCCAAATGAGAACTCGATTGCTTTTTGACGTAAGAATTCTATGTGGGCACGAATGTCTTGACATTGTGTTCATATGTATTAAAGTCGAACTCATGATTCAAGGATTGCTTGTGTAGCTCGTATCATGAGAATCTTGCATCTTCATGTTTCTTCTCAGGCATCTTGAGTCTGAGGTATCCTGACACCAATCAGATCTGAATCCCGGGCAGATATGATGGTTGGAACATTTTCCAATAATTATAACTTTGGTCTTAGGTAATCTGGTACAATGATGTCTTGTCTGGCACACCGGGCCGAAGGACCGATTGTTATAAATTCTTCCATATGAAAGATTCACCATCTTCCATGCGAAGAATATATGACTTATGTCATAAGTTGCTCCTCCTGAATCCTCTTTGTATTCCCATAAGTCTGACCTTCATCTGATGACCATATCGATGCTACCTCAAAGCACGGATGTGGTACTTCAAATTTCAACAGGAACATTGAAAGCGCAATGCTAAATTGTTCCTGATCAGTTATCCAAACCGAATGGTATGGGTAAATATCATGGTCCCTCTTGCCTCTTTATCCACATGGATAGGCACTTAATGACCTATCATGTATACCATACTCTATGTTTTCCTCGGGAATGGTATACTTTTAAATTCTTTGTGTGAGTGGACACATTCTCATTCCCATTGGTTTGTTTGAACTTTCTTGTGGCATAACTTATCTAACCAGTGTTAATTCCCTGCTTAGGTAAAATTCTCGGTATATAAATCTGTCAGTAAAACCCTGTTACTATTGTGGATAACATTCTGGTAGCCGCCGGTGGACGAGAACTTTGCCTATTGGTCCGCCTCGTTGTAACGAGCAGGAAAATGGTTCTATTCGTCCCCCGCCCTTGGTACCGCTGTTGTTCCAACATAACTGACAGATTATCCTCTGACATGTCTTGCTACCAAGACCGTATAATATGTCACCCCTCTACCTAGTCCCGGCCCACATGGTGGACCCATAACCCAAAATTCCACAGGATTGAAACCTGGCTCTCCTGTACATCTTTGACTCCAAAGTATCCTTTGCACTTGGCTCATATGGAATTCCCGAGCCACCGTTCAATGGACTGATCACTCTTTGGTCAGATGTTATCCAACATGCTAAAGACCAAGTTCGCATTAATTACGACAATCTGAAGGCTGCTCAGTCTCGTCAGAAGAGTCTGTATGACCGTCATCCACAAAATATGGTCTATCAACCTGGCGAAAAGACATATCTTCGTGTCACCCCAATGAGAGGCGCACACCGTTTTGTAATCAAGGGCAAGTTAGCTCCTCGTTGTATTGGTCCTTTCATTGTTCTCGAAAGGCGTGGAAGAGTGGCTTATCAATTGGAACTGCTGGCGAACCTTTCTCAGGTTCACGATGTCTTCCATGTTTCTCAGCTCCGTCGGTGCTTCAAGGACCCTATTCGAGCAGTGGATCACGATATGCTTGAGCTACAACAAGACCTCTCTTATAAAGAGCATCCGGTCCGCATTCTCGACCAAGCTGAACGTAAGACTCGTCGCAAGGTCACCAAGTTCCTTAAGGTGCAGTGGTCAAATCACTCTGAAGATGAAGCCACTTGGGAACGCAAGGATCATCTTCGTGATGAATACCCCGGGCTCTTTCCCTCTACCTCTTAATTCTCGGGACGAGAATTCTTGTTAGTAGGGGAGAATTGTGACATCCTCGACTCTTGCTACAGTAAATATTGTAATTAAGCTACAGTGATCACCCGCTAATGATGCCACATCTTCCAGAATTACCGTCGTTGACCCGCATTGAATTTCTATCCGGATTCAGAAATTGAAAACAAAAGAAAAGTATATTTATAAATTCATATTAACTATTAAAGGAAGATATGTATAGAAAGAAAGTATTAAAAATAATAATAATAAAAGAAAGAAAAGAAAAGACATTAAGAAGAAAAATAAGAAATTAGAAAGAAGAAATAATAGAAAAATAAAAAAAAAGAAAACAAAAAAAAGGGAAAAAGAAAAAAAAATATATGTTTTTACTGATAAGATAAATAAATAAAAAATTAGATATAATAATTAATTAATAAGTTAATGAATTAGTTAAATAGATATATTAGTTAATTAAGTAATTAGAATAATTAGAATATGACACGTGGGTCCCCCACTAAATTAATCTGATTAATTAATATTTAATCTTAATTAAAACTTGTGCCTATGACCTTCGGGACCCGCTAGTCAGTTGACCAGTCAACTGTTGATGTCAGCATGACATCATGCTGATGTCATAATAGATTTTTATTAAATTATTTAAATCTATTTTTAATTCCTAATTATTGAATAAAATTTTAAAAATTAATATTAAATAATTCGTAAGTCGGATGCAAATACTTTCAACATGAA
Organism: Hordeum vulgare subsp. vulgare; assembly: GCF_904849725.1. Lineage (NCBI taxonomy): Eukaryota > Viridiplantae > Streptophyta > Magnoliopsida > Poales > Poaceae > Hordeum > Hordeum vulgare. The sequence goes on along the minus strand of NC_058524.1, from coordinate 221,696,987 downwards.
AGTTGATCAGCAGAACGAGACGAACCCGCATAAACGGCCCGTTCATCTGTCACGCATCCCTAAATTAGCAAACATGGAACATTTCCATCGTTTCCAATTTGACCGGTAGTAGCCCGAGACCCGGAAAATATCGTCAGATATTCTTCCAACCCATCTATGACGGATGTTGCTGCGTTAGCTCATGTCTAGCCTGCATCTTGCCATGTCATGCTTTGTGTTGCACCGTTGCTATTATTTATTGTTTCTTCCCCCTCTTCTTACCGGTAGACCCCGAGATTGACGTTGCTGCCGGGTACATCTACGACCCTGCCGATCAGTCCTTTGCCGCAGAGCAGCAAGGCAAGCAAACCCCCCTTGATCATTCCTATATCGCCTATGTCTTTCTTCCTACTTCTTGCATTAGTATTTTGCTACTGTTGTAGTTAGCTCGTATATCTGATGCATAGCCTATTTTTGATGAACTGCTACTTTCAGTCCTGTACCTTTAATATGCCTAGTATAGGTGGAGCAGTCATCCCCTCTGACCCCGTACTTCAGTTGCCTCGCTTGTTTTCAAATCTCGATCTCTGACCGACGAGCCAGACCCGACACAGCACATACACCCCCCTTAGCTGTACGACGCTACAGAGATACTATAGGGTACCGAGGGTGACACCTCACTAAGTACTCCTGATGATATCTCTATAGTATAACTAGTCGGTCGTGGTTATCAAGGGTGATTCCTCTTTTACCACTCCGGACGATGCCCCTGTCGTGCAACCCCTCAAGTGTGGGACCCCCGAGGGTGATTCCTCTAAGCCCACCTTGACGGGTACATCATTCGGAATCCAACGAGGGTGATACCTCGGTTTCCCCCCGATGTTACAACCACACAGTTACTCGACCTTGTTACTGGGATCGTTGATGTTTAGTTGTAAGACAGGTGGATTCCCGTGAGATTGTGTTGATGGCCTAATTAAAATGTTAATGGATTTGGGTATTTGATCCGGGTTGGTCAGAGACCTTTTCGCACTAACCGGCTACGCCGGATGAATTACGGGTACTCGGCGTCGCGGTATCAGCCGAAGCTTTTCAGATGCTAGCAATGTAGCAGCGCGCGCCCGAGTGGTCCCGAGATGCATCGCTCTTGTGATTAAGGGATGCTAGGACTGACGTCGGCCGCACACGCCCCATGCAGGAGCGTGAAGGGGAACTGGGCCCATGAACCCTTTGTGGTTAGGAGTAAGACCGGCGGGCTGGCCTCTCTGATTAGTCTTAGGTGGGGCTGCGACGTATCGATATTCCGTGGCCGGGCAGGACCCAGAAAAGTATGTCTGGCCAGAGTGTTATCGAGCGTGACGGGACATGTGGTGCACCCCTGCAAGGATGAAAATTAACTATTCGGATAGTCGTGTCCACGGTTACAGGACGACTTGGAGTTGTGCCCCGATCTTTTACAACTACAATGGTTACTTAGCTGGAATTAGTTTGCCTCGGGATTGCTTCCTCACAGGAAGTCGAGGGAGGATCTTTAGGCGTGACCTCACTTTAATATTGCTGCAACAATATGACTATTATTGTTTTACCCCTGTTCTACTCTCATCTTTTGCTGCAAGACCCTGAAGATGCTAGTCTTCGATAGGACTAGGCCTTCTCTCTATTCTTGCATTGCTGCAGTCAGTCCACATATAAAACCCCTTCTTTGATACTGGTGCATATTTAGCATAGTTTTGATGTAAGTCTTGCGAGTACTTTGGATGAGTACTCACCCCTTCTTTGCTCTCCCCTTTGTCCCCTTGATCCGTTGCTGCGACCAGATGATGGAGCCCAGGAGATGGAGGTCCCCGCCGACGATGATTGCTACCCCGACGGTGCCTACTACTACATGGAGGCCGCTGATGATCAGGAGTAGTTAGGAGGCTCCCAGGCAGGAGGCCTCGCCTCGTTCGATCGTTGTTTCTTTTGTGCTAGCCTTCTCTAAGGCACCCCTTGTTTTATGTCTGTGCTCAGATATTTGTTTCTTCCGCTGACTCGTGTGTTTATCGAGCTTTCCTATTCTAGCCCTCGAGGCCCCTAGCTTGTAATATGAAGCTGATGTTATTTTATTTGTGTCTAGAGTTGTGTTGTGATATCTTCCCGTGAGTCCTTGGGTTTGATCGTACGCATTTTCGTGTATGATTAGCTTACGATTAAACCGAGGGCGTCACAACTGGTCAGTGACCCAGAGGCTAACCCTGCACTGACCAGCCCCTAATTGGGGTTTGACCATGCGTGGGGCCCTCTGGCAGTGACTGGAGGGAGGGGTTAATTAGCGCTAAGGGTCGGCCACGTCGACACCTACCGGAGAGTGGTCGCCGGCGACTGAGCCGCGGTGGAGGGCTCGCCGGAGTTGTGCTATTTTGGGCTACCGAGGTCCAAATCGAGCGTGGTTGACGGCTACAGAGAGCTGACGAAGCGCCCGATCTGGCAGGGGCACTAAGAGAGGCTAGGGTGGCCGGGAGAGGTGCCGGCGACGAGCGGAGTGATCGCCGGAGTTCGGCCACGGTGGGGGAACGGCCTACGGGGCACGACAGAGCATGGGAGGAGAGGGGAAAGAGTCAGCGGCTCACGGGGGTTCCATTCCTGGCATCGGCGAGGTTGGAGGGGCTCTCTGGCCAACGATTCGACGGCGGCGAGATCCGGTGGCTGGAGGAAGAAACGACGACGATGGTGGCGCTACAGGGGCTCGGGTGCTCGGAGGAGTTGATGGAGGGATGCAACTCGTCGAGGCGGAGGAGTAGAGCTCTTCAGGGAGGCGAGGGGTGGCCGGGGTCGAGCTTGCGACGAGCTCGGGCAGACCGGGAATGGCTGCGAGATGAGCAGGGGACAGAGAAGAGAGGAGGGAATGGTCCAGGGGGAGGAGAGGATAAGGGGGGAACGGCCTCGTGCGGTGGCGCGGTGGAGGCAGGAGGGGGCTCCACGCGAGCAGGAGGTGGCGAGGCGCGCCATGCCTTCCTTCTCCTCTTCCTTCTGGCACGAGGAGGAAGACGACAGGGGAGACCCCCCCTCTGGTGGGCTGGACCAGGAGGTGCGACAGGTAAGGTTCTTTCTGTTTTTTTTTCATTTCTCTTTTATTTCTTTCTGGTAATTACTTTTAGAATTTAAAATAAATAGTTTGACCAATATAAAACGCAAAAATGTTATTATGTGACAAAGACAATAATGTCCAATGCCACATAAAAGTTTCAACATTTTTGAAACTTTAAAAATAGAAGGAATCAAAATAATTCCATTCCAAATAGCTATTTAGTCAACTCAAAAATCCTTTTCAAAAAGTTCATGTGACCTAGAATTTTGGTTTGACAAATTTACTTTATGTCACTATTTTGCCAAGAATTTGGAACATTTTCCTGGTTCCTTTTAAGGTATTAAATTTTTATTGCCTTCTTGTCAATTGATCAAAACATTTGGGGTTTTGATCACTTCCTATTAAAACATCAAAGTTTTTATAATGCATGCATGAATGCTTGGCAAACAAATGAAAGCTAGGGCTGTGACAATCATAGAGTTTAGCCTCCCCCAAGGTTGAGTGATACTTTCTCCTTCACAAGGACAACAATTACAAATAAAGTTCCGATCAAGATAGACTCGATGCATAGGATAAAACTTCTGATGAAATTCCAACTTCACGCGATTCCAGTTCCATGATCCAAAATCGTCCAATAACATGTACCACATTAGTGCTTTTCCCTACAAAGATAAAGGGAAAACATTCTTCTTAACTTTATCACCGTTCAAACCTACAAGCTTAAATAATCCACAAACCCCATCGACATATATCAAGTGGCAGTGAGGATGAGTTGTACCATCATAAGGAGTAGCTATCAATTTCTATAACATGCCCATGGGAATCTCATAATAAATATTTTCAGTAGGTTCAGTAGGTTGAGGAGCAAAATTTTCAACTTCAGTTTGAGGAAAAGATGTCCCAAACAAGCAATTCTAAGGGTGACCGTCCATAGTAACAAGTATCAATCATAGTCCTTTCGATAAGTAAGAGTGTCGAACCCAACGAGGAGCAGAAGGAAATGACAAGCGGTTTTCAGTAAGGTATTATCTACAAGTATTGTAAGTAACAGTGATAGATAGTTTTAGAAGAAGGTAATTTGTAAGAAGTCATAAGTAAAAATAGTAGCAAGTCTGCATCTAGATAGCCTAATCCTTTTATAGCAAAGGACATGGTGGAAAGTACTCTTATATAAAGCAAACGCTCCTGAGGACACATGGGAATTACTGCCTAGGCATGCTCATCATGTTGAGTTGATTCACGTTTATTACTTTGATAATTTGATATGTGGGAGGACTGGTGATAAGGTGTTCTTATTACTTGAACAAACAACCCACTTATGATTACTCTCGCTTGCAAGCATCTGCAACTACGAAAGAAGAATTAAGATAAATCTAACCATCACATGAAATGTATGGATCCAAATCAGCCCCTTAGGAAGCAACACATAAACTGGGGTTTAAGCTTCTGTCACTCTAGCAACCCATCATCTATTTGTTACTCCACAATGCATTCCCTTAGGCCCATAACATGGTGAAGTGTTGTGTAGCCGACGTTCACACGACACCACTAATAGAAGTAACAATATACACATCATCAAAATATCGAACGAATACCAACTTCAATTGATTAATTATAACAAGACTTCTCACATCTCATCAGGAACAATATTAACTACTTACACCTCATCAACTTGTTCAAGATTAGACGGATAATAATGATGACCAAGGATCTGAACATAATACCTTCCACCAAGCAATCCAACAAGCATCAACTACAAGATGTAATCAAGAAAACTAGTAACCCACATGTACCAATCTATGGTTTTGAGACAAACATTGAATACAAGAGATGAGCTAGGGTTGCAGATGAGATGGTGTTGGTGAAGAAGTTGATGGAGATTGATCCTCCCACGAAGGAGGAAGTGTTGGTGCTGACGTTGGCTTCGATGTCCCCCTCTGGGAGAAGAATTTATTACGATTTTTACCTTGAGACAACGGCGCTTCAGCTCGAAAGATTTATTACGATTTTTTCTAGGTACAAAAACACCATATAAGAGAAGAGGGGGGGTCGGGAACCTACGGGGATCCCAAGAGGCAACAAGGCACGATGAGGGGGGTGGCGACGCCATGTTGGCTCGTGGCCAATAGGTGGCCCCCCAATGGTATATTTTTGGCCCAATAATTCTTAATTATTCCATAAAAAGTTTCCATGAAATTTAAGGACATTTGGAGTCCGGTGATTTTCACCCTTTTTTTGGTTCTCAAGTCCAGAATTCTAGTTTCCCACAGTTTCCCTTTTCATGCTGTACCTTGCACGTTCAAAGAGAAAAGGCAAACCAACAAGTATAGGGGATCGCGACAGCCTTCACGGGTACATTTCACCCTAATTTATAGATTCGACACAAGGGGAGCCAAATAATATTTATTGGCCTTGACAATTGAGTTGTCAATTAAACTGCACCTGGGATATCTCTCTGTAGCAAAGGTTTTGTGACATCCTCGACTTTTGCTACACTCATGATTGTAATTAAGCGACAGTGATCCCGCGCTAATGATGCCACGTCGCCAGTTGAAACCAAATCAAAATTCGAAACTTAAAATTAAAGTCGAAAGAGAAAGGTTTTATGTTGTTGAAATAAATACATCGGGGAGTTATAAAAATCCTCTAACAAATTATAAATGTGAATCGGGCGCTTTTGAAATTATTAGGTAATCCCTATATATTTAAAAGAGGAGCTCTGAATAAAATAAATAAAGGAAATATAGTAAATAAAAATAAATAAATAAAAGAAAGTATTAAAAATATATATAATAAATTGTAAAAGAATATTGTGAATAAAAATAAATAATCAAAAAAAGGAAAAAGTCCCCCTGGCCTAACTAGGCTAAAACTCGCCCAACCGCCCCCCATTCGGCCCACCCACCTCGGGTATAAAACCCCAGAGGGCAGGCAACCCTAACCGACAGCCCCCGCATCCCAGCCTTCCCTTTGGCCGCCGCCACCCCCCCCCCCCCCCCCCGCGAGGCCACCTCCCGTCGGCCTCTCCCTCACCCGCACTGCCAACTCCTGGCCCGATCGCCACCTACCGCTAACCTCACCGAGACCCTCCCACCATCCGCACCTCTCTCTCTCCCCACCCACTCCCACCGACACCTCCCTCCCGTCGGCCTCCCTGGATCTGAGCGCCCTCCTCTCGATCTCTCCTGCCTCCCCACCGACCCCCAGCCTCCCGTTCCCTTCCCCTAGGTTCCTCCCAAAGACCGAGAGCCCCATCTCGCCGGCCCCTCCCTCCACCTCAACCCCCACGGGCCACCGCGCCCCACCTACCCGCCTCCTGCTGCCTGGGCGGTCCCATCCGGGCGCCGGCCCTCCTCCAGGCCAGATCCGGCCGGCCCCTCCAGCGACCTACACCGGGGCACCTCACGGCGGCCCTCCGGCCGGCTGTCCTCATCGCCACCGTCTCCCGAACCGCGCCACCGTCACCGCCTCATCCCCCTCTTAGCCGTCTCCTCTTCCCCACGAGAACTCCGGCTTCACCGGGCCCTCTCGTCAACGTCGGTGAGCCCCTTTTCGGGCTCCTCCCACCGTCTCCTTCCTACCGTCGTCCCGGTTCCATCCCGGCAAACGGCGCTCCGTTCCGACGTCGTTAGGATCGAGTAGCGGTAGATGGAGATGTCTGTTTCTCTGTTGTTGTTGAGGTTCTTCTCTCAACACACAGAGTTAGCAGAGAGATGAGAAAAAAAATGATGTATTGCGTATGTATTTTGTATGTATGAGATGCACGTATGTATGTATTTATGTATCTAGGTATACGGAGGAATACGTTAATTGTAGGAATATGTGTATGTAGGTAAAATGTGTATGTGGCCTAAGCCACTAACCGGTGGGGCCAACCCACCACGCTGTCTAGGACAAGGAGGCCCTACACCCTCTTTTGAGAAAAGTGAAAACTAAAATATAAAATTAAAAATACGTTTTTATTAAATAAATAAATAGATATATTATTTAATCAATTAGTTATTAATTAATTGGTTAATTAGAATAATTAGAGTATGACACGTGGGTACCCACTAAATTAATTTGATTAATTACTATTTAATATTAATTAAAAACTTGTGTCTATGTCGCATGGGACCCACTGCTCACTTGACCAGTCAACTGCTGATGTCAGCATGAGATCATGCTGATGTCATATTTTATTTTAATTAAATTAATTAAATATGTTTTTAATTCCTAATTATTGAATAAAACTTTAAAAATAAATATAAAATAATCTGTAAGTCAGATCGAAATATTTTCAACATGAAAGTTGATCAGCAGAACGAGACGAACCCGGATACACGGTCCATTTGTGTGTCACGCGTCCCTAGCATAGCTAACATGGAACATTTCCATTGTTTCTAGTCTGACCGATAGTAGCGAGAGACCCGAAAAATATCGTCACATATTCTTCCGACCCGTCTATGACGGATGTTGCTGCGATAGCTCATGTCTAGCCTGCATCTTGCCATGTCATGCATTGTGTTGCACCGTTGCTATTATTTATTGTTTCTTCCCCATCTTCTTCCCGGTAGACCCCGAGACTGACAGTGTTGCCGGGTACATGTACGACCCTGCCGATCAGTCCTTTGCCGCACAGCAGCAAGGCAAGCAAACCCCCCTTGATCATTCATATATTGCCTATGTCTTTCTCCCTACTGCTTGCATTAATATTTTGCTACTGTTGTAGTTAGCTCCTATATCTGATGCATAGCCTGTTTTTTATGAACTACTACTTTCAGTACTATACTTTAAATCTGCTTAGTATAGGTGGAGCAGTCATCCCCTCTGACCCCGTAGTCCAGTTGCCCCGCTTGTTTTCAAATCTCGATCCCTGATCGACGAGCCAAATCCGACACAGCACATACATCCCCCCTTAGTTGTACGATGCTACAAGGTTGCTATCGTGTACCGAGGGTGACACCTCGCTAAGTACTCCTGATGATATCTCTGTAGTATAGCTAGTCAGTCGTGGTTATCGAGGGTGATTCCTCTTTCACCATTCCCGATGATGCTTCTATCGTGCAACCCCGAGGGTGATTCCTCTAAGCCCACCTTGACGGGTACATCGTTCGGAATCCAACGAGGGTGATACCTAGGATTCCCCCCGATGTTACAACCACACAGTTACTCGACCATGTTACTGGGATCATTGGTGATTAGTTGTTAAGACGGGTGCATTCCCACGAGATTGTGTCGATGGCCTAATTAAAATGTTAATGGATTAGGGTATTAGATCTGAGTTGGTCGGAGACCTTTTCGCACTAACCGTCTGCATGGGAAGTATTATGGGTACTCGACGTCGTGGTATCAGCCGAAGCTCTTCAGACGTCAGCGATGTAGCGGCACGCGCCCGAGTGGTGCCGAGATGCATCGCGCTTGTGATTAAGGGGTGCTAGGAGTGACGCCGGCCGCCCTCGCATCGTGTAGGAGCGCGGAGGGTAACTGGGCCCATGAACCCTTTGCGCATAGGATTTAGTCCGGGGGGCTGGCCTCTCTTCTAAGCTTAGGTGGGGCTGTGACGTGTCGATATTCCGAGGCCGGGCAGGACCCAGAAAAGTGTGTCCGGCCAGAGCGTTATCGAGCGCGTCGGGACATGTGGTGCACCCTTGCAGGGATGAAAATTAACTATTCAGATAGCTATGTCCACGGTTATAGGACGACTTGGAGTTGTGCTCTGATCTTATACAACTACAATTGTTACTTAACTGGAATTAGTTGCCTTGGGATTGCTTCCTCGCAGGGAGACGAGGGACGATCTCTGGGCGTGGCCTCACTTTAATATTGCTGTAACAATATGACTATTTAATGGTGTTACCTGTTCTACTGTCATCTATTTGCTGCAAGACCCTGAAGATACTAGTATTCGATAGGACCAGGCCTTCTCTCTCTATTCTCGCATTGCTGCAATCAGTCCAGATATAACCACCCCGCTTCTTTGATACTGAGGCATACTTAGAATAGTTCTAATGTAAGACTTGCGAGTACTTTTGATGAGTACTCGCCGCTGCTTTGCTCCCCATTTGTCCCCATGATCCGTGCTGCGACCAGATGATGGAGCCCAGGAGATGGAAGTCCCCGCCGACGACGACTGCTACCCCGACGGTGCTTACTACTACGTGGAGGCCGCTGAAGACCAGGAGTAGTTAGGAGGATCCCAGGCAGGAGGCCTCGCCCCGTTCGATCGTTGTATCTTTTGTGCTATCCTTCTCTAAGACACCCCATGTTTTATGTCTGTACTCAGATATTGTTGCTTTCGCTGACTCGAGTGTTTATCGAGCTTCCGTATTCTAGCCCTCGAGGCCCCTGGCTTGTAATTTGAAGCTGATATTGTTTTATTTGTGTCTAGAGTTGTGTTGTGATATCTTCCCGTGAGTCCTTGGGTTTGATCGTACGCATTTGCGTGTATGATTAGCGTACGATTAAAATGAGGGCGTCACAAGTTGGTATCAGAGCCGACTGCCTGTAGGTAGCCCCCTTTCCAACTCCTTGGCCGAAATTGAGTCTAGTGTTTGAAAAACTTTACGAACACTGATGTTGTGGCTTACGGGCCCACATCTCAATTGGGTGGTATTAGTATCTTTTACTCCTTTCCTATACTCTGGGCTCTACTCTCTCTTCTCTTTCGGGTCAAAGATTTTACTAACTCTAACATTAGGTTCTCGTAATCACATCGATCCGGAGCGCTGGACTATCTACTCTTTTCTCGTGAATATATATTACACACACTGTCATTTGACATCCGTCAATCTTATTTTCAGATGCATCCCGCAAGACAGCACGTGCGCCTGACACAGGCCACTGAGACGACTGGGTTCCCGGCCATTTTGGTCGACCTCCTGACCAGGCTGGGATATCGCTGGTACCCCGAGTACACTGTGTACGAGGAACTCTGCGAGTACAACCAGTACGAGTACCAGGCTGAGGTTCGCATCTTCGACCAGATGGGGGCGAGATCCTCGAGCGCCACGTCTTCTGTGGTATTGGAGTGTCGGTCGAGATGGCCGTCAATGATGCGGCCTACATCGCTATCACCCATCTCCGTGGAGCGTACCCTCACCTGGAGGAGAGCCCTTTCAGATATATCCCGCATGCTCCTGCTGGGGATGAGACTGGGTCTGATCTCACTGCCTACACTGCTGACGTTCAGGAGCGCAGCGACCGATCCTACGTCGCTGTCTGCGCCCCCTACGTGACGTGTCGCTACGACATGTGGGTTCTGGTGCAGTACACTGAGGCACTGGATCGTGCTTTTCGAGCTCTAACTGTGGAGTTGTATGTTACGTGCGCTTGTCTTTACGACGCGTTGACAAAGCTGCAGCCATCGCACTGCCCGAGGGTTCCCCCTATGCACATCCGCAAGCCGAGTAGGACAGAGCTACCATCAGGTCTCGAGTGGAGTGATGTTGGGGGTAGAACCCCTGCACTTGGACCTCAGCTCCTCGAGTGGATGCGGTACCCTCACCAGAGTCACAACGGGACACAGGGTCCTGTTCCTACCTTCTATCACCGCCAGCTACCAGGATTCGTTTGTCCTCTCCGACGTTGATGTAGCCTTATCGCTATATCTCGTTGTGGTACTCTTCCACCGCGTGCCTGCGTGCCACCTAGTGAGTCCAGGGTATCGTCTAATGCGTCCAGGCTATTGCCAAATTTCGAATTTGTAATCTTTAGTCTCTAATCGAACTTATGTATGGGTTTGTATGTCGAACTCAACTACTATGAAGTATCTATTGCATTTCCCTTTCATCATGTTTGATTACTTCATGAAAGCGTGCGATGCATTTGTAATTACATTAAGCTAAACCACCTGTGTTAAATATTTAACAGGATGGTTAGACCAGTTGGCCGCCCACGTGGCCCTGCCAACGATGCACCACCCCCGCCTCCTGAGTATATGGCGGGGATGATCCAACAGTTTGAGATGAACCGCCAGTTTATGCAAGGGCTCATGGATCAGTTCCAAAGGCCGAACATGAACCAACAGCAAGGCGTGACACTGCAAGACTTCTGCCGCCTCAACCCTGCGATCTACCGCAGTTCAACTCAGCCTCTTGATGCTGATGACTCGCTCCGTGACATTGCTTACGAGCTGGAGTCTGCCAATGTGCCCTTGGCGAGCTATGTCAACTTTGCCGCCTACTTCCTGAAGGGTCCTGTTTCTCAATGGTGGGACAGCCACAGGCGCTCTCAACCCGATGGAATTGTCATCACTTGGACAGAGTTCAAGGCTGCTTTCCGTGCTCGCTACATTCCTCAGGGAATCATGGACCGGAAGAAGCGTGAGTTCCGCAACCTGGTCCAGGGCAACAAGACTGTGGATGCTTATCAGCGGGAATTTTGGACTTATCTCGCTATGCTGAAGAAGACATTGCAACTCATACGCGCAGACAGGAGAAGTTCCGTGAAGGCCTTCACCCTGATATCAAGCTCACACTCCTCGTTCAGGAGTATGCTGATTTTGCCACCCTAGTGAACAAGGCTATTCAGGTTGAGACTGGTCTGCAGGAATACAAGGATAGCAGCAAGCGCAACCGTGACATGGGCTCATCTTTGGGCTCATCTGCACAGACGCGGAAGATCAGGATTCCCAACAACATGTACCATGCACCCGCTCCTGCTCTGAGGTCATCCTATGGTGCACCTCGCGTGCCTCCTCCACCACCTGGGCAACCGAGGCTTCCAGCTCCACCGCTTCGAGTTCCTCCTTCCCGTCCTGAGGACGTGCTGTGCTTCAAGTGTGGCCGTCAGGTCACCGTGCTAGATACTGCAGGCAGAATTCGAATCAACTGACACTTCCCTCAACTGGCAGTGGCAATAACCAGAACTGCAACTTCAATGCTAAGCCTGCTTATGTTCGTGGTCAGGCCAACAACATTGATATGGGTCAAGCTCAAGACTAGCCTGCTACCGTGATGGGTACACTTCTCGTTAACTCAGTACCTGCTTTTGTATTGTTTGATACAGGAGCATCACATTCCTTTATGTCAGAAAATTTTGCATTCATGCATGGCATTAAGTATGAAGAGATGGACGTCCCAATGTGGTAAGCACCCCCTCGGGCCAATGCCGACCCTCCATGGTCTGCCCCAATGTCTCCATTGAAATTGAAGGATTGGAATTCCTTGTCGCTCCCATGTTATTGAGTTCTTCCAACTTTGATCTCGTACTGGGGATGGACTGGTTGGAGGCTCATACGATATCGGTCGTTTGCGCCACCAAGACCGTCCACCTCCTACACCCTTCGGATAAATTAATAACCTACCATGCTCATGTAGTCTGAAATGTTGAGGCACGACTATATGCCTTGAATGCATTAAATGTGTTGCCTCTTGAAGGGATTGAAAACATTCCACTGGTCCGAGAATTCCAAGATGTCTTTCTAGAAGAACTTCCGGGGATTCCCCCTGCTCGAGCTGTCGAGTTTGTCATTGACTTGGTACCCGGTACCACTCCTATTGCCAAGCGTCCTTATAAAATGCCACCACATAAACTCCTTGAACTTAAGCAAGAAATTGACAACTCGCTCCATCTGGGTTTCATTCGTCTGAGTTCCTCTTCTTGGGAGCACCTTCTCTCTTTATTAAGAAGAAGGATGGGAAAAATCGATTGGTTCAAGACTATCGTCCTATCAACCAGGCCACTATTCAAAACAAATATCCTCTCCCTAGGATAAATGATTTGTATGATCAACTTGCTGGTTCCACCGTCTTCTCTAAGCTCGACTTGAGGTTGGGATACCACCAGATCTGTGTTCGCAAAGAGGATATCCAAAATGCCGCCTTTGTTACTCGTTATGGATCATACGAGTACACCGTCATGTCCTTCGTATTAACCAATGCACCGACAACCTTCTCTCGATTGATGAACTATATATTCATGGACTACCTCGACAAATTCGTCGTGGTATATCTGGATGATATTCTAGTATTTTCGAAGAATAAAGAGGAACATGCCGAACATCTTCGTCTTGTACTGGATACGCTTCGGGAGCATAAACTCTATGTGAAGTATTCCAAATGTGAATTCTGGACGGACGAAGTGACTTACCTTGGTTATGTGATTTCCAAGGATGGTATTGCAGTCAACCCTCAATGAATTCAAGCTATTCTTGACTGGACCCCCCAAAGAATGTCAAGCAAGTCAGAAGTTTTCTCGGGCTCGCCAGCTATTGTCGTCGATTCATCGAGAACTTCTCTAAGATTGCGAAGCCCTTAACCAACCTGCTTCACAAAGGTGTTAAGTATGAGTGGACTGATAAATGTGAGGAAAGTTTCCAGGCACTCAAGGACAAACTGACATCCGCTCCAGTACTTGCTCCTCCGGATACAAAAAGGGATTTCGTCATATACTGTGACGCTTCTCGTCAAGGAATAGGTTGTGTCATGATGCAGGATCGCAAGGTGATTGCTTATGCTTCACTTCAACTGCGTGCTCATGAAGAGAACTACCCAGTCCATGATCTCGAGCTTGCCGCAGTTATTCATGCACTGAAAGAATGGCGACAATACCTTGTTGGTAATCGCTGTGAAATCTACACAGACCATCAAAGTGTGAAGTACTTGTTCACTCAGTCTGAGCTGAATCTACGTCAACAAAGATGGATGGAGCGTATAGCAGATTTTGACTGTAGTATATCATATACCCCTGGCAAGGCTAACGTAATGGATGATGCCTTGAGTCGCAAGTCACAGTGCAACCACCTCCAGGTTCACAAGGTTCACGATTGTCTGCAAGAGGAATTCCGTAAGCTGAACCTCCATATTGTTCCTCAGGGTTACCTTGTTCCCCCTCCTGAAGAGTGTCAAAAGATGAACCTTCGTGTTCTTAATCAGGGTTCCCTCAGTAACCTAGTTGTTGAACCAGATCATGTGGGCTCCATAAAGAATCTACAAGGCTTTGACGATGATGTTGACAGGATTAAGAGCTATATTGCGAAGGGTAAACCCTCCTTTTTCACTGTTGCTGAAGATGGCACCTTGTCCTTCAAGGGTTGCCTGTTCGTCCCAAATAAGAAGGAAAATCTCAAGATGACCGGAGAGGTGATGAAAGAAGCTCACGACACACCATTGTCTATTCACCCGGGTAGTACCAAGATGTACCAAGACATCCGGCAAAGATTCTGGTGGCCCAATATGAAACAAGACATTGCACGCTATGTGGCAGAATGTGATATATGCCGGCGTATCAAAGCTGAACATCAAAAGCCTATTGGAACTCTCCAACCTATCTCTATTCCTGAGTGGAAATCGGACCATGTTGAAATGGACTTTGTCAATGGTTTCCCCAAATCTGAGAAAGGTAATGATGTTATTCTTGTCGTCATTGATCGACTGTCCATAGTTGCACATTTCCTAGCCATCAAAGAAACAACTAATGCTAGCCAGCTGGCAGATATTAATATGTCAAGGGTTGTTTCACTTCACGGTATTCCATTGGTAATCAGCTCGGGCCGTGGCAGCTTGTTCACTTCAAAAATCTGGGAAAGTTTTCAGAAGGCTATGGGGACTCATCTGTCCTTCAACACTGCATTTCACCCTCAATCCGAGGGACAAGTTGGAAGAGCCAACCAAATTCTCGAGGAGATGCTTCGAGCTTGTGTCATTTCTTTCGTTAAGAAATGGGAGGAATCTCTCCCGTATGCCGAGTTCTATTACAACAATAGCTATCAAGCTAGTCTGAAGATGGCCCCTTTCGAAGTATTCTATGGACGAAAGTGTCGAACTCCTCTGAATTGGTCAGAACTGGGGAACGATCACTCTTTGGTCTGGATATTATTCAACATGCCGAAGATCAAGTCCGCATTAATCATGAGAATCTGAAGGCCGCTCAGTCTCGTCAAAAGAGTCAGTATGACCGTCATCATCAAGATATGGTCTACCAACGTGGCGAAAAGGCTTATCTTTGTGTCACACCAATGAGAGGTGCACATCGTTTTTGGATCAAGGGTAAGTTAGCTCCTCGCTATATTGGTCCTTTCACTATTCTCGAAAGGCGTGGAAGAGTGGCTTATCAATTGGAACTGCTGGCGAACCTTTCTCAGGTTCACAATGTCTTCCATGTTTCTCACCTCCGCCACTTCTTCAAGGATCCTATTCGAGCAGTGGATCATGATATGCTTGAGCTGCAACAAGACCTCTCTTATAAAGAGCATCCGGTATGCATTCTCGACCAAGCTGAGCGTAAAACTCGTCACAAAGTCACCAAGTTCCTTAAAGTGCAGTGGTCAAATCATTCTGAAGATGAAGCCACTTGGGAACGCGAGGATCATCTTCGTGATGAATACCCCGAGCTTTTCCCTTCTACATCTTAATTCTCGGAACGAGAATTCTTGTTAGTAGGGGAGAATTGTGACATCCTCGACTTTTGCTACAGTGATGATTGTAATTAAGCGAAAGTGATCCCGCGCTAATGATGCCACATCACCGTTAATTATATCAATGATCTCGTGTTGGTTGAAACCAAATCAAAATTCGAAACTTAAAATTATAGTCGAATGAGAAAGATTTATGTTGTTGAAATAAAAACGTTTGGGAGTTATAAAAATCCTCTAACGAATTTAAATGTGAATTAGACACTTTTGAAATTATTAGGTAATCCCTATATATTTAAAAGAGGAGCTTTGAATAAAAAAATAAAGGAAATATAGTAAATAAAGATAAATAAATAAAAGAAAGTATTCAAAAAATATATAATAAATTGTAAAAGAATATTGTCAATAAAAATAAATAATAAAAAAAAGGAAAAAGTCCCCCTGGCCTAACTGGGCCAAAACTGGCCCAACCGGCCCCCCATTCGGCCCACCCACGTGGGGTATAAAACCCCAGAGGGCAGGAACCCTTACCGACAGCCCCCGCATCCCAGCCATCCCTCTGGCCGCCCCCACCCCCCACCCCCGCGTGAGGCCACCTCCCCTCGGCCTCTCCCTCTCCCGCACTCACCAACCCCTCGCACGATCCCCACGTACCGCTAACGCCACCGAGACCCTCCCACCAACCACACCTCTCGCTCTCCCCACCCACTCCCACCGGCACCTCCCTCCCGTTGGCCTCCCTAGATCCGAGAGCCCTCCTCTCGATATCTCCTGCCTCCCCACCGACCCCCAGCCTTCCGTTCCCTTCCCGCCGGCCCCTCCGTCCACCTCAACCGCCACGGGCCACCGCGCCCCACCTCCCGCACCTCCTGCTCCCTGGCCAAGCCCCTCCATGCCGCCTCACCCCCCAGCGGTCCCATCCGGGCGCCGGCCCTCCTCCGGGCCGGATCCGGCCGGCCCCTCCGGCGACCTCCAACGGGGCGCCTCACGGCGGCCCTCCGGCCGGCTCTCCTCGCCGCCACCGTCTCCGGAACCGCGCCACCGTCACCGCCTCGTCGCCTCCTCCGCCTCCCAAGAACTCCGGCTTCACCGGGCCCTCTCGTCAACGTCTGTGAGCCCCTTTTCGGGCTCCTCCCACCGTCTCCTTCCTCGCGTCGTCCCGGTTTCATTTCGGCAAATGGCGCTCCGTTCCGACGTCATTAGGATCGAGTAGGGTAGTTGGAGATGTCTCTTTCTCTGTTGTTGTTGAGGTTCTTCTCTCAACAAAGAGAGTTAGCAAAGAGATGAGAAAAAGAAATAAAAATAAAATGATGTATTGCGTATGTATTTTGTATGTATGAGATGCACGTATGTATGTATTTATGTATGTAGGTATACGGAGGAATACGTTAATTGTATGAATATGTGTATGTAGGGAAAATGTGTATGTGGCCTAAGCCACTTACCGGTGGGGCCAACCCACCCCGCTGTCTATGACAGGGAGGCCCCACACCCTCCTTTGAGAAAAGTGAAAATTAAAATATATAATTAAAAATATGTTTTTATTAAATAAATAAATAGATATATTATTTAATTAATTAGTTATTTAATTAATTGGGTAATTAGAATAATTAGAGTATGACACGTGGGTCCCCCACTAAATTAATTTGATTAATTACTATTTAATATTAATTAAAAACTTGTGTCTATGACTCATGGGACCCTATGGTCAGTTGACCAGTCAACTACTGATGTCAGCATCACATCATGCTGATGTCATATTTTCTTTTAATTAAATTAATTAAATCTGTTTTTAATTCCTAATTATTGAATAAAACTTTAAAAATTAATATAAAATAATCCGTAAGTGAGATCAAAATATTTTCAACATGAAACTTGATCAGCACAACGAGACGAACCCGGATATACGGTCCATTCGTGTGTCACGCGTCCCTAGCATAGCAAACATGGAACATTTCCATCATTTTCAGTCTGAGCGGTAGTAGCCATAGACCCGGAAAATATTGTCAGATATTCTTCCGACCCGTCTATGACGGATGTCGGTGCGATAGCTCATGTCTAGCATGCATCTTGCCATGTCATGCATTGTGTTGCACCGTAGCTATTATTTATTGTTTCTTCCCCATGCTTCTTACCGGTAGACCCCGAGACTGACGCTGTTGCGTGTACATCTAAGACCCTAACCAATCAGTCCTTTGCCGCAGAGCAGCAAGGCAAGCAAACCCCCCTTAATCATTCCTATATTGCCTATGTCTTTCTCCCTACTGCTTGCATTACTATTTTGCTACTGTTGTAGTTAGCTCCTATATATGATGCATAGCCTATTTTTTATGAACTCCTACTTTCAATACTATACTTTAAATCTGCTTAGTATAGGTGGAGCAGTCATCCCCTCTGACCCCGTAGTCCAGCTGCCCCGCTTGTTTTCAAATCTCGATCCCTGATCGACGACCTAGATCCGACACAACACATACAACCCCCCTTAGTTGTACGACGCTACAGGGATACTATCGTGTACCGAGGGTGACACCTTGCTAAGTACTCCTGATGATATCTCTGTAGTATAGCTAGTCGGTCGTGGTTATTGACGGTGCTTCCTCTTTCACCATTCCCGACGATGCCTCTCTCATGCAACCCCTCAAGTGCGGGACCCCCGAGGGTGATTCCTCTAAGCCCACCTTGACGGATACATCGTTCGGAATCCAACGAGGGTGATACCTCGGATTCCCCCGATGTTACAACCACACAGTTACTCGACCATGTTACTGGGATCATTGGTGATTAGTTGTTAAGACGGGTGGATTCCTGCGAGGTTGTGTCGATGGCCTAATTAAAATGTTAATGGATTTGGGTATTTGATCTGGGTTGGTCGGAGACCTTTTCGCACTAACCGTCTGCATGGGAAGAATTATGGGTACTCGACGTCGCGGTATCAGCCGAAGCTCTTCAAACGTCAGCGATGTAGCGGCGCACGCTCGAGTGGTCCCAAGATGCATCGCGCTTGTGATTAAGGGGTGCTAGGACTGACGTCGGATGCCCTCGCATCGTGAAGGAGCGCGGAGGGGAACTGGGCCCATGAACTCTTTGCGCTTAGGATTTAGACCGGCGGGCTGGCCTCTCTGCTGAGCTTAGGTGGGGCTGCGACGTGTCGATATTCCGAGGCCGGGCAGGACCTTGAAAAGTGTGTCTAGCCAGAGTGTTCTTGAGCGTGTCGGGACATGTGGTGCACCCCTGCACGGATGAAAATTAACTATTCAGATAGCCGTGTCCACGGTTACAGGACGACTTGGAGTTGTGCCCTGATCATATACAACTACAATTGTTACTTCACTGGAATTAGTTGCCTCGGGATTGCTTCCTCGTTGGGAGACGAGGGAGGATCTCTGGGCATGACCTCACTTTAATATTGTTGTAACAATATAACTATTTAATGGTGTTACCTGTTCTACTCTCATCTATTTGCTGCAAGACCCTGAAGATGCTAGTCTTCGATAGGACTAGGCCTTCTCTCTCTATTCTCGCATTGCTACAGTCACTCCACATATAACCACCCCCTTCTTTGATACTGATGCATACTTAGAATAGTTTTGATGTAAGACTTGCAAGTACTCTGGATGAGTACTCACCGCTGCTTTGCTCCCCCTTTGTCCACTTGATCTGTGCTGTGACCAGATGATGGAGCCCAGGAGATGGAGGTCCCCGCCGACGACGACTACGGTGCCTACTACTACGTGGAGGCCGCTGAAGACCAGGAGTAGTTAGGAGGTTCCCTAGCAGGAGGCCTCGCCTTGTTCGATCGTTGTATCTTTTTTGCTAGCCTTCTCTAAGGCACCCCATGTTTTATGTCTATACTTAGATATTGTTGCTTTCGCTGACTCGTGTGTTTATCGAGCTTCCGTATTCTAGCCCTCGAAGCCCCTGGCTTGTAATATGAAGCTTATATTGTTTTATTTGTGTCTAGAGTTGTGTTGTGATATCTTCCCGTGAGTCCTTGGGTTTGACCGTACACATT
This sequence comes from Hordeum vulgare subsp. vulgare, assembly GCF_904849725.1. Taxonomy (NCBI): domain Eukaryota; kingdom Viridiplantae; phylum Streptophyta; class Magnoliopsida; order Poales; family Poaceae; genus Hordeum; species Hordeum vulgare. Next base: position 221,677,595 of record NC_058524.1, on the reverse strand, counting down.
TGCGTGTATGATTAGCATACGATTAAAACGAGGGTGTCACAGATTTAGTAGCACGACAAATAATAGTAGTAGAATTTAAAGCGATAGCAGCAATTTTGGTAACAGTAGTAACGGTAGCAATTGAGTAGCAGGTGTGACAGTAACAACAACAACAATCACTCAACAAGATTTAGTATATGTAAAGCATAGGCACGTGGATTGGTGATGGATATTGATTTAGATGGAATCAACCATGTAACAACTACACACTAGGGCGACACAGAAGTAGCTCCAATTCATCAATGTCATGTAGGCATGTATTCCGTATATAGTCATACGTGCTTGCAATAAGAACTTGTATGCCATCTTTCGTCCTACCCTCCTATGGCAGCGGGGTCCTATTGCAAACTAAGGGATATTAAGGCCTCCTTTTAATAGAGAACCATAACAAAGCATTAACACATGGTGAATACAGGAACTCCTCAAACTACGGTAATCAACGGAAAGAACCTCAATTATTGTCACCTTAGGGTATGCACATCAAGACACGTAATAAGTGCATACAAGAGGCAAGATAGGCTTGAAATAGCTCTTATATTCATGAAAACATAATAGGTTCAGATGTGAAATCATGGCACTCGAGCCGTAGTGACAAACATTAAGCATAGCAAAGTCATAGCGACATCAATCACAAAACATAGTGGATACTGGGATCAAGCCCTACCAAACTTAACTCAATTACATGATCAATCTCATCCAATCCCACCACCGTCTAGCAAGCCTACAAAGGAATTACTCACCCAAGTGGTGACCATCATGGTGGTGTTGATGAATAAGCGTTAGTGATGACAACGGCGATGATTTCCCCTCTCCGTGCCAGAAACAGACTCTAGATAAGCCCTCTAGAAGAAGAACATGAGGTGGCGGTGGCTCTATCTCATGAAACACGATAAAATTTCTCTCTTATGTTTTTCGAAGATGTGAATTTATAGGAGCGGAATAAGGGTTGGGGGAGCCACGTGGGCCCCAAAAACCATTAGGGCACATCCAAGGGGCGTGGGCATGCCCAGTTGGCTTGTGGCCCATAGGCAGCCCCCTCTACTGGATCTTTGCTCCGTAATTCATTTTTTATTCCAAAAATAATTCACAAGAAGTTTCATTCAATTCCAAGAAATTTTATTTCTGCACAAAAATAACATCAAGGTAGTTTTGCTGAAAACAACGTCAGTCCGGGTTAGTTCCATTCGAATCATGCAAATTGGAGTCCAAAACCCGAGCAAAAGTGTTTCGAAAAGTAGATATGTTGGAGACGTAGCAACTCCCCAAAGCTTAACTCTGTGCTTGTCCTCAAGCAATTCAAATGATAAACTGACAGTGACAAAGAAAACTTTTACAAATTCTTTTGCTCTCATCATTATACACATGCTTAGCTAGTTTTCAAGATTTCACCATAAATCATAAATAACCACATCCTTGATAATAGTCAAACTCATGGCGATACATGACTAACTAGCAAGAAATAATAGATATCTCACATGCCAAAAAAATTCAAAACAATCAGGATACAATATGGTGACATGGTATTTCACTAGCCCTTTATGAGACCGCAAAACATAAATGCAGAGCACCTATGAGATTCAAGCAGCGACTCAACATTATAGTTCAGGGTAGAAAAGACCTAGTCATGTTCACATCCAACATTAACTAGATTCAATACATAAAAATGACACTAATGCTCTCCATTCTAGTGCTTTTAGTAAGAAAGTGATGACTCAACATAAAAGTAAATAGATAGACCCTTCTCATAGGGAATCATTGATTTGTAGAGGTGCCAGAGCTCAAGTTTTAAAACAGGATTGAAAATATAGTTTTTCGATGGTGCACTTTTCCTATCAATGTTACGACAAAGGTTTTCAGTATCTTCCATGCTAAACACATTATTGGCGGTTCCCAAACATAATTGTAAAGTTTACTCCTGTCCACCATCCATACACAAACCATGACTGACCGAATCAATAGGTGTGTGCTAACATATCAACTATCCCAAGGAGTTTTGTTTAATTAATTTTGAATTTGCAGGACTGGGCATCCTTTTTGCCTGCCTCACTTGTGCAATGGCGAAGAATAAACAACCGTCTTGAGAATAACTCACTTAGCATCAAAGATACCGACCACCTCGTCGCTCCATGAGCGGGACAAGTGCACAAAATGGATGATTATTTGAATATTAGAGGTGGATCATGCAAATTTACTTCGAACAACATGGTAATACCGTATATAGGTAGGTATGGTGGAATCATGTGGAATTACTTGGTTTAAGGATTTTGGATGCACAAGCATCATTCCCGCTTAATACATGTGGATGCTAGCAATAGATTGAGAAGTGACCAACTAGAGAGTGAAAACGGTCCTAAGCATGCATAATGAATAATTAACATTGGACATAGCATGAGTAGGATACGAACACTATGAATTTAAACATCATGAAGGCCGCATTGGTTTTGAGTCAAGTACATGTTTACACATGGGGCATGTCAAGCAGCTCGAATTACTCACAGGGAAATACAATAACACCATACCACATCATAACCATTTTAATGCATGTTAGCAAATAAGATAAATCTTTATCTACTCCTAGCTATCTAAGCATGGCATGAGAAACTATAATTTCTAATTGTCATCATAAACATGTTTACTCATGATATACTAAATCAAGATCGAACGAGCTAAACATATTAACAAAAACAGAAAACAAGAAGAGTGCATACCATCTTTATTTGCCACGATCACTTCATCAAATATCTTCATTATTGCCTTTCACTTGCAGGACCGAATGATGTGATAATAATAAGAGGGCAAGAATGTCGAGGACAAAGCTGGAATCTGCATGGCAGTTTTATACAAAAGAGAAGACAAGATAGTATTGATACTTCGTTAGATCAACAATAAAGCATATAGGAGGCACTCAAGATTTTCTTCATGGTCTTCTCTTTCAACCACTCAAACAAAATTAAAAGAAATTCAGAGAAACACATTGAAATATTTTTGTAGTTTTTGTTTTTCTTCAGAAAGCAAACAAAGGAAAAACAAGAACGAGAAAAAAATATTTACAAGGGTAAGTTCCCAACATGCAAAGGAAATATTTTTGGGTTTTATTTTTATTACTACAACTAATTAAACAAGATATAAAAACCAAAAAGAAGAGAGAAATATTTTTGGATTTACGAAGTTTTTCAACCACACAAGAAGAAGGTGGAAAGATAAAGCTAAAATGGATATACAATGAAAGAGGATGAACAACAACAATTTATATGAAATGTGCGAACATGAATGTAATTTCGGTGAGAAATACGCACTCCCCAAGCTTAGGTGTTTTCCTAGCTTGGTGATTACCACTACAGGTTGGGTAATAAATAAAGTGGTAGCTCATGGGGGCGTTCCTTGCCGCCTCCTCTGCCTAGTGAGTCGCCTTCACTACTGCTTTTTACTCCTGCACCTCGTCCTCAAGAACATAATATCTTTGTCGAGTGTGCACCTCTCATGAACTCATCACTTCGCCACTGACACAGTTTGGCTTCAGCCATGACTATCTGATTGGTCCGGGGTTCAACATAAGTTTGTCGTACCGACCCCTTGCTCAATGACTCGCCCAAAGTAAGCCTTCTTGAGGAGCTCCTCCTAAAGTAACTCATCTTCTTAAGCACAAATTTCTAAAAGATTGAGCCACAAATTTATGTCAATAAACTTTGTAAGATTAATAGCAACTACTCATATTGGCGCCTAGAGGTTATATCAAGCACCCATACTACTTAGTACTCAAAGAAATCAACATCCAAGCTCATTCACTACAGGAATCGAGCATTTTGCCGTCAGGACGCTACAGACGGCAAAGAGCGAATTACAGTCGGCAAATTTTTTGCCGTCAGCCCATGATGACAAATAATGTCGTTAGACCATGTGCCCGCAAACGACGTCTTTGCCGTCTGCGGCCGGGACAGCAAACGGCAAAATGTTTGCCGTCAGTGGAATTATGTTGCCGTCAGCTACTTTGGTAGACGGCAAAAAAATGGTCAGAAGACGGAACGGCCTAGCTAACGGACGACGTTAACCTTTTTTGTCGTCTTCCTCACCCCGTACATGACAGCAAAATATGGCATTTTTTTGCCGTCTTCCTAACGTATACATGACAGCAAAATATGGTCTATTTTATGTCGTCTTCCTAGCCTGTACATGACAACAAAATATGGTCTATTGTTTGCCGTGTTCCTAGCGTGTACATGACAGAAAAATATGACATTTTGTTTGCTGTCATGAACATGACAGCAAAGAGCATAAATAGACATAATTCATAGAGCATATATATATATATATAACATAATCCATACATCATATATATAACATCCTTAATCCATACATCATATATATAACATCCTTAATTCATACAACATATAACACATCCATAATCCATACCTCATATATATAACATCCATAATCCATGTCATGATATTTGGCATTACTACATATATATACATCATATATATAATCCATGTCATAATATTTGGCATTACTACATAAAATTTTGCATTACGATAAATATCTTCATGTCAATATCGTAGTCCAAAGAACATCCGTATGACAACCTACAAGATGAAGTCATGCACATATGTCAGATTTTGGCACACAATAAATAAAGGTTATCCAGTTCTTGGCACACAATAAAATTTGAGGAACACATAGAAAATCTTCAAGCAGGGATACTCACAAATAAAAAACATAACTGGCAACTGCACGGTGATCGCACATGTTTCATTACAAGTAGGAATAGATTGATAACGATGACAAAAGAAGAAACAAAAATACAGATGAACCCATACAAAGAGACCCGCCACACACGAAGGGAGAACCTGCAGGCGTAGGCATGCACAAGGACGCAACCATGTGCGTGCGTTGCATGCGACAACCAAGAACCAATCTAGGAATTCATCATGGAGGTGAACTATCAATCGCTTATCAGGGTGGGTGTTCGGTTCCACCCGAACCGAACGGTTCGGATCTTCGGTGTTTAAGTTTTCTCGGTTCTAAGAAAATGTGGACCGATCGGTCTTTTAAATGGTGCACCGTGCAATCAGTATCGAGTTAGACTGTCGGTTGTTGGTGCAGGGTCTGAAACAAGATATGACTAATAGGTCCATGATGCTCTCTATTTTTTCTGACACTAAAGAGGCCTTGAAGCACTTGCTCACAAGCTTGGATCGGTAGGGACCAGAACAAGCTTTCTCACCAGCTTGGATCGGTAGGGACCAGAACAAGCTTGCTCACAATCTTGCTGATAGAGCTAGAAGACAGGAGATCTCTTATGTCTATCGAGCATGGAACTAACAGAGCTCTTAGATGCTGAATGTAATCCGGGTCATTTTGTGTATGATTTTTTCAACAACAAGCTTATTGGATCAGCTACTTCTGCCTAAATCAACCAAATAAGTACAGAGTTATCTTATGTTATTTCATGGTAGAACCAAGGAGATTATTAAATTATTTCCTTCTTTATTAACAGAACACGCAGAAAACTGTTTTCCCGTGCAAAAAAAGGTATGTTGATTATCTAGGCTTCTCCTGAAGGATATCTATCTACTATTCTATCACTCCTTTGAAGTTATTTCTTTTACTCAGTGATTCTGCTGTTATCAAATTATTTTTTAATTCCAGTAGTTCTTACTTAGTATATGTTCCTTTTTGCTAGACGGGATTGGTGGAACGCCAATCGTGTTAAGAGCAGACCCAATGTTGGTCATAGAACAAACTTCAATTCAAGACCAAGTCATTGGGTCATAGAACAAACTTCAATTCAAGACCAAGTTATTACTTTGGTTTGCTTTCCAGAGTTTAATTCTAGTGGAATATACCCCAAAATGGATCCAGCAATGTTTGTGTCACCAAAGCTAGAAAATTTCAAGGTAAATATAGACTATGTGCTATCTTGAAAGTTTTAGATATTCTGTTTTGCTTTTCTCATTACAATATTATTGTACTGCAGGAAGATAATGTTGTGAGATCATACATAGAAGTGATTCTTGTTCCCTTGACAAACTCCTGATTTCATCATGTCCTATAATCATATCACTTTCCCTTGCACTGTCTTAGCCCTATATTTTGGCTCACTACTTAATGCTTTGGCATGAAGAATTGGTGACGAAGAGCGTGGATTGAGAAAATCAGATAATTACTTACTCTGTTTGTGTCTATTTTCTACGAAGCACGTATTCATGTAAGTATTATTTGTACAGGGTTTGAAGACAGATTACTCATCTAAATAAAAGGCAGCTAGATTATTCATCTAAATAAAAGGCAGGTACTCATCTAAATAAAAGGCAGGTATTCATCTAAATAAAAGGATCATGTGTAAGTATTCTTTTTTTATTTGTTAGTTGTGCTAAATAAAAGACAGAACTTGAGAAGGTCTCCCCATCACTGGGCCAGACTACTATTTACACAAGAGAGTCGAGAATAAATGAGTTGCCTAGGCAAGAGCATAATTCTCATTCATCATTTTTCTCATCTTAGTCTGATTCTTTCTAAACTGAGACGAGAGAAATCTAAGGCCTCCCACTCCTCCTCTGTTTATTATCTATTAAACGAGGTGCAAACTCACTCCTGATTATTAATCTGATTACTAGGTTTTTAAGGATAGGTCATTAGCTTGCATTTCGCTGGTTTGTGAGTATGTTCTTCCAGCCGTCGTCGTAGTGGTCTAACTGATGACTAGCCGTCGTCGCTGGTTTGTCAGAATTACGACAGTCCACATCCCAAAAATAAGCAAAGTACCAAACTGACAACACCAGCAGATGCTAGATAACACAAGTACTACACCTCCGTCCGGAATTACTTGACGCTCAAACGGATGTATCTAGCACTATATGTTTGAGCGTCGAGTAATTCCGGGCGGAGGGAGTAGATAGATAACTATTAAACAAAGAAGCAACTACCATGAGAGGTAAATATTATGAAGAGAAATGACCTTGAAAATATGAGAGATAGAGAGAGAGAGCAACCTGCAACACCCATGTTGGGTTGTATGTGATGGTCAAAGGAGTTGTGCCACAAAGTAGGCGGCCATATCCAGTGCCACCGGTAGCTATTCAGAAGAAACAATAATTAGGCTAAGAGGTTCATCACAATTACTCATTTTTGTATCAGTAAATTAGATAAACACCATATGGCAAAAAGACAGGTTAATGATCATTAAAGTCCGGTAAATACACTATCGGAACCGGTCATTGATTTGCATTCGTAAATCATGAGTCACCCACACCACGACAAACTTGTATGAACTAAACACAGAAAATGCTGATTAAATAAAATATAGACAGCCCTCTCGAAGTTTAGATTGCACAGAACTATTTCAGCAAGTGATCTAGCAGGCTAACGTTACAAATTTCTGATTACGTAAACTAGTCGCCAACCCGTGCGACCTGCATGGGCTAGTTACTTGGTTTAAGTGAGGAACTATATTGGATATACAAAGAGATTATATATAAATATAGATAAAAGATGGAACCATTTTTCTTGTATTGGACCCATGTGGTACATAAATATACGTGCGATGCGCTTTTTTTGGAGGCAAAAATTCTTACTTTATTTGGTAGTAGCAGAATGCATATAAAAATCAACCAAATAGTTTTCTTTTTGTGATGAGATTCTCCTGCAAATCATGTAACGGAAAGACTTGGTTTCCGACTTCTATTTTAACTTCACTGTTATCTTATAATAACCAATTCAACATTTATGATACATGTAACAACCCTACTCAGGACTGAGCGTTTGATGATATCCCTTTTTCAAGAGAAGTTATCTAAAGTCCTGTGGAAAATACAGTATGCAAGAATGAGATGTAGAAACAATTCTTAAATCATTGACGTTAGCAAGAGCAGAAACCTTAAAAAAATGACCTCGTATATAGAGCATCTGGACAGCTCGTTCGGCAAGAAACACATATAAAAACAGCATGCGAGTCATTTAATGGATTATACATCGAGAGTGAACCTTACTTCTAAAACTAACATAAAAAATCACCTTGTTTCCCATTGTCTAGCATCCATCAATGTCGTCGCTTGATAATCAAATATATCCATTAACTCGACCATACTTTCAGAACCATATATATCAAGTTTCAAACAACAATCAGTTTCTGAACTTCAAGTAGTGAGATAGGCAATTAGAACAGACACTCGTTCCTTCGCTCGTTCAACAAGAAACAGATATAAGAACAGGAAGCAAGCCATTTAATGGATTATACTTCAAGAGTGAGCCTGACTTCTAAAATTAACATTAAAAAATCACTTTCTTTTCCTTTTTTTATGCATCTATCAATGTCGCTTGGCAACCAAAAATATCGATTAACTCATTCATACTTTCAGAACTTCATATCTTAAGTTTCAGACACCTATTAGTTTCTGAACTTCAATTGATGCCATAGGAAATTAGAACAGACACTCGTTGTTAGCCAAATTGGATAAACGGTTGCACAAAAAACAGAAATATGTATCCATAACTTTACATTTACCTATTGAAACTGGTCTTTGGGTTGAATCTTCAAAAAAGGTAACAAAAAACTCCTGTTGGTCCATGCCTGTCTCAACGTTGTCCAATCTGACGCCTGCATAAATCATGGATTCAGTCTGATAATAGATTACTTACTTGTTAATGTTGTGAGATACGAATAATAGGCTACGTATTGTTGGCATGGGACACAACAAAGTGAGATTGTTTACTATGTGCGTGAGCTATAGTCTACATAAATAATCAACAAGGGTCTTTCTTTCGAAGAACAGGGCATGTGGTATGGTGTAGAGTAAGAGAGGAGGGAGGAGAGAGTGGGAACCAACCTCACCTAACCTCCATGGCGTCGCTCGGTCTGCACTAGGAGCAAACAGCAGCAGCAGGGTTGGAGGAGGAGCCTTCCTAGCAGATCAATGACATCGTTCGGCCGGTCGCCCTAGTAGCAGGGTCGTATCAGAGCCTCCACCGTGGTGGTCTTGACTGACTGAATGCGTGAAGAACCCATCGACGGCCGGCGCCACGACCGGAGAAGGCGACGAGGAGGCGGATCCGCGCCTGCACGCTGCCGGTGGGTTGGGCGTGAACGCCCGAGGCAGCGGATGGGTGGCGCTCCTCCATATCGCGACACACCTTCGCTATGGTTTTGGGATCCAGCGGCTATGGGGGTGGAGGGAGAGGGGGTGCGGGTCACTGGCGATGGGGTTGGGGAAGAGCTCGACGACGTCTTTCGCATCGGCCATGGCCGCCGGAGCTCGTCGGAGGCACGCCGATGGTGGAGACGAGGTCTCGCCCCAAACTCTAGCTGTGAGGGATGGGTTCAGCGCGGGTGTTGGAGGCAGGGAGGGACGGATCTGGCCGGAAGGATTAACGAAGCATGGCGAGGTGAACTCGGCAGGGTCCTCCGTGCCGGCTATGGCCACTGGAGCTCAGTGTTAAGGTCGGCGACGGCGCCTAACCCTAGGTCGCAGGAGGGCAGAGAGGAGATGCGGATGCGGGGGAGAGGGGCTTCGATGCGGCAGGGTGGGGTTCCTTTTCTTTATTTTCCAATTACTTTGCCATCATTTGGACTAAGGGCAGACGGCAAAGCCATGGCACCGTTACCTGCTGTTCGTGTGCACACATGGCAAAATATCTTTGTTGTCATCAATTTTTCTTATACAAGGTAAAATATTTTTTTGCCGTCATTAGTATACTTTACAGACGGCAAAATTATATTTTTACCTTCATCATTAACTTTTTACACACGACAAAATATATCTGCCGTCATCTGATTTTCTTATGGACGGGAAAATATTTCTTTGATGTTAGTTATTCTTTGCTGTCACGTCAGTGACGGCAAAATAATCTTTGTCGTTTGCCCCGACGATTAGCTGACGGCAAATAATTTTTTTGTAGGCAAAATAGTTGATTCCTATAGTGATTTTCTATAGCACCTAGTGCAACAAAATATGAAAATTTTAAACCATCAAAGCAAAAACTAATCGAAGTAATGGAGGAGTTACATATCAAGGAGCAATTCCTCAAAATAGTTTCCGAAACGGAGTTTCGAACTAAGAGATCAAAAAATTCAGTTTCTAGAGGAAGAGCACGAGAGAGAGAGAGAGATTTAGAGAATTTTTTCTTGAGGTAGAGGGTGAAGTGAGCCCAAGGGATAAGGAGGGGGGCTATGGGCCCCACAAGCCATCTGGGCGCGCCCAAGGGGGCTGGGTGTGCGCTGTAGTCCGGTGGCCTACAGGTACACCTCCCTGCTTTGATTTTTATGCCCAACATTCTTAATTATTCAAGAAAAATTCATGTTAAAAATTTGTGGCAATCTGATACTTTTTATTTTTTGGTCACTTTTTATTGTACGGGAAAAACAAAAAACAAGATAATCAAGCTAATTTAATTTATTCAACTAGGTATAACAGAGAGCAAAGCAGTAATACACAAAGTTGTCCCTACTAAATTCATCAACCACATGTCTTTCAAAAAGGATCCATTAATAAGGTTGATCAAGTCTTATTAATAACCATTTCCAATCGACATGAAATCGTAGAGTTTTCACATGACACTAGGTCACCTCAATGGGAATTTGGATTTGCCCTACAAAAAGATTATAATATTTCTTCTTGATGGTAGGAAGAGGAATTTGGAATTCTCCAACGATGACCATGGCACTAGGCTCAATGAATTTAATATTGTTAACCAAGATTTGTTTCTTCGGAAAATGAACGGTATGTTGTTTGCCATTGACATCGAAAGGGACCTTGCTTTTTTTGCAATCAATAACAACCCCTCCAGTATTTAAAAAGGGTCTACCAAGGATGATCGACATATTGTTGTCTTCGGGCATAACAAGAATAACAAAGTGTGTTAAGATGGTAACATTTTCAAGCACAACATGAAAATCCTCACAAATTCCAATAGGTAAAGCGATGGATTTATCAGCCATTTCTAAGGATATATCAGTAGGTGTAAGCTTATTTAATTCAAGTATCTTATAAAGAGAAAAATGCATAACACCAACATGAAGTCCAAAAGCATACAAATCAGTTTTAACATAGTTTCGTTTAATGGAGAAAGGTATTGCGGGTATATCCGGATCTCCCAACTTCTTAGGCACTCCACCATCAAAAGAATAATTAGTAATCATGGTAGCAATTTAAGTTTCAGGTATTTTTCTTTTGTAGGTAAAAATATCCTTCATATACTTAGCATACAGAGGCATTTTCCATATATCAGTCAAGTGAGTGCGCAAAAATATATGTCTAATCATTTCAAAAAAGCTTTCAAATTCTTCATCGTCCTTACTTTTGGAGGGTTAGAGGGAATGGCATGTGTTTTTTACCCCGTGGATCTCTTTCCCTTCCAATTTTCTAGCAACAAAGTCTCTTTTATCATAGTGTTTATTTCTAGGATGTGGGTTATCAATATTTTCAATGGATTGTATTTCCACATCACTATCATGTTCTTTGTCATTATCTGGTTGGGCATCTATGTGAACATCATCATTATAATTCTCATTATCACTAGGTGTATGTTCACTACCAGATTGTGTCTTAGCATCAAAAATAGAAACATCATTCTGTTTCTCAGTAGGTTTTTCTATAACAGGTTCACTAGAAGCATGCAAGTTCCTATCATGTTTGTTTTTCCTTTTCTTTTTAGATGGACTAGGTAAATCTTCATTAATTCTATGAGAATCTTGTTCAATTATTTAGGGCGACCTTCAAGATAAAGATGTTACTCAGTCATTCTACCTCCTCTAGTCATTACTCTAACATCATGATTATTCATGTCATTATTTATTTCAGCAAGCAAATCATTTTGTGACATAGCTACCTGGTCTAGTTGGGTGTGAGCCATAGAAGCATGTTTACCCAGACCCTTCACATCATTAGCAATTCTAAACATCAAGTCACTTAAGCGGTCTATTATAATGGCATTATGTCTTAATTAATCTTAAAAATAATTATTGAAGTGCTCTTACTCGACCCATCTATTTCTACCCAACATGCATCTAGAGTATTAAGTAACGAAGTAATGCTTGGAGAATGATGACACGATGTAGACAAAGAGAATTATATTAATATGAACTAACCCCATCGTTTTATCCTTAGCGGCAACAATACAAAGATGTATCTTGTCCCCTTCTGCCACTTGGATATAGAAATCCGTCAGATTGAACCCACTACAACGCACCCCTCTTACTAAAGATAGATCAATCTAGTTGGCCAAAGAAAATCAATAGTTCAAAGATATTTACGAAGCTATGATGATCATGCACATAAGAATAATAATAGATTTGAGAGAAGACTCAAATATTTTTCATGAATAATCTGAAGATAAGCCCACAATTCGTCGGATCCCAACAAACGCACCGCACAAAATGATTACATCAAAAGATCAAGGTGTAGATGAGATGATCACTGTATTGAAGATCAAGATAGATAGATAGACATCTATGTACTAACAACGAACCCATAGGTTTGTGGTGAACTATTCACACATCATCATGAGGGCAAAAAGGTTGATGAAAAGGCCCTCCATGATCGATACCCCCTCCGATAGGGTGCCGGAACGGAGGTTCACATGGGCTCATGGAAGAATAGAGATTTACGCTGGCAGAAAAAGTGTTTCGTGACTGCCTCCAGGGTTTTTGGAATATATGTGAATTTATAGGCCATAGAACGAGGTCAGGAGGGCCACCAGGGACGGACAAGCCAACTAGGCGTGACCACCCCGCTGGTCGTTCCTGGTTGGCTTGTGCCTCCCTTGTGTGGCCTCTCGTCTTCTCCCAAAGCTACCAGGTCTTATTTTGGTCCAGAAAAAATTGTAAAGAAGTTTCGTGGCAATTGTACTTCATTTGGTAATGTAAACCTAAAAAGAAAAAAACACGCAGAAGACAACAACTGGCACTGGGCATTGGGTCAATAGGTTTGTGCAAGAAAATAATATAAATTGGTAAATAATTACCCAAAAAGTATCCTAGAATGATAATATAAAAGCATGGAACAACAAAAAATATAGATGTGTTGGAGACGTTTCAGTAACCACCTTTTTTGAATTGGTACAGAAGCCTAGCGGACCTTGGTTCACCAAACTCAAACCTTGGAGTAGTTAGTCTCATGGCTATCGGTGTAGACAATAAAGTATTAGTGAGTTGCGATATTTTTATGCACTTACATTTTCATATTTTGTTAGCCTCTTCGGTATTTTGCATTGCCCACTCTCACATAGAGGCATGGTGCATCCTTCGTCGGTAGATCCAAACCCCGTGGGAGGACTGCATCCCGTCCTTCTACACATAAAACACCTTTATCCTCAAACAACCAATATACCTACCTATTATGGCATTTCCATAGCCATTCTGGGATACATTGTCATGAAAATTCTATTGTAAGTGCATAAAAGATAGTTGTTTCAAACTCCTTGATAATAAATTGTCAATTTTGAATGCTGATGTTTGCCTTCTTGAGCTAATGCACATACAATCACTACTACAGTGTGGTCCTAAGATGACACTTGCATTTGGGACCCTTCGATGAAACTGTTTGTGATGCATGAATCACAAACAACATAGTTCTAGACCTGTCTCCAATGAAGTGAACTGCATGTGATGGTTGATCCATCAAGCACGATTTGCTTGTGCAATAAGTGTCATACAGTTGATCCATACGAATTGCTTGTGATCGGACAAAATAACACAAACAATTACTCAGATAAAGGAGTGTGTGATTTACGACATACATGTCACTCACTACTAGAAATATGCAAATACACGACGCTATATTTTCGTCACTACATCGTCACGGTTTTTAATTTACGACGATCTTACGACGAAAAACCAAGCGTGGAAAACGAAGCGTCACAAACTAACATCAATGACGTTTTGATTGAAATCGTCGTAAACTTTTACGACAACTCCTTCGTCGTCGTAACCTTTACGATGATCCTAAATCATCGTTGGCAATCTAACCCAGTCCTACGTGGCAAAATTACGACGAAATCAAAACTTCATGGTTGAAATCAGCCCAACCCATTTCAATTGATCACATGGGCTGGTTTTATTTTTTTGGGCTTTTTCTTATTGGGCTTCTTTTTGGACCTTACCTATTTACATCCACTTTTAGCATTTTTTTCAAATTTCATTTCTATTTGTTGGGCCTTTTCAACCCAATTATTTTCCCATATTAAATCCAACACTATTTCATATTCAAATCAAGAAAACTCCAAATCGAATTAAAATCATCCATCATATAACATCACATAATACATCTCCCAGGTTTACATAACACAATAACTCATCTCATCAATACATTTCCTTACACAAAAATATAGCAAGAACGGACAAAATTGCACAATAGAACAATGGCACATCTGCTAACAATGGAGTTCATTCCACTCTCCTATGAGACATAGGTTCAGAAATTTTTATGTTGTGTCGATTTGAATGTCCCAAGTAGGCATCATCGACATCTTCTCACCACTTTCCTAGCAACAGAAAAAGAGACAAAACAAAATACATTAGACCGTAATATTACACTATAGCACAGATCAGTAACTTCCAATCACAAAATATATCCATTATACTAGATGTTAGAGTTGCATAAAAGCTGCTAGTTATAAAAAACCATTATATGTATGAGTATGAACTTGAATTTAATTTTATAGATCCACCTACAATATATAGAAAAATAGGTACTGTACACATGCTCTGTTCCTATTTGGAAACAGAGGTACTGTACTATACTAGTATGCCTGAATAATTTAGCCATCTTCTACTTCTTCTCCCACCTTTAGGTCCTCTTTGATTTCCTGGTTTTTCAGAACGCGGGAATAGGGAGAATGTAGGATTTAAGTGGCATGTACAGTTGTACACTTAGATCCTACAGGATTCGCATAGAGTGTTTGATGTCACCGGAAAAACAAAATAGAATTGGAAAAGGAGGTTGATCTGATCTAGAATCGACCATATTCATTGCTCCTTCTTGCATGAATTACTTACTGCTACTCGTTGACTTGATGTCAGGTTGGACTTGCAGCACGATTAAGAGTGAGTTAATAATGAAGCAGCTGACTACTCCACCATGAAATGAATCCATTCACATGGCTAATGGCTTGACACCACTCCTAGGACACATGTCGAGCCATTCTTGTTTATTTATTTTCATAAATAGATTATACTACACAAAGCTGGTTTTTTATGTACACTTGTGGTGAAGCACAAGCATGAGGCTTCCGCATGCCATTCTCGTCACGGAATGCAGCATGGCAACCACCACTACAACAAAAGTGTTAATTTATGACGCTCATTCCGTGACGATTCAACGAAAGAACGTCACAGTTTGTGAAATTAAGGTGATTCCCTGACGTTTTTTCACTCGATCGTCACAGAGTGTGCGTCACAGATTATCACATTTGTTGTAGTGCACAAGAGTCCACACTCCACACTCCACAGAGTGTCGTTTCCTTTAGTTATTGGCGTTGCACGCCATATCCATGCTCGCTTCAGCTACTACTACCCAACAAGAAAGAAAAACAGAGAGAGATGATTGCATGCAGACTTGCTTTCCCTGTGATTTGATCCCTCAATGCCTTGAGTGACAGCAAAAAAATCATATTTTCCCCTTCCCGTTTGTTTGATTCGTTGGTTGGCCTGTTGGTTGGTTCATGGGCACAGCAGGATGTGTGTGTGCGCGCGGTTCATCCTTCATAATTTCTCACATGAATCAATGCATGAAATTGTTGGCTTAAATTACTACTTAAGCGGTGCAGATTAATTAACCGAGCATGGCAGTGGCGAGAATGGATTACGAGGAAGAAGACTGAAGACGAGTGTACTGATCGTGGACGAGGGACAAGAGGCTGCCGTTGGGGTAGTAGTCGTACACCAGCAACCGCTCCTCCTTGGCCTGGAAGTATGCCCGCACCGCCACCACGTTCGGGTGCCACACCCGCCCGAGCTCCTCCGCCTGCCGCCCGAACTCCACCGCACCGGCGCCCACCCCGCCGGCGCCCCCACGTCGCCGGATGCAACAGCAACACCTCCAACCGGAACAACAACAATGGCAACACCAATGATCACATGCATGACATTTCAGATCATTATTACAGATTTTCTATTTATTTAAGACACTAGCAACAAAGATAGCTTCTGGCTTCACATGTCATTAAATAGCCTACTGTTATTATCATGTATGTCAAATATGAAAGAGGTAGAAACAATAGTTATGTACATTCATTGCAAACAGACCTATAAAGAAGAAGAGAAACCGCTACTATGCTTCAATAATCAATCCAACATTGCAGATACACCTAGGAAAAAAGTAATAAACATGTCCCCTAATATAAAATATCATTAGGACCAAACATTTGGCAAATCCAAACATGATGTTGTTCTACAACTACATCAGGTAGTTAATACCTCCATGATGCTACAGGTAGAAAATACCTACTCTTATCATATGAGTTTGATTGCGGGGTGGACAGGGGAAGACAGTGCATACTATCACTATGCATAACTACTAATTGCAAGAACAACAAAGCTTAAATAAAGGTTGATGTTCAGCATATCCAGGAAAAATATTATTGCAGGCCCGGGACGCGATGTGCTGCGTGCAGCCACGGAGGCCCGGGATGTTGCTCGTGGCCGAGGAGCTCCGAACGAGCGAGGCATGCCGACCGGAGCTCGTTTCCCTCGCGGCACTCAAAGCCGTCCAAGGGGGCACATGCCAAAGTGATCAAGATCAGGAAACTAGAATTTTCGCAAACTTAAATGCCATGGCATGTTGATAAAAATAAGGATAGTTGTGATGTCATATCGTATAATCGGTTGGCACAATAAAATAAATTGTTATATAAACCATAAATAAATAAAACACTAATGGCATTTCATGCAATAGCAGATCATTCTCCCGTAGAGACTTCATTAATAGGATATCAGTAGTGCCACATGAAGGGAGCAGAAAGTGACCAGGAGATGCCAGCTCGTCAAGGTGGTAGCTGCAAAGCACAATTCCATGTCATACGATATCAGTATTAATAAACTCACTAGCATCTAATGTTCTCATTCACTCTTCAACAAAAGCTCACCCTATTCTATACACAAAGAAATAAGCAACATTCAGAAATAAGAAAGAAAAATGAAAGTCAAAGCTAACAAGTTCTTTAACATCACACGTACATACACTCCACGTAGCACAAACAAACAAAGATACTACTCCCATGTGTCAAGCTATCGAAGCAGCAAGAAACCAGGACATGCTACACAACCTTCTTGTTTTTTTGAACCGTAGATACACAACCTCGTTCGTTACGAAAAAAAATCGAAGCTTTCGCAGTAAGTACGCTAGCTCCAGAAAACTAGTCACTCTTATCATTTTACACTCATGGTCTCCTCATTTCTACAGTATGCTGCGACAAATCACAATAAATAGCTATCAAACACACCAAATTCAATTGGCACTCCTTGGCCAAAGCTACCACATAAGTTGAGCATCATCTGGTGTTAATAATCTGAACCGTGCACGTGCACAACCGAAGAGAGTAGCAGGCATGGACGTGGATAGATAGATCTGCGGATGTTGATAATCAAGCATGTTGATGTTGGTGTTAGTGACAGAAAAGGCTGGGAGGAACCGTGTGCACTTTATGGCCTAGTGTACTAGTACTGATGTAACTACGTCCAAAGAGAAGCACCCTGAACCTTGAGTTTGAGAGTTTCTTCAGAGATGTTTGAAGGGAAGCTATTGGGAGGCATGTCCACCAACGTAGTTATGCCACCTGAAAATGGAGTAATCAATTTGCAGGACTACTGTATGCAGCAAGAGAGAATACTTCTAATTACCAAATCCTGCCAAATCAGTCGTAATCCAGTAATGTTGCTTGCTATATACAGTATGTTGTTAGTTAACTTAATGATAGCTACGTAGCATATCAGGTCGCTTCTTAATCCCGATTAGCACAGCCAGATACAGGCCGAAGTGCTTTGGAGTGTGGCTCTGAACTACTAATAAATTATAACGGATTCGCACCTACGGCTGCGGCTCTTGTGCCGGTGGAGAAGCCCCATCACCTCCATTGGCCTCCACGCTCACGCCCGTGACGCTTTGCGGCATCGCGAACACGTCCACCATTGTCACCGTGTACTCATCCATGAACTCCCCCAGCATCAGCCCCATCACCTCCATCGGCACCCCGATGCGTGCTGCAACCACATCCATAGATCAGATCAGATAGATGCAAAACCCAAAACATTAGCACTAAACGTAATCACGAGAGAGTAATTAATTGGAGATCGGTCGCCAATTAGTTGGTTGCGTACCGTGCTTGAGCATCTTGAGGAGCGTGACAGGGGCAATGTAGATCTGCTCCGACGAGTCGGGGAGCGTCGCGTCGGTGGCCGGCTCGGGGAGGCCGGCGCCGGCCAGGAGGCCAGCAAGCATGTGGTTGTCCATGGATCTACCGGCTGTCCTCGCTCGCAAGCTTGATCTGATCGTACAAGTCGCGTTGGCGTACCGATCTGGCCGTCCAGGACCAAGGAAATTATCGATGATGAGGACAACTAGGGCCATATTTATCATGCCCTCTTTCCTTTCCTTCACCTGCGGCGGGCACGAGCTGAAGCTAGGGAGAGGGCCAGTGGCGGGTGCAATTGAGGGGGGAGGGAGGGAGGGAGGGAGGGAGAGGGCTAGGGTTTGGCTGCGGGTGGGTTTTTTTCTTTATTTTTTTTTCATGTAGATACATGGATGGATGGATGTGAGATGGTGAGATAGATGGCTGGATGGATGGACGCCATGTCATCAATCTGTGGGAAGAGTTCTAATTAGTTTGAAAAATCAATGATTTAAAATAGTTTTCATGTACTAAAAATAGAGGAATTTTGTGAAGCATATATCAAAAATGTTTTACAAAAGGGCATCACAAAAATATTCACTAGAGTTAGACCACATTTTATGGATGAGGACCAATTTGTATCCATTTCTCATCTTTCTAGCTATTTTTAATCATTTTCCGAGTGGCAAAAATGAGTTTTTTTAAAGAACCTACCAAATATTTGTTGCAAAATTGGACTCTATCAATTTTCTAAAATAATAGTCCATATTTAATATACAATTGACCAAATGATTGGGTGTCAAATAGCTTTTATCCACCTCTCGTGAAAAAGAAAACTTTCGGCCGATTCAGTTGGAAGCAGGTCAAATTTGAACTGCAGCGAGATTATATGGTCATGTTCATCCCGTGGTAAATTTTCATCAACTATAAAGCAATATAAAATGTAGTTGCTTCACAAAATGAACATATTACCAGAAACAAAGATTGGATGATGAGCTCACATGGATTGTTAGATGGGGCTAAAATTTTATGGAGAGCTATGTTTTGGGCACATAGAAGATGTGGAAAAAATTCAATTCATCAGGATATTCCTATCTCGTACTTCCTTCACAAAGTTGTTAGCTGAACACATACTTTGGAAATTTGCTGAGAAAGATTTACTAGGCAAATTGTTACGAAAGTTTTCGTGATAGGAAAGAGTGCCCAAAAAATATGATGATAATCAAAGAAATAGAAATATCACTTCCTTCACAAAGTGCTATTCTGAGCAGAATAGGAAAATGAATATTGCTGAATTATTTTTGAACAATGGAAGGAAGGGTTTTCACATATTTGAGGAATATATGATCCAAAGTATTTATGAGAATTTTTGGAATGACAGAATAGTTGTTTGATTCACAAACTAGGATGAGGTGGGATAGAATGGACCCATGAATGACATGTCAACATAGTTACAACATCTTACGACATTTTTATAATCGTCGTAAAAGTTATGATGATCTCATCTTATGCGGTTACGACGTTTTTGACGCACATCGTCATAATTTATATGTAGATTTGATCCCATCAAACGGCTTACGACAATCTCAAATGAAATCGTCATAGATTTATGACGAATTCATCAACGCCATCTTAAAGAACGTCATGTATGAGCATATATCTTGTAGTGACTCAGATGAACTGTTTGCGATCAGCTAAAACAAGGGAAATGGTTAGGTAGATCCAGGTGTGTGCAATAGAAGGCATACATGTCACTCAGATGAACGGTTTGCGGTCATCCCAAACAACATAATCCATTAGCCAGATCGAGTTGTGTGGGGTAGGCGGTATATAGGTCACTCGGAGGAACTGTTTGTGATCAGTACAAACAACGGTTCGCCAGATCAAGGTGTGTGCGATAGACGGCATACATGCCACTCAAATGAACCGTCTATGATGACCAAAAAATAACACAAATGATTCATATTAACAAGATGTGTGTGATCCTCGTAAAGAGGTGAGTAATAAGAGTAGTGTTGTAAGGGTGATAATAACACAAACAATTTGTTCTAATAGGTTGCGTGTGTTTTGGGCAAACGGTTCTTGATAAAGAATTGTCAGCTATTGAGTTAATCATCACCGACAGTTTGGTAGTTTAATCCGTAGGTGATGTGATTTTCTCACTCCGCACACACATCTATGCTTTGTGTAGATAGTAACATGCTTGCATAACCAAATTAAACATCCACTAACACATAAACTTGGCACACCTTAATAAACAATTGCACACCTAAAAAAATGATTGCATAACCTAATTAAGCATCCAAATACAAAGTGACTACACACATAACATTGGTAGACCTCAATAAACTATCATATGCATAATAAACTATGAGAAACAATCATCAACGCATCTACTTCCTGTGATGCTTGCTGCCACCGCTCTCCTTGTGGCTCGATCCCTCGACGGCTTCAGGTAGGATGTAGTTCATCATGTCAACAATCCGCCTGAACATCTCGTAGCATGTCTACGCTTCCTTGTCCGTGAAGTGGAGGTTATATTCATCAAGTCTCTTCTCCCAGGACTTGTGCCACGCAAGCTTGTTCTTGTCACACTCAGCCTTCATGTCTGTGTAGTAGGGGCCGATGATGTTCACGGCAAGGCCAACTAGGGAGTCCTTGTCCTTCTTGTTGCCCCAGACCTTGTAGTGTCCGCTGATGTCGACAAGCTTTTGGCAGGCCAATCTTGAAGTCTTGAGCACCTTTGTATAGTTGGTGGTGTCCACCTTAGTGAACTTGGACCCGGGGTTGTTGATAAACCTGGTGAAATGCTCACAAGGCATTGTGGCTAGGTAGTAGTGAAAGCACATATCCTCCCTTGGTGGTTTTGGTAGTTCATGACAACATACATTGTCTCTTGGGATAACACTTTTACCCAGTGTTTTCCAGGTAAAGTCCAGAGAGATGACTGGCTAAGGATTGAGTGGAGAAGCCCCAAGGAAAGGAATAGGATTGGCCAAGCTTAAAGCTTCATGACTCTACATTTTATATTTGTGAGAAATCACACTTGAGTCCATAGGAAAGCTAATAATATTAAAAGGGGGTGAGGTATCTATGATGAATTGGTTACTCAAGTGTTTAGACATAGCCACAAAAAATACTCAGCCAATGTCCCACAAAATTCTCTGTCCAAAGCCTAAGAATCAAAATCGGTGCCACCAAGAATTCCAGTTCGGCCCTACTAATTTTCCAGAGAAAAACCCTTGCCAAACCGTAGGATCTCGGTACCACCAACTTTCACTTCAGTGCCATTGAAAATGAGTGACCAACTTTCTAGTGTGTAAATTTCAAGAATTGGAATTTCCGGGTTTTGAAATTGGTCTCACCGAGATTTTGAAACTGCCCTAGGTTACCATATCAGTACCACTTAGATTCCTACATCGAATTCATGGAGAATTCGAAAGTAGCCACATTTAGTGCAACTCGGTACCACCGATATTTACTTCGATGTCACCGAGTTGGGAAATAATGGCGTAACGGTTGTATTTTTGGAGATGCCTATGTATACCCCTCCACCACCTCTCCTTCGTAGAGGAAGCACTCATAACACACACACACACACACACTTGCCAGATTCATATTTCTAGGAGAGAGATCCATTTGAAACTTGATCTCTAGCCTCCCCAAGTTGCTTTCCACCCAATCAATCTCTTCTACTCATGCCAAATCAATGAGAGAGTCACTGAGTGTTGAGGAGACTATCTTTTTAAGCACAAGAGCAAGGAGTTCATCGTTATACCACATCTATAACCTTTTGCAGGGTGGTGCCTCCTAGATTGGTTAGGTGTCGCTTGGGAACCTCCTACTTCGTGTTGTGGAGTTGAACCAAGAAGTTTGTACACGAAAGGAGATAGCCTAGTTCGTGAAGATATACCCCAAGTGAGGCTAGTCCTTCATGTACATAAGCTATGGTGGAATAAAAAATGCCACTTGTGGGGACCCCGACTCATAAGTCATGATAACCGAATGCACGTGTACAGTGATAATAGAGATCAATGCTCACCGAACACACATAAGCTGAATAACAAGAGTCTTACATTCATACATAATGTGTGATACAAATAAAGACCATTAAGGTCAAGTATTACATAGATAGGGCCTCGAAGGCCGACACACCAAACATAACTAGCAGCAGAATTCCTGAATGAAAGTGTGATCCCCTGCCATCCGCCTTAAAGCTACATGCATTATGACTTGGAAGCGTCCTAGTTCGCATGTTCGGCACCAACAAAGTATTCTCTATATTCTTGCTCTTCCATGCTTGGCCAATTAAATAACCAGTGGCAAGCCAATGAATACTTTGAATGTATTGGCAAGCAACCCATGTTGTGGAACAAGGCAATAACAATGCATGATACAACACTAGCAAGTACATTGCGAAAAGCAAATTTTCAAGTGCAATGACATGATCAATTTCTTGTGAGGGCATGCATCATGAGGTAACCGATATCCCCACGAATGAGTTACAGATATCAATATCATATGAGGGTTGGACATCCCAAGTTCACCCATCATGCCAAGTCATCTGACTTAGCTCATGTATCATACTGCCATCTTTCTCACGCAATCACCTTTCTCTCTCACACACACACACTTGGTTTATGCGAAAACATCTGGACATAGTCTAAGCAGGTCCACCCAACTGTTCCTAACCGTGGACACAACTATTTGAATAGTTTTACACTCTGCAGAGGTTTTCCTGTTGTACCCACGAGATTGGGGGAACTTCCGTGTCATCCACGACTCATGGTATATTACATACCCAAGGTAAGCACCCAAACAATGCCTTTCTCTTGACAATACTAAACAAAGAGTCCACTCGTTAGTGCCATCCCTCATGATGTACATCATATGATCCTCCCTCTAGATCGTACCATCCATGAGGCATGCAACGGTGTGCCCGGTGTCTCTAAAAATAGCACATCGTTGCCCTACCAGGCAAGGCCCCGTCTCGAGAGGGTAACACTGGCCCTCTCTCCACTAGTAATGCGGGCTCTATGCTAGAATCGACCAAGGTAATCAACAAAGCCCCACCCAATAAATGGATATCGTGGTCGCACATGTAATGTTGGGACGGTCAACACAACTAAAATCTAATCTTTATTCTAAAACCACACACTCACTTGCCTCGGTACACCACTTCTCTATCAAGTGGTCACCTAGCCCATCATCATTTCCCTCGGGTATTAGTGGCACCTGACGGGGTTTATGAAAAGTCTTTGAAAACATTTCCTTTCTGACGCCATGCATATTTCCCCATCCCAATTGCGTAGCAACTACTCAGCAACCTATCTACTTCCCACCAGCACAACCCTCATAGGAAGGTAGGGTCAAGCTCAATGCAAGTATCAACGGGAGTTATCGGAGACAACCACCCAAGGTGGTCACCGATTCAACATGATTTGGATGCAACAAGATAAAGTGTCATATGACATGCATAAAAATGCTTTCATAGTCATGGTCAAAGGGTTGCTTGCCTAGCTCAATAAAGTCTCTGGGGTCTTCAAAGTCTTCTCGTCCGAGCCCTTCATCAACCACACAATATATTGTCACATTTATAACGGGAATAATAAGATCACGACAAAACAGGAAAAATAACTCACTCGGAATTTTTCTAACTTATTTTGTAAAATACTAGGGTGAGTATTAGTACTCTAAAAATTGTTAGGTTTTATTTTTCAAGTGCAAAAAGTTGTGAAAAACATTTTAACACAAGGTTAAAATGCATTAAACATGGCTTTAAATTAAAATAGTGTCTAAAACCATTTTAAAAAATTGCACAAGTGGCATATTCAAATAGGTTCTAATATTACAAACTTTTAGAAATTTTAACCACTATATTTCAACTAATATTTCAGTCACGGGAGTTATTTGAAATAATGCTAGAAAAGAAAAAAAGAAAAGGCCACTCTACCAATGGGCTAGATCCAGCCAGCTGACCAAGGCCCAGCCAGCCAAACTGACCCAGGCGATCCATTGAGGCGCGTGCTGTCAGGTTTGAAGCTGACACGTGGGGCCCAGTGGCCAATGATAAAGAGGGGAGATGAGAGAGGGGAGGCTGATGAGTGGGGTCCTACTCGGGATATTATCTTGCCGTATGACCCGCCCTATGAAGCCGGGTCAAGATGATGGTGGCTCAACGTTCATACCCAAGATGGGCCCTAACATGCAAGGCAGGAGGCATAAGGCGGTTCAATAAAGAGAGTCGGCGACGGCCCAGGACATGAAGATGGCGAATCTTGGCCTACAAGGGAGAAGGTCATTAGGAGTTTACTTGTTGAGCAAGGCGAGTTAGAAATGTAATGGGTCATGAAGTATAGCGTGACTCAGACTCTTGTAAACCTAGGGTCTTGACCTGTATGTATAAAGGCGAATCGGTAGGGCTCGTAGGGACATGTTAGAATCAATCGAGAGCTAGGTGAGGCGAATACACACCCTTGTAATCGATTTCATCATCAACACACACAAAGTAGGACATAGGCTTTTAACACCATCGGAGGGGCCGAACCTGGGTAAACTTGACTCTCGTTCCCGATCAACCCCTTTGAGTCGCCATGTAGTTGCGATGGTTACATCACTGAGCCCTTTCTCGAGGACATTTGCCATGACAAAACCACGACAGTTGGTGCCCATGATGGGCCCTGCGCACGATGGAGTTGAGTTCTCAAAGGGAGCTCTTCCAGGGTCCAGGAGATACGCGGTTGGTCTCGTGACCAAGAGCGCCATGGAAAGTGCTACATTGACAATTCGAGCTGGGGTCCCAAGGCCGGTTCAATAGAATCTGGTTACCGGGTCCCCTTCGGCAAGATTCATGTCTTCGTCGGCAAAATCGACGCGCCTGTTCCCGAGCTGGACATCTACACCGACATCGTTGAGCTAGCTCGGCTTGCTCAACCCAACGAACGTCAGGAGGGCAACGTCGCGTCTTCGTTGGATTTACATAGGGGATCAGCCTCCCGGATGAGCCGGCGACTGATGGAGATACCCCTGTCAACTCTCATGGTGAGTCGTCCATGGGAGACACAGATTCAACCTGCCCTCTCTATGATGGAAGGCTTGAGGGCTTTCCTGAGGTGGAGATTTCTGAAGGCCCTCAAGAGCTGCCTCACCACGTCACCATCTACATGGCATGGGCAGCACAGGTTCAGAATCAGCCAGATGCGGTAGCCACCAATGGAGCCAGTGGATCTGGAAAATGCTGGCCCAAGCCATGGCGGATCTGATAGGCGAGATGTCAGAACTCGTGGCGTTTGCCATTAGTATCGACAATCAGGAGGAAATCAATGTAGAGCTGGTAAAACTGCATGAAGATATGCCCAAGATACAATGAGAGATCAACAATGAGAAGACCCGGATGATGGATCAGCAGGTTCAAATCAACGAAGAGGTGGAACGCTTGAAGACTGAGGCACGGCGGCTTCAGCGTCGGCGAGGCGCCTCCGACGCGGTGCGCTAGAGGAGGCATCAGAGTCGTTTTCCAACCAACCTCAACCCTACTCGTTTGTTTGACAGCCCACACACGCTTGATGTGGACCATCACCCGCCTCGATAGACTAATCTGCAGGTTGAGCCGGCTGAGCCGTCACCAACCCAACAGCCGGGTTAGCCTCCACTGGTCTAGCCATCGGTTAAGCATTTTCGAACACCGTACGGCCACTTCTCCAATCCTGTAGACAACATGTTCTCTGCTACACACAACTTGGAGTCTCTCCCCATTCATGGAAACACCGTGATCGAGGTGGAATCAAGGAACACCATCGAGATGCTGAAGACGATTGTGGTTCAACACGTGTAATTTTCTTACAATCAGGACCGGTTGCACTCCACACTGCACGCCAGCCGCACTAAGAGTTGCCATGATGATGCCCCGACGGTTTCTAACAACGATCGCCAATAGCAGCCTCAAGCCAACCCGACAGGACCACCAATTTCAAATGCCCAGACACCTGTGAACACAGCCCGAGCCGCCGTTAGGTAGAAGGAGAGGTGGCGGCCGGGGTGGCGGCTCAGGTGGTTCTGACTTATGCCCAGCCAGCACGTGCGTATAGCGAGTCGGGGGGGGGGAGGGCCATAGGGGTCCCATGTTTGTCTTCTGCTGTTCGCAACAAGAGCATGCCCAGATATTTCAAAGGTCCTCGCAAGGTGCCCAATTACACACCCGATCTTGAGCCAGGTGCGTGGATTTAAAGTTATGAGCTTGCTATGGATATGCTCGACACTAGTGATGCAGTATGTGCCAAGTATCTTACGATGATGTTGGAAGGGCTGGCTCGAACATGGTTGAAGAACTTACCACCCTACTCCATCAACACTTGGGCAGAGTTGAAGCAACGATTTATCAAAAACTTTCGAGGAACTTGCAAATGCCCAATGACAATGGTAGATCTGCAGCTCTGCGTTCATCGTAAGGATGAGTCAGCTCACCACTGGACATGGCGGGTTGCGGAGATCATCCACTCATCGGATGGCATCATGACAGCTCAAGCCGTGCTGATCTTGGAGAAGAACTGTCAATTTCAACCTCTGGTATTGAGGCTTGGTCGTCTGAAACGAAAGGTGCAGGATATGGGCGAGTTGATGGATACTCTCACCAGGTATGCCAAGTCGGACGGCACGAAGGATGCCGGCTCAGATGATGATAAAGCCAGTGAAGTTAAGAAAGGGGATGGATCCAAGGGTCATTCTCAAGCTCATGGACGGAATGGTAACCAGGGAGGTCAAGGAAAGAGAAGGCAGCAAGATGGCGGGTCAGATTTTTTCGCCAATACCGGCGTCATGCCTAGAAATCAGCGCTACAATACTGGTCAATCTCGAGGCTATAGTGGGAGGAAACCACGTAATTACGAGGAGATGCTTAAGGGACCTTGTCCTAAGCATAGTACCCCGGATACCCCGTCTACTCATTCTTGGGAAAACTACTATGTGATGCGGGAATTTCATCTCCAAGTGTCCAGGCATAACCAAGGAGGTAGCGGTGGAGGACACCCAGGTCAGTTTGGTCCTGGCGGGTCGCAGGGCGGCTCGTCCGGCGGCTTCCCTGGCTCCGGAACTCATGGACAGGGCGGCTCGGGCAATGGCGGTGGACAAAACTCTGGATAGGGTAACCAAGAATACAACAACCAGGGCGGCTTTCAGCAGCATAATAACCAGGGCGATTTCCAACAGCAGAACAATAAAGGTGGATTTCAGAGCAACCCTAAGCAACTTAAAGTGGATAGTACCATGTTTTCACCACCAACACCTGCAGACGAGATAAAAAAGTCAAGCAGAGGGTGATTAACATGGCTGAGCTGGTGGTTCCCACATACCTCAATTGGTCAGAACAACCCATCACATGGAGCAGAGCTCACCACCTAGCATTGGTGGTGGCACCGCGGGTAGGGGGTATTGTTGGAAATATGCCCTAGAGGCAATAATAAATTAGTTATTATTATATTTCCTTGTTCATAATAATCATTTATTATCCATGCTAGAATTGTATTGATTGGAAACTCAAATACATGTGTGGATACATAGACAACACAGTGTCCCTAGTGAGCCTCTAGTCGACTATTTCGTTGATCAAAGATGGTCAAGGTTTCCGAACCATAGGCAAGTGTTGTCACTTGATAATGGGATCGCATCATTAGGAGAACCATGCGATGGAAAAGACCCAAACTATGAAGGTAGCATATTGATCGTGTCGTTTTATTGCTATTGTTTTCTGCATGTCAAGTATTTATTCCTATGACCATGAGATCATATAACTCACTGGCACCGGAGGAATACCTTGTGTGAATCAAACGTCACAACGTAACTGGGTGACTATAAAGGTGTTCTACAGGTATCTCCGAAGGTGTCCGTTGAGTTAGTATGGATCAAGACAGGGATTTGTCACTCCGTGTGACGGAGAGGTATCGTGGGGCCCACTCGGTAATACAACATCACACACAAGCCTTGCAAGCAATGTGACTAAGTGTAAGTCACGGGATCTTGTATTACGGATTGAGTAAAGAGACTTTCCGGTAACGAGATTGAAATAGGTATGCGGATACCGACGATCAAATCTCGGGCAAGTAACATACCGAAGGACAAAGGGAATAACATACGAGATTATATGAATCCTTGACACTGAGGTTCAACCGATAAGATCTTAGGAGAATATGTAGGATCCAATATGGGCATCCAGATCCCGCTGTTGGATATTGACCGAGCTGTATCTCGGGTCATGTCTACATAGTTCTCGAACCCGCAGGGTTTGCACACTCAAGGTTCGGTGACATTTCAGTATGGTTGAGTTATAGGTGTTGGTAACCGAAAGTTGTTCGGAGTCCCAGATGAGATCCAGGACGTCACGAGGAGCTCCGGAATGGTCCGGAGGTAAAGATTGATATATAGGAAGTCATGTTTTGGTAACCAGAAAAGTTTCGGGCTCATCGGTAGTGTACCGGGAGGGGTGTCACGCCCCAAGGGGTCTCATGGGCTATGTGTAACACCCCGGACACACCCGCCGGCGTTCGTTACTCCTGGCGGGATCTAGACTGGCCCCACATATCAATATTAGTCTTTTCTGCGCACTTTGTGCTCACTCATGGAACAATAAAGGTGGATTTCAGAGCAACCCTAAGCAACTTAAAGTGGATAGTACCATGTTTTCACCACCAACACCTGCAGACGAGATAAAAAAGTCAAGCAGAGGGTGATTAACATGGCTGAGCTGGTGGTTCCCACATACCTCAATTGGTCAGAACAACCCATCACATGGAGCAGAGCTCACCACCTAGCATTGGTGGTGGCACCGCGGGTAGGGGGTATTGTTGGAAATATGCCCTAGAGGCAATAATAAATTAGTTATTATTATATTTCCTTGTTCATAATAATCATTTATTATCCATGCTAGAATTGTATTGATTGGAAACTCAAATACATGTGTGGATACATAGACAACACAGTGTCCCTAGTGAGCCTCTAGTCGACTATTTCGTTGATCAAAGATGGTCAAGGTTTCCGAACCATAGGCAAGTGTTGTCACTTGATAATGGGATCGCATCATTAGGAGAACCATGCGATGGAAAAGACCCAAACTATGAAGGTAGCATATTGATCGTGTCGTTTTATTGCTATTGTTTTCTGCATGTCAAGTATTTATTCCTATGACCATGAGATCATATAACTCACTGGCACCGGAGGAATACCTTGTGTGAATCAAACGTCACAACGTAACTGGGTGACTATAAAGGTGTTCTACAGGTATCTCCGAAGGTGTCCGTTGAGTTAGTATGGATCAAGACAGGGATTTGTCACTCCGTGTGACGGAGAGGTATCGTGGGGCCCACTCGGTAATACAACATCACACACAAGCCTTGCAAGCAATGTGACTAAGTGTAAGTCACGGGATCTTGTATTACGGATTGAGTAAAGAGACTTTCCGGTAACGAGATTGAAATAGGTATGCGGATACCGACGATCAAATCTCGGGCAAGTAACATACCGAAGGACAAAGGGAATAACATACGAGATTATATGAATCCTTGACACTGAGGTTCAACCGATAAGATCTTAGGAGAATATGTAGGATCCAATATGGGCATCCAGATCCCGCTGTTGGATATTGACCGAGCTGTATCTCGGGTCATGTCTACATAGTTCTCGAACCCGCAGGGTTTGCACACTCAAGGTTCGGTGACATTTCAGTATGGTTGAGTTATAGGTGTTGGTAACCGAAAGTTGTTCGGAGTCCCAGATGAGATCCAGGACGTCACGAGGAGCTCCGGAATGGTCCGGAGGTAAAGATTGATATATAGGAAGTCATGTTTTGGTAACCAGAAAAGTTTCGGGCTCATCGGTAGTGTACCGGGAGGGGTGTCACGCCCCAAGGGGTCTCATGGGCTATGTGTAACACCCCGGACACACCCGCCGGCGTTCGTTACTCCTGGCGGGATCTAGACTGGCCCCACATATCAATATTAGTCTTTTCTGCGCACTTTGTGCTCACTCATGGGCACCCGGGATCAACTTCCCGTTCGGTCACCCATCCTAGAACTACTCCAAGCCAAGCACGCTTAACCTCGGAGTTCTGTTCGAATGGGCTCCCGGAAAAGAAGGAATTCGTTATTGATATGAGTAGTCTATCATCCCTAATAAGCCAGGCTATCACACTATGGGAAGACATAAACCAACCCCTAGTGGGCTGGAATAAGTTCCCACTAAGGCCCATAAGGTTTGAGAAAGAAAAAAAGATCAAGGTGGAAAGAGTTTCCAAGTTTGAAGGTGGAATCCTACTCCAAGTAGGATTGGAGTAGGACTCCTCCACCTCCAATTTCGGCCAAACCTTGAGGGTTCGAGGCTGCCTCCTCCCCTCCCTCCCTCCTATATATACTAGAGATATTGAGGGTTTTTGAGACACAACTTTGCCACGTGCTGCTCGACCGTATGCCACACAGTTTTTCCTCTAGATCGTATTTCTGCGGAGCATAGGCGAAGCCGTGCCGGAGTAGATCATCACCACCACCGGCGCGCCGTCATGCTGCCGGAGAACTCTTCTACCTCTCCGCCCCCTCTTGTTGGATCAAGAAGGTGGAGATCGTCATCGAGCTGTACATGTGCTGAACACGGAGGTGCCATCCGTTCGGCACTAGATCGGGAAGGATCGTGATGAAGTTCGCGGGACAGATCATGATGAAATAGTACGACTACGGCGATCTAAATCGTGGAACGTTCCACTACATCAACCGCATTTCTTAACGCTTCCTGCTGTGCGATCTACAAGGGTACGTAGATCCAAATCTCCTCTCGTAGATGGACATCACCATGATAGGTCTTCGTACGCGTAGGAAATTTTTTGTTTCCCATGCGACGTTCTCCAACAGTGGCATCATGAGCAAGGTTCATGCGTAGATGTCATCTCGAGTCGAACACAAAAGTTTTTGTGGGCGGTGATGTGCGATTTGCTTCCCTCCTTAGTATTTTATTGATTCCGCGGTATTGTTGGATCGAAACGGCTTGGACCGACATTACTCGTACGCTTACGAGAGACTGGTTTCATCGCTACGAGCAACCCCATGCTCAAAGATGAATGGCGAGTGTCGGTTTCTCCAACTTTTGTTGAATCGGATTTGACCGAGGAGGTCCTTGGAGAGAGGTTAAATAGCAATTCATACATCCCCGTTGTGGTGTTTGCGTAAGCAAGATGCGATCCTACTAGATACCCATGGAAACCACGTAAAACATGCAACAAGAATTAGAGGACGTCTAACTTGTTTTTGCAGGGTATGCTTGTGATGTGATATGGCCGACGATGTGATGTGATATATTGGATGTATGAGATGATCATGTTGTAATAGTTAATATCGACTTGCACGTCGATGCTACGGCAACCGGCACGATCCATATGGTTGTCGTGAAACTAACGTTTGTGTTTGCAGATGCGTTTACTATATTGCTAGGACGTAGCTTTAGTAGTAATAGCATAGCATACACGACAACCTCGATGGCGGCACGATGATGGAGATCATGATGATGGGGATCATGGTGTGACGCCGGTGACAAGAAGATCATACCGGTGCTTTGGTGATGGAGATCAAGGAGCACTTGATGATGGCCATATCATGTCACTTATGAATTGCATGTGATGTTAATCCTTTATGCACCTTATCTTGCTTAGAACGACGGTAGCATTATGAGGTGATCTCTCACTAAAGTTTCAAGCTCAAACTGTGTTCTCCCCGACTGTGCACCGTTGCGATAGTTCGTCGTTTCGACACACCACGTGATGATCGGGTGTGATAGACTCAACGTTCACATACAACG
The DNA here is from genome assembly GCF_904849725.1 of Hordeum vulgare subsp. vulgare. Lineage (NCBI taxonomy): Eukaryota > Viridiplantae > Streptophyta > Magnoliopsida > Poales > Poaceae > Hordeum > Hordeum vulgare. The sequence continues at coordinate 221,645,414 of NC_058524.1, read as the reverse complement.
GGTGCAAAACAGTTGCACACGCGGAACACTCGGGTTAAACTTGACGAGCCTAGCATGTACAGACATGGCCTCGGAACACATGAGACCGAAAGGTCGAGCACGAATCATATATTTGATATGATTAGCATAGATATGCTTACCACTGAAACTATTCTCGACTCACGTTATGATCGGGCTTGAGATAGTGGATTTGGATCATGTACCACTCAAATGACTAGAGAGATGTACTTTTTGAGTGGGAGTTCTTAAGTAATATGATTAAGTGAACTAATTATCATGAACATAGTCTAATGGTCTTTGTGAATTACGATGTAGCTTGCGCTATATCTCTACTATTTTTATCTGTTCCTAGAGAAAATTTAGTTGAAAGTTGATAGTAGCAACTTTGCGGACTGATTCCGTAAAACTGAGGATTGTCCTTATTGCTACGCAGAAGGCTTATGTCCTTAATGCACCACTCGGTCTGCTACACCTCGAGCGTCGTCTGTGGATGTTGCGAACATCTGACATACACATTTTTTATGACTACGTGATAGTTCAGTGCGCAATACTTAATGGCTTAGAAGCAAGGCGCCGAAGACGTTTTGAAAACATCGTGGAACATAAGAGATGTTCTAAGAGTTGAAATTGAGATTTCATGCTCGTGCCCTTGTTGATAGGTATAAGACCTCCGACAAGATTCTTTGCCTACAAAGTAAAGGAGAAAAGCTCAAATCGTTGAGCATGTTCTCAGATTGTCTGAGTACAACAATCGCTTGAATCAAGTGGGAGTTAATCTTCCAGATGAGATAGTGTTGGTTCTCCAAAGTCACTGCCACTAAGCTGCTAGAGCTTCGTGATGAACTATAACATATCAAGGATAGATATGATGATCCTTGACTGATTCGGAATGTTTGACATTGTGAAAGTAGAAATCAAGAAGGAGCATCAATTATTGATGGTTAGTAAAACCACTAGTTTCAAGAAAGGCAAGGGCTAGAAGGGATACTTCATGGAATGGTAAACCAGTTGCTGCTCTAATGAAGAAACCCAAGATTGAACCCAAACCCGAGACTAAGTGCTTCTATTATGAGGGGAACGGTCACCGAGGCGGAGCTACCCTAGATACTTGGTAGATAAGAAGGCTGTCAAAGTCGAGATAAGTATATTTGATTTACATGATATTGATGTGTGCTTTACTAGTACTCCTAGTAGCACGAGGGTATTGGATACCGGTTCGGTTGCTAAGTGATTAGTAACTCGAAATGAAAGCTACGGTATAAACGGAGACTAGCTAAAAGCGAGGTGACGATATGTGTTGGAAGTGTTTCCAAGGTTGATGTGATCAAACATCGCACACTCCCACTATCATCGGGATTGGTGGTAAAACCTAAATAATTGTTATTTGGTGTTTGCGTTGAGCATGAACATGATTTGATCGTTTTTATTGCAATACGATTATTCATTTAAAGAGAATAATAGTTATTCTATTTGCTTGAATAATTACCCTCAATGGTTTATTGAATCTCGATCGTAGTGTTACACATGTTCATAATATTGGTGCCAAAAGATACAAAGTAATAATGACAGTACCACTTAGTTGTGGCACTGCCACTTGAGTCATGTTGGTGTAAAATGCATGAAGAAGCTCCATGTTGACGGACCTTTGTACTCACTCATTTTTGAAACATTTGAGACATGCAAACCACACCTGTTGTTATAAAACGCATGAACAAACTCCACGCGGATGGAACGTTTGGATTCACCTGATTTTGAATCGCTTGACACATGCAAAATAATACCACATGGAACAACAAAGTGACTTGTTGGAAGTAATACATTTTTTATGTGTACAGTCCAATAAGTGATGAGGCACGCAGTGGATATTGTTATGTTCTTACTTCACTGACGATTTGAGTAGATAGAGGAGTATTTACTTGATGAATCACAAGTCTAAAATATTCAAAAGTTCAACGCTATTTCAGAGTGAAGATCGTCATGACAAGAGGATAAACTGTCTATGATATGATCATAGAGATGAATATCTGAGTTACTAGTTTTTGGTACACAGTTAAGACAATGTGGAAATCATTTCACAATTCATGCCATCTGGAACACCATAGTGTGATGGTGTGTCCGAACGTCATAACCACGCCCTATTAGATATGGTGCATACTATGATTTCTCTTGTCGAATTACCACTATCGTTTATGGGTTATGCATTAGAGACAACCACATTGACATTAAATAGGGCACCGCGTATTTCCGTTGAGATGACACAATATAGACTATGGGTTGGAGAAACCTAAGTTGTCATTTCTTAAAAGTTTGGGGCTGCGATGCTTATGTGAAAAAGATTCAGTATGATAAGCTCGAACCCAAAGCGGATAAATGCATCTTCATAGGATATCCAAAACAGTTGGGTGCAACTCCTATCTTAGATCCGGAAGTGAAGTGTTTGTTTCAAGAAACGGGTCCTTTCTCGAGGAAAGGTTTCTCTCGAAAAAATTGAGTGGGTGGGTAGTGGAACTTGATGAGGTTAGTGAACCGTCACTTCAACCTGTGTGTAGCAGGGCGCAGGAAGTTGTTCCTATGGCCCCTACACCAATTGAAGTGGAAGCTGATGATACTGATCATTAGAGCTTCGGATCAAGTTACTTCAAACCTCGTAGGTCGACAAAGGTCACGTACTACTACAGAGTGGTACGGTAAACCTGTCTTGGAGGTCATGTTGTTGAGCAACAATGAACCTACGAGTTATGGAGAAGCAATGGTGGGCCCGGATTCCGACAAATGGTTGGAGGCCATGAAATCCGAGAGAGGTTCCATGTATAAAACAAAGTGTAGACTTTGGAAGAACTACTTGATGGTAGTAAGACTATTAAGTAAAGATGGATCTTTAAAAGGAAGACAGACGATGATGGTGATAAGTCACTATGAAAAAAAGCTCGACTTGTCGCAAAGATGTTTTCGACAAGATCAAAGAGTTTACTATGATGTGACTTTCTCACCGTAGCGATGCTAAAAGTCTGTTGGAATTATGTTAGTAGTTGCTACATTATTTGTGAAATATTGCACATAGGAACACAAAACATTGTTTCCTCGACGGTTTCCTTGAGGAAAGATTGTATGTGATACAATCAGAAGGTTTTGTCGATCCTAAGGATACTAAGAAGTATGCAAGCTCTAGCGATCCTTTTATGGACTGGTACAAGCATCTCGAAGTTGGAATATACACTTTGATGAGATGATCAAAGCTTTTGGGTTTGTACAAGGTTTATGAGTAACTTGTATTTCCAAAGAAGTGAGTGGGAGCACTATAGTTTTTCTGATAAAGTATATGTGGTTGACATATTGTTGATCAGAAGTAATGTAGAATTTCTGTAAAGCATAAAGGTTGTTTGAAAGGGTTTTTTCAAAGGAAGACCTGGATAGAGCTACTTAAAACATTAAGCATCAAGATCTATGGATATAGATAAAAAATGCTAAACAGAACTTTCAAATGAAATGCATGCGTTGACAAGTTTTTGAAGGAGTTCAAAATAGATCACCAAAGAGGGAGTTCTTGGCTGTGTTGTAAGGTGTGAATGTGAGTAAGACTCAAAAGCCCGACCACGGCAGAAGAAAGAGAAAGGACGAAGGTCATCCCCTATGCCTTATCCATAGACTCTACAGTATGCCATGCTGTGTACCGCACCTGATGTGTGCCTTGCCACAAGTCTATTAAGAGGTACACAGAGTGATCCAGGATTGAATCACCGAACAACGGTCAAAGTTATCCTTAGTAACTAATAGACTAAGGATTTTTTCTCGATTATGAAGGTGGTCGAAGAGTTCGTCGTAAAGGGTTACGTTGATGCAAGCTTTGACACTTATCCGAATAACTATGAGTAGTAAAACGGATTCGTATAGTAGAGTAGATATTTGGAGTATTTCCGAATAGCACGTAGTAGCAACATCTATAAGATGACATAACTATTTGTAAAGCACACACGGATCTGAAACATTCAAAACCGTTGACTAAAACCTCTCTCACTAACAAGACGTGATCAGACCCCAGAACTATGTGGGTGTTGGATTCGTTAAAATCACATGGTCAGGTGAACTAGATTATTGACTCTAGTGCAAGTGGGAGACTGTTGGAAATATGCCCTAGAGGCAATAATAAATTAGTTATTATTATATTTCCTTGTTCATAATAATCGTTTATTATCCATGCTAGAATTGTATTTATTGGAAACTCAAATACATGTGTGGATACATAGACAACACACTGTCCCTAGTGAGCCTCTAGTTGACTAGTTCGTTGATCAAAGATGGTCAAGGTTTCCTGACCATAGGCAAGTGTTGTCACTTGATAATGGGATCACATCATTAGGAGGATTATGTGATGGAAAAGACCCAAACTATGAAGGTAGCATATTGATCGTGTCGTTTTATTGCTATTGTTTTCTGTGTGTCAAGTAATTGTTCCTATGACCATGAGATCATATAACTCACTAGCACCGGAGGAATACCTTGTGTGCATCAAACGTCACAACGTAACTGGTTGACTATAAAGGTGTTCTACAGGTATCTTCGAAGGTGTCCGTTGAGTTAGTATGGATCAAGACTGGGATTTTTCACTCCGTGTGACGGAGAGGTATGTCGGGGCCCACTCGTTAATACAACATCACACACAAGCCTTGCAAGCAATGTGACTAAGTGTAAGTCACGGGGTCTTGTATTACGGAACAAGTAAAGAGACTTTCCTGTAACGAGATTGAAATAGGTATGCGGATACCGACGATGAAATATCGGGCAAGTAACATACCGAAGGACAAAGGGAATAACATACGAGATTATATGAATCCTTGACACTAAGGTTCAACCGATAAGATCTTAGGAGAATATGTAGAATCCAATATGGGCATCCAGGTCCCGCTAGTGGATATTGACCGAGGAGTGTCTCGGGTCATGTCTACATAGTTCTCGAACCCGCGGGGTCTGCACACTTAAGGTTCGGTGACGTTTCGTTATGGTTGAATTATAGGTGTTGGTAACCAAAAGTTGTTCGGCATCCCAGATGAGATCCAGGATGTCATGAGGAGCTCCGGAATGGTCCGGAGGTAAAGATTGATATATAGGAAGTCCTGTTTAGGTCACCGGAAAAGTTTCGAGCTCATCGGTAGTGTACCGGGAGTGCCGGGAGGGGTGCGAGGGACCATCGGGAGGGTGTCACGCCCCAAGGGGTCTCATGGGCTATGGGAAGACATAAACCAGCCCCTAGTGGGCTGGAATAAGTTCCCACTAAGGCCCATAAGGTTTGAGAAGGAAAAACACAAGGTGGAAAGAGTTTCCAAGTGGGAAGGTGGAATCCTACTCCAAGTAGGATTGGAGTAGGACTCCTCCACCTCCAATATCGGCCAAACCTTGAGGGTTTGAGGCTACCTCCTCCCCTACCTCCCTCCTATATATACTAGAGTCATTGAGGGATTTTGAGACACAACTTTTCCACGTTATGCGGAGTTTAGGCGAAGCCCTGCCGGAGTAGATCATCACCACCACCGGCGCCGTCACGCTGCCGGAGAACTCTTCTACCTCTCCGCCCTCTCTTGCTGGATCAAGAAGGTGGAGATCGTCATCGAGCAATACGTGTGCTGAACGCGGAGGTGCCGTCCGTTCGGCACTAGATCGGGAAGGATCGTGATGAAGTTCGCGGGACGGATCGTGATGAAGTTCACAGGACGGATCATGATGAAGTTCGCGGGACGGATCATGATGAAATTCGTGGGATGGATCATGATGAGATAGTACGACTACGGCGATCTGAATCGCGGAACGTTCCACTACATCAACCGCGTTTCTTAGCGCTTCCTGCTGTGTGATCTACAAGGGTACGTAGATCCAAATCTCCTCTCGTAGATGGACATCACCATGATAGGTCTTCGTGCGCTTAGGATTTTTTTTCCATGTGACATTCTCCAATAGGTATACCCTCTCCAAGGTTCTCATGGATGGAGGGATGATGTCCCACAAGCGTATGGGATCGCAGCAGTTTTCGAGGGAAGAGTATTCAACCCAAATTTGTTGGTTCGCACGATGGGAAGCGAAAGAATATTCTCAAGTATTAGCAGCTGAATGTGTCAGATTCCACCACACCTAAAAGATTAGTGTCTGCAAGCAAAGTATCAGTAGCAAAGTAGTATGATAGCAACGGTGCCAGAAACGATCTGTTGACGGCAGACTATTCCTAACTGTTGTATCAATGGCGCCAGTAAAAAGCACGTTGACGGGAGATTATTCTTGAGAAGAATGCTTCCACGGCTACGGCTCCAGAAAAGTCTCGCAACAAGTAACATCGGAGTAGCAAGGAACAGCAGTAGCAGCAGCAGCAAAGTAACAAGTAACAGCGGTAGTGACAGCAGCAGCAAATTGGCCCAATCCCTTTTTAGCAAGGGACAACCCTAGACAAAGTAACGTAGCGAGAACGAGTAGTAAAAGACTCGTAGACAGTGGATCGGTGATGGATGAGTATGACTGATGTGATTCATCATGTAACAGCTATAACACGGAGAGATAAGTAACTAGCTCCCGTTCATCAATCTAATGTAGGCATGTATTCCGTTTGTAGTCATACATGCTTAGGGAAAAGAACTTGCATGACATCTATTGTCCATCCCTCCCGTGGCAGTGGGGTCCTAATGGAAACTACGGGATATTAAGGTTCTCCTTTTAATAAATAATCGGACCAACGCATTAACACGCGGTGAATACATGAACTTCTCATACTATGGTCATCTCCGGGAGTGGTTCCGGCTATTGTCACTCCGGGGTTGCCGGGTCATAACACATAGTAGGTGACTACAACTTGCAAGATAGGATCTAAAACACACATATATTGGCAACAACATAATAGGTTCAGATCTGAAATCATGGCACTCGGGCCCTAGTGACAAGCATTAAGCATAGCCAAGTAGTAGCAACATCAATCTACAACATAGTGGATACTAGGGATCAATCCCCGTCAAGAACTAACTCGATTACATGATAGATCTCATCCAACTCATCACCATCCAGCAAGCCTGCAATGAGATTACTCACGAACGATGAAGAGTATCATGGAATTGTCAATGGAGGAAGGTTGATGATGACGATGGCGACGATTTCCCCTTTCCGAAGCCAGAAACGGACTCCAGATCTACCCTCCATATGAAGAACAGGATGTGGCGGCGCCTCTGTATCGCAAAACGCGATGAAACCCTCTCTCTGATTTTTTTCCGAGCGAGATGAAAGATATAGAGCTGAGTTTGCGGGCGGTGGTGCGACGTGGGCCCCACAAGCCTGCACGGCACGGTCGTAGGGGGTGGCCGCGGCCTGTGGGCTCGTGGCTCACTCGCTCGCCCCCTACGGTGGATCTTTGCGCAGGTATTTTTCTTTTATTCCAGAAAAAATCTCCGTAAATTTTCAGGACATTGCGAGAACTTTTATTTCTGCAAAAACAACAGCATGCCAATTCTGCTGAAAACAGCGTCAGTCCAGGTTAGTTCCATTCAAATCATGCAAATTAGAGTCCAAAACAAGGGCAAAAGAGTTCGGAAAAGTAGATCCAGAGTTCGGAGACGTATCAACTCCCCCAAGCTTAAAGCCTTGCTTGTCCTCAAGCAACTCAGTTGAGATATTGAGAGAGACAAAAGAAAAACTTTGATGGACTCTGTTTGATCTTGTTATTGCAAGTATGTCTAACTCACAACCAAAATTTCAGCAACATCACAAGCAAATCACATAAGCAAATGACATCTAGGTCTCACGGTAAACTCATATCAATGGCATAATCAACTAGCGAGCAAATAATAATAAGCCTCAAATATCAACACTTCAATAAAAACAACATGAAGCAGTACGAATAGATGGTATCTCGCTAGCTCTTTCTGAGACCGCAAAACATAAATGCAGAGCACCTTCAAAGAGCAAGTGCTGACTAAACATTGTAATTTAAGGCAATGAAGATCCAGTCATAGTCATACTCAACACAGTTAAAATCAAAGCATAAAAACGACAGAGGTGCTCTCTAATTGGTGCTTTTGTAAGAGGAGGATGACTCAAGAGGAACATAAATAGATAGGCCCTTCACAGAGGGAAGCATTGATTTGCAGAGGTGCCAGAGCTCAAGCTTTGAAAACAGAGATAATAATTTTGGGTGGCATGCTTTCATTGTCAATGCAATGACTAAGAGTTCTCAACATCTTCCACGCTACACATGCTATAGGCGGTTTCCAAACAGAAAAGTGAAGTTTTAACTCCCCCAACACCAATCAATCACACTCCACGGCTAGCCGAATCCTCGGGTACCGTCCATACCAACATCAATCCTCGGGGAGTTTTGTTTGCAATTATCTTTTCGATTTGAGTATGGAACTGGGAGTTCCAATTACCGGCCCCTTTCTCGTGCATGATAGTGAATAAACACATATCGAGGATAACACGCCTAGCATGGAAGATACCAATAGCATCCTGTCACCACATGAGCGGTTCGGGCATGCAAAACAGATTATTTCTTGAAGGTTTAGAGAGTGGCACATGCAAATTTACTTGGAACGGCAGGTAGATACCGCACATAGGTAGGTATGGTGGACTCATATGGCACAACTGTGGGTTTATGGAAGTGGATGCACAAGCAGTATTCCCGCTTAGTACAAGTGAAGGCTAGCAAAAGACTGGGAAGCGACCAACTAGAGAGCGACAACAGCCATCAAAATGCATTGAGATTAACTAACATTGAGTGAAAGCATGAGTAGGACATAAATCACCATGAACAAGAACATCATAGAGGCTATGTTGATTTTGTTTCAACTACATGCGTGAACCCGCGCCAAGTCAAGCCGCTTGAATCATTCAGAGGAGGATACCATCCTATCATACTATATCATAGTCATCTCAGCATACATGTGGGCATCCAAGACAAACCATTATAAGCTCCTAGCTAAATAAGCATGGCATAAGAAACTATGATCTCTAAGTTGTCATTGCCAACATGTTTCCCTCACAACAAAGCTGAATCAGGCATGATGAGCTAGTCATATTTACAAAAACAAAATAGATCGAGTTCATACCAGCTTTTCCAGGCTCAGTCACTTCATCATATATCGTCATTATTGCCTTTCACTTGCACGACCGAATGATGTGAACAATAATAAGAGTGCTCGTGCATTGGACTACGCTGGAATCTGCAGGCAAACACAAAGGAGAAGACAAAGTAATATGGCTCTTTGAAAGCTAAACAGGTATGCATGCAGGAGCCACTAAACATTGTAACCATAGTCTTCTACCTTGACCCAAAGAAAAAGAAAACTATCTACACGGGAAAGCTCCCAACAAGCAAAAGAAGAAAAAGAAAATATTTTTGGGTTTTGTCAAACTAGACAAACACACGAAAAGAAAACGAGAAAAAGAAAAAAAAACTAGCATGGATGATACAGTGGCAAAATGTGAACACCGGCTAACAAAGTGAAAGCATAAGCAAGAATGTAAAGTCGGTGAGAACACGTACTCCTCCAAGCTTAGGCTTTTGGCCTAAGTTGGTCTACTCCGAACGAGGGAAATAACCAGCTCCCGGGTACTCCGGAGTGGACTGAGGATGCCACTGCTGTGTGAGCTCCTCTGGCTCCCACTGGTAAACTGGCGTGTGGTACTCGACTGGTGGCTCGGGCACGGGCACCTGTGGTTGGGCCAAGCCCCAATATGCGTAGATGTCTGAGGGCATAATAGTGAACCTGCCTGCATGAAGACTGAACAAAGAAGGAGCAGGCAAAGTAATAGTCTCACGAGTACCCTAACTAAATACGAGGTTATAAATCATCCTTCTACTTATATCTCTATCAAGAAAGTCATGGCGAACCATGCTGTCGTAATCTAGATATCTCTCGGGAAGAAGAACCTCTTCTTCTTCCTCCAGTCTAATGGGTATCTCAAAGTGTCTGGCAAGACGGGTAGCATAGATACCTCCATAGACAACACCTTTAGAACGGTTCAGGTTCAACCATTGAGCTACTATAGCGCCCAAGCTATATGTTTTATCATTATAAAGGGCTTCGCGCAAGACTTCAAGATCTGGGGAACTAAGTGACCCAGCTTTCCCATGGCCAATCAAACATTTTCCCACAAATAATGAGAAGTACCGAAGCACGGGAAAATGAATGCTAGCAGCTCCAGCGCAAGACACTACTCTCTCCTCTCCTACAACAATTGTACCGATGAAACCCTCCATGTCCCGTGGACGAGGTTCATGAATATCCCCAACGTAAGGTAATTTGCAAAAATTGCAAAAATCTTGGAGTGACATGCGCTGGGGGATATCATAAAGTTTGAACTCAACCATAGGAGGATTCTTCCTCGGATAGAAGTTAAAGCTTTGTACAAAGATATTAATCAGGAGGAGGTATTGCGGACACTTATCTTCAATGAAGGCGGTAAGGCATGCGTTCTCCACCAAGTGATAAAAGTCCTCATAAATTACAGCGACGCGTAAGAATGCGTCGCTTGGCCATTCGCGCACTCGAACTTCCGTGACTCGAGGGACCGGATACTTGGGCTTCTTCTCACTCCCATCATCCTTGGCGTCACGGCTTGAAGAGCCTCTCAAGAACCTCCTCATCTTTTCCCTTTTCTAAGTCTGAAAATCTCCGAATTTTTTAGCAATTCTAAGGAAAAGTGAATAAGGCTCAACGAAACTCCTAGCAACTACTCCCACAAGTTCCTAGAGACCATATTACGCATGAAAACTACTTGGGACCAGCTAGAATCAGCATGCAAAGCTCAAGAACATGGTCACCAAGGCAACAAAAATACGCGGAGTATAAGGCACTGGAGAAAAAACTAATTGGACCAATGGAGGAGTCACTTACCAAGGAGTAATTTCCCAAAACAGTTCGGAGAACGGTGATTTGAGCAAAGAGATCAAAAATCCCAGCAAGAGGAGCAAGAACACGGGTTTGAGCTGCGAAACATTTTTTTCTGGTGGTAGGAGAAGCGGATGAGAGCAAGAATGAGTGGAGGGAGTGCGTGTGGGCCCCACAAGCCTGGGTGGCGCGGCCAGGGGGGTGCCCGCGCCCCTAGGGCTTGTGGCCCACTGGTGTGGCCCCCAGATAGACTCTTTGTCCCAGTATTTTTCAAAAATTCCAGAAAAATCATACTTGATTTTCACAGCGTTCGGAGAACTTTTATTTTTGGGGTACTTTTCTACCGGACGCTAAAATAGAAAACAGGGAAAACTAAACTAAATCTATCATTTTTCTTCTAAGCAACCGAAGGTGAAAGCTTGGAACAGAGGTTTGTGACTCCTCGATTCATCCATCTCATGGTCATCGAAAGAAATCCGTCAATGGGGTTGATCAAATCCTCTCGACAAAACCTTTTCGAATCGCAAAAGAGAACGGAGAATTTTCAAATAGTCACTAAGTCACCTCAATGGGGATGTGTATCTCCCCAACAAGCAAATCATACTTCATCTTGACACGAGCAATTGGGCATTCAAAGCTCCCGATAAGAATCGATGAAGTTTTTTCGATAGCATTGATGCAATGTACTCGATATTGTTTCTTCGGAAAGTGCACCGTATGTTCATTACCATGGACATGGAAAGTGACATTGCCTTTGTTGCAATCTATAACAGCCCTCGCAGTGTTTAAAAAGGGTCTGCCGAGGATGACCGCCATGGCATCGTCCTCGGGAATGTCCAAGATAACAAAGTATGTTAAGATAGTGGTGTTAGCAACCACAACAGGCACATCCTCGCAAATGCCGATAGGGAAAGCAGTTGATTTGTCGGGCATTTGCAGAGAGATTTCAGTGGGTGTCAACTTATCGAGTTCAAGTCGACGATAAAGAGAGAGAGGCATAACACTAACACCGGCAACAAGGTCGCATAACGCAGTTCTATCGTAGTTGCCTTTAATGCAGCAAGGTATAGTGGGCACACTGGGATCACCTAGTTTCTTAGGAGTTCCACCCTTGAAAGTGTAGTTAGGAAGGATGGTGGAAATCTCAACCTCAGGTATCCTCCTCTTATTAGTCACAATATCTTTCACGTACTTAGCATACGGAGACATCTTGAGCATATCCGTCAAACGCATCTGCAGAAAGACAGGTTTGATCATCTCAACGAAGCGCGCAATATCCTCATCATCCTGTTTCTAGGATGGTTTGGAAGGAAAGGGCATGGGTTTCTGAACCCATGGTTCCCTTTCTTTACCATGCTTCCTAGCAAGGAAGTTATTCTTATCGTATCTTCGATTCTTAGGCTGTGGGTTATCAAGATCAACAGGTTCAATCTCCACATCCTTTTCATTGCTAGGTTGAGCATCTTCATGAACATCACTATTGATATTATCCTTAGGCTCATGTTCATCACCAGATTGTGTTTCGGCATCAGAAACAGAGGCATCGTTTGGACTCTCAGGGGTAGCAGCAACAGGGTTGCTAGCGTGCAGGTTCCTATCATCTTTCTTCTTCTTTCTAGGATGACTAGGTGCATCAGTGCTAACTCCTTGAGAATCTTGTCCAATTCTCTTCGGATGACCCTCAGGATACAGAGGTTCCTGGGTCATTCTACCGCCTCTAGTGACGACTCTAACAGAATTTTCATTCAACTCATTGAGCAAGTCATTGTGAGCTTTAAGTACTTGTTCTACTTGAGTAGTAACCATAGAGGCATGTTTACTCAAGAGCTTAAGATCATTGACATTTCTGTCCACACAAGCACTTAAATGACTAAGCATATGAGCATTCTGGTCCAATTGTCTGCTAACATAATCATTGAAACTCTGTTGTTTGGCAACAAAGTTATCAAATTCATCCATGCATAAGCTAGCAGATTTATCAAAAGGAATATCACTCTCATCAAACCTACGCAGAGAATTTACTTCTACTACCTGTATCGGGTTATCGAGACCATGGATCTCTTCGACAGGTGGTAGATTTTTGACATCCTCAGATTTAATGCCTTTCTCTCGCATAGATTTCTTGGCTTCTTGCATATCTTCAAGGCTGAGGAATAGAATACCTCTTTTCTTCGGAGTTGGCTTAGGAGGTGGTTCGGGAATAGTCCAAGCATTGTCATTGCACAAGATGTTATTCAGTAGGATCTCAGCTTGTTCTATGGTTCGTTCCCTAAAAACACTACCGGCACAACTATCTAGGTGGTCTTTGGAAGCATCGGTAAGTCCACTATAGAAGATATCAAGTATTTCATTCTTCTCAAGAGGGTGATCAGGCAAAGCATTCAGTAGCTGGATGAGCCTCCCCCAAGCTTGTGGGAGACTCTCTTCTTCAGCTTGAGCAAAGTTGTATATTTCCTGTAAGGCAGCTTGCTTCTTATGGGCAGGGAAATATTTTTCAGAGAAGTAGTAGACCATATCCTGGGGGCTACGCACACATCCAGGAGCAAGAGAAGTGAACCAGGTCTTAGCATCATCCTTTAGCGAGAAAGGAAACAGCTTGAGCATGTAATAGTGGCGGATCTTTTCCTCACTAGTGAATAGGGTGGCTATATCGTGCAGTTTGGTAAGATGGGCTATAACCGTTTCAGAATTATAACCGTGAAAAGGATCAGATTCGACCAGAGTGATTAACTCAGGGTCGACAGAGAATTCATAATCCTTATCGGTAACAAAGATAGGCGAAGTGGCAAACTTCGGATCATATTTCATCCTAGCGTTCAGAGATTTTTCTTTCCACTTGCGCAGAAGTTTCTCAACATCATAGCTATCCTTACACGCAAGAAAGTCTTATGCTATCTCTCCCTCCATAACATAGCGTGTATCAGGCATAACAGGCAATTTAGGCATAGTAGCAGGTTCTACTTCAATAGTATCAGCAGTTTCAGAAGTATCATCACATCTAGCAGCAGCTCTAGCAATTTGTGCCTCAAGGAATGCAACTAGTGGCAAAGCAGTATCAGGCATAGCGTCATCCCAAGTGACTCAGAGAATATAGTTGTGCCTCCCCGGCAACGGCGCCTGAAAAAGCCTTGATGTCCCACCAGCGTATGGGATCGCAGCAGTTTTCGAGGGTAGAGTATTCAACCCAAATTTGTTGGTTCGCATGATGGGAAGCGAAAGAATATTCGCAAGTATTAGCAGCTGAATGTGTCAGATTCAACCACACCTTAAACATTAGTGTCTGCAAGCAAAGTATCAGTAACAAAGTAGTATCATAGCAACGGTCCCAGAAACGATCTGTTGACGGCAAACTATTCCTAACTATTGTACCAATGGCGCCAGTAAAAAGCACGTTGACGGGGGATTATTCTTGAGAAGAATGCTTCCCCAGCTACGGTTCTAGAAAAGTCTTGCAACACGTAACAGCGGAGTAGCAAGGAACATCAATAGCAGCAGCGGCAAAGTAACAAGTAACAACGGTAGTGACAGCAACAACAAAGTGGCCCAATCCCTTTTGTAGCAAGGGACAAGCCTAGACAAAGTAACATAGCGAGAACCAGTAGTAAAAGAATCGTAGGCAGTGGATCGGTGATGGATGAGTATGACAGATGAGATTCATCATGTAACAACTATAACACGGAGAGATAAGTAACTAGCTCCCGTTCGTCAATCTAATGTAGGCATGTATTCCGTGTGTAGTCATACGTGCTTAGGGAAAAGGACTTGCATGACATCTATTGTCCATTCCTCCCATGGCAGCGGGGTCCTAATGGAAACTACGGGATATTAAGGTTCTCCTTTTAATAAAGAACCGGACCAACGCATTAACACGCGGTGAATACATGAACTCCTCATACTATGGTCATCTCCGGGAGTTGTTCCGGCTATTGTCACTCCGGGGTTGCCGGGTCATAACACATAGTAGGTGACTACAACTTGCAAGATAGGATCTAAAACACACATATATTGGCAACAACATAATAGGTTCAGATCTGAAATCATGGCACTCGGGCCCTAGTGACAAGCATTAAGCATAGCCAAGTAGTAGCAACATCAATCTAGAACATAGTGGATACTAGGGATCAATACCCGTCAAGAACTAACTCGATTACATGATAGATCTCCTCCAACTCATCACCGTCCAGCAAGCATACGATGATATTACTCACGAACGATGAGAGCATCATGGAATTGTCGATGGAGGAAGGTTGATGATGATGATGGCGACGATATCCCCTCTCCGGAGCCCGAAACGGACACCAGATCTGCCCTCCAGATGAATAACAGGATGTGGCGGCGCCTCCGTATCGCAAAACGCGATGAAACCTTCTCTCTGATTTTTTTCCGGGCGAGACGGAAGATATAGAGCTGAGTTTGGGGGCGGTGGTGCCACGTCGGGCCCACAAGCCTGCACGGCGCGGCCATAGGGGGTGGTCGCGGCCTATGGGCTTGTGGCCCACTCGCACGCACCCTCCGGTGGATCTTTGCGCATATATTTTTCTTTTATTCCAGAAAACATCTTCGTAAATTTTCAAGACATTCCGAGAACTTTTATTTCTGCACAAAAACAACACCATTGCAATCCTGCTGAAAACAGCGACAATCCGGGTTAGTTCCATTCAAATCATGCAAATTAGAGTCCAAAACAAGGGCAAAAGAGTTCGAAAAAGTAGATACGAAGGAGACGTATCAAGGGAGCATCATCAATATCTTATATTATGACACCTTCCGGAGGATGAATTTTTCTAAGGGCGACTTGATGCCTTCAACCACGGTCTTTCACGGCATTGTCCCGAGCAAGTCGGCATATCCAGTTGGGCGGATCAAATTAAACGTTGATTTTGGTGACGAATCCAATTATAGGAGCGAGTCTCTGATGTTTGAGGTGGTTAAAATCAAGCGTCCTTACCATGGCTTGTTCGTACGGCCGACTTACGCCCGCTTCATCGCCCGGCCCTGCTATGTGTACGTCAAGCTCAAAATGTCGGGTCGTAAAGGTACCATCAGAGTCAATGAGGATCGAAAGATAGCGCAAGAGTGAGAGGAAGGAGATGCTGCCTATGCACAGTCGGCATGCGCGACTGAGGAATTGATGTTCCACAAGGCCAATGTGGACCCAGCCGACATGAGTCCGCTCAAAAAATCCACTTTTGATTCTAAGCCGCCCCTCAAGTTCCAGCCAAGAAATGATACCAAGCAAGTCGATTTCACCCCGGGTGACTCTTCTAAGCAGTTTACTATTAGGACTGACTTGGATCCTAAATAGGAAAGCGCGCTGATCGAATTCATCCATGAGAATCGGGACATCTTTGCATGGATACCTTCTCACATGCCAGGAGTATCGACAGAATTCGATGAGAATAACCTCAATGTGGATCCAAAGATGAAACCAGTTCGACAATACCTCCGTCGTTTTAACGAGGAGATACGTAAGGCAATTTGGGAAGAAGTCGCCCGGCTCTTGGCTGCTGGGTTCATCATCGAAGTTTTTCACCCAGAACAGTTGGCTAACCCGGTCTTACTTCTCAAGAGGAATGGCAGTTTTCATATGTGTATCTATTACACTAATCTTAACAAAGCTTCTCCAAAAGATCCTTTCGCTCTCCATCGTATCGATCAAATCATTGACTCTACGTCGGGTTGTGAGCATTTGTGCTTTCTGAACGCGTACTCTGGTGGCCAAGGAGGATTAGCAGAAGACAACTTTCATAACCCCTTTCGGCGTTTTCTGCTATGTTTCTATGCCCTTTGGACTTAAGAGCGCGGGGGCGACTTATCTACATTGTATTCAAAACTGTTTGTGCGGTCAGATTGGGCGCAACGTTCATGCCTATTTTGATGACATGGTGGTGAAATCTTAGAAGAAGGAGACACTTTTGGAAGATCTCACGTAGACGTTTGATAATCTTCGTGTGTACCAGATGAAGCTTAACCCTGCCAAGTACGTTTTTGGTGTTCCTGCAGGCAAGTTATTGGGTTTATTGGTGTGTGAGCGAGGGATTGAAGCTAACCCGGACAAAATCAAGGCGATAACCTCGCTTGGTAAGCCGGCTAATATCAACCAGGCCCAACGCATGGCGGGTCGTATCGCAACGTTGAGCTGTTTCATAAGTCACCTTAGTGAGAAGTCCATCCCCCTTTACCAGTTGCTCAAGAAGACATATAACTTAGTTTGGACAGATGCAGCTAATGAGGCCTTCGAAGCCCTCAAGAAACAACTTGCTGAGCCGCCCGTGTTAGCCGCCCCAACAGATAAGGAGCTCATGCTTCTCTACATTGTCTCTAATTCAAAGGTGGTAAGTGTAGCGGTAGTTGCCGAATGCAACGAAGAAGGCAAGGAGTATCCGGTTCGGTGGCCGATGTATTTTGTCAGGGAGGTGCTAACTTTGTCTCAACAATGATAGTCGCATTGGCAGAAGCTGGTCTTCGGGATCTTTATGGCAAGCCGGAAGCTGAAACATTACTTTTAGGAGCACCCAATCTCTATGGTCAGTTCTGCACCAATTGGAGACATTATACAGAACCACGATGCTAATGGACGTATTGCTAAGTGGGTAATTGAGCTTGGTCGCAATCACGTAAAGTATATGCCCCGCACAGCCATAAAGTCTCAAGCTTTGGTGGATTTCATCAACGATTGGACAGAGTTGTAGATTCTGGAAGATAGGCTGGATAATACATACTGGACTATCCACTTTGACGGTTCCAAGCAATTGGAGGGCTCGGGGCTGGAGTGGTGCTATCCTCTCCAGGAGGTGACAAGTTTTGCTACGTATTACGACTCATTTTCCTTGCACCAACAATGCAACTGAATATGAGGCTCTTTTACAAGGACTCAGTATAGCTAAGGAGATGAACCTTAGTCGGGTCAGATATTTTGGAGACTCGAATTTGGTAGCTCAATAAGTCTCTAGAACTTGGGACTCCAAAGATCCACTGATGGTGGATTATAGGTGTGCAGTAACCAAGGTGGCGTGTCATTTCCACGGCTACTAGGTTGATCACATTGATCATCGACACAATGAGGCGGCTGACGCTTTATCACGACTCAGATCTCAACACAAGCCGGTTCCCCCCAATGTGTTCTTGGATGTCTTGCACAACCCTTCTATGAAGTTGCTTTCTGAAGAAGACATAGCAGTTCCTAACCCGGAGTCACAACTGGTGGCGTCTCTCCGAGCAATTCCCGACTGGACGGTTCCGTATATGGCTTATTTAGCCCAAGGCGAGTTGCGAGTAGATGAGATCACCGCTCGGCATATAATATGGCACAGCAAATCCATTATCATCCATAAGTGCGAGTTACACAAGCAAAGCACTTTTGGGGTCTTTCAACGATGTGTTTTCCCGGAAGAAGGACGAGAAATTCTCAATTTGATACATGTTAGCTATTGTGGGCATCATGTAGGGCCACGATCCTTGGTTTCAAAGGCTTTTCGACATGGGTTCTATTGGCTGACGGCTCATGCAGATGCAGAGGATATAGTGCCCAAGTGTGATGGGTGTTAGAAGTTTACCCGTCAAGTTCAAGAACCGGCTCAAGAATTGCGCATGATCCCGATCACATGGCCTTTTGCAGTCTAGGGCTTGATATGGTGGGTCCGTTCAAGATGTCTTCCGACAAAAAGACTCATCTATTGGTGGCGGTTGACAAGTTTACCAAGTGGGTCGAGGCGGAGCCGATCAGCAATTGCGAAGCAGGGACGACAGTCAAGTTCCTCAAGAAGTTGATTTTTCGTTTTGGTTATCCTCACAGTATTATTCCTGATAATGGTACCAACCTATCCAAAGGTGCCATGGAGCAGTTTTGCCAACGGGAGCATATCCGTCTTCACGTATCTGCAGTAGCACATCCACAACCCAATGGTCAGGCTAAGCGAGCTAATCACGAGATTTTGCGTGGGATCAAGCCCTAACTTATGGTTCCTTTGCAGCACACTCCGGGTTGTTGGGTTGAGGAACTCCCCTTGGTGCTTTGGAGCATCAGGACTACGCCAAACAGATCAACTGGTTACACGCCCTTTTTCCTCGTTTATGGGACCGAGGTGGTTTTACCAAGTGATATAAGGAATGATTCTCCTCAATTCGCCGCATATGTGGAAGCAGACAACAAGGAGACGCATCAGGATTCCTTGGATGCCTTGGAGGAAGGGCATGACTTGGTTGCAGCACGGTCAACAATATATGAGCAAGACATGCGTCGCTATCATAGCCATAGGGTTAAGAGCCGGATTTTCCAGGAGGGCGACTTGGTGCTTCGATTGATTCAAGATCACACAAGCATGCACACGCTATCACCTCCATGGGAAAGACCTTTCGTCGTTAGTAAAAATCTTCATAACGGCTCCTACTATGTGATAGACCTTTGTCCAGATAAGCCAACTTTGGAGGAGGAGACGACCCGACCATGGAACATCGCCCATCTTCGGCCTTGCTATACGTAGAGCCATCGGCTTGTTATCCATGTACATATTTCATAATGTTTTACTATTTTTATCAAGACAATAAAGCCGACGCCCATGAAATTCAGGGTCTCTGTCGTTTCAGCCTACATAATGAGCATGAGTCTTTATTGTTTTTGATAAGCCGCCCAAGAGAATGAGCCGCCAGCAAGGAGGTCTTTCAAACATGTACGCTATTAGTATCAAAGAGGATGAGCCACCATGTTGCGATTGTTCAAACATGGATGTTGATAAGCCAAAGAGGACGAGTTGCCATGATGCAAGGTTCAAACATAGGCGCCAATTTATGTTCTTGAGAATCAAGCCGGCTTACCCGGGGGCTATTAGTCCCCAGGTTGTTTAGCAGCAATAGCATTGTCTTATGCAATCCTATGCCTGAATTTTCCCTGATCATAGGTCACCTGGGGCCTTCCAACACATTGAGTTCAGCTTAATTACCCTGTTGGCCTGCGAAAAATTACCGCTTTATGATGGTTATACTGGACTGTATGCCTTTGCGACTCCCCCTATTGGCCCCGTGTACTCTTGATCAGGCAATCCATTGTGGACCCTACCTTGTCAATGTTAAAACATTGAGGTGTCGTGTGGGAGGCATCATATGGAAAATAGACAAAACCATGGGTTCATAGAACCTGCTTCATTGAAGCCTGACTTGAGCCTGATCAGCCAATCTAAATTATAAAGGTTATTGAACAAACCTAACTTAGGGTATGATTAGAGCCTTGCAAGCACGTCACCTGTCGTGACTCATTTGGCCGGCTTATTTATAATAATTTGATACCCTATGTGGTGTTACCTTTTTTCAAGGAAGACTACAGTATTCCTACCAGCTCATGCAAAACATTGTGGCTCTGAAGTTATTTTTCTCATGAAGGAAAAATCCAATAGAAGACAGTAAAATTAAGAAAGGTGACTTATATTAAGTGATGCCAAAAGCTTCAGTATGCACAAAGGTATAACACAAAATAGAAGTCTTTACATCTAAAGATATTACATGGCTATAGAAGGCCAATGTTTTTCAATATGTCAACCTGGTGGACAGTTCCTCCGGGTTAGAATCCTCTCGTTAATCTTGGGGAGACACCTTGATCAAGCCGCCTTCGTGTTATCCTCTGCCGAACCTTCAGGATCCTGGATCTGGAAGTCGCCCATATCCCAGTTCCAATTGATTAAAGCATGGAATTCAGCTTCTTCAGTCAAGATGGTTGACAAATCAATGTAAGGGGCAAAAAGGTTCTTATGGCACTTAGGAGTAAGGCCCACTAGTTCAAATGTGGGAGGTGGCACACGTTTGTTTCTCTCATCATAAGCCACCTAATACTTTGTTAAATCAAGACCTTCGACAAGCTTACTGGCTGATAGGGCGAGCCGCCTTCATGCAACGGGCATAATCTTCGTGAGTGAACTCTCATCCATCGTCCTTATATTCACGGAACCGTCCTGCTATCTCCTCCGGCTTAAGTTCTGGTGCATAAACCAGAGCCCGGCTCAGTGCAGTGATTAACCCTTTATGTTCGGCTGATTTCTTTAATTCTTCGATCTGCTTGGGCATGGTTGAAAGACGCCTAAGCATGTCCGAGATGAACTTTACTAGTTATTTGTCACACATAACAAGCTTGATGGTGAAACACCGCCAGCCTACAGTTGCTCTGTGAGGGTGTACAAAGCCTTCAACTTTAGTACACAGTTGTCTTCAGCCTGCAACAAGAATTCAAGAAGTATAAGTCACCCGACGGGTCATAATTTTTTGCAAAAGGAAGTCTTTGTTGGGGCATAGTTTATGCCTAAGTAATTTTGGTGATTGATGACAGTACCGTACAGGACTAACAGTGTGTGTTAAGGTTTCAGATAACACACGTCAACGGCACAAGACGACATGTCTCCTCATTCATGGAATGGAAGCATGGCTCTCTCTACGATTCTCTTTATTTGAGTCATAGGAAAGCCGTACTATTAAGAGGGGATCTGTAGTGGAAAGGTTTGGGTGGAATCTATCTTTGCACGCGCACACTTCACATTCTCTCTTTCCTTCATCTTTGGAGCGGCCCCCGCCACTTTGTTTCTCGCATCTTTGCAAAATGGTCCCCAGCGGTAGTACCGCTGGCTCTAGAGGTAGTACCGCTGGATTGCGAGCGGTAGTACTGCTGCAGCCAGCGGTAGTACCGCTAGCTGGCGGTAGTACCGCCCCTGGCCAGCGGTAGTACCGCTCCAGGAGCTGCGTTCCACCTCGCTAGCGGTAGTTCGTGGACGTACCTTTTTGCGAAGACTTTCTTGGCGGTAGTAGTGCTTTTGCACTACCAAGGGGCCAGCGGTAGTACCGCTGGTGTCAGCGGTAGTACCGCTGGAGTCCCAGCGGTAGTACCGCCAAGCAGCGGTAGTACCGCCCCTGCCCAGCGGTAGTACCGCTGGAGAGCCAGCGGTAGTACCGCTGCAGCCAGCGGTAGTACCGCTGGAGCTCGGGCAGAGAGTGGGAAAACGGTCTGATTTTCCCCCCCACTATATAAAGGGTTCTTCTAGCTGAGGAACCCCATCTCTTACCTCTCTAAGCTCCATTGTTGCGCCCCAAGCTCAAAAGTGCCCGATCTCTCTCCCTAGCCAATC
Organism: Hordeum vulgare subsp. vulgare; assembly: GCF_904849725.1. Taxonomy (NCBI): domain Eukaryota; kingdom Viridiplantae; phylum Streptophyta; class Magnoliopsida; order Poales; family Poaceae; genus Hordeum; species Hordeum vulgare. Next base: position 221,623,456 of record NC_058524.1, on the reverse strand, counting down.
AAACTTGTTGATTCTTTAGGGATTGGTTGAGAAGGCCTAGATCCACACTTCCACCAAGAGAAAAGTTGATTCCCCCACCAATCCCTTGCGGACCTTGTTACTCTTGGGTGTTTGAGCATCCTAGACGGTTGAGGTCACCTCGAAGCCATATTCCATTGTGGTGAAGCTTCGTGGTTTAGTTGGGAGCCTCCAAGATTTGTGTGGAGTTGCCCCAACCTTGTTTGTAAAGGTTCGGTCGCCGCCTTCAAGGGCACCTATAGTGGAATCACGGTACCTTGCATCGTGGTAGGGCGTGAGGAGAATACAGTGGCCTTTGTGGCTTTTTGGGGAGCATTGTGCCTCCACACCGCTCCAACGGAGACGTACTTCCTGTTAAAGGGAAGGAACTTCGGTAATACATCCTCGTCTCCATCGGTTCCACTTGTGGTTATCTCTATCCTTTACTTTGTATTTGCTTATGCTTGTGACTATATCTTACTTGTCTTAATAGCTCTCGTTGTTAGCTTCTATAGGGTTCACCTCATTGTCATATTATTTGTGAACCCGTATGGTGTTTACCTTAACTTGCTAAGATTAATTAAAAAGTGGCCGTTGTCTATTCACCCCCCTCTAGCCAACCATATCGATCCTTTCAATTGGTATCAGAGCCACGCCTCTTTATTAAGGGTTTAACCACCCGAAGAGTATGGAAGGCGGAGAGGAAGTTAACCATGGGCAACCCGAGGACATGGACTTGACTTCGGTCACAAGGGACGACTTGAATACGGCTATGGCAGCCCTCGAGACGTCCTTGACGAACGAAGTCAAGACCATCCTTAAAGAGTTAATTGAGGGTCTTAAAAGTTTACCCGAACCGGCTTTAGTGGTTAAACCCACCATCACCGATTCGGAGGCCCACTCCTCTAAGGAAGTGGCTAAAGGTATGCGACCTGCTTCACCTCACGAAAAGGATGGGACTGGAACATATGCCTCAGTTCCACCCCCATGGTCTATGGAGGATCCGTTCCCGCACCTTGTCTTAATCCTGTTGGTCCTCCTCCTAAGCTTGTGAAAGGTGACTTTGCTAACTGGGTATTTTCTATTAAGTCTCATTTGAATCACAGCTCAATAAACTTGTGGAGAATTATCGAGCAAGGATATTATCCCCATGACCCAAGCAACCTCACTCCAAGAGAAGATGCAGGCAATCAATATAATCACTCTGCGTTGTTTGTTCTCCAGTCTGCTGTGCCACCTGAAGATCTTCCCCACTTACGTCCCTTCACATTGGCCAAGGATTGTTGGGAGCATATTATGGTGTTGTACAAGGGAAGCTCAAGCATTCAACGATCCAACTATGAAGTGATACTTGATAAGGCCGATGAGTTTGTGATGAAGGAAGACGAGGACCCTCGTGATCTCTATCGGAGGGTGACTGCTATTGCTGTGGCACTAAAGGATCATGGGAGTAAGGATGTGGATGATACATGGGTCAAGCGCAAGTTTCTCAAAGCCATCATGCCTTTCAACAAAGCCATGTCATCTGTCATTCGTCAGCAGCCAGACTTCCACTCCTTTTCTTCCAGTGAAGTGTTGGATGAGTTCATAGCAATGTCAATCATGAACGAAACAGCCGACAATGCACTTGCTCGTGTTCGATCAAACACAACTTCACCCAACCTTGCGTTGAAAGCAAGAGCAATGCTTGAAGAAGAAGAAGAAGATGAGGAAGAGGACAGCTGCCTTGAAGACAAAAAGTATGCCTATCATGAGCACATGGCTCTTGCATCAAGGCAATTCTGGGGCAATAAAAGGAACTCAAGACCCAACTTCACCAAGAACAACTCGAGTGGATTCAAACCCAAGCAACAATTAAGGACATGTTATAACTGTGGCAACGTGAGTCACTTCGTGGCAGAATGTCCCTATGAGAAAAGGGAAGACAACGGAGGCAAGCTCATTCGCAAAGACAAAACCAAATCATTTCCAATCAAGAACAACTTTGTGAAGAAACCTCACCCAAAAGGGATGGTGGCCCTGGAAGAGTATCCTTCCGATGATGATGGTGATGATGATGATACAGTGGCAACGTCAACTGTTGCTATTGCCACTACCTCTTCCCAGAGGGGTCTCTCTTCAACGCCCCCAACGAGAACCACATCACCAAGTGCCTCATGGCAAAAGGTATCAATCAGGTAACTCCCATCATTAAGACCAACATTGCTTCTGCTCCTTCATTGTTAAATTGTGTTTAAGATAGTGATGTTGGGGAACTTAATGAGGATGATCTTGATAAGTTTCTGTGCACTATTAAGGGAGAACCCAAGAAGCACTTTGTTGCTCTCTTGGAACAACTGGGTGAGGCCACTGACCTCATTGAGTCTCATGAGGAGACCATCTCCGAGCTTCAGGGACATAGTCGTGACTATGCTGATGAAATTGCCGAATTATCTAGTGCTCTAGAAGAAGAGCGCACTCTTCGTTTGGCTCTTGAGGAGTCATATAACGATGACTGCGCTAAAATGCAAAAGAAACTAGATCATGATGTTGTTCTTACTCGCATGCTTAAATCTGAACAGTATGCTCTTGGGGTTGGCCATGACAGACTCAAAGAGGAGTTTGACATACTTGACAAGGCCCACAAAGCCTTGAAAGGTGCTCATTTCTCTCTGAAAGAGTCTCATGATCAACTCCAAGCAAAGCTTACCAAGGAGATCTCTACTTGTCCTCCCTTTGTGTTAATTTATAATACTTGTGCAACTAACCCCTGTTGTGAGCATGTTCATCTTGTGGAGGAAAATGCCAAGTTAAAGGAGAAACTTGAGAAGGGCCTTGTGGCATGCATACAAGGTGAGAAGAGTCTGAACGATCTCTTGAGCACTCAAAAGGGTGTTGTAGGAAAGGAAGGACTTGGACTTACCTCCAAGTCAAAAGGTAAAAGGAAGAACAAGAACAAACGATCTCTCACCCTCATGGACATCTTTGTCAAAGAGGGTGAGGGGACTCAGAAGGTGAACAGGAACAAGGTGGACTATGGGAACCCCAAGAAGGGCAAAACCGTTCCTAATAACACAGCCGACAAACTCAATTCTTCTTATGTTTTGTGTTGTGCTAGTGATGGGCATGTTTATGCCAGATTTGTTGGTTCCTACGATGAAGATATTGAATGGGCTATCTGGGTTCCTAAGACCCTTGTCTCTAACATGAAAGGACCCATTAAAAAATGGGTACCTAAAACCAAGCCTTGATCTATTGCAGGAGTTTGCTTCCGGTGGGGTGTCATGGTTGCTCGATAGTGGAGCAACAAATCATATGACCGGAAGCAAGGACTTAGTGGTGGATGTGCCTCCTTCTCCATCTATGCCCACCCATGTCCAACTCGCCGATGCATCCTCTTCAAAGGTATTGGGATTTGGTAAGGTGGTCGTCTCTCAAGATTTATCTATTGAGAAGGTCATGCTTGTTGAGTCACTTGCCTACAATTTACTTTCGGTTCATCAACTTGCAATTATGGGTTTTTCCACATTCTTTAATATTGACAGTGTGGTCCTCCTAAGGAGCAAGACTCTTAAAGTAGCCTATGTTGGACATGTCGAAAATGGTCTTTATGTGGTGAACTTCTCAAAGCGACCCACTAAGACTGCGACATGTTTGATGGCTAAAGTTGACGTGGGCTGGCTTTGGCATCGCCGTTTAGCTCATGTCAATATGACATCTTTGCAAAGTCTTCTGACAGGGGACCATGTTCGTGGACTAAAAAATGTGAGCTTTGCTAAAGATCGTGCTTGCAGTGCCTGCATTGAAGGAAAGATTCACGAAACTGCTCATCGTCCAACGACTATTATCTACACTAAGAGGCCTTTGGAACTTCTCCATATGGATTTGTTTGGTCCTCCATCATTTGATAGTCTTGGAGGCAGAAAATATTGCTTAGTGATTGTTGACGACTACTCAAGATATACCTGGGTATATTTCTTTAAAAGTAAGAGTGGAACTCAACAAACGGTCATCAACTTTGCTAATGAAGCGCAACGTCAACATGAAGCAAAGATCTTGATGATTAGGAGTGACAACGACACCGAGTTCAAGAACTACACCTTAGATGAGTTTCTAGGCAATGAGGGAATAAAGCACCAATATTCTGCACCATATACCCCTCAGCAAAACGGCGTGGCAGAAAGGAAGAACCGGACCTTGATAGACGCTGCAAGGACAATGATGGGAGAATTCAAATCTCCATATAACTTCTGGGCAGAGGCCATCAACACAACATGTCATGCATCCAATCGGCTCTACATCCGCAAAGTCTTGAACAAGACTCCGTATGAGATTCTAACTGGAAACAAACCCAATCTCAAGTACTTCCAGGTATTCGGTTGTAAGTGTTTCATTCTCAAAAAAGGAGCACGATTAGCTAAATTTGATTCTAGAGCACATGAGGGTATCTTTGTTGGTTATGCTACAAACTCTCATGCTTACCGTGTCCTCAACAAGTCCACCGGACTAATTGAGGAGACGTGTAACGTAGAGTTTGATGAAAATAATGCCTCCCAAGTGGAGCAAAGTGGTCTTTGTGATATAGGTGATGAAATTCCTCCCGAAGCCATAAGAAGAATGGGGATTGGTCAAATACTCCCCATTGAGGAACCCCTTGTGGCCGAAGGAGAAGGACAATGCTCTACTCAAGTGGAGCCATCACCCCCACAAGCCCCACACGCTTCCGATGAACAAAGAGAAGACTCTCAACAAATTGAACAAGCTCAAGGTCAAGATCAATTGCCCAACAATGGTGATGTGTCCCATGATATTCAAGCACTACCCCAAGACTCCGAACCGGCTCATGATCAAGATCAAGTGCAACCCCGAGATTCAGACCAAGTAGAAGCACAAGATCAAGATCAAGAGCAACCACTAATACAAGATGATCAGGAGACTGTCTCACAATTCCCGTCTGGAGCTCCAACAACCGGCTCAAGACGCAAGGGCAAGAAAAAGAAACAAGTCGATGCTCCCCCATTATCTAATGAAGAACTCTTGGAGCGTCGAGCAGCCAAGAATGCGAACAAGCTGAGAGTCAAGTCACATCTTATGAAGAATGTACTTTGCAGTTTAAAAAGGGGAGTATCCACCCGTCAACAGCTTTGGAATTATTGTGAGCATCACGCGTTTGTCTCGTATTGTGAACCTCAATAGGTACAGGAAGCGCTCGATGATGAGGATTGCCTTATGGCCATGCACGAAGAACTTAACAACTTTGAGCGCAACCAAGTCTGGGATTTAGTGCCTCGGCCAACGGAGGAACATAATGTCATCGGGACCAAATGGATATTCAAGAACAACCAAGATGCCAATGGAATTGTGATTCGAAACAAGGCAAGATTGGTGGGTCAAGGCTACTCCCAAGTCGAGGGTATCGACTACGGTGAAACCTTTGCCCCTGTTGCTCGTCTAGAATCTATTCGCATGTTACTTGCATTTGCTTCTCATCATAACTTCAAATTACAGCAAATGGATGTGAAAAGTGCTTTTCTTAATGGTCCTTTGAATGAGTTGGTGTATGTCAAACAACCCCCGGGATTCGAACATCCCAAGCTCCCCAATCATGTGTACAAACTTAATAAGGCACTCTATGGCCTTAAACAAGCCCCACGCGCGTGGTATGAGTATCTTAGTGAGTTGTTACAAGATCGTGGGTTTGAAATTGGGAAGATAGATCCCACTCTTTTTACTAAGAGGGTTAAAGGGGATTGCTTCATATGCCAACTATATGTTGATGATATTATCTTTGGCTCTCCTAACATTTCATTCAATGAAGAATTTGCTGCACTAATGACTGAGAAGTTTGAGATGTCCATGATGGGAGAGTTGAAGTTCTTCCTCGGGTTCGAGATTAGACAAGGTCTAGAGGGGACATTCTTCAAACAAGCCAAGTACACTCAAGACATGCTCAAACGGTTTGAGCTCGAAGATGTCAAACCGGTCAAGTTCCCCATGCCAACAAGATGCAAGCTTGACAGTGATCCCAATGGTAAAGCAGTGGATCAAAAGGTATACCGCTCCATGATTGGATCCCTCCTTTACCTGTGTGCATCTAAACCGGATATTATGTTGAGTGTAGGGATATGTGCACGGTTTCAATCCGCACCAAAAGAAAGTCATTACATGGCTGTTAAGCGAATCTTTCGATATTTGGCTCATACCCCAAACTTTGGCCTCTGGTATCCCAAAGGAGCAAACTTCAATCTAGTTGGCTATTCTGACTCAGATTGGGCAGGAGATTGTGTGGAGAGGAAGTCAACGTCTGGAGGATGCCAATTCCTTGGTCGCTCTTTGGTAAGTTGGTCTTCAAAGAAGCAGAATTGCGTCTCCTTATCATCCACCGAAGCTGAGTATGTGGTAGCTGCAAGTTGTTGTGCACAATTGCTATGGATGAGGCAGACTTTAAAGGATTATGGTGTCACTTGTGACAAAGTGCCTCTTCTATGTGACAATCAAAGCGCTATCAAGATTTCCCTCGACCCAGTACAACATAGCAAAACCAAACATATTGATATTCGTCATCACTTCATTCGTGAACATATCAAACTAGGTGATATTGAGGTTCACTTCATCCACACTGAAGAGCAACTTGCAGATATTTTCACTAAGACTCTAGATGAAGCAAGGTTCCGGGAGTTAAGGCATGAGCTAAATATCATTGATTCAAGTAATGTGGATTGAAACTAGGCATATTGCACCTCACTTTGCATTCCATCTTGGTCTAGATGTAGGCATGGACATAGGGGGAGTGTTGTTCTCTCAATGAACTTTCCCTCCCCCCATTATGCATAAATCAATCTAGTCTTTCACTTTAGCCATTGTCAAATGGCACTTGTGCTTCAAAGACGAGCATTGGTCATGAACCCAAGGATAATTCTTCACGATGTCATACCATTGTCTCAAACATAGGTGGCCTCGGCCACCGCCCCTCCATCCTTTCTTGCGTATAGAAGAAAGGATATACAATGACAAGGCAGTACATTTTCCTGGATGCTATCTGTTTTTACTCACTTGTCATGTGCCCAAGTTCATCTCTTTTCCTTAGCCGCGTTGCGACATTTACAGCGGTACTACCGCCAGGGTAGCGGTACTACCGCCAGGGATAGCCGTACTACCGCCAGGACCCCAGCGGTACTACCGCTAGGGGTAGCGGTACTACCGCCAGGATTCCCATCTAACACGACCGGCTAGGAAATTTTTAGGGCTGCCTCAAGGGGGAGCGGTACTACCGCCAGGGGGAGCGGTACTACCGCCAGGACCCCAGCGGTACTACCGCTGCATCTGGCGGTACTACCGCCAGGTAGCGGTACTACCGCTAGGTCCTCAGCGGTACTACCGCTGGCCCGTACCCCTTGGGCTATATAAAGGCGGGGGAGCCCGTTTTCTCAGCCTGTTTCTTCTTCCTCGCGGCTCCTCCCTCCCCTAGCCCGAAAACTCCATGTTTGGATCTCGTTCCGTGGAGCTCCTTCTCCCCGTTGGTTTGGAAGGGTTGCTCCACCTCTCCTTCCTCCTCCAAGAGCCATGAATCCCGGTAAAGCTCCTCCCTTCTTCTATTTGGTTGATGTTCTTGTTCTAGGGATAGGAGCATTGGGGATTGGATCCATATCTTTGATGGCATGAAGGAGATATTTGAGGGGAGTATAGGTCCTATGGATTGTTGTTGATTACGTTGCCATGCCCTAGGATTTACTCATTTTAGATCTAGCACTTGAACTATGTTTGGATTAGATCTAAAACTTGCTCTCTCTTGCCTAGGCATGTACTTATTTCGGTGTTACTAGTGTTCCTCATGTAAAGTAGGGCTGGGGTGGAGTTCTTAGTGTTCATATACAGCCCATGCCCTCGTAACGATTTTTTATCTGTCAGATCTGAAAGTCAAACCCCAGCGGTACTACCGCTAGGGGTAGCGGTACTACCGCTATGACCCCCAGCGCTACTACCGCCAGGGGTAGCGGTACCAGGAGCATTCACTGTGTATTTTTTGTGTGTTTTGTGCTTAGCAATGAGTGTTTACTTTTTCTGCGTTTTCAAGATTCATTGCCTTGACTCTTCTTCTCGCCTCTTTTCGTTGTGTGTTCTGTGTCACAGGTAGCTCTTCTCGCCGTTCGAACCCCCCACGGGACACGCAGTCAAAACAGTATCGCAACCAAGAGGCGCCCGAGGGGTCTGCCATCTCAGGTCTGCAACCCAAGAAGCAGTCCTTCAAGAAGGTCGCACACAAGGATAAGAGGGTCAATGTCCGAACAATGTCCCCCAAGGACTTTCTACAGTTTTGCACTCAGAACCACTATCTCAACGAGAGGGCTGTGATCAAGGATGTTGACCATGTATGGGCAAGGGACCAGTGCAGAATCTACCGTGATGTTGACCATGTCTCTGTTCAGTGGATTGACCTGGCACATCTTCAGCGGGACATGGACTATTTTGGTGATGCCCTCTCTCTGATTGTCAAACTGGGCATCAAGGACATCATCACTTACAAGACAGATTTTGATCCCACTGCTGTTGCTCAGTTCTATGTCACGGTCCACTTCTCTCCTGATGCAGAGCGCTCCATGGTGTGGATGACTGGGACAAAGAAGATGACCGGTACCTGGCGTGAGTTCATGCAATTCCTCAACATTGACTTTCAGGGTGCTGACACTCCTCTTGGGCTGCGTTCTCATGCTGCAGCCCCCACTGATAAGCCCCCCCGCAAAGGACAGATTAAAGAAACTCTATGTGAGGAAGGGGGTGCTTCCCAAGCACGTGGACATCATGCATCGGATCCTTCGCAACACCCTCTTCCCTCGCATTGGTAACTTCGACGAGGTTCATGGCTCCTTGGCTGAGATGCTGCTGCTTTGTGAGGAGGCTATGTCTCAGGAGTCTGCTCAGCTGGATATTTCTGATGTGATGTTAACGGAGCTCTGGAACTGCATCATCATGCGTAAGGTTCCCATCTACGGGCCTTATCTGTTCGCATACATTCGCCATAAGTGGCAAGAGGCTTTTCCGGAGGAGGTGCTCTACACTCAGTCTGGCTACATTGTGCACGACCCAATCAAGCTTTGCTTCAAGGACAAATGGGCCAACCCATCAACTTCCCCTCAGCACATGGATACTGACATAGAGACTGCTGCTGACAGAGGAACCGCCTCTCAGTCCCGCTCTTCTGCCATGCCATCTTGGGCCATCAAACTGCACGACAAGATGAAGACTCTATTATGTATGCAGGCTAAGGGTCAGTACCAGATGCACGTGGCTCAGAAGGAGAGCCGCCAGAGGCATAAGCGTGTCCTCAGGACTCTGGATGTGGACATCTCCAGCGGATCAGAGGACGGCATCACTCCAGAGGCTACTTGGATGCAGGCTCAAGGATATCAGTGGTCTGGCGATGAGGCGGAAGAGGAGGAGCAGGCCGATCAGGAGGGGACAGATGAGTCTGGTGATGCTGAGGATGAGGAGTAGCTACCTGTGGCATTAGGTGTGCCCCTTTTTGGTGTCTTGTGCCAAAGGGGGAGAGAGTCTAGGAGCTGAATTTGCTTTCATATTCGAACTTTGCATTTCTTTGCTTTATTTCGTGTGGTTTGCTTCGAACTTGGTTTGCTTCTAGTTTGCTATCTTTTGTGAGACATGAACTTATGTGAGATTTATTTCCATCATATTTTGTGAGTCATATGCCCCGTATTGTCATATATCTCTATCTTTTTGTTCTCATATTATTCTCTGTGCAAATCCGGTATTGTCATCAATCCACCAAAAAGGGGGAGATTGTTGGGGCATAGTTTATGCCTCAGTAATTTTGGTGATTGATGACAGTACCGTACAGGACTAACCGTGTGTGTTAAGGTTTCAGATAACACACGTCAACGGCAGAAGACGACACGTCTCCTCATTCATTGAACGGAAGCACGGCGCTCTCTACGATTCTCTTTATTTGAGTCATAGGAAAGCCGTACTATTAAGAGGGGATCCGTAGTGGAAAGGTTTGGGTGGAATCTATCTTTGCACGCGCACACTTCACATTCTCTCTTGCCTTCATCTTTGGAGCGGCCCCCGCCACTTTGTTTCTCACATCTTTGCAAAATGGTCCCCAGCGGTAGTACCGCTGGTTCTAGCGGTAGTACCGCTGGACTGCTAGAGGTAGTACCGCTGCAGCCAGTGGTAGTACCGCTAGCTGGCGGTAGTACCGCCCCTGCCAGCGGTAGTACCGCTCCAGGAGCTGTGTTCCACCTGCCTAGCGGTAGTTCGTGGACAGACCTTTTTGCGAAGACTTTCTTGGCGGTAGTAGTGCTTTTGCACTACCAAGGGGCCAGCGGTAGTACCGCTGGTGTCAGCGGTAGTACTACTGGAGTCCCAACGGTAGTACCGCCAGGCAGCGGTAGTACCGCCCCTACTCAGCGGTAGTACCGCTGGAGAGCCAGCGGTAGTACCGCTGCAGCCAGCGGTAGTACCGCTGGAGCTCGGGCAGAGAGTGGGAAAACGGTCTGATTTTCCCCCCCACTATATAAAGGGTTCTTCTAGCTGAGGAACCCCATCTCTTACCTCTCTAAGCTCCATTGTTGCGCCCCAAGCTCAAAAGTTCCCGATCTCTCTCCCTAGCCAATCAAACTTGTTGATTCTTTAGGGATTGGTTGAGAAGGCCTAGATCCACACTTCCACCAAGAGAAAAGTTGATTCCCCCACCAATCCCTTGTGGATCTTGTTACTCTTGGGTGTTTGAGCATCCTAGATGGTTGAGGTCACCTCGAAGCCATATTCCATTGTGGTGAAGCTTCGTGGTTTAGTTGGGAGCCTCCAAGCTTTGTGTGGAGTTGGCCCAACCTTGTTTGTAAAGGTTCGGTCGCCGCCTTTAAGGGCACCTATAGTGGAATCACGGTACCTTGCATCGTGCGAGGGTGTGAGGAGAATACGGTGGCCTTAGTGGCTTTTTGGGGAGCATTATGCCTCCACACCGCTCCAACGGAGACGTACTTCCTGTCAAAGGGAAGGAACTTCGGTAACACCTCCTCGTCTCCATCGGTTCCACTTGTGGTTATCTCTATCCTTTACTTTGTATTTGCTTATGCTTGTGACTATATCTTACATGTCTTAATAGCTCTCGTTGTTAGCTTCTATAGGGTTCACCTCATTGTCGTATTATTTGTGAACCCGTATGGTGTTTACCTTAACTTGCTAAGATTAATTAAAAAGTGGTCGTTGTCTATTCACCCCCCCCTCTAGCCAACCATATCGATCCTTTCAGTCTTGTATACAAATACTTACCAAACACAGCGCCGGTCATCCTAGAGATATGATGTTTCAGATTGGTTAATTCTTCAATGTCCGGCTTCAGCTAACCCTCGACGTCTTCAACACGTTTCAGCAAGGCGGCTTTCTCAGCTTCGACAGCATATTTATACAAAGTATATTGAACTTTGAGTTTTTCAATCTATTCTAAAGAGATCCGAAGTTTCTCCTCAGCTTCAGCTCTCACGTCTTGCTGTTGCGACATATTTTTCTTCATGCCACTCATGTTTTTTGTCGGCCTGGTTCAAAGTTTCCTACACAATCAAATACCAGATGGATGATTAGTTCAAAGTTCAGTCGCCAACACGGCTTACACAAGATTTTTTGTGCTTGCATAGAAGATTGGTATCAAGTCTGAACCAATATACTTGACACTTGGGGGCTAATGCATGTTAGTTTTTCACCATATTTACAAAGACCCGGCTCATCTTCAAAAAGATGACCCGAACCTTGGGGGCTACAGGTCGAAGTTTTTCAGTAAGCATTCACAAATACCCAGCTCATCTTCAAGAAGATGACCCGACCACTGGGGGCTACAGGTTGAAGTTTTTCAGTAAGCATTTACAAGACCCGGCTCACGTGAAGATGACACGGCCCTTGGGGGCTACATGTTGAACTTTTTCCCTAAGTATTGATAAGACCCGACTCATTTTTAAGAAGATGACCCGACCCTTGAGGGCTAAATGTTGAAGTTTTTAACTAAAAATTTACAAGATCCGGTTCATCTTTAAGAAAGAAGACCCGGTCCTTGGGGGATACATGTTCAAGTCTTTGACATAAATATTTACAAGATCCGGCTCATCTTCAAGAAGATGACTCAGCCCTTGGGGACTACAAGATGATTTTGAACTATTTTATCAAAGACCAGGATAATCTTCAGGTAGATGACCTGGCCCTTGGGGCTACGTAAGGATATATGGAGTGTGGTATTGATGTATAACATCCCTCATATCTCTTCTTCATCATATTCACTAGGCTTGCTTCCATATTCCGACTCATGGAGAGGCGGTTCAAATATCCAAGATGCAGTTCTTCAAAGTCAAGTTTTTCAATGTTGTGAAGCTCAAGTTTAGCTTTCCCTTTCTCTACTTGGGGTGTTGCACCCTTGGTAGTATGCTTGTCCAACACGGTGAAGACCGGCACTGCATAACCCCGTCCCAGTAATGACGACTCTCTCGTCATCATACATACCATTGTTGGTTGCTTCTGGAGGACTAGGCGGGTTCAGATTAGTTTTCGGATTTGTGTCCATGCCCATGTCGTCAGTGTTTGCCGACTCAACATGCATATCACGAAGATCGTCGGTGACGTCTTGATTGGTTTCAGGAAGCTCAGCATGGATATCAGCCGGTCAACATGAGCTCCTGGGATAGTAAAATCCATTTCCTCCTGTTTAGGTGCTTCAGGATTGTTTGATGACCCGCCAGTTTTTCTGTTCTTCGTCTGACGATTAAGGTTAAGACATATATAATCAAGTAGAAGTACTGAGGCAAGTACTAGACATATAAACAAGGATTTACCCTTGAAGGTGAATAAGTGGAGGCAATTTGGAAGCAGTTGAGTCTCCTGATAAACGTAGTGATGCCTATTAAGGTGGAACCCGGAAAAATTGAGTGATCAACAAAGAAGGCCAGCTTTTGGAAAGGAAAAAGTTGGAATGAGAAGCACCTCGTTTGGACACTGTTAAGAGGCCGGTTATTGGGTAGACCAGATAAAAGTTCACCCGAAGCAGTTCGGGTATGGCGCCTTGGGGAATAAAGATTTTTCTTCAAAAGGAAATCACGACCCAAATAAGCTTGTGGGTGAAATGAGTTTTCTGAGCTGGAAGAGGTAGGAATTACCTCGACAACTTCATCTTGTCTATCTTCTTTGTCATTCTATCAATAAGGAGGCGTTAGCAAGTTCAATTGAAGGGCGACTTAACAAAATAAAGTTTTTACGTCACAATGGTTTTCTACAGGCTCAGACTCTCCCATAGCTGATGATTCTACTATAGTGGTTTTCTTCCTTGACTTCTTGGGGGCGGCTTTGGGTTTAATGGTAGGATCTTTGGTTTGACGTCGTTTCCAAAATGATGAGTTAGCCTATGGTGGTGTTAGAAAAGCATAAGAAAATTTAAACAATCAGAAACCCTGCAAAATAAGTTGAGGTAGGAAAAGGTTTGTTACCTCAGGAGCATGATTTTGAATGTAGAAAGGCTTCACCCCAATTTTTCTACAAGCATCTTTGTTTTCACCCAGCAGTTTCTTCACAATCTTGTTGATGTCATCAACATAAAGCAGGGTGTTGTTAAAACACAGAGGGTTGTTCAAATCGCCGTAATATTGACACATTAGCGAGCTGCAGTGACTCAAGGGCAAGATGCGCTAGTCTAACTAGCACCTGGTGAGATCAACACCGGTTAAGCCACTGGCCGTCATAGCTCCAAGTTTAGGATATACATTGGTGAGTTGAGTACGCTCTGCATTCATAATAGGCCCACGTAGCTCGAAGTTCATTGGGAGACGCTCAACTCTGTAACCCGACAGCCGGTTCTCATCATCAGCGGATGTATCCTTGAAGTAAAACTAGGTCTTACCCCAACCCTTAGGATGGATGAGCAGCGTCGCGGCTGCAAATCCAGACTCTCTTTGTCTTTGGATGTTGACCCCGCCAAGCTCCAAGCAGGGTCCATCAGCAATTCAGTCTGACGATTAAGATAAAAGAATTCCCGGAATAGAAGAACAGAAGGTTCTATCCCCGGGTAAACTTCACAAAATACTTAGAACTGGCATAGATTAGTTATGGAATTGGGACCCAAGTCTTGAGGATGGAGGTTATAAAAATGCAAGATATCTCTGAAGAACTTTGACCTCGTAGGAGCAAAACCCCATTCAAAGTGGTCGGCGAAAATTACAACTTTTCCTTTGCGGGTGAGGGTTTTTCTTCCACATAAGCACTTCGCCAACCAATAATCTCCTCGGATGGAAGGATTCCAACAGTTACATATTCATTGAGTACTTCATCTGTGACTTGAGAAGGCACCCAGTTGCATGTGGGCGGTTTGGTCATGTTGGTATTCTCAGAAAGACAAGAGCTGTAGAAGAATATTTGGCGCGTTATCTAAAAGGAAAAATTAAAAAGCAAGATATTTGCATGGAAACAGTTCAGCTCACTAGAGACAACAAAATTATTCATAAAAGTCGCCCAAATATGAGTCTCCACGAGGAGCAACAAAGATGGCGCTAGAAGCACGGCGGTTTGCACTTATGTTCAAGTTGCCCTAACATTAAGGCGGCTTACAAAGGATTTACAATCATAACAAGGAAGCAGTTAAAAGGGTAAAGGCGGCTTACAAAAGTAGATCTCAAATTTTACTAAGTGTGGGACAAAGAGGTGTCTACAAAATTGCATGAAAGTATGGATCTACCAAAGGTTCAAAGGGGAGAAAAGTCACTAACCCTAGATTATAGCAACATACAGAAGAAGTGGCAAGTCGTTATTTCACGAATCTTACAAAACTTCTAGGAGAAGCTATACAGGAGACTAGATCATTACATCTACCGCAGCTTAAATGATGGGAAAATATTCATTGGAGGATCAAGCGGGTCTGTAATAGCGACGAACACAGGATGAACTCCGACAAACCCTAGAGAGCTACGTTGGATTAACACGCATATCTCGGAAGAGGAAGGGACTTACCTGGCGGTGCTCACAAAGGCATCGCTCGATGATGGGGGTCACACGGCGGCAGCGCGATGAAGATCCGAGCTGGAGGAAGATGAAGAAGAAGCAAGGAAGTGATGCAGAAAATGAAGAGGGCCCCCCTCGCGAGTATCTAAAGGCTCGTGGCTGAAATGGAAACGCTAGGAGCGTGAATCAGGGAGGTTCAATAAAATTCAGAGCCAAGGGTGCGTCGATTTTTGGGCTAATTGGATAAGTCAAAAGAGGCGTTACAAAGGGCAGCCGTGATGAAATCGTTGAGTCCCTAAATTTCGGGGGCGGGTGACATCATTAATTAACAGAGTGAGAGCTAAGGAAGACATTTGAAGCGGGAATTTCTGCCTCGGAAGACAAAACATGGGTTGCATATGAGCTACCAAGATTAAAGAAAAGACTATTGACATGAATAAGTTCAAGTCAATCTCGGGCCTAGTGTTGGGGATATTATCCAGCTGTATGACCCGCCCTATGAATCTGGGTCAAGATGTTGGTGATCAACATTCATACCCAAGATGGGCCCTGACATGCAAGGCAGGAGGCGTAAGGCGGTTCATTAAAGATAGCCGGCGGCGGCCCAGGACATGAAGATGGCGACTCTTGGCTCACAAGGGAGAAGGTCGTCAGGAGTTTCCTTGCTAAAGGGAGCAAGGCGAGTTAGAAACATAACGGGTCACGAATCATAGAGTGATTGGGACTCTTGTAAACCTAGGGTCTTGACCTGTAATTAAAGGCGAGTCTCTAGGGCTGATAGGGACACGTTAGAATCAATCGAGAGCTAGGTCAGGTGAATACGCACCGTTGTAATCGATTTCATCATCAATACACACAAAGCACGACGTAGGCTTTTACCTCCATCGGAGGGGCCGAACCTGGGTAAACTTGACTCTCGTTCCCAATCAACCCCTTTGAGTCGCCACGTTGTTGCGATGTTTGCAACACTAAGTCCTTTGTTGAGGACATCTACCATGACAAAACCACGACATGTCTCCGTGTCAGGGCCATCGTCAACTTTTGGTCTGAGAGCGGTGGAGCTCACCAATGGCGGAGGAAGGCACGGCGAGGGCAACCGATGGTGGGAATGGAACCAGGAGGGATTTGCATTTCGGATGGTGGTCAGGGGAGCCGCCGGAGTGCATGGAGTCACCAACGGTGAGAAGGCCACGGTGGAGGGTATCGGGTGAGCTCCAAGACGATGCTGCCTTGCAGTAATCCACGTGGGAGAGAGAGGGAAAAACATAAGAGAGGCAAGGCAGACCCGACGTATAGGAAAGGAGGGCCGAGGAGCGGCCATACCTCGAGATCGACAGTGGCCTGTCACGGTGGAGCTTCGTTCTATGCGGAGCACAGGGAGATCGAAGGGAGGATTGGGTGGTTCTGGGGCTTGATTGGGAGGAGGAGAGAGGATATGGAGGGTAGGAGGAGCCTCAAGGTGTCCTTAAATAGGCGCATAGAAGAGGCAGTGTGCAGCACGCGCGCGAGGGCTCTGGAGCAGGTCCTTAGACTATTGCGGCCGGCTGCACGACATGGCCATGGTCGGGGGGGCGCAAGGGATGCTGTGGTGGGGTTGACGACAAGCAGAGAGGCTCTCGATGTCGTGTGTGTGAGTTCACTCATTGGGGCTCTCTAGCGGTAGTGAGCGAGCACGGGAGGGAGTAGCGGGAGGGACAGAGACGAAGGGGCCGTTGCCCTGGCAGCTCGCAGACGTCGAGATGCAGAGCCTGGCGTGCGGGAGGGGCTCGAGGAGGATGAGCGTGCGAGGTCAAATCTCTAGGGCGTGGTCGCACGCTCGAGAGCGTGGTTTTGGCCGGCATGACATTGCCACTGATGCTCTCTGGCATGGCCACTTGCGCCCTTTTGTAGCAGGGGGATTAAATAAAGGGGACGGGAGCGTTGGATGCTCCAGATGGTGGCTAGGAGAGAGAGAGGAGAAAGAGAGGGGAGGAAAGGTGCTCTCCAGAGAGGGGAATGAGGGGTCTAACCCCTCTATGATTGAGCTGCTGTCGTAGGTTTCTTACATGGGGTGCAAGGGGTTAGGAGCCACTGTGGTACAAAAATTGGAGGCAAGGGGAACATGGTAAGTGGTGAAATTAGCCTCTTTGGAGAAACACCAGAAGGTGTTTGATGGGGCTTTGGGCAAGATACCCTTGTCCTATTGTTGTGCGACTTAATAGGGCGGGGTTGTGGGTAAAAACAAGAGGGATAAGCAAGTTCGAAATGGACATAACCAGATTTCTGAAGGCTAAGCTTGACAAATCAATCCCCACAAATTCACAACTTGCTATATCATCCTTATTTGGTGTCTAGATCACTCCTGCAAAGATTGGGATCAATAGGATAGACTTGGCAATGTAAAGTTGCCCAAATTTGGTTCTATACAACGAGGGTTTTGGGATATTTTGCTGAACCAAATGAACTTGGATTGAGATGGAATTTTTCAGGATCACCACATATATCATGTGTAACATGCTAGAATGTTCCTCGAATTTATTGATAATATTTCCTAGGGAAATATTTCAAAAGATTGAAATAGGCAGAAAGGGTTTGGAGGGGTTTTGTCCAATATTTTGAACATGACCATGTGTTGAAACTCTTATATATGGTAAATATATGTCCATTGAGTTTCCCTAATTTTCTCAAATATTTTTTAAGCAAGAAAATAATTTTCCTTCTCAAAATACCATTTCTGGCATTAGAAACAGGTATTTAATTAAAATAGAAAAATAGCTTTTAAAATAATTGTTTTGTGGTTTTGGGAAGATTTTTTGATAATAGGATCCAAATAGAATATTTGGGGTGAAACATCTCTCCTAAGTTGAGAATTTGTAGTACAAATCTCAACTCAAGTTTTTTTTATAGCTTAAAATAATTTAATGCCCTTTTATTTAAGATAGTATTTTATAAAAATAGTTTCTGGTCCTATACACATGGTATGATCATTGGGAAAGGGTTTGGGGTTAAGGAGATGAGTTCTAGAGGGAAGAAGATTTTTTGTGATTTAAAACACAATCAATCACACAATCAAGTAGCAACGAGATCAGACATCACAAGCATGCAATTTTTTAATTGGTTCTAGTTTTTTGCAAAAGCATAATGTTGCAAGGTGGTACAAACACAGGTGTGATAGACCTATCCCCTTACAAGAATCTCGTCCCTGAGATTCCTAGGCTAAGCGCTAAAGAGATAAGGGAACTCTGATCTAAGGTAGTCTTCACGCTCCCATGTTACTTCTGCTCGGTGTGGTTGCTCCACTGGACCTTGAAGTACTTGATGGTGCGGCTTTGCGTGTAACGCTCGATGGCATCAATGTGCGGATCGGTCTCTCACGATAAGTGAGGTCTAGTTGAAGGTCGATGGCTTGATGGTCGATGTCCTTCTAGAGGTCGGGGCGGTTAGGAACTTGGAGGCACTTCCAAAGATGTGACACATGGAAAATGTTGTGCATATCCTATAGCTCGGAAGGTAGCTATAGCTGGTAGGCAACTTTTCCTTGTCTTGCGGTGATCTTCAAGGGGCCTATGTATCTTGGCACAAGCTTTCCCTTGACATGGAAGCGCTTGGTTCCCTTGAGAGGCGTGACTCGAAGATAGACATGGTCTCCATTGTTGAAACTCACTTCCCGCCGATGGGAGTCGACGTAGCTCTTCTGTCTTGACTTGGGGGGTTCTTCAGGTGTTCTCTGACAAGGTGCGCTTGCTGTTCACCCTCATGGAGAATATTTCAGTTTAATATTAGTCCTTCTCCAGTTTCTGACTAGTTGAGAGGACTGCGACACATGCATCCATACAACACCTCACATGGTGCCATCTGAATACTGGATTGTTAGTTGTTGTTGTAAGAGAATTCAGCGAAAGGTAAGAAGTCTTCCCATTTGACCCCATATGTGAAAATGCAAGCGCGAAGCATGTCTTCGAGTATGTGGTTTAGACATTCCGTCTACCCGCCTGTGTGGGGGTGAAAGGCAGTGCTGAAGGATAGCTTGTTCCTATGGCTTCTTGGAACTACTTCGAGAACCTCAAGGTAAATTGAGTACCTTGGTCTGACACAGTCTCCTCGGGAACTCCATGGAAGCTCACAATACGCATGATGTAGAGACTGGATCTTGAGAGGAATGAAATGGGCTACCTTGGTCAGGTGATCGACAACGACACAAATGGAATCATGTCCTTTGCTTGATCCATGCATATCGATGATGAAGTCCATCCCAACCTTTTCCCACTTTCATTCAGGCACTTTGAGAGGTTGTAATAGTCCAGCGGGTCGCTGGTGCTTAGCTTTGACCCTCTAGCATATGTCACACTTGGAGACATAAGAAGATATCTCCCTCTTCATTCCACGCCACGAGAATCTTGCCATGAGGTCTTGGTACATCTTGGTCCCTCCAGTGTGGATGGAATATGGAGTGTCATGAGCCTCCTGTAAGATAAAGTTCTTGAGCTCAACCCTGTTGGGTACAAAGATGCGACTCCCAAACCATGTGACTCCTTGTTCATCGTTGAGAATCTTGGGGATTTGCAATCTTGATCTTCTTCTTGATGCCTTCGATGCTCTCGTGTACCTTCTGAGCCTCCTTGATATCATCCATCAGCGTAGGCTTTTCTTCGAGGTTGGCCAGAAATCCTGGTGCAACAAGCTCCAATTGAAGTCTTCAAGTTCTTCATACAAGGCGGGTAGCCTTTCCTTAATCACAACATTTAAGGAATAAGCCTTTTTGCTCAAGGCATCATCTACCACATTGGCCTTCCCGTGGTGGTATTGAACACTAATGTTATAGTATTTGATTAATTGTAACCATCTTCACTGCCCCATATTCAATACCTTCTGAGTGAAAATATACTTCAAACTCTTGTGGTTTGTGTATATCTCACATCGCTTTCCCAGAAGGTAATGTCGGCATGTATTCAAGGCATGAACCACTACTTCAACTCAAGCTCATGAGTGGTGTAGTTATATTCATGAGGGCATAGCTGTGTGGACAAATATGCCATGACTCTTCCTTCTTACATCAGGACGCCACCAAAACCGGTTCTTGATGCATCCCAATATATCACAAACTCCTTGTGAATATAGAGAATGGTCAAAACTGGGGCCGTTGTCAATCTCTTCTTTAGTTCTTGGAAACTTTCCTTGCACTTTGGCATACATTCGAACATCATGTCCTTCTTCAAGAGTTGAGTCATTGGTCGGGCGATGCTTGAGAACCCTTCAACAATCTTGTAGTAGTATCCTGCGAGTCCGAGGAAGCTTCGGACTTCCTTCACGTTGCTCGGAGATTTCCATTCAGTCACCGCTTCTATCTGGGCGGGATCGAGTAACAATCCATCTGCCATCAACACATGACCCAAGAATCCAACTTCATGTAGCCAGAATTCACACTTGCTGAATTTGTCATAAAGCTAGTGCTCTCTAAGCTTGTCCAGGACCATCCTCAAGTGTTGATCATGTTCTTCTTCACACTTGGAGAAGACGAGTATGTCGTTGATGAAGCCAATGAGAAACTTGTCCAAATACTCCATGAAGAATTTCTTCATAAGGTACATGAAGTAAGCTGTGGCATTAGTCAACCCAAATGACATGACCGTATATTCATACATGCCATATCAGGTAACGAATGTTGTCTTTGGGATATCTTGGTGTCTGGTCTTCAACTGGTAGTACCCAGACCTAAGATTGATCTTAGAGAATACCCTTGGCACCATTTAGCTGATCAAACAAGTCTTCAATATTGGGGAGTGTGTACTTGTTCTTTATTGTGACCTCATTGAGTGAACGGTAATCAACACAGAGTATGATAGTTCCGTCCCTCTTTGACACAAATAGAACACATGATCCCGAAGGAGAGGCACTAGGGCAAATAAATCATTTTCTGAGTTCCTCAGACAGTTTCTTCTTCAGTTCAACCAACTCTTCGAATCCCATTCTATAGGTCTTCTTATAGATGGGCCATGCTCCAGGCATTAGCTCAGTAATGAACTCAATGTCACGGGCAGGAGGCATTCCGGGCTGCTCATGAGGAAAGCCATCTGGGTATTCACATACCACTCGCACTAGGTCCAACTCAATTCCCGACAAACAATAGACTCGAGGTGCTTGAGCAAAGGCAGGGTTGAGAACATACTTCAGTTGAACTCCTTGGTTACTGGTCATGGTAACAGTTCACTTGGCGCAATGTAGCAAGCCTTGGTGCTTGGTCAACTAATTCATTCCAAGGATAATGTCCACGCTTGGCGAATCCGGAATTATGAGGTCTTCTTGGAAGTCCACTCCGTTGATGTTAATCCCAACACCTTTAGACCCTATCTTGGTCCTTAATACTGCACCCGGGGTTTGTACCATCACTACGGGAATCAGTAAGTTTGTTGTTAGGCAAAAACAGACGAAAAGGGATGTATACAAACGGCAAAGATTTTGCCGTCTACCAGCAGACGACAAAGAATGAAGACAATTTATGAGTGGGGAAAGTGGTTCTTTGCCGCCATCATTTGGTTGCACAGACGGCAAATATTTTCCCGACAGTGTGAATTCTTTGCCGTCAGCTAGTCCGGAAAAGACAACAAAAAAAGCAACTCACGGAACCAGCCATCAAACGGATGGAGTTTGTGTGTTTGTCGTCAGCCTTCATGCGGACCAGACGACAAAGAATAAACCTTTCCCATCATGCACCAGAAGACAAAGAGTAATTCTTTGCCGTCAACCCCATGTCTGCCACAGGGCAAAGAATAATTCTTTGTCGTTAGGTGTCCAAAACAGCAGCCGACAAAGAGTACATAATGAACAAAATACATAAATATCCCCAACAGGTCCATGATAGAGCGCATATATATATATATGTATATATATATATATATATATATATATATATATATATATATATATATATAGGGTCACGCTATTCATCACCCTGGATGAGGAATAGTTATTCTTCACCCCCTCTCTTTTAACATCAATGCACGGTAATTTTATGTTCCATAAATTTTGTCTTATTTTATACATAAAAAGAGACCGTAAAAAAATAAAATCAATGTAAAATTATTTTATGTCACGTAAAATTATGAACATACAAAAATAGTGCAAAAATACAATAAATTCAGTTTTTTCCTGCTCTTGTGACCTATATTTTTCTTTTTCTTTTGTAAAATTTTACGTAGTGATTCAATATAAACCTAACTATTTGTATTTCAAATTCAATTTATTTGTAAATTGATCGCAAGATTAATTCGGGTGAAGAATACACTATTATGCATCCTGGGTGATGAATATAGTTTCTATATATATATATATATATATATATATATATATATATATCAATAGTTCCATAACAAAGATGCATAGCATAGTTACATAACAAAGATGATACACAATGAACCAAGCGAGCATCGCTACATAAGATTTGCCACTACAACAAGTGTCTTCATGTCCATTCCATAGTCCGATGAGCATCCAGGTGGCAACCTGCAAGACGAAATGATCTGTGTCACATTTTGACACAACAAGAAAAATAACATGCTTGAAATCATTGATATGCCAAAAATAACATGCTTGAAATCATCAATATGTCACATTTCTAGTGCCTTTGAAACTATATTGCAATTTTTTAGAATCACAGAATTTTAATATTTTAGTGGACCTTTTGTTACTGGTTGTTGAAGAACACTATATTCCTCGTGGTAAATGGTGAAGCAAATGGAAGTTACAAACCCTCCTACATGAATTTAAGGTTATGGGAGATGGTGAAAATCATAGGGGTCTTGATTGTACTATAGCGGCACTACAAGCACCATTCCCACCATTATATTGCTAGGACTACAAGGCAATGTTTTTGCATTACATGGAAGACCATAAGTTATAACATTTTTCCTCTATTATTAATCTGACCTACCAATGTATTAGTTAAATAAAACATCTCTTAGAAGATTCAATACATGCACCTGCACTCCAGAAAGTAACAAACCCAATTCCACGATGTTCTTTTGAACCCAGTTCCTGCATGAGATGAGAGGGAGACCAAAACCCACGTTAGCAGAAGGATGTCAAATGAAACTGCAATTTTTCTGTACAATATTTTTGACATGATCATGGAATGTTTGCATCAAATAGGTGGCCAGCACAAAAAATATATTACAGGGACTAGAAAATCAAGGAAATTGAGCATGTGCAAATCCAAGCCCACCAAACTTGTCTACTCTAACTAAAAGTGATGCAAGCGAGCTGACCATGCTCATCAAAAGGCTGTATGCCTTCACAGGTGTCTACCGGTAGACAAGTCTGTAAGTTTGAACCCTCTTCTACATACATCACAATAATATGAGTTTGTTAGAAGTGAAAGCTCCAAAGAATAGATGAAGATTCATTATAGCTTCTCAGGAAAGATATCTCAAAGATTCTTAATTTATACTGGTAGAATCTCAGCAGTTCCTTCTTAACATTTAAGGCACTATGTCTCTTGTCAAGTGTTCAAAACAAATCGAAGACATGTGGGGAAAGTAGCTTGACCATAGGTTTATGCGTTAAATTTTATTGAAATATCTCCAGAAGATGCTTGAACATCATCAATTTTAATTTCCAGTGAAGATAACGCTAGAACCAATGTTCTTTGGTATTTGCCTCCTTGAGTGATCATGAATGGCCATGAAAGGTTGGTGATTGTAGCGAGCCGACTCAAAACGAGTCAAGCCTCTGTGTGTTTTGTGCCATCCCTGGATCAGTATGCTGGCACACACAGTACATCAATGTATATATCAAAGTGCAATCACATGTAAATAACGTAAAACTGATATATACCTCAAAATCTCAGCGGAAACAATCAAGAGAGTGGAGTCCCAATAAACATTAACGACAGGTTGAGTGCAGACCGTAACCCTGAATTGTACTCTTACTTGTCGTAGAATGTATCAGCAGCATAAGACGTTGCAGCCGTGTAGGTCGGCGTATTGAATATGCCGGCATGTCACAAAAGAGAGGGGTGAAAATATCCTCTATACTATACTCATATATGGCAGGTGGGGCTGTAGTTTAAGTTTTGCGTAAAGCAATTTTTTCCTACAACAAGAGAGAGGGTAAAAGCAAAATTTACTACATTGTTGGCTGTTAATGAGAAGGTTCCACCAACCATTTCTCATACCCAAGTTATCAATATTACCAACATCAATAAGCTAATGGTGTTGAGAATTCCTGATAGCTTCAAATACTTTGGCTCAAGTTGTCCATGACCATGGACACCGCCAATCGATTAGGTTTGAGTACTCTGTAGAGTTTTGCACACGTTCCCCACAAAATTTGATCGCCTCCGTTGAAGTCCATGCACTTTACGGTGTTTGAGAACCGGATGATCGAAACATGGTCTTCCAAAGGGTTCCTCTGAGACACTGTCGATGTCCACCCAATCCTACCGTTCTTCTACATCTCGTAGCACCACACGTCCAGAGTCACCACAATGTCCAACCAAGCCAGAGCTCATAATGAATTGTAGTTGTGCAGGTAAGCCTCGGGTCTGAAGAATCCATCGATCTCTTTGTGACTGGGTGAAGCTTTCCTCAAGATGTCATGGCGCTTCCCCATGCATCCCGGGTCATCCACTGGCTTCCCCAGGGTGCCCATCTGAACCGTCCTTCACCCAGAGGTATATTGCATCATGAGGTCTTGAAAGTCTTGAAATCTTCAGGTCTTGATTATTAAGTTCTCACAACACTCATGATAAACACTCAACCAAACCCCATCAACTAGAAGCATAGGAAAATAACGTCCCGGCCAAAGTAACAAGGATTTAGGGGTGCCTATCAAAATATACCACTCAAGACCCATAATTTCCAAGTACCTACTTTGCATGAAATGGGTTGAGAAGGTTGATCTAATGCAATAAAACCATAGGTAAATTATGATCAATGTGAACTTGCCTGGTAAGGTTGATGAAGATAAATATCGCTCATGGGAAATAACTTGATAGAACTATTAGTCACTCTCCAATGAAATTCTATATAATCAAACATAGTATTCACATAAGCAATCATACTAGCAATCATGCTAGCAATCAATATAAAAAACAACAATAAAAATTGATGCAATAAAATCAATACCAAAGATCAAATAAGAATCCAAAAGAAACAAGGTTAACTTGAATTAAATCAAAAACAATTTAAACTTTAATACAATTTTTTTCTTGTCTAAACTAAAGTTAACAAAAAATAAAACTTATAAAACAATACTATTTGTAAGTATTTTCAAATAGGAAATCAAACTAGCAATGAAATCAACTTGCAAGTTATTACAGAACTATAATTCATTTCATGCTATCAAATAAATAAACTAAAATTTTATTGTTGTTGAAAATCTACTGTTAACTAAAAGAAAACAAGATATAATCCTTTCACAAGTACAAAAGAAAACAAATTAAAAACAATTATAACAAAAGAAATAGCAATACACCTAAAAAGAACTAAAACAAAATCTGTTTTGCTTAAAACCCTAATTTAAAATATTCTAAAAATTCTGAAATTATACCTATTGATAAATAATATTACTAGTCACTAGTAGCAAAAAGAATCAACTCAAAACCTATTTTTAAACTCAAGATATTTAAAAACATGTTTTGAATCAAATCTGTTTGATTTCAAATTAAAAATTCAAAAATATTTTTGTGGGGTACACAGGATAAAATGATTCAGTGACATCCGGAGGTAGTTGAGCACGGCACGGGGAAGGGAGTATCACAACAACCTCAAGGGAGGCCCGGGAACGGCCAACGGATCCTCGGGCGGCGGTGGAGAAGCTGTCAGAGTTTGCGAACTCCGGCAAGCAATTTCTCTGGATGGGGAGGGTGGTTTGGGCTTCCGAGGGTAAAATCGGTTGAGGGGAATGAGGGGGCCTCGAGGGGTCTTTATATAGGGGCAAGGAGGGTCGAGAGTGCGGCAGCAAGGGCATGTCACTCCGGTCATGGCCGATTTTTTTGCGACGGTGATCTCGGCCATTAATGCGTCTTAATGATGGGGAGGAGCGGGAAGGGAAGGATCTAGAGGGGAGGAAGCTTCCGCGGGAGTAGAGGAAAGAAGGGGGCACCTGGCGCGAGGATCGCGGACATGGTCTTCCAGCAATGATCTGGAGTAAGTTGAACGCGAGGTGGAAGACGACCTGTGGAGTGAGGCCCAGGCTCTAATGAGCTGCGATGGTTTTTCCTTTTAAAGCGATTTATTCCTGTTATTTGAAAACTAGAAAGTAAACATAAAAAGGAAAATAAATATAACTCCAAATATAGGAGTATTATATATCAAAATTATCAAGAAAACAAATCCAATAAGGTGAACATTTTTCCACGGCCAAAATAAATACATCAAAAAAAAGTTTTTCAGAAAATCCCTAAATTGTTTTATTTTCGTTTTGCAAATATTTTTCAAATTACCCCTTGGGTTGTATGGCTCAAAACAATTGACAAAAATACCCTGACATGAAGGGTTATGTTCCTCCTCTCATTTGTTTTTGAATTTGGGCAAAGGAATTGGAATCCATTTAAACTTTAAAATAGGGCCACGTATTAAATAGAAACTTTTCAATAGTTTTAAATTCCACTTTTCAAATCCTTTATTTGGAAGAAGTCATGTCATCTTATGTGAATGGTTTTGATTGGATGAAATTGAATTCAAAATCAAAAGGGGAAAATCATTTTATTCCCTCTCACTCAAAAGTTTCAAAGAGTTTCAAATCTCACTCAAATTTATTCAAACAATCAATCATTTAATTATTAAAATAACATTCCAAAGTTTGGGATGTTACATTGATCTTTAACATGACAAGTAACTTCCACTAAAATAGTGCAGAAGTTGGCTGGAAATATCTTCAATGTACTATCAAAAAAGAAAAGGTTGCACACATTCATCGAATCCTAGATTAACATACAGAAAATTTATGCGAGTCAGCAACTGCTTTTGTTTTTCGTATATTACTAGAGTTAGTAAATACACTAACATGAGCAAAACTATATGATGACACTTTGATCTAGAATACTATATATCTCGTATCAGCTTAACCTCCTCGCCTTGGGCATATAAAGATTTGTTATTTCTCCAAAAGATTGAAAATGGATGTCCAAACAATCTCAACGCTTAGACAAGTTCATACATTAAAGGTTGGGTAAATCAACAATAACAAAATGTGTACTAGGACTGACATGGGAAACATTGAATCATCCACAGACTATGGAATCTCAGCAACAAATATCCTAGTAGCTTTCTTGTTTCCTGGAGCTCGCATTTCTTCCTGTGTTTAGAACTCATCACATTGTTACCAAAAAAGGCAAAACAAGAAAAGCCTTGGCACTGAAGATCTGTTGTATGCTGCATACGGTAGATAAGATTTTATACTTTTTGGCTAATATTTACCTTAGGAGTCGCTATCTTCACTTCCAGAGTTCTGTCTCCAAGAATATGCTCTGGGTTAACGAGATTCTAAAAATAGTACATAGAGAATCATAGTTAATAGAGGCGACAGGAGAAAATTATATACAGCTAAACTAGTCATAAGATGCCATCACATCATATCCTAATCACTTCTCAAATCTATCTTCAGACTAAAACATGACAAGGACAAGGAAAATGTATTGCTTTGATCAAAAATATATTTACTTATGGCATTCTCCCTCTGTTCGAAAATATAATGTATATTAGCGTTTTCCAAAAGTCAAACTTTTCTATAGTTGACTAATGTTTATATCAAAATATATCAACAACTCTACAATACAAAATAAATGAAATGTGAAAATATATTTTATGATGTATCTAATTATAATGATTTGGTAATGTGGTTATTGATATTTTTCACTATAGAGTGGTTATTGATATTTGTTAATTTGGTAATGTGGTTATTGATATTGGTTATTTTATCCTCGTGGTTACCGGAAAGTAAGTTCTACAATGTTGGCTTGGGCCATTAATATCGCATGACGAGACATAGTTTTTAACACATGTGTAATTTTACAGGGTGGTACTCTAGAGGGATCAATGACATTCAATAGAATATCTAGATTTTAAAGATATAGGAGGTGTTTGTTTCGGGAGAAAATCCCCGTAACCTGATTACAGCGTAAACCCAAAACGTTACGCGTGTTTGGTATGTATGGGTCATAATTGGCTACCTCCATAAATGCTTCCAGCCCACCTATCAATCGTTACCACCCACACCCCTCCAGTAAAGGTTGCCTTACCACAAGTACCTCTTCTTCCATGATCCCCTCCTCCTTTACCAGCACTGCTGCCACCTCGATCCCGTTCCAGAGTCGACGCCACCTCCTTCCCCCTTCTCCCGATCCCCTTCGTAGCCACCTCCCTCCCATCTCCGATGGCTGACGAGCAACCGAGCGCACGCCTTCTCCTGGTCGACACCTCGTGCAAGTCGTCCCAACTCGCCCTCGTCGTCGGTCGGACTATTTGCTGCAAGGTGCACGCTCCCTCACTCCTCCTGTCCTTCTGTCATCAACCATCAGTTCTTCATCCTCCTCCCTTGTATACTCTCCTCCCCGTCTCCTCACCGGCCGAGACGACTGACGACCCCGCAAGAGACACCATAACTCTGATTACTTTACATGCATCAACCAAACAAAACATAGATTTGTCCGTTACGTTTCCTTTACCAGCATGATCTGCCTTACCATTTACATTACCACTCTCTAATCCAAACACCTCCATAAAGTTTGAGGAAGGATTAGTCTACTATTGACTGTTTTTGTATTGAAGGCCAGAGAAAAATACTAAGTAGTGGATTTCATCACCCATGGAGACTTTATTTCACTCGAGAACTATATCTGAATCATTTCCTCCACAACCATAAAACTTCCCCATTTTGGACGTGTTCCCATTTTCAAAACTTGCAAAGTGTGTTTGGTACAATATTTTGATGTTAAGTCAAATAACGTATTTATTTTCTCCTCATTTTTATGCATGAAAATAATTGCCAGTTATGATTTTACATTCCTTCTAGATGCTAGGAGTTTATGAAGTTTCAAAGAAGATGACTTCCTTTTATACATAGAGATCATTTGCTCTAAACATGATGCTTATGAGAAACTAGAGTAAGTTTACTCATGTGCTTCGCAATTTGTTTTAAAAGATAACTTACTGGTTTGTTGTTTAGTACACCTGATCCTGCAAGTGTATGGTAGGAAGAGAATAACACATAGTGTGCAATATTTTTAGAATACAGAGTACACAATTTTTGTATTGAAGACACACTCTCATATAAAATGAGATCTTATTAACATTGTAGTTTACTGTAGTTTTTGTTTACTAGACCCAAGATGGTGATGTGTGCAATATGCAAGGCTAGGGAAATGGTGGGAACTTCTCCAGGAAACAGAATGATTACTTTTAAGAATAATCCATACTCCTGTAGGTAGCGATCCTGTTTAACTTCTTCGGGCACTAGATATGACCAGCCCTCGTTAACTTCCTTGTCGTTTGAGCTGACAAGTAAAACATCACACATTTATAATTTACTAGTTGAGCACCCGTGCGTTGCCACGGAATAACAAACTTATGTTGCTCACCGTTATTTCTAGCTGTTGAGTCCGACCCAACCTTATCAGTTGTCTCGCCGCCATCGTAATAAATCCCTTGTTTCTCGTCGTCGTCAACCAATGAATAGGTTCTATCACCCTAGCAACCCCTCCATTACAATCCTTCCACTGAAAGCGTCCATCACATAAAATATCACCATATACTTTCTTGTCCTATACAGTGTATCACTAAAACAAAATACATGCGACTCATACTTAAATTTGAGTTGAACATAAGCAAGTCAATAATAATTTATACCGGTACATTCTTGATCAAAACTCATACAAGTTCAAGTATATTGGCCCCCAAATAAATGCTCAACATTGTTGTGTAACTATAAATTTAGACAGAGATGCACGTCCAACTCTCTATGAAACATCCCAAAAAGTGTGTGTCATCTTCTCTACTCTTTATTCCTATCGTATTCATGGGTACTGCTGATTGCTCTATTTTCTTAAGGCGTAGAATAGAAGGTTGGCTCTGTCTTCTAAACCTGAGTGTGCAGCAGAGGTTTCTATGTAGGAAACTATTAGTGAGTGCAGTGAACCAACATGTGCATAGATAATTCTTTTAAAAAACACTTGCACAAAGAATAATCTGAAACTGGACTGTCGCTAGCTCATCACATGAATATTATTGTAAAATACCTTCTTGAAGCTTTTTTGGCTTGTAACTATAATCTGTAGATCGTAAAACTTATTTAGGTTCAACACTGAAAGTCAACAACATGAGGGGAAATTAAGTTTATGCGGTAAGAAACAATGTTGTATATGCTTCAACATATGTGCTTGTTACAATCAATCATTTTCCTGACAATGGTATTTCAGAATTAACAAGAGAGGAAAAGAGAGGAAAACACATAAAATTTATTGTCTCTCTTCTTGTCATAATTACGAATGCTCCAGTATCATCAAATGGTGGACGGACATCCCTCCCACACATCTGTGAGGTGACAAAAAAAGGCTCTATCAGAAGCAAGGGCATTATCACATACCATCATTTCCTATTTGAATTACAAAATGTAAATAACTTTAAATAAATACGGTAATGCATTACAGGATAACCAAATCCTTGTATACATGAAAAATAATTTAGCATATCCGATCATTTGCGGGAACAAAGTCAGAACCAACTTATGTTATTCAAAGGACAGTTCACATATAATTATATCGATATTAACGAGGCCTGAGCTAAATTTGTTAACCTGTCTATTATTTTTTTTCATTTATTAATCAGGTAAGCAAGTAAAAACACCTTAGGCAACATGTATATTAGGCTGTAAGGAAAAAAATGCATAGCAAATAAATGCTTGGTGGTGCTTATCCTTTGTTTGTTAAGATGTTATTTTGCAGGAGCAACTGAGACTTAGTAGAACACCTGGAGAACCATGGATCTCTCATATTATACATAAGATCCCTTCTCTTTGTTGCTACAAAATGTATAAAAATCAGAAAATATCATAAAAAAGTTCATAGGGTAGGTAGAAATGCTTTCACATTAAAAAAAGTTGGTAGAAATGCTTTCACATTAAAAAAGTTCTCACAAAAATTGTGTCGACTTTATCACTACTATATGTGAAGGTAAGTTGATGCCGTGCCAAAGTACTTGTCGTGCATAGAATTTGAAGATCACCCTTCAGGAAAAGCCCCTCAACAAGACTCTGATCCTTTAAGCAAAGACCACCATTATGAAACCAATTGAAATTTCGAAATATGACTATGTCAGTGTAAATTTAGGCAACACCTAACATGAGTGTCCATATAAGAAGACAAAAACATTGTAATCGGTAGCAAAATTAGGAAGGTCATGTCCCAGAGAACAAGATTCAACATGACCTCCATGTACGATACAAGACTGCAGCTGCTTGTCACTACAGGTTAAGGAAGCCTCTCGTAGATGTTCATACTGCTACATAGATTTCATGAATGGATTTGAATAGCCAAGAGACCCTGCAGTTTGTGAGAGGCACCGTGCTGCTTCTTGTGCACCTTTTCTTGTAGAACAGAAAACAAGTGCAGACTTCCCTCTTGAATGTTTCATCAGTATATCTGTATACAATATTCACTTTCTATTTTGAGCACTTCAATTTTGACAATTTAACTTATGGGCAGTAGGCAGTGTAATTGACAGATGAGGAGATATGACTTACCGAAAATGAAACTTTGTAGCCTCTGAAAGTGAAAGAAACAAAGGAAATTAAGTTTTAAAAAATTATCCAAACAGTGTCCAATATTTTTAGAAGAAAATGTTGTGCATAAAGTATGATAGAATATATCCGAACACCCGTCCTTAATCCGGCCCTAGAATTTCGAAAAAACAAACATTATAGGACAGGAATTATGCGTACTCTCTTGAAGAGGAAGTCATTTTTCGCTGGAGCATAACCTAAATAGCACCATGAAATAATTATTAATTAGGGAAAACACACCAATGGCTGACAGTACTAAATATCATCAGAGATGTTAACTTCTATCAAATTGTTAGGGAAAATCCACATGCTCCTAAATTTTTAGCAGCACAAAGTAAAGATCTATTTTAACATGATTTTATGACTGGTAAAATTTGCACCCCTTCAATGCAGAGGATGGACTCGACCATGAGTAATGTTTCTCTTGCTTTAACACGATTAAACCAAAATTTGAAGCACATGGTATACAAAGCTTTCAATATAATTGATAAGATCTAGAAGGGTATCAATTCTTTATGGCAAGACAAAAAAAAGAATAGATTGAGTATTACTTTCACTATGTCGGACCAGCACAACAGTTGGCCTAGAGCATAAGAAAAGTTCAAGTAGCTTCATGATAAACACCTTATGGGTTGCCAAAGTACGACGTCAATCTTTCTTATGCACTCATATGCTCATCCAGATACTAAAATAACAAGAAGCCTGAATCATACCAAGAACTTTGGTAGTCAACTTCACTGCCTCCATGGTGGATCTCTACCGCGTCGGCGGGCGGCGGATCGCACGGGATCAGGCGCGGCCGATGGATCGAGGGGAGCGGCGGCGGCGACCTGACGCGGGTTTGAATGGGAGAGGCGAGACGTGGGCAAGGCAGAGAGATAGGGGGAGATAGGGACGGGGACGTGCGTGCGTTTCAGCCGGTTTGGGGTAAGCAATGAGGGATGAGATGTTTTTTTCTGTATTTAATCGATCGGTTTATGGAAGGACGGAAAAAAATTGATGGAACTGCTAGCGATGGCAGTGCTAGCAAGGGGGATCTGTCGTGGTCAAACCATCATGACGGCATATTCCCTTTAATAGTAGAGATTTTTATAATTGATTGACCATAACATGCAAACAAGCTTGTCTGCTACCACTAAGGGAAAAACTATTGCAAAAACTTACCGGCGTAGTTTGCTTGATGTGTTCCATTAGGCGCCCACGCAGGCCATATAAGATTTCCAGGAGCGAGTATATCAGGTTTAACAACATCAGCATCTTGAAAGCTAAAACCTTTTACATTAGGCCCTCGGGAAGAGAACAACGCGACCTAGGGAGCTGAATTGAACAATGTTGGTGCCAAACCATTTGCGATACCGACTGTTGCTTGGAACGTTGTAGCCCGTCCAGCCCAGTCTCTTGTTGTAGAAGAGTTGTAGTAGTCTATAAGATCCTACATGGCCAAAATTAATGTCATTGTGATGTATCAGAAAAATAATTATAGAACTTAACATGCATGGGTACTTTAAACAAATTTTCTCATTTGCAATGTCATCCTACAATAGCAGCAGTGCATACATGGTATGGTCTACATTACTGCTCTGGAAGTACCTGCCAGTTAGTTTTGATATTTGAGAACAATTCTGTTGTATGTTAACTTTTTTATTCAGGCTTCTAAGTCGCTTATTGAGAAAACAAATAAACAGGCTGATCTACTTCACACTTGTAGTACATGTCGCATCTACTTTTACAAATGGTGTTTGTCCGTACATATCTGCACAATAGGCTCCATTGGAGATAAAATACCTTTGTTTTGCTGACATCTGTGATGAGAATCCCAGGAATATTGACAGGCACAAGATCAAACTTTGTCCCTGGGTAACTATCTTCTACAACAACAACAAAGCCAGCAGCACCTAGACTCGTGGCTGTTTGAGACACTTTCTTGATTGAAGCTGTCCCAGAAATATAATTAAAAGAATAGCCACACAACAGAATTTTCCCCTGAACTTTCCTCTTATTTAAGAGTTCTGGCCTTGACAATCTAGCGCACTGTACTTGGTTGAAGATAGACCCAACAGAGCATCAGTAGCAGAAATCAGGCCAAATGATTTATTTCCATGTGTTGCAGCTGTAATCAGATGAGATAATTTTCAGGTAGAAGTGTATAGTTAATTGTCAGAATACCAACACCAGTCAGAGTACTATAAAATGGACTTGTTGAATGTTATTGCAAGATTACACCAGGAGGACTACAACTCTGCAATCAAGAGCCTACAAAGAGAACAAAACACATAATGCATCTTCCAACCAAAGTATTTTCACAATCAGATAAAAGATGTTGGATAAGTACTTAAGTAGTATATTAGGATTCCATAAGAGTCTTGGTTAGTATAACGGGAACTCATGGTAGAGTTCATGTGTGGCCATTAGCACTATAAATGACTGTGGGGCATAGCCAAGGATACTGTTATGACAACATGCATTAATCGATGCAGAGACCAGTGGGACTACATCATTTTCCAGGGCAAAAAAGAGAGAGCCAAGATACTGTTTACATGTTACAAATGCAGGATATTTCTTGTAACATAGTATGCACCAAATATCCAAATGAACTTACGTGGTACTCCAAGTCTACCAATACGCTTTCCATTTCCTAGTATCAAATGATTCTTGTATCTGCAGTCATCATCTCCAGCAGCAACAGTGGTTATCCATGGGCTGAATGACACATGTGTTTTTGGAAATGGTCAATCTAATTCACGTTTTTACTAACATATATCCTCAGCATTAGGGATAGTTGCAGAAACTGCTATGAATCGAACATTTGCCAATGGAGCAGATTTCATGTTGCCAGGTCGAGAAAGCATTTTTATTCTACTGACCACTGCTTCCAGAGCAGCTCCACGTGGATCATTGAGAATATGAACTTCATCAATAAGGACCAGAGAAATATCACTGAAGAAACCCAATCTTCCATCCCTTATTCCATTACGACTCATAGAATCAAGCTTTTGCACGCAAATGTTGCTTGGGAAAAATAGGGAAATAGTTTGCAGAAGCAGAGGTTTATGTAGATCATATGATGCAAAACAAGTAGTGACATATACCTCAGGAGTGGTGAGGATCAAATCGGAATCATGTATGGCCTTTGCAGTATTCGCTATCACCTGTCATCTCCAAGCAATTTATCCCCAACGAGCCCAGCTTCACTTTCCAGTCGCGCATCTTCTCCTGCACCAACGCCTTCATAGGAGCAATATAGATCTAACCACGCAACCCCAGTGAAGCACGGATCGGGAGAGCCGCTGCTCGATCTGTTTTTACAGGGAGGAGAGGAGTCGGGACACATACCTGGATCAGCCGACCGGAGCCGTCGCCAGACCAGAACAAGGAATCCGTGTCGCCCTGCTCTGCTTCTCTTCTCTCCAACTCACCTCTCTCTCCCTCGTCTGTTCTTTCCAGGAGGCCAAGCCGCCATGGCCGTGGAGCGCCGGCGTTCCCCGCCTCCCGGAGATGTGCCTTCTCTCCAACTCACCTCCTCTCTCTCCTTCATCTGTTCTTCCCAGGAGGCCGACCCGCCATGGCTGTGGAGCGCCGGCATTCCCCGCCTCCCGGAGCCATGCCGCCATCCTCCATGGCCTCCATGGTGGATCTCTACCGCACCGACGGGGGGCGGATCCCGCGGGATCAAGCGCAGCCAATGGATCGAGGGGAGCGGCGGCGACGACCTGACGCAGGTTTGAACGGGAGAGGCGAGACGTGGGCGAGGCAGAGAGATAGGGACGGGGACGTGCGTGCGGTTCGGCCGGTTCGGGGTAAGCAATGAGGGATGAGATGTTTTTTTTTCTATATTTAATCGATCGGTTTATGCAGGAACGAAAAAAATCGGTGGAACTGCTAACGGTGGCAGTGCTAACGAGGGGGGTCTGTCGTGGTCGAACCATCACGACGGCAGATCCCCCTTTAATAGTAGAGATATGTATAGTCTATTGATGATTTCAATTTAGTTGGCCAGTAATGACCATAAGAAAATCAGTATAAGTGTATACACTATAAGTATAATTATTAATAATTATCTTCTGAGTGTACTCCAAGATTTTTTTTGGTCTGAGATATTATGTTTGAGAAGTGATTTTTAATATGAATAATGCCATATTATTAATTTCCTCTTTATAGTTCTGGAGTTAACAAATAATAGAAAAAATGCAAATCAAAGAAATTACAAGCAAGGGATAGATCGAGAAGCATCCAACTAGCAATCCAGAGGCAAATAATATTTTATACTTTTTTAAACATCATCGATGAAGTAAATTGATCTACAAAAACTGCAAATTGAGGGATTACAATACAGGAATGGAGCAGCAACCAATAGAAATCTGGTGGGACGGGCAGCAAAGAATACACTGGAACATGAGGGATAGATGAAATTGCAAGCATCTAACCTACATGCTACAGCAGGGTAGAAGAAACCGGACGTCAAATCGTTGACGTGCGGAGAGATGGCAAGGATCTCGGTCGTCATGGCCACCCGTGGGCTAGGGTTTCGGGTTAGAAATCCTCTTCATGGATAAGAAGAAGACAGAGGACTCCTCCTATCCCCTGTTGTGTGGTTGTTAGGGAAGGAACACCATGACGGTAGCCCGAGAGAAGACCGACGCATAGTTGTGGAGGCCAATGGCCTAGCTGGACGATGCAAATCTGGCCGCCACCTAACCTTCTCCGCTCGAGAGAGAAGGTGGGAGGGCACCGACGGTCGAGTGGGGAGAGGAGAGATGAGGCACACACAGTGGTGTGGATCTGGAGCCTCCGTCCGGAGACCGGCGACGGCGGCGGCCGTGGTGGCAGCTAACCCTAGGGGCACGGGAGAGGAGAGGAGATGCGGGGTGCGGGTGACAGGGAGAATGACATCGATCCGCTCGTGTGTGTGTGTGAGAGAGAGAGAGAGGGGCCGCAAGGGATATTTTGGGTGAGTGTGGGGTGTGTGGCTGGGTTTTTTTATTTGTCATCGTGGGTGCAGAAAGCAGACGACAAAGCAGCCCTCTTTGCCATCAGTTGGACGGAATGCAAGTCGACAAAATGTATACATGTTCTGGTCTATCAGGGAAAACCAACTGCTATGGGAAACTCGAGGAGTCCCTTGATCGTTTGGCGGGGAGAGAGAGGTATGGAGTCGAGAGCGGAACTAGCGGCCAACACCGGCAAGGTCCTCTTTACCCAGGTTCGGGCCACTTGGCGCGTGAAACCCTACTCCTGCTTAGTTTGTATTGTGTGCTTACTGTAGGGTGTTTTTGTAATAGTAACTTAGTAGGTGATTAGGCTTTGATCCCCAAAAATTCCAACCCCTAAGAATGAGCTTTGGGACTCCTTTTATAGGCAAAGGGGTCACCAACAGTGTGCTCATGGGATGTACAGTCAAAAGTGTTCACCGCTCTACTTCTTCGGTGGTGTCACGGGCAGTAGATGCCTTGTCTGACCCCTGACCTGCCGCAAGATGATTGCGACACGTACCCAGGTGAATCGACACCTGTGCTTTGTGCTGGGACCCGAGGGATGTGCTGGAGTGGTCAGATTGTGCTAGAAAGTGGCGGGGACACCTGGGGAGTGAACAAGGGCTTGCTGGCCTGGAGCCTCCATCGGGTGACTTGGTCACCTCCCTGGCAAGGAAGGCTTGCCGGGGGCCTTGGACACTTTCCCAGCAAGGAGGGCTTGCCGGGGGCCTCGCCAATCTGTGCGATACTTCCCGACAAGGGAAGCTTTCAGGGGTCTTGCTATTCTTCGAGTAGTCTTCCCAGCGAAGCGGGCTTGCCGGGGCCTTGGGAATCTTCCCGGCAAGGAGGCCTTGTCAGGGCCTTGTGTGTGGAGCCCTTGTATCCCACGCCCTACTCAGTGAGGGAAGGGCATGGCCTTGGTGGGTTTTGGATTGCCTTCCTGCTGCTCTTCCCGGTACACTACTGTTTGGGGCGTCGCCGATGCCTATGCACAAGTCTGGGGCACAAGGGACCCCAGTCTCTAGTGCACCGACAAGGTCCATTAGATAGGCCCGTGGATAACCATTTGCCTTCAGCTATGGAGGAGGACGACGACAAAGATGCAATCTTTGCCTTCAGCTACCCAACTAGTTGACGGCAGACCCATCTTTGTCGTGAAGTATTCTTTGTCGTTTGCTTTACGTCACTTTGGCCGTCTGTCTTACTTTGCCGTCTGCTCAAAGGCGGCAAAATAATGTTTGTCGTCTACCGAGACTATAGGCTGACGTCAAAGTATTTCACAGT
Source organism: Hordeum vulgare subsp. vulgare (assembly GCF_904849725.1). Classification (NCBI taxonomy): domain Eukaryota; kingdom Viridiplantae; phylum Streptophyta; class Magnoliopsida; order Poales; family Poaceae; genus Hordeum; species Hordeum vulgare. The sequence continues at coordinate 221,585,489 of NC_058524.1, read as the reverse complement.
AGGCAAAATAATTGTTTCCCATAGTGCATCATATGACTACCGAAATGTGTAGGCTTCATACCACTCTCTAGTGCAAACTTTTGGGTAACGAAAGAATGCGAAGCACCACGATCAAACAGAACTGTTGCACGGGTTGAGTTGAGAAGGAACATACCCACTATAACATTCGGGTCTTCCTGGGATTCTTGAGCGGTGACGTGATTCACACGACCTTGGCCATTGTTTGGCTGGTTTCTGGAGCTTTGTTCCTGGGTGGCACTCCATGACCTTGTCCTTGGTTTGGTGCTTGGGGCATGGTGCATCAGGCTTCTTATTGGGGCACTGCTTTGAGATGTGTCTAGACTGACCAGACACAAAGCATGTGACCTGCCCAGATGTAAAACCCCAAAAATCAGGTTATCGATTTTTGTGTTGTTATTCCTTCCAAGATTTTCTCTCCCAAATTTTTCGTCTGGAATCTGGCAAATGACCAGGTGAATCCAGTCTATCCTCAACCTCTCAGTGCTTTTCCCATGTCCTTGTGCCAGCCTGCCTTTGTTTAGTAAACCCCAAACCTCTTTCAAACCCTACTTCTGAAATATTGGAACTGGAAATCCTACCCTTGTGTTTACAAAGGAGCTACCATTTCCCTTGCTCTGTTAATCCTCCCAAAATTTCCAAAGCTCCTTCGTCCCTCATAAACCCTAGATGTGAAAAAATATTGCCAAGTTATATCCAATGTTTCTCATTTAGAATTAATTCCTCTTTCTGCCTTTTTGAGGAAGTAAATCCAAGAAAATATCTAACCATCTCCCAAGGTCATGAAAAGTTGTGGAGATATTCTTTGTGATCATATTGAGCGCTCGTAAAATATTGGCCATTACAAAATGGGGAAAATTGCCTTTTTCCTATTTAAAGCCAATATTCCAATTTGGGGCTTTTCCAAAGGAACTACCATTTTGGCAGCTAGGAAAAATCCCAAATAATTTGTGGAGCTTCTCATATCCATATATTCACCATTTCCATCAAAATATCAAGTTCCACAATGCAAAAGTTGAGCACAACATCCCTTTGCTAATTCTGCCCAGATTTCCTGTTTGCAAAGGAAATGCTTGATTCCTTGATCCCCTTGGACTGAAATTTTGCAGGGTAGTTCATTATGATAAATTACCCTCGTCGACCAAAATTTATCCCATTCCATCCAGCCATTCTCCCTCAGAAAATTATCCAAGTTTCTGTCCAGACTGGAGCATTGGGAAGGAAGTACCATTTATACTTATGCACATGGTATGAAATTTTTACAATGCCTCCATATGCCTAAATTACTGGTCTCCACCCAGTTTGAGCCGTTTTCATCTAGCCATTTGATCCCAGCATCATCTTCTTCATTTCTGGTCAGATTGCCAGGTTACAAAGGAAGTACCCCCTAGACTTATTTGTTTGTGCTGCATTTTGGCCAAAATACTCACTCTAGTGAGTGGTCAACCTCAGCCAAAGTTCAGGACAAGAGGAGCACTGTGATGGCCACTACAGAGCACAAACAGTTTGTTGTTGGCTTCTTGTTGAGCAAGGAGAGGTCACACCAGAGCTGTAACGTAGCGTTTGATGAGTCAAGTCATCTCAGTGAAACGTGGATAACACCCTAGATACCTCTTGGCAGCTAGTGGAGCGTGGCAATGTCGTGGCCGCGCGGTGACCACGGGTAGAGCATGCCAAATTTGTGCTCTGTGCGTTGGACCCTTCGGGAGCCCCTATCCAGCGAGATCTAGCTTGTCTGGCAGCGCAGTAGGGACGTTCACCGCTCGCGTGAATCGCCCAGAGCCCTCTCCCCCTCGTCCCCTAGCTCGTGAAGGCGTCTGCAGCCATGGATGCTCCACCGGAGCTTCGCCACGACAGGAAGCGTCGGGCAACTTCTCCCGCATCGTATAGCCCCTCCCCTCTGCTATTTAAGCGCATCCCCGAGCCCCTGCCATCCGCCAGCAAGCCCTCTAGCCCCTCCCCAAGCTCCTGGAGCTCCCCGTTGCCCCAATGGCCGAGGCCTCACCGTCGATCCCCTCAGTCACCGCAGCGAAGACGACCACCCCGTTGATGGGTAACTTAGCAAAAATTCCAAATTTTCCTACGCCATACATGGATCTTCTTATGGAGAAACGAGCAATGAGAGAGGGGTAAGAGCACCTTCATACCTTTGAAGATCGCTAACCGGAAGCATTGCTAGAACGCGATTGATGGAGTCGTACTCGGTGCGATTTCGATCGCGGTGTGATTCCGATCTAGTGCCGAACCATGACACCTCCGCGTTCAACACACGTGCAGCCCGGTGACGTCTCCCCTACCTTGAACCAGCAAGGAGGAGGGAGAGGTTAGGGAAGAGCTCCGGCAGCACGACGACGTGGTGGTGGTCAGGGCAAGGGAGGGGTTGGCGCACTCCCTAGGTGGGCCTTAGGCCCACCAGCGCCTAGGGTTTCCCCTCCTTCCCCTCTTGTGCGCCTTAGGCTGGGTGTGGGGGCACACCAGCCCACCTAGCGGCTGGTTCCCTCTCACACTTGGCCCATGTAGCCTCCCAGGGCTAGTGGCCTCTCCCGGTGGGACCCCGGAACCCTTCCGGTGGTCCCGGCACGTTGCCGGTGGTGCCCGAAACATTTCTAGCGTCCAAACCCATCCATCCTATATATCAATCTTTACCTCCGGGCCATTCCGGAGCTCCTCTTGACATCCGGGATCTCATCCGGGACTCCAAACAACCTTTGGTAACCTCATACAATAATTGCCTATAACCCTAGTCTCATCGAACCTTAAGTGTGTAGACCCTACGGGTTCGGGAGGCATGCAGACATGACCGAGACACCTCTCCGGCCAATAACCATCAGCGGGGTCTGGATACCCATGGTGGATCCCACATGTTCCCCGATGATCTAATTGGATGAACCACGATGTCGAGGATTCAATCAATCCCGTATACAATTCCCTTGCCCGAGATTCGATCGTCGGTATCCCTATATCTTGTTCAATCTTGTTACCGGCAAGTCTCTTTACTCGTTCCGTAGCACATCATCCCGTGACTAACTCCTTAGTCACATTGAGCTCATTATGATGATGTTCTACTGAGTGGGCCCAGAGATACCTCTCCATCACACGGAGTGACAAATCCCGATCTCGATTCGTACCAACCCAACAGATACTTTCGGAGATACCCGTAGTGCACCTTTATAGTCACCTAGTTACGACGTTTGATACACCCAAAGCACTCCTACGGTACCCGGGAGTTGCACAATCTTATGGTCGAAGGAAAAGATACTTGACATTAGAAAAGCTTTAGCATACGAACAACACGATCTAGTGCTATGCTTAGGATTGGGTCTTGTCCATCACATCATTCTCCTAATGATGTGATCCCGTTATCAATGACATCCAATGTCCATGATCAGGAAACCATGATCATCTATTGATCAACGAGCCAGCCAACTAGAGGCTTGCTAGGGACACATTGTGATCTATTTATTCACACATGTATTACTGTTTCCTGTTAATAAAATTATAGCATGAACAATAGATGATTATCATGAACATGATAATATAAAAATAACTATTTTATTATTGCCTCTAGGGCATATTTCCTACAGTCTCCCACTTGCACTAGAGTCAATAATCTAGTTACATTGTGATGAATCGATAACATTGTGGTGTTGATCAAGTTTTGCTCGTGGAAGAGGTTTAGTCAACGGGTCTGCAATATTCAGATCCGTGAGTACTTTACAAATATCTATGACACCTCTCTCAACCTGGTCCTGGATGGAGTTGTAGCGGAGTTGGATGTGCTTGGTCTTCCTGTGAAATCTGGGCTCCTTGGCTATGGCAATGGCTCCAGTGTTATCACAGAAGAGTGTCATCGGACCTGATGCGCTTGGAACCACTCCAAGGTCGGTGATGAACTCCTTCATCCAGATCCCTTCATGAGCTGCTTCCGAAGCAGCTATGTACTCCGGTTCACATGTAGATGCTGCCATGACGTCTTGCTTGCTTCTGCACCAGCTCACCGCCCCACCATTCAGAACATACACGTATCCGGTTTGTGACTTAGAGTCATCCGATCTGTGTCGAAGCTAGCATCGATGCAACCATTTACGACGAGCTCTTCGTCACCTCCATAAACGAGAAACATCTCCTTAGTACTTTTCAGGTACTTAAGGATATTCTTGACCGCTGTCCAGTGTTCCATACCGGGATCACTTTGGTACCTCCCTACCAAACTTATGGCAAGGTTTATATCAGGTCTGGTACACAGCATGGCATACATTAGAGAGCCCACGGCTGAAGCGTAGGGGACAGTACTCATCTTCTCTCTATCTGCTACAGTGGTCGGTGACTGAGTCTTACTCAATCTCATACCTTGCAAAACTGGCAAGAACCCCTTCTTCGAGTTTTCCCTCTTGAACTTCTTCAATATCTTGTCAAGGTATGTACTTTGTGAATGACCTATGAGGCATCTCGATCTATCTCTATAGATCTTGATGCCTAATATGTATGCAGCTTCTCCAAGGTCCTTCATTTGAAAACTCTTATTCAAGTAGGCCTTTATGCTCTCCAATAACTCTATATCATTCACCATCAATAATATGTCATCCACATATAGTATGAGAAAAGATACAGAGCTCCCACTCACTTTCTTGTACAGACAGCCTTCTCCATAAACTTGTATGAACCCAAACGCTTTAATCACCTCATTAAAGTGAATGTTCCAACTCCGAGATGCTTGCACCAGCCCATAGATGCAGCGCTGGAGCTTGCATACCTTGTTAGCACTCTTAGGATCGACAAAACCTTCTGGTTACATCATATACAACTCATCCTTAAGATACCCGTTAAGGAACGTTGTTTTGACGTCCATTTTCCAAATTTCATAATCATGAAAAGCGGCAATTGCTAACATGATTCAGACTGACTTTAGCTTCGCTACGAGAGAGAAAGTCTCATCGTAGTCAACTCCTTGAATTTGTCGAAAACCTTTTGCGACAAGTCGAGCTTTATAAACTGTCACATTACCGTTTGCGTCAGTCTTCTTCTTGAAGATCCATTTATTTTCTATGGCTCGCCGATCATCGGGCAAGTCCACCAAAGTCCATACTTTGTTCTCACACATGGATCCTATCTCGGATTTCATGGCCTCAAGCCATTTGTTGGAATGCTATTGCTTCTTCATAGTTCGAAGCTTCACCGTTGTCTAACAACAAGATCTCTATCACAGGGTTGTCGTACCACTCTGGTGCGGAACGTACCCTTCTGGACCTTCGTGGTTCAGTAGCAACTTGATCCGAAGCTTCATGATCATCATCATTAAGTTCCTCTTCAGTTGGCGTAGGCGCCACAGGAACATTTTCCCGTGCTGCGCTACTCTCCGGTTCGAGAGGAGGTACAATTACCTCATCAAGTTCTACTTTCCTCCCACTTATTTCTTTTGAGAGAAACTCTTTCTCTAGAAAGGATCCGTTCTTGGCAACAAAGATTTTACCTTCGGATCTAAGATAGAAGGTATACCCAATAGTTTCCTTAGGGTATTGCTATCCCACAGACAACACCACCAGAAGTTGACACGTTGACAGAGGTTGGGCTTGCGTTGGTTCTTCCCTTGAAGAGGAAAGGGTGATGCAACACAGGAGCAGTAAGTATTGCCCTCAGTTTGAGAACCAAGGTATCAATCGAGAAGGAGGGTCTTGTCAAGTCCAGAGTACCTGCGCTAACACAATCAAACTTGCACCCAACGCTTCAAACGGGTTGTCAATCCCTTCAAGATTGTTTGCAAAGTGAGATATGAAGGCGGAAAGTGCAACAAAGTAAAAAGTGTAAGTCTGAAAATATGGTGTGGAGTAGACCCTGGGGGCCATAGTGTTCACTAGAGGCTTCTCTCAAAATAGCAAGTATCACGGTCGGTGAACAAATTACTGTCGAGCAATTGATAGAACCGCACAAAGTCATGACGATATCTAAGGCAATGATCATGCATATAGGCATCACGTCTGAGACAAGTAGACCGCTACTTTCTGCATCTACTACTATTACTCCACACATCGACCGCTATCCAGCATGCATCTAGTGTATTGAGTTCATGACGAACAGAGTAACACTTTAAGCAAGATGACATGATGTAGAGGGATAATCTCAAACCAATGATGAAAACCCCATCTTTTTACCCTTGATGGAAACAACATGATGCGTGCCTCGCTACCCCTTCTCTCACTGGGTGAGGTCACCCCACAGTATGAACACAAAACCAAGCACTTGTCCCAGTGCAAGAATCATAGATCTAGTTGGCCAAACAAAACCCACAACTCGAAGAGAATTACAAGGATATGAAATCATGCATAAGAGAGATCAGAAGAAACTCAAATAATATTCATAGATAATCTGATCATAAATCCACAATTCATCAGATCTCGACAAACACACCGCAAAAGAAGATTACATCGGATAGATCTTCATGAAAATCATGGAGAACTTTGTATTGAAGATCCAAGAGAGAAAAGAAGCTATCTAGTTACTAACTATGGACCCGTAGGTCTATGGTGAACTACTCATGCATCATCGGAGAGGTCATGGTGTTGATGAAGAAGCCCTCCGTGTTTAAAAATATTGCTCCAAGTAATGTTACCGATGGATTGAAGACGAAAGAGGGGATGCCTTCCCGAGGCATCCCCAAGCTTAGGCTTTTTGGTATCCTTGAATTTGAGCTCTTTCCACTCTTTATCCCTTTGTCCATGAGAACATCACCGAAAACTTGAAAAATTCACAACACATAACTTAAACAGAAACTCGTGATATCATTAGCACAAGAAAACAAACTACCACCTCTTTAGTGATTGTACCTATCTTGATTTCTATTTATATTGGTGTTAGTTTACTGTATTCTCACTTTTACATGGCTAGTACCCCCCGATACTATCCATAGTTTCATCAAAACAAGCAACCAACTCAACAAAAACAGAATCTGTCAAAAACAGACCAGTCTGTAGCAATCTGTATACTTCGTATACTTCTGTTACCTCAAAAATTCTGAAACATTACGACTGCCTGGGCAAAAGGGATATTAACCAGCAGCAAAAAGAATCAACTAGAAATCTCTTTCTGAATAAAAATGAAATATAATCTCGTGAGCAAAAAGTTTCTGTCTTTTTCCACCAGGATCAAGCAACCATCACCAAGACTAGTCATAAAGGTTTTGCTTGGCTCAAACACAAAAAGAAACACAAAAGACAGAATCATAACAGAATTATGACGGTGTGGACGCAACAAAACAAAAAGAAAAAGATAAATTCATTGGGTTGCCTCCCAACAAGCACTATTGTTTAACGCCCTTACCTAGGCATAAGGCGATAGAATCATGTATCGTCGTCTTTGGTGCTCAAACCATAAGTAGCCCTCATCATAGATTCATAAGGCAATCTTATTTTCTTTCTAGGAAAATGCTCCATGCCCTTCTATAAAGGAAATTGAAATCTAATATTCCCTTCCTTCATATCGATGATAGCACCGATAGTCCTTAGGAAAGTTCTACCAAGAATGACAGGGCATGTAGGATAGCAATCAATGTCAAGCACAATGAAATCCACGGGTACATAGTTCCTATTTGCAATAATAAGAACGTCATTGATCCTTCCCATGGGTTTCTTGAGAGTAGAATCCGCAAGATGCAAATTAAGAGAACACTCCTCAATCTCATTAAAACCCAGAACATCACATAAAGACTTTGGAATCGCGGAGTCACACAAAGCATTGCATTCATAGTTTTTGATTTTGATTTTGATAGTATGTTCCCACTCATCATGAAGCTTTCTAGGGATAGAAACTTCCAATTCAAGTTTCTCTTCAAGAGATTTTATCATAGCATCGACGATATGATCGGTAAAGGCCTTGTTTTGGCTATAAGCGTGTGGAGAGTTTAGCATGGATTGCATCAAGGAAATGCATTCAATCAAGGAGAAACTATCATAATTGAATTCCTTGAAATCCAAAGTAGTAGTTTCATTACTACTCAAGGTTTTAATATCTTCTACTCCACTTTCAATGCTTTTAGCATCAAGATAGATGGACTCTGAATCATTGGGGAGTTTTTCAACCAAAGTGGATTCATATCCAGCCCCATCATCATTAGGTTTGACACAAGAAAACAAAGATTCAATGGGAGTCACACCAAGCACTTTAAGATCTTCGTGATTCTTATCACGAGAACACGCCTTTTTAAGCCATTCATGTCTCGCACGAATTTGGGCGGTTCTTTCTTCGCTCTCACTCATGGAAACACGCATAGCTTTCAAAGTTTCATCCATATTGATTTTGGGAGGAGCACATCTAACTTTCAAAGCATCAATATCACTATACATTCTATCAACGCTCCTAGCCAAATCGTCAATTTTGAGTAGTTTTTCCTCTATTGACGCATTGAAAATCTTTTGTGAGTTGATAAACTCCTTGATATTACTCTCTAGATCAGAGGGTAATCTATTGCAATTTCCATGAGTATTGTTGTAGGAGTTGCCAAAGTTATTACAGGGGTTACTAGGAAAAGGCCTAGGAACATAGTTTCCTCTAAAAGCATTGTTGTTGCCAAAGTTATTCCTACCAACAAAATTAACTTCCAAGCTAGCGTTACTACTCTCAATCAAATAAGACAAGGGCATGTCATTAGGATCTAAAGGAGCACTTCTACTAGAAACCAAATTCATTAACTCATCCATCTTAGCATTCAATGAGTTAATTTCTTCTATAGCGTGTACCTTCTTACCAGTAGGTGACCTTTTAGTGTGCCACTGAGAGTAGTTCGTCATGATATTGTCTAGGAGTTTTGTGGCTTCTCCTAACGTGATTTCCAGGAACGTGCCATCCGAAGACTCAAGCCATGAGCGGGGCAATTTCTAATCATCAATTTCATTCTCTCCCAAGATTGTGCAACATGTTCATGATCAAGTTGCTTAAAATTCATGATATCATTACGGAGATAGATAATCTTAGCTGGCGGAAAATACTTAGATATATAAGCATATTTGCACTTGTTCCAAGAATCAATACTATTTTTGGGCAAAGACGAAAACCAAGTTTTTTCTCGATCTCGGAACGAGAACGGAAAAAGCTTCAATTTAATCACATCATTATCCACATCTTTCTTCTTTTGCATATCGCAAAGCTCAATCAAGGTATTAAGATGGGTGATGTATACTATGCAACCTTCTCCTTGTAGACGTTGTTGGGCCTCCAAGTGCAGAGGTTTGTAGGACAGTAGCAACTTTCCCTCAAGTGGGTGACCTAAGGTTTATCAATCCGCAGGAGGCGTACGATGAAGATGGTCTCTCTCAAGCAACCCTGCAACCATATAACAAAGAGTCTCTTATGTCCCCAACACACCCAATACAATGGTAAGTTGTATAGGTGCACTAGTTCGGCGAAGAGATGGTGATACAAGTGCAATATGGGTGGTAGATATAGGTTTTTGTAATCTGAAATTACAAAAACAGCAAGATAACTAGTAACAAAAGTGAGCACGAACGATATTGCAATGCGTGGAAACAAGGCCTAGGGTCCATACTTTCACTAGTGAAGTTCTCTCAACAAAGATAACATAATTGGATCATATAACTAGCCCTCAACATGCAATAAAGAGTCACTCCAAAGTTACTAATAGCGGAGAACAAACGAAGAGATTATTGTCGGGTACGAAACCCCCACAAAGTTATTCTTTATGATCAATCTATTCAAGAGTCCGTAGTAAAATAACACGAAGCTATTCTTTCCGTTCGATCCATCATAGAGTTCGTACTAGAATAACACCTTAAGACACATATCAACCAAGACCCTAATGTCACCTAGATACTCCATTGTCACCTCAAGTATTCGTGGGCATGATTATACAATATGCATCACATAACCTCAGAACCATCTATTCAACCAACACATAGAACTTCAAAGAGTGCCCCAAAGTTTCTATCGGAGTGTGAAAACGTGTGCCAACCCCTATGCATAGGTTCCCAATGTCACGAACCCGCAAGTTGATCACCAAAACATACATCGAGTACTCACATGCATCAAACGTGTGCCAACCCATATGAATAGGTTCCCAATGTTACAAACCCGCAAGTTGATCACCGCAGATAGACACGTGCAAGACATACATCAAGTGTTCTCAAAGACTCAATCCGATAAGATAACTTCAAAGGGGAAACTCAATTCATTACAAGAAGGGAGAGGGGAAAGAACATCATAAGATCCAACTATAGTAGCAAAGCCCACGGTACATCGAGATCAAGACATCTCAAGAACATGAGAGAGAGAGAGAGATCAAACACATAGCTACTGGTACATACCCTCAGCCCCGAGGGAGAACTACTCCCTCCTCGTCATGGAGATCGCCGAGATGATGAATATGGCCACCGGAGATGGATTCCCCCTCCGGTAGGGTGCCGGAACGGGCTCCAGATTGGTTTTTGGTGGCCATAGAGGCTTGCGGCAACGGAACTCCCGATTTAGGTTTCTTTTTGGGGGTTTCAAGATTTATAGGAATTTATGGCGGTGGAATTATGTCGATTGGGCCCACGAAGAGGTCACAAGCCTGCTAGGCCCCGCCTAGGGGGGGGGGGCGGGCATCCCGGGCTTGTGACTCACTCGTGGTTCTTGTGGCCTTCATGCAAACCTTCGGGGGTCTCTTTTGGTCCAAAAACAATCATCGTAAAGTTTTATTCCATTTGGACTCCGTCTGAAAAAGGGTCAAAAACACGGAAAAAACAGAAACTGCCACTTGGCACTGGGTTAATAGGATAGTCCCAAAAAAGTTATAAAATAGCATATTCATGCATATAAAACATCCAAAGTTGACAAGATAATAGCATGGAACCATAAAAAATTATAGATACGTTGGAGACGTATCAATGGGATGTGGCATCTTCACTAGGAAGGCTGGAGAATTGCTCTTTCATAACAAGATTCAGCAAAGCAGCATTGATTCCGTATGATTTCGCACTAGTGGCGGGAGCAATCGGAGTACTAATGAAATTATTATTATTAGTATTCGAGAAGTCACAAAGTTTGGTGTTTTCAGTCATGGTGACTTCAGCAAGCAAACAAGCACACAAGCGAACAGAAAGCAAGCGAGACAAAAGGGCGAACGAAAAAGGCAAACGAAAAAGCCAAATATTTTTGTAAATTTTGTTTTTGAGAAGTGGGGGAGAGGAAAAACGAGAGGCAAAAAACGTAAATGCCAGAGATGAGTTTGCGACACTTACTTGGATGATTTCTTGACATGATCCTACCCGGCAACGGCGCCAGAAATCCTTCTGCTGCCTCTTGAGCTTGCGTTGGTTTTGTCCTTGAAGAGGAAAGAGTGATGCAACATAGGAGTAGTAAGTATTTCCATCAGTTTGAGAACCAAGGTATCAATCCAGTAGGAGAACCGCGCCAATTCTAGAGTACCTGTGCAAACACAAAAGAGCTTGCACCGAACGCTATAAAGGGATTGTCAATCCCTTCAAGATTGATTGCAAAGTGAGATCTGAAGGCGGAAAGTGCAACGAAGTAAAAGTGTAAGACTGAAAATATGGTGTGAAGTAGACCCGTGGGCCGTAGTGTTCACTATAGCCTTCTCTAAAAATAGCAAATAATACGGTGGGTGAACAAATTACTGTCAAGCAATTGATAGAACCGCGCAAAGTAATGACGATATCTAAGGAAATGATCATACATATAGGCATCACGTCCGAGACAAGTAGACTGATACTTTCCGCATCTACTACTATTATTCCACACATCGACTGCTATCCAGCATGCATCTAGTGTATTGAGTTTATGACGAACAGAGTAACGCCTTAAGCTAGATGAGATGATGTAGAGGGATAAACTCAAACCAATGATGAAAACCCCATCTTCTTACCCATATGGCAACAACACGACGCGTGCCTCGCTGCCCCTTCTGTCACTGGGAGAGGTCACCGCACGGTATGAACCCAAAACCAAGAACTTCTCCCATTGCAAGAATCATAGATCAAGTTGGCCAAACAAAACCCACAACTCGAAGAGAATTACAAGGATATGAAATCATGCATATAAGAGATCAGAAGAAACTCAAATAAGATTCATAGATAATCTGATCATAAATCCACAATTCATTGGATCTCGACAAACACACTGCAAAGAGATTACATCGGATATATCTCCATGAAGATCATGGAGAACTTTGTATTGAAGATACAAGAGAGAGAAGAAGCCATATAGCTACTAGCTATGGACCCGAAGGTCTATGATGAACTACTCACGCATCATCGGAGAGGTCATGGTGTTGATGAAGAAGCCCTCCGTATTCGAATCCCCCATCCGGCAGGGCACCAGAACGTGCCCCAGATGGGATCTTGCGGAGACAGAAGCTTGCGGCGGCGGAATAGTATTTTCGAGGATCTCTCTCGCAGTTTTGGAATTTTCTGAATTTATAGGTGGAAGAGGTAGGGCAGACGAGCCACAGGGGCCCCACAAGCCTGCTAGGCACGGGCCCCCCTGGCCACGCCTAGGGGTCTTGTGGGGTCCCCTGGTGGCCCATGCCTTGGTTTCATGTCTCGTGCGTATCTTCTGTTCCGAAAAAAATATTTTCGGAAGTTTTATTCTGTTTGGACACCGTTTAAAATCCTCCTCTGAAAAGGGTCAAAAACACGGAAAAAATAGGAACTAGCACTTGGCACTGAGTTCATAAGTTAGTCCCAAAAAAGATATAAAAGGCATACAAAACATCCAAAGTTTTACAAGATAATAGCATGGAACCATAAAAAAATATGGATACGTTGGAGACGTATCAGGCAGCCCCTGGCCGCCCTCTGGCCCATCTTCGGTGATCGGGAAGCTTTTGTTTCGCTGGTTTTTTATATATTTTTCCTGGAATTTTTCGGGGTTCAGAAAATTGGGTAAAAGCCCCTGCAAAATAGACATCAGCAGACAGAAACTGGCACTCGGTGCACTGACTTAGTAGGTTAGTCCAAATATGTGTAAAATGATATAAAAGTGTAGCAAAACATATAACAATATCACCCAAAAGATCATGGAACAAGCAGAAATTATAGATACGTTTGGGACGTATCAACATCCCCAAGCTTAATTTTTGCTCGTCCTCGAGTAGATAAATGATATCACAATAATTTCTATGGTAACATGGTAACACACATATAAGAACTTCAAAGTAAAGCAAGTTAGATATGCAATTCAAGTCAAAACAATAACAAACAAGAGTCTATATCTAGTATTGAATTTAGCAAAGTAAGAACATAAAGGTGCAAGAGCTCTCGTTGTCCGTGACTCGAATGTCTCCAAATGGTGTTTGCGTGCAAGAAGTGGGAGATGGGTTGAGATCATAAAATATATTTTTAATTGAGAACTCAATCTACTAAAATTTCACACTTAGTCTCCTTCAGAATCTTATTTTGACTCATCCCTAGACCACTAGTCAGGCACAAGACAAAATGATCCTCTCCTTTTGACTTTGAGCACTCATGCAATGGATGAGCGTAAGAAAGATATGTTGGCACTTAGGATGGCAAACAGAATAATGATGGGGAAGGAAGACAAAAAGGTGTGAAAGGCTCACATCAATGAGGATAACCATAGGCGAGAGAAAGCCAGCTGATAGATATGATGTGAGGAGTAGGGATTGCCATGTAACGGATGCACATATGAGCTAGGGTAAGCTCTCCAATGGAACTAGTGGCAGTGCTTCCAACTTGTTTGCTCATGAAGACCTAGAGCTCATTTCAGGAGGCTCATCATTGGAATATGAAAACCAAGATCTATAATGTAAGGGTCCCCACATAGTTATGCATGAATGATAATCTCTATGTAGTACCAATATAGCAATGGAGTACGAGTGTGGATCTTCAAAAGGAATAGTAGTGTTTCCCCCTTCTCTCTTTTTCTTTGTTCTTTTTTTTTCTTTTTTTTCTCTTTTTTGTGGCCTCTTTGGCTCTTTCTTTTTATCTCTCATTTGTCCTCTTTGGGATCTTTTGTTTGCCCTCTTTGGGATCTTTTCCTCACTTAAGGGCAACACTCTATGTTTTACATGAATAAAAAGAAGATCATCACACTTTATAAGAAGTGAAAACTATCATGATGTATGCAAATGTATGCCTCTGCCAGTGTAGCAGGATATGCAATGATACTAGCGCATCATGTAGCAATAATTGGGGCAAGTCGCAAATATCATGCGGGTCTACGATCAAGCAAAAGCATGTATGACATGAAGGTCAAGTCATGAGATGGTGGTTGTTGCATGGTAATGTCTCTCGGAAAGGCTATGGAAATGCCTTAATAGGTAGGTATGGTGGCTGTTTTGAGGAAGGATATAATGAGGCTTATGTATGACATAGCGCATCATGTCATGGGTTTGGATGCACTAGCGGAGTTTGCACCAACTCTCAACGTGAGAAAGGGCAATGCACGGTACCGAAGAGGCTAGCAAAATATGGATGGTGGAAGTGCCAACAATCGAATACTCACATTAGTCCGAAGAACTCATACACTTATTATTAGTAACTCTCTATCTAGTTAGGAAATTCACAAAGAGACAAGTACCCCGAGGAGGAGTGTTTGGGGGTTTGGTTATCCTTGTTATCCTCGACTCATGGTAACGTGAGGGTACTCTATATATTCCAACCCTTAAGAGGTTAGCGATCAATTTAGTAGCTAGAGTTATCAACTAATTTTTAGTTTTTGAAAAACACACGGATTTCCCAAAATACGACACCTATCACTAATAGACTCAAGCTCTTGGCACCAATATTCCAAACATTACTCAAATCAATACCTCAAAACCATTGCAGGTTACTATTATACTTAAATAGCAATCTCCATTACCTACTTATGCAAGACACACAACTCAGTGCAACGAGCCAACTATCTAAACAAGATAAGCATGATAACTCAAGAGAGTTCCAAAAGCAACCTAAATAAAAGCTCTTAAAATATAAGCATGAAAACTAAGAGCTAAGCATGACAGTAGCTATGGAAAGATGGAGAACACACAAAAAGATAAGCATGAAAACCTATGTTGTGTTCTAGAGTAGAATAGAGCATGTGTCTCTCCCAAACAAGGTAGGATAGGTTCCAACTTGGTATGAACAGGAAGCAAAACTAAAAAAACTAAAAAGAAAATAGAGGGACGCTCCAAACATAGCACATAACATATGATGTGAGAAGAATATAGCATAGAGATGGACGAACTGATGATTGTTGATAGAGAAGGGGATGCACGGGTGCATCCCCAAGCTTAGACGCTTGAGTCTCCTTGAATATTTCTTGGGTGCATGGGGGCATCCCCAAGCTTGAGCGCTTGACACTCATGTATCTTCTTTCATCATCTCCCATCGCATACTTGAAAACTCCCTTCATACAAAACTCATCATAAGCTGATTAGACTGGTTAGTACCCTTAATAAAATAATTCATTACCTACTGGAAATAAAGATTTTCATTAAAATCTACTGCTTATCATGATTGCTAAAAGGTTTTTGTCAATAAAAAGTAAGCTTAGGATTTGCAAAACAATGGAAACACAAAACATGGCACAATTTGTGAATAACAGAACAATGGGTAGTAAATAATTTATACGGGGCACTTCTGCAACTCAAATCGAAAAACTCTGAACAGATGTGAGAAAGGCAATTATAGAGAGCATGCTGTCAAAAAAAGTCAGATCAAAAAGATGATCTGGTGATTTTTGGCGAAGTTCCGTCAAGCAGACATAATCTGTTTCTGGATAGCATGTCACAATTCTTGAACTTTCTTGCAATCGGAGGCTATAACTTGGAACAAACCTTAAAAATAAAGATAAAATGATGTTGCTACAGTAGTAAAACACATCAATACCACTAAAAACTGAAAGTAAAAACTTCAAAGTAAAGATAACAAGGGTTGTCTCCCTAGAGCTCTTTCTTTATAACCATAAAGATAGGCTTAAGATTTTAATGATGCTCTCGTAGGAATAAGAGTTGTAGAACAAAAGAGAGCATCAAGAAGAAAATACCAAACACATTTAAGTCGAACATGCTTCCTATGCAAAGGAGTATTGCAATAGAATAATTCATTGAAGCACAAAGAAATAAGAAAAGGATGGCAAAACATGTGCAGCTTCAAAACCTTCAACATAAAGAGAGGGAACTTGATATTATTGAAATATCTATAAGCATATGTTCCCTTCTCATAATAATTTTCAATGGGATCATGAATAAAATCAACAATATAAGTATCACATAAAGCATTGTTACCATGATCCACGTGGACTTCATGAAGAGGATAAAACTTGGAGTAAAAGAGAGACTGAATCTCTTCCCAATCCCGTAGGTGAGAATCATATAGCAGCCTATACCATTCCAATGCTTTTCCTTTCAGCGACAAGGCAAATAATTTACTCATGACTCCATCTCCTGTCAAACCTGAAATATTAAACAACTCACAAAGTTTTGTAACTTTCAACAAATGAATACTAGGATCGACTGTTCCACCTCCTCCATAACAATCAGCCCTAATTATTTCAATTCTCTGAAGAGGTATTTTGAATGGGATACATTCAGTAGGTGGAGGAGACTTCTATACCACGGGTGTGCTAAAGAGTCCTTCCCCAAGCAGTGAACTAAGAATGTAGTTTTCCATAAGCCTAACTAGCTCATGGCAAACTAACAAGACTAAAAGCAAAGGTAAAAGATAGCGTGCAACTTCCCTATCTTAAAGACTGGAGTCCCTGGTAATGGTGCTAGAAAACTTTGCTTGATGAAGAGATTATGTACATACTTCTCGCACCTCGTTGGTTACCCCAAGTGGAAGGTTGAGAAGTAGTCAGCAACAAGTCTTCCCTTACATGGAGACTATAAGGTTTATCGAACCAAGAGGACTCCTAGGCTCAACAAGTAGGTGTCTTCCACCATGGCGCTAGCCGAAGACTTGGACCTGCACACACACAAATAACTTTTCTCCCAATGAGTACACAGAGGTTTTCAATATCTCCGACCTTGTAGTTTGCAAAGGATCAAAACACAAGCGGGAAGGTAATAGTGATTGCAACAGAAAAGTAAATGAAAGTAGTAAATAATGGAGGTGTAAACAATGATGGTGATATGGACCGGAGTCACATGATGTTCACCGGTGATGTCTATCTCCCAAAAGACGATAAACAACTATGCTTGGGTAAACAAATCACAGCTGGGCAATTGACAGAATTATGAACGCACCGCAATGCTAATTATGCTACTTGATAGTTAGAGGTTCAATAGTAATGGGCAGTACGCCAAGACATGTAGACCGTTTATTCATCAGCATCTACTTACTAATCATCCACCTTGAGATATCTATCCAGAAAATCTCGGCGGTATTAAGTTGCGAGCCCCAACCAAAGTGTACACTCCAAGCAACGGATAACCGCATTAACGAACTATGTGTAAGGTAAACAATCCTTGCAACCGTGGTCACAAGCACCGTTGTTTTCTCCCTGGTGGCAACATCACATCCCCTAGTCTCATGTTTCTGTCACTCAAGCTAGACATCGAGGGGCATGAACCCACAATCATGCATAACACTCCCTCTTGGAGTTGCAATCTACTACTCGGCCAAAGCAATAAATAGCAATGGAGAAAATGCATGAATCACTAAGGAACATAATATAAAAGGATAATCAAATATATAACTAATAACAATCTGAACATAATCTCATAATCCATCAGATCCCAACAAACCGAGCATAGCAATAGCAAGAGAATTACATAGATGCCTTGATCATGTAGGGTAGATCACAAGGACTAACCATTCAAGCACAAGATTGGAGAGAAGACATCACATAGCTACTGGTCATGGACCCATGGTCCAAGGAGGACTACTCACGTCACGTCCGGGAAGTGTCCATGGTGGTGGAGAAGCTCCCGGAGGTCACTCCTCCATCCGGCAGGGTGCCGGGAAGAGGTCTCGTGACGCTCCTGATCTCGGAAGCGTTGCGGCGGTGGAACGATAGAGAAATTCGCGATTCTGGAAGTTGTGTAAGGGTTTCCTATTGGGACTCTAAATATAGGCCAAAGGATGGCACCAGAGGAGGTGGGGCCCACCCAGGCGGCCTCCTGGCGCGGCCTAGGCCCTGGCCGCACCAGCAGGTCGTCTGGGCAGCCCCTGGCCCCCCTCTGGCCCATCTTCGATGATCCGAAAGCTTATGTTTCACTGATTTTTTATATAATTTTCCTGGAATTTTTCGGGCTTCAAAAAATTGGGTAAAATCCCGTGCAAAATATACATCAGCAGACAGAAACTGGCACTGGGTGCACTGAGTTAGTAGGTTAGTCCAAATATGTCTAAAATGATATAAAAGTGTAGCAAAACATATAACAACATCACCCAAAAGATCATGGAACAAGCAGAAATTATAGATATGTTTGGGAAGTATCAGGGCACGAGGGTGGTGACTTCTTTCTCGGAGGCGCTGCCACCAAATGACGTGAGCCATCATGCATTTAGACTGAGGGAACTTCTTTGTTGTTTCAGTATCTATTTGTAATTTTCTTTCCTCCATTCGGCAGGCTTTTATAGGGTTGGTCAACTCCATTCCAGTAGTTGACCGAACGCCCATTGACCTGGTGAGTGATACCGAGCACCAAGAGGACTCAGAAGATGATGGCGATGATGATGAGGAGGAGGAGAGAGAAGAGAGTAACGATGAACACGGGGAAAAGGAGAAGTCTTCTCCATTCAATGAAGTTACATCCGAGGCCCGCCTCAAGGTGCGCCAGGACCCTGGGGTCCGTGCTAGCATCGTGAAGACCCAGAGGTGATGAAATTGAGTGCGGAGTGAGCCAGAGACATCGCCGGAGAAGGTCGTCGAGAAGCCCAAGATCATGACCTCCAAGCCCGGGAAGGTTGTCTTGCCGCACATCAAGGTTGACGTACTCGTGACAACGGCGTAAGTATTTTTCCCGAGTGATCCATCTATGTTGACCAAGCTATACCGAGTGATGGCTGGGTTCTTTGTTGTTTATGTTGCAGGGCTGATACCTCTACTGCTTCGCTTGAGCCCAAGACCTTTGACAAAGGGAAGGTTGATGCCAATGTTGCCTCCTCCAAATGTAACTCTTGAACTAGGTGATGGTTCATTCAGGCCTTGAGACTTAGCCACAAAAATGATCTTTCAAATACCTTGTGAATGTGTGCAGGACCGTAGAACGTGATTGAACTTGACCTCGACATTCCTTCTGTTGTTGATGAAGCATGAAAGCAGGTTGCGACACCCAGTCAAGTGGTTTTTCCCTTGACTACCAAGGTCAAGGCTCACGTGGCTCAAGAGGCCACCTCGGCCGGAGCTCACTCGGACTTGGTCCGTCTGTCACTCTGTCACTTCTGCCCGTGGAAAGCAACATTTTCCAACTGCACCATATCACAGGGGATCAAGAGGGGGCACACAAGGAACCCCTGGCCGACCTGGAGGTGATGGTTGGGTGACTAAAGGAAGCATATGATGCGAGTGAAGCCGTAGCAAAGAACATTCGGGTGATACATTTACACACACATTTGTTTCTGAATTCGATCCCCAGTGGGTTTGCTCCGAGCCACACCCACTTGGTGTCTGTTTTTAGTGGGGCGTGCTAAGTGCACCCACTGGGTGTGGTCCCCGAGGCTACCGTCGATTGGAGCAGTTTGGGGTACTCTCAGTTTCTGTGTTGATTCAAGGGAGGTTGTGTTGGAATTATGCCCTAGAGGCAATAATAAATGTATAGTTATTATTATAATTCCTATATCAAGATAATAGTTTATTATCCATGCTATAATTGTATTGAATGAAGACTCATTTACATGTGTGGATACATAGACAAAACACCGTCCCTAGCATGCCTCTAGTTGGCTAGCCAGTTGATCAATGATAGTCAGTGTCTTCTGATTATGAACAAGGTGTTGTTGTTTGATAACTGGATCACGTCATTGGGAGAATCACGTGATGGACTAGACCCAAACTAATAGACGTAGCATGTTGATCGTGTCATTTTGTTGCTAATGTTTTCTGCGTGTCAAGTATTTATTCCTATGACCATGAGATCATATAACTCACTGACACCGGAGGAATGCTTTGTGTGTATCAAACGTCGCAACGTAACTGGGTGACTATAAAGATGCTCTACAGGTATCCGAAGGTGTTAGTTGAGTTAGTATGGATCAAGACTGGGATTTGTCACTCCGTGTGACGGAGAGGTGTCTTGGGGCCCACTCGGTAATACAACATCACACACAAGCCTTGCAAGCAATGTAACTTAGTGTAAGTTGCGGGATCTTGTATTACGGAACGAGTAAAGAGACTTGCCGGTAAACGAGATTGAAATAGGTATGCGGATACCGACGATCGAATCTCGGGCAAGTAACATACCGAAGGACAAAGGGAATGACATACGGGATTATACGAATCCTTGGCACTGAGGTTCAAACGATGAGATCTTTGTAG
The DNA here is from genome assembly GCF_904849725.1 of Hordeum vulgare subsp. vulgare. NCBI lineage: Eukaryota > Viridiplantae > Streptophyta > Magnoliopsida > Poales > Poaceae > Hordeum > Hordeum vulgare. The sequence goes on along the minus strand of NC_058524.1, from coordinate 221,565,041 downwards.
AATATGTAGGATCCAATATGGGCATCCAGGTCCCGCTATTGGATATTGACCGAGGAGTCTCTCGGGTCATGTCTACATAGTTCTCGAACCCGCAGGGTCTGCACACTTAAGGTTCGACGTTGTTTTATGTGTATTTGAGTTATATGGTTGGTTACCGAATGTTGTTTGGAGTCCCAGATGAGATCACGGACATCACGAGGGTTTCCGGAATGGTCCGAAAACGAAGATTGATATATAGGATGACCTCATTTGATTACCAGAAGGTTTTCGGAGTTACCGGGAATGTACCGGGAATGACGAATGGGTTCCGGGAGTTCACCGGGGGGGGGGGGCAATCCACCCCGGGGAAGCCCATAGGCTTTGGGGAGACACACCAGCCCTTAGTGGGCTGGCGGGACAGCCCCAAGAGGGCCTATGCGCCAAGAAAAGAAAATCAAAGGAAAAGAAAAAAAAAAGAGGGAGGAAGTGGGAAGGGAGGGGGACTCCTCCCACCAAACCAAGTCCAACTCGGTTTGGGGGGGGGGAGTCCTCCCCCCCATGGCTCGGCCGACCCCTTGAGGGTCCCTTGGACCCCAAGGCCAGGTCCTCCTCCCTCCTCCTATATATATGGAGCTTTTAGGGCAGATTTGAGACGACTTTCTCACGGCTGCCCGACCACATACCTCCATAGTTTTTCCTCTAGATCGCGTTTCTGCGGAGCTCGGGCGGAGCCCTGCTGAGACAAGATCATCACCAACCTCCGGAGCGCCATCATGCTGCCGAAGAAATCGTCTACCTCTCCGTCTCTCTTGCTGGATCAAGAAGGCCGAGATCATCGTCGAGCTGTACGTGTGCTGAACGCGGAGGTGCCGTCCGTTCGGTACTAGATCGTGGGACTGATCGCGGGATTGTTCGCGGGGCGGATCGAGGGACGTGAGGACGTTCCACTACATCAACTGCGTTCTCTAACGCTTCTGCTGTACGATCTACAAGGGTACGTAGATCACTCATCCCCTCTCGTAGATGGACATCACCATGATAGGTCTTCGTGCGCGTAGGAAAATTTTTGTTTCCCATGCGACGTTCCCCAACAGTGGTATCAGAGCTAGGTTCATGCGTAGATGTCTTCTCGAGTAGAACACAAAAGGTTTTGTGGGCGGTGATGTGCGTTTTGCTGCGCTCCTTAGTCTTTTCTTGATTCCGCGGTATTGTTGGATTGAAGCGGCTTGGACCGACATTACTCGTACGCTTACGAGAGACTGGTTTCATCGTTACGAGTAACCCCCTTATGCTCAAAGATGACTGGCAAGTGACGGTTTCTCCAACTTTAGTTGAATCGGATTTGACCGAGGAGGTCCTTGGATGAGGTTAAATAGCAACTCATATATCTCCGTTGTGGTGTTTGCGTAAGTAAGATGCGATCCTACTAGATACCCTTGGTCACCACGTAAAACATGCAACAACAAAATTAGAGGACGTCTAACTTGTTTTTGCAGGGTATGATTGTGATGTGATATGGACAACGATGTGATGTGATATATTGGATGTATGAGATGATCATGTTGTAATTGAAATATCGACTTGCACGTCGATGGTACGGCAACCGGCAGGAGCCATAGGGTTGTCTTTATACTAACGTTTGTGCTTGCAGATGCGTTTACTATTTTGCTAGGATGTAGCTTTACTAGTAATAGCATAAGTAGCACGACAACCCCGATGGCAACACGTTGATGCATGATCATGGTGTGGCGCCGGTGACAAGAAGATCGTGCCGGTGCTTTGGTGATGGAGATCAAGAAGCACGTGATGATGGCCATATCATGTCACTTATGAATTGCATGTGATGTTAATCCTTTTTGCACCTTATTTTGCTTAGAACGACGGTAGCATTATGAGGTGATCTCTCACTAAAATTTCAAGACGAAATTGTGTTCTCCCCGACTGTGCACCGTTGCTACAGTTCGTCGTTTCGAGACACCACGTGATGATCGGGTGTGATAGACTCAACGTTCACATACAACGGGTGCAAAATAGTTGCGCACGCGGAACACTCGGGTTAAGCTTGACGAGCCTAGCATGTGCAGACATGGCCTCGGAACACATGAGACCGAAAGGTCGATCATGAATCATATAGTTGATATGATTAGCATAGGGATGCTTACCACTGAAACTATACTCAACTCACGTGATGATCGGACTTGGGATAGTGTAAGTGGATCATGAACCACTCAAATGACTAGAGAGATGTACTTTTTGATTGGGAGTTTAGCATATAATTTGATTAAGTTGAACTCTAATTATCTTGAACATAGTCTAAGTCCACTTTGAAAATATTTTGTGTTGTAGATCATGGCTCACGCAAGTGTCATCCTGAATTTTAATACGTTCCTAGAGAAAGCTAAGTTGAAAGATGATGGAAGCAACTTTGTAGACTGGGCTCGTAATCTTAAGCTAATCTTACAAGCTAGGAAGAAGGATTATGTCCTTAATGCTGCGCTAGGAGATGAACCACCCGCTACGGCTGATCAGGATGTTAAGAACGCTTGGTTAGCGCGTAAGGAGGACTACTCAATAGTTCAATGTGCAGTCTTGTATGGCTTAGAACCGGGACTTCAACGTCGCTTCGAGCGTCATGGAGCATTTGAGATGTTCCAGGAGTTGAAGTTTATCTTTCAGAAGAACGCCCGGATCGAGAGGTATGAGACCTCCGATAAATTCTATGCTTGCAAGATGGAGGAAAACTCGTCTGTCAGTGAACATGTGCTCAAAATGTCTGGGTACTCAAACCGTCTAGCTGAACTGGGGATTGAACTCCCGCAAGAAGCTATCACTGACAGAATCCTTCAATCACTGCCGCCAAGCTATAAAGGCTTTGTGTTGAACTACAACATGCAAGGGATGAACAAGTCTCCCGGCGAGTTGTTTGCGATGCTGAAAGTCGCAGAGTCTGAACTCCCTAAAGAGCATCAAGTGTTGATGGTGAGCAAGACCACTAGTTTCAAGAGAAACGGCAAAGGCAAGAAGGGCAATTCGAAGAAGAGCGGCAAGCTTGTTGCCAATCCGCCGAAGAAACCCAAAGCTGGACCTAAGCCTGAAACGGAGTGCTTCTATTGCAAGGGTATGGGTCACTGGAAGCGCAATTGCCCCAAGTATCTGGCAGATAAGAAGGCGGGCAAAGAAAAATCAGGTATATTTGATATACATGTTATTGATGTGTACTTAACCGGCTCTCGTAGTAGTGCCTGGGTATTTGATACCGGTTCTGTTGCTCACATTTGCAACTCGAAGCAGGAATTGCGGAATAGACGAAGGCTGGCGAAAGACAAAGTGACGATGCGCGTAGGAAACGGTTCCAAGGTTGATGCAATCGCCGTTGGCACAGTGTCACTTCAGCTACCATCGGGATTAGTGATGAACTTAAATCATTGTTATTTAGTGCCTGCGTTGAGCATGAACATTATATCTGGATCTTGTTTATTGCGAGACGGTTACTCTTTTAAGACTAAGAATAATGGTTGTTCTATTTCTATGAGTAATATCTTTTATGGTCATGCACCGAATGTGAGAGAATTGTTCATATTGAATCTTGATAGCGATACGCATATACATAACATTGAGACCAAAAGAGTTAGAGTTAAGAATGATAGCGCCATATTTTTATGGCACTGCCGTTTAGGTCATATTGGTGTAAAGCGCATGAAGAAACTCCATGCTGATGGACTTTTGGAGTCACTTGACTTTGATTCACTTGACACGTGCGAACCATGCCTCATGGGCAAGATGACTAAGACTCCGTTCTCCGGAACAATGGAGCGTGCAAGTGACTTGTTGGAAATCATACATACCGATGTGTGTGGCCCAATGAGCGTGGAGGCACGCGACGGATATCGTTATTTCCTCACCTTCACTGACGATTTAAGTAGATATGGTTATGTCTACTTGATGAAACACAAGTCTGAAACATTTGAAAAGTTCAAGCAATTTCAGAGTGAAGTGGAAAATCATCGTAAAAAGAAGATCAAGTTCCTACGGTCTGATCGTGGGGGTGAATATCTGAGTTTCGAGTTTGGTGCTCACTTAAGACAATGTGGAATTGTTTCACAGTTAACACCGCCTGGAACACCACAGCGTAATGGTGTGTCCGAACGTCGTAATCGTACTTTGTTAGAGATGGTGCGATCTATGATGTCTCTTACTGATTTGCCGTTAGCGTTTTGGGGTTATGCATTAGAAACAGCTGCATTCACTTTAAATAGGGCACCATCAAAATCCGTTGAGACGACACCATATGAACTGTGGTATGGCAAAAGGCCAAAGTTGTCGTTTCTTAAAGTTTGGGGATGTGATGCTTATGTCAAAAAGCTTCAGCCTGAAAAGCTGGAACCCAAAGCGGAAAAATGCGTCTTCATAGGTTACCCAAAAGAGATAGTTGGGTACACCTTCTATCTCAAATCCGAGGGCAAAGTGTTTGTTGCTAAGAACGGAACTTTTCTTGAGAAGGAGTTTTCTCTCGAGAGAATTGAGTGGGAGGAAGATAGAACTTGACGAGGTTGTCGAACCTCTCATCCCTCTGGATGGTGGCGCAGGGCAAGTGGAAACCTCTGTCATTGCGACGCCGGTTGAGGAGGAAGTTAATGATGATGATCATGAAACTCCAGTTCAAGTTTCTGTTGAACCACGCAGGTCGACGAGATCACGCACTGCTCCAGAGTGGTACGGTAATCCCGTCTTATCAATCATGTTGTTAGACAACAATGACCCTGCAAATTATGAAGAAGCAATGGTGGGCCCAGATTCCAACAAATGGCTAGAAGCCATGAAATCCGAGATAGGATCCATGTATGAGAACAAAGTGTGGACTTTGGAGATACTACCTGAGGGCCGCAAGGCTATTCAAAAACAAATGGATCTTTAAGAAGAAGACGGACGCTGACGGTAATGTGACCGTTTATAAAGCTCGACTTGTGGCAAAGGGTTTTTCACAAGTTCCAGGAGTTGACTAGATGAGACCTTCTCACCCTTAGCGATGCTTAAGTCCGTCAGAATCATGTTAGCAATAGCTGCATTTTTCGATTATGAAATCTGGCAGATGGATGTCAAAACGGCGTTCCTTAACGGTTTCCTTAAGGAAGAGTTGTATATGATGCAACCCGAAGGTTTTGTCGATCCTAAAAATGCTGACAAGGTGTGCAAGCTCCAGCGATCCATTTATGGACTGGTGCAAGCATCTCGGAGTTGGAACAAACGCTTTGATGAGGTGATCAAAGCATTTGGGTTTATACAAGTGGTTGGAGAATCTTGTATTTACAAGAAAGTGAGTGGGAGCTCTGTGGCATTTCTAATATTATATGTGGATGACATATTACTGATTGGGAACAACGTAGAGCTTTTGGAGAGCATAAAAGGTTACTTGAATAAAAGTTTCTCTATGAAGGACCTAGGAGAAGCTGCTTACATTCTAGGCATTAAGATCTATAGGGATAGATCAAAACGCCTGATAGGACTTTCACAAAGCACTTACCTTGATAAAGTTTTGAAGAGGTTCAAAATGGAACAGTCCAAGAAAGGGTTCTTGCCAGTTTTACAAGGTACGAGATTGAGTAAGACTCAGTGCCCAGCAACTGATGAAGATAGAGAGCATATGCGCTCCGTCCCCTATGCTTCAGCCATAGGTTCTATCATGTATGCGATGCTGTGCACTAGACCGGATGTTAGCCTGGCCAGAAGTATGGCAGGTAGGTTCCAGAGCAATCCAGGAGTGGATCACTGGACAGCGGTCAAGAATATCCTGAAGTACCTGAAAAGGACTAAGGAGATGTTTCTCGTATATGGAGGTGACGAAGAGCTCGCCGTAAAAGGTTACGTCGATGCAAGCTTTGACACAGATCCGGACGACTCCAAGTCGCAAACCGGATACGTATTTTTTCTTAATGGGGGTGCAGTAAGCTGGTGCAGTTCCAAGCAAAGCGTCGTAGCAGATTCTACATGTGAAGCGGAGTACATGGCTGCCTCGGAGGCGGCTAAGGAGGGTGTTTGGATGAAGCAGTTCATGACGGATCTTGGAGTGGTGCCAAGTGCACTGGATCCAATAACCTTGTTCTGTGACAACACTGGTGCCATTGCCTTAGCAAAGGAACCAAGGTTTCACAAGAAGACCAGACACATCAAACGACGCTTCAACCTCATCTGCGACTACGTCGAGGAGGAGGACGTAAATATATGCAAGGTGCACACGGATCTGAATGTAGCAGACCCGCTGACTAAACCTCTTCCACGGCCAAAACATGATCGACACCAGAACTGTATGGGTGTTAGATTTATTACAATGTAATTCACATGGCGATGTGAGGGCTAGATTATTGACTCTAGTGCAAGTGGGAGACTGTTGGAATTAAGCCCTAGAGGCAATAATAAATGTATAGTTATTATTATAATTCCTGTATCAAGATAATAGTTTATTATCCATGCTATAATTGTATTGAATGAAGACTTATTTACATGTGTGGATACATAGACAAAACACCGTCCCTAGCATGCCTCTAGTTGGCTAGCCAGTTGATCAATGATAGTCAGTGTCTTCTGATTATGAACAAGGTGTTGTTGTTTGATAACTGGATCACTTCATTGGGAGAATCACGTGATGGACTAGACCCAAACTAATAGACGTAGCATGTTGATCGTGTCATTTTGTTGCTACTGTTTTCTGCGTGTCAAGTATTTATTCCTATGACCATGAGATCATATAACTCACTGACACCGGAGGAATGCTTTGTGTGTATCAAACGTCGCAACGTAACTGGGTGACTATAAAGATGCTCTACAGGTATCTCCGAAGGTGTTAGTTGAGTTAGTATGGATCAAGACTGGGATTTGTCACTCCGTGTGACGGAGAGGTGTCTCGGGGCCCACTCGGTAATACAACATCACACACAAGCCTTGCAAGCAATGTAACTTAGTGTAAGTTGCGGGATCTTGTATTACGGAACGAGTAAAGAGACTTGCCGGTAAACGAGATTGAAACAGGTATGCGGATACCGACGATCGAATCTCGGGCAAGTAACATACCGAAGGACAAAGGGAATGACATACGGGATTATACGAATCCTTGGCACTGAGGTTCAAACGATGAGATCTTCGTAGAATATGTAGGATCCAATATGGGCATCCAGGTCCCGCTATTGGATATTGACCGAGGAGTCTCTCGGGTCATGTCTACATAGTTCTCGAACCCGCAGGGTCTGCACACTTAAGGTTCGACGTTGTTTTATGTGTATTTGAGTTATATGGTTGGTTACCGAATGTTGTTCGGAGTCCCGGATGAGATCACGGACGTCACGAGGGTTTCCGGAATGGTCCGGAAACGAAGATTGATATATAGGATGACCTCATTTGATTACCGGAAGGTTTTCGGAGTTACCGGGAATGTACCGGGAATGACGAATGGGTTCCGGGAGTTCACCGGGGGGGGGGGGGGGGGGCAACCCACCCCGGGGAAGCCCATAGGCTTCGGGGAGACACACCAGCCCTTAGTGGGCTGGTGGGACAGCCCCAAGAGGGCCTATGCGCCAAGAAAAGAAAATCAAAGGAAAAGAAAAAAAAAGAGGGAGGAAGTGGGAAGGGAGGGGGACTCCTCCCACCAAACCAAGTCCAACTCGGTTTGGGGGGGGAGTCCTCCCCCCCTTGGCTCGGCCGACCCCTTGAGGGTCCCTTGGACCCCAAGGCAAGGTCCGCCTCCCTCCTCCTATATATATGGAGCTTTTAGGGCAGATTTGAGACGACTTTCTCACGGCTGCCCGACCACATACCTCCATAGTTTTTCCTCTAGATCGCGTTTCTGCGGAGCTCGGGCGGAGCCCTGCTGAGACAAGATCATCACCAACCTCCGGAGCGCCGTCACGCTGCCGGAGAAATCTTCTACCTCTCCGTCTCTCTTGCTGGATCAAGAAGGCCGAGATCATCGTCGAGCTGTACGTGTGCTGAACGCGGAGGTGCCGTCCGTTCGGTACTAGATCGTGGGACTGATCGCGGGATTGTTCGCGGGGCGGATCGAGGGACGTGAGGATGTTCCACTACATCAACCGCGTTCTCTAACGCTTCTGCTGTACGATCTACAAGGGTACGTAGATCACTCATCCCCTCTCGTAGATGGACATCACCATGATAGGTCTTCATGTGCGTAGGAAATTTTTTGTTTCCCATGCGACGTTCCCCAACAGGTTGGTAAGGTACGGAGCCCTTTTCCCTCCTCTTATCCTTCCAGTGGGGGCACGCTGAGCGCACCCCCTAGGTGTCGTCCTCCAGACTGCCATCGACTGGATCAGTCGATGCTAGTCTTAGGGTTATCATTTTTTATTCTGATTAGTTCGTGTTTGTTGCTGGCAGACTGCTTGTGGACTCGGGATCCACAATGATGTCGTGGAGTGGGAGTTGCAGGACCCGCGTCTCAGCCTTGATGCTAAAAAGGCCAAGAGCAAACGCTTCGAGAAGGACAAACGCATCGCTGAAGGTAAACCTTTGACATCCAACTGCCTCTTGATTTGATCTTTGTTCCCATCCGACTGAGGTTATCTTGTCACATCGCCTTACTAAGAAGATAAAGAATTCCATTTGTTTAGTTACCATGAAGGAGGACCTCGGGAAGAGGGATGAAGATTTGGCATCGGCATGGAGGGAGGCCAATCTGAAGACCAAGGTGTCCGAACCCAAGATCAAGGCAGTCAAAAAATTTGAAGAAGAAAACCAACTTCTGAAAGTTGCCGCAGAAAAGACTTCCAAGGAACTAATTGAGGTGAAGAAGCACTACACCGAGTGGGATACCAAGTTCGGGGAGGTCACCACGAAGAGGGCCGAGCTAGAGCAGATTGTTGAGAAATTCAGCAAGGACCTTAGCGATAAACTCAAAGGTATGTTGTAAATCTGAGTGATTTTTTGTTATTGTCTTGTTATTTCCGAGTGGCATTTCTCATCCTTTGTTTTTGACTGAATCCAGGATTTTGTGTCAGCGTCGATGAAGAGACAACGCAGATTGAGGAACTGAACCCAAAGGCGGGGCTTATCAGGGACAGTGCTGCCTTAGCCCTCCTCGGACTGGAAGCTCGTGTTAACTATGTGCTGAGTTGCTCCAAGTGGCTCCAGTCGTCTATTTTAGAGATTGATCAAGAGGCCAACCCTGATAAAGAACTCCACAAGGACGCTCGGACCATCGTGGACGTAGTGAAGGCAGTCCCAAGTCATCCCCAATCTTGTAAGAAATCAACAGTGCGGGCCGGAGCCGACATCGCCCTTTCACTCCTCCGGATCCATTGTGACGGAGAGGATGAGGAGAAGCTAAAGAACCTCCGAGCAGTCAACAGGAATAGCGTGAAGTTCAAGGACTTCATGGAGATGGTCATGAGATGTCTAGGTCGATCCCTTTTTTGATTGAATCGGAATGCGAGTTTGTTCGTATTTAGTTTAACTTGGATTTTATTTGCTTGATCATCTTTGTTTGGAGTCTTTCCCACTCGGACGAAAGGAGGTTCACAGCCGAGTCCTCGTATGTGGGGGAAGTCCTCACTCGGGGAAAGCTTGGACTTGGGCATGGACAGGTCCACAGCTGAGCCGAGTGAAAGTAATGCCTTCACTCGAGCGTTTTAACTTAGGCGAACACAGGTTCGCGGCTAAGCCCCCGAGTGTGGAGATTGCCCCATTCAGGCAGGTTTTACCATAGGCACAAACAAATTTGTCCGTAAGGAATGATTGTTCTTTAAATCTTGGCATCCGAATGAAGATCTTGCCTTCATTCGGAACCGCTTTAAATTAGGCAAACGTTGGTTCATAGCTAAGACACCGAGTGTGGAAGTTGTCCTTACTAAGGGTAGGTTTTACCTTAGGCAAAAACAGGTTCATTGCTAAGAAATGATTGTTGTGTTCATATTGGCGTCCGAATGAAGATCTTGCCTTCATCCGAAACAACTTTAACATAGGAAAACGATGGTTCGTAGCTAAGCCCCCGAGCGTGGAGGTTGTCCTGACTCGGAGCAGGGTTTACCTTAGGCGAAAACAGATTCTCTACCAAGATGAGATAATAGTTCTTGTAAACTTGCTGATGGTCCTATCGATCTTGGTATCCGAATGAAGAGCATGTCTGCATTCGAAACCATTTGAACTTAGGTGAAAGTTGGTTTGCAACTAACCCCTGAGTGTGGAATATGTCCTCACTCGAGGGAAGTTTTACCTTAGGCGAAAACAGGTTCGCTACTAAGGAATGATTGTTCTGTTCATCTAGGTGTCCAAATGAAGATGTCGCCTTCATTCGAAACCGCTTTAACTTATGCGAAAGCTAGTTCTCAGCTAAGCCCCCAAGCGTGGAGGTTATCCTCACTCGGAGAATGGTTTACCTTAGGAAAAATTAGATTCACTACCAAGATGAGATGATAGTTCTTGCGAACTCGCAGATAGTCCTCTCCATCTTGGTATCCGAATGAATGTCATGTCCACATTCAGAACTGTTTTAACTTAGGCAAAAGTTGTTTCGCACCCAAGCCCCCGAGTGTGGGGATTGTCCTCACTCGGGGCAGGCTTTACCTTAGTTCAAAACAAGTTCGCTGCTAATGATTTTCATACCCACTGGGGGTGTGTTTCACGGGAGTGAAAGCTCTAGGCATAGTTGAAGAAATAAAGTATTTTTATTCCTCTAACCATTCGGATTCATTACAGGTATGAAGAAGATACAGTTTATGTATAGAACTTGCGGACCAGGTCCGCATTCCAGGTTTTGGGCTCTCTCGCTCAATTCCCGAAGTTGTATAATCGATAAGCTCCATTCTGCAGGAATTTGGATATGGTGGAGGTCCCTTGCCACGGAGGTACCTATTGGTGTCAAAACTGGCAGATCTTGGGCAGGGGGTCCTAAGCTGTGGACCTTGTATCGATGGATTGCACGAGAAAGGGGAGACATTATTTACCCAGGTTTGGGCCCTCTTGAGGAGGTAAAACCCTACGTCCTGCTTGATTATATTGATGTGGATGTTGATTACAGAGTAGATCTATCTCGAGATCATATGAGCTAAACCCTAGATGAGTCAACGTCCCTATATGGATGAGAATCTCTGGTTTATATAGACACCAGGGTTCCTAGGGTTACATACAATCGACCTCTTACCGGAAACAGATGGGCCAACCTAGACTACCTTACTTGGATGCCAGACCAGTCTTCGGTGCTTTCCTTCTTGAATACAATGCATCCACACAGTTCGGTCTTCAATCAATACGACGCGTTGGGTCAGCCCCTAAGAAATAGGCCGACAGTCCGATTACCCCTTAAACCCAAACTCCCTCAGTAGCCCCCAAACCGGCCTCCGATGCTGATGTATATATGGTCTTCGTTAACTTTTATCTAGAGCGCTCGGCTTGCAAGGTGAGTTCCTTTGTTCCCTCTGGTTTGTAGCACGACAACTTAGTCTTTGACTCTATCACATTATTGTAGCACGACAACTTAGTCTTTGACTCTATCATAGCTTTTAACTCCACCAAAAGATTAATAAAAATTCTCGATCCTTCTGTGCTTTGATGAAGACAAATTCCTCTGCTGTCCGTGACAGAACCGTTTCTTATAATCAAGGGATGTAGCATCCTTTATAAACAAGTCAAAAAACGTCCTTGGGTACCATCGCCTTCCGAGCGCCAACAGGAAACCCTTAAGCTTTAGCACTCATTGCCATGGCGGGTTCCTCTTCGCGTCCCCTTGGCCCCATCCAGGGACTGGGCAAGTTGCTCCCTTTCCCTGCTCCGGTTGGGCGATCCCGAAACTCAAGGATATCTTCCCACGTTAGATCTTGAAACCACTTGCACTGGTTTGACCTCTGCCAACGGCGATGACTTCACACAGAATTTCATTGCCCCACAAAAGAGAGAAAGGGTCTTCTTCATTTCTTTCTTGCTGCGAGAGCTAGGATTCCCAATTCACCCCTTCCCGAGGGGCTTATTGGAGTTCTACGGGTGGCAGCTCCACAACCTCAACCCTCACTTCATCCTTGACATCTCCGGCTTCATGGCCCTGTGCGAGATGTTCTTGGGTTGCGAGCCCTAGTTTGACATATGGAGAAAGTACTTCTGCCTCGTCCCTCGAACTAGGGAAACGTCAATTCAAAAAGTGGGTGGAGTTGAAGTATGGCGCATGGCTGCTACAGCATACCAGCATAACGAGTGGTCTCCGGAGTGGTATTACATCAAAGATGTTCTGTTATTCAAACCAGTTCAGACGTGTCTTCTTGAATACTCTGAGGACCCTTTGAATAAGCGATTTATCTGGCAACCCAAGATTTATTCCCAAGAATAGAGCTCCGAAGTGTAGCGCCTATTCACCAAGGTTATGATACTTGCACATAGCGGGCTGACCATCATTGACGTAATGGCTGCGGCGATTATCCGGTGCGTCCAACCGCTTCAACAGCGTACACACCGTTTATGGCGTTATAGCGGGACGAGCGACTCTACCCATTCCAGGCGACGGGTTCCAGTCAATCAGGAAGCTTTGGCAGCTATCCTAGCCAATCTTTCAAGGGGGGAAAGAAGATTTCGTCTGCCTTACCCCTAAGGAAGGTTTTTCGGCGTATAATCACATTGAATGGGTAAGTGTGATTATATTCACAGCTGGATGTTTATATTTGTTATTGCTCACCGATAACCCCTAATCCTCGTTTAGACACTTGGAGACGCTGGATTGACATGGACAACTATACCGCCCCCAGCGTGAAAACTTCGACCGCGATTATGTCCCCCGATTTCACAAGCACCCGGATATTTCGATTAGCTTTCAAGGCGGGGTGTTGTATCGAAAAAGTGTCGATGAACAAAAGGTGGCCCTTCTGGCCGACAACCCTAGGTCTCTTCCATCTTTTGCGAGCAAGAGCAAGACAAGTTACCGACGAGGGACTGTGCCCAGAGGTCGTCAGAAAACGCACCGAACTCCATCTTTGGTTGTGCCATCCGGGGTTGCGCCAAACGAGAATAAAATCCCCGAACATGAGGCAATGGAACATATGTCAGTCGTCCCTTCGGCCAAGAGATACACATACCAATCCGTATCCCTTAAAGTAGTGATTGCTTTTTTCAAATGTTCATGACCCCCAGCCAACAAATTTACGAGACACGTGCAACCCCCTCGTCCGAAGACGTTGTCGAAGTGTTGGGCGGTCAACAAAACCCAAAGTGTTCAGCTGGAGCAGGAGTCGCAATCACGGACCCACTCCCTAAACGTTTTGTAGGTTTCTCGGAAACTAATTCCGAAATCGAAAGTGCGATGAATCATCGGCAGCGGAAGGTGTCATTGCGCCACCCTATGTTTTCCAAGCAAGAGTTTAATGCTCTCAACTTGGCTCATGCATACCTTGAAGTTGCACGAGCCGGTCTTAAAGAAGTGGCAAGGCAGATGTGTGCGAATCTTCATGTGAGTCCTTGCTGATTTGGTAACTAAACTAAAGTTCGGACCCTGTAGCCCCCGAGCCTTAATTTGGTCGAGACTGTCGAGTTAAGGGTCGACATGACCTTTTGCCAATCTGCAGGCTTTAAAGTAGGAAAATGAAAAACTATCCAAGGACTTACAACTAAGCTAAGCTGGTGTGCAAGCCAGCACGGCCGAACTGGAGGATGTGAATTTTTTTACCGGAGAAGCACATGGTAAGGGGCATTATTTATAATGTGCTGAATTGAAGTTGGATTTCCTTTATAACCAAGAATTTTTTTATAGCAGGTGAATCAATAGGCCAATTGCAAAAGGATTTAGATGCATCTCGGGATTCTCGGAGTTACGCCGAATCTGAGCTTGAAGCTGGTCATCATGTATTAAAGTAATGTCGCGAGGAAAATCACTATTTCAGAGTAGAGAACAAAAAGAGGCCGAGGAAATTGAGAATTTGAAAACTCAATTGGCGCAAAACTGCAAAGAGAATCTGACAATGAAGGGCGTTGATCATGAAAAATGTGGGCCTCTTCTTGATTAGGTCTCTTAACTAGACGTCATGAGGAAGAAGCCGGTCTCTTAACAGTCCATTGTGTATGAGCAGGCTTGAAAGGCTATCTGGAGTATGATTTTAGCTGTATGGCCAAATCAAAATCCTCCACTAGGGATGGCCGAACTTGCCGAGTTGTTTAGAGGAACCCGGATCCGCTTCGAGATGTGGAAGAGTTCGGCATGTCGAGAAGGAGCTCGGGAGGCGTGGGCTAAGGGAAGACCCGGTTTACCCGTCTTGATCCCGAGCACATGGCCCGGGTTGGGCCGACGGGGCCAGATGGGGAAAGGAAATCCTCTTCACCTCGTGTATGATCAAGTAATGCCAGTTGCCCACCTGTCGCAAGAAGACTGCACTTCAGATGCTATAATAGATCATCTAGATCAACCACCAAGGGCGTGATCATGTCTAATGTTATATTTTTGCATTAAGACACTTCCCTTCATGTTTTGAAAACATTATCTTTATCCGACCATCGGCTTCTACCTGCCTGTTAATAACTGGGCCGTGTTTCATACTTTGTATCATATGACAACAGGAACTAATTTCCGATAACCACGCAATCCGGCCATGTGGTGCTAACAGACAAAGAGCACATGGGGGAATCATGTTATATTACGATACGACGTAAGAAACATCTTCCAAAAAAAATAGTTCCTCGATGGGTTCCTTTTTCTAGGCTGCTACATAAATTGTAGTCGTTGTAGCCATGTCCCCGTGTAGTGCGGATAGCTGTTATGTACGACGAGAATTGTCGATTATATGAACCTCATTCATAGAGAACCAAGTTGTCTCTTAGGAAATGCTAGCCTTTGGCTTTACCCGTCTGAGGTATGTATCCGGGCAAACCGGTCATAACAATCGCAGAGGTGCTCCCTTTACACATGCTACTTCTTCAGCTTGCGTTTCTTTTCCCTTAAAGAGGAAAAGGTGATGCAGCAAAGTAAATAAGTATTTCCCTCAGTTTGTTGAGAACCAAGGTATCAATCGAGTGGGAGGAACAAGCAAGGCCCCAATCTTAGCACCTAAACAAACAATCAAACACTTGCACCCAAACAGTCAATCCCTTCACGGTTATTTGCAAGGATGCGATCTGATAGAGATAGATATAAAATATTGAAAGAACTAAAAGTAAATAAATATCAGCAATATGTTTTTGGTATTTTTGGTTTATAGATGTGAAAATATAATGTGGAAAATAGACCCGGGGGCCATAGGTTTCACTAGAGGTTTCTCTCATGAAAGAAAATAATATGGTGGGTGAACGAATTACCATCGAGCAATTGACAGAAAAGCAAATAATCATGAAGATATCAAAGGAAATGATTTTTCATATAGGCATCACGTCTGTGTCAAGTAGACCGAACCGATTATGCATCTACTACTATTACTCCACACATCGACCAACTCCTACCTACATCTAGAGTATTTAGTTCATCAAGAACAGAGTAACGCATTGAGTAAGATGACATGATGTAGAGGGATAAACTCAAGCAATATGATGAAAACGCCATCTTTTTAACCTTGATGGCAACAATGCAATACGTGCCTTGCTACCCCTACTTTATCACTGGGTGAGGACACCGCAAGATTGAACACAAAACTAAGCACTTCTCCCATTGCAAGAACTACGAATCTAGTTGGCCAAACCAAACCAATAAGTCGAAGAGAATTGCAAAGATATGAAATCATGCATATAAGAAATCAGGGAAGACTCAAATAATATTCATAGATAATCTGATCTCGACAAACACACCGCAAAAGAGAACTACATCAGATAGATCTCCATGAAGATCATGGAGAACATGGTATTGAAGAACAAAGAGAGAGAGCAAAGAGCCCCTGACGGCAGGGCGTGGCAGAATCCAGACAAGATGCACCCTCAAGATTACCAAGGCCCCGGCAAGCCTGCCTTCCTGAGAAGATATCCAAGGCCACGCCCGTTTAGTGGGTGTGATGAACTCACCAGGCACAAGACCTCGGTGAGTCTCCCTCACCGGGAAGACAACCGAAGCCCCCCTAGCAAGCTTCCTTTCCGGGACGAAGATCTAAGGCCCCGGCAAGCACCCTTGTCGGGATGACGTGGCTAGGCACTAGAGGGCGACCGCCCTTGCCACAGTGCCACCGCCCCCGAGTTCTAGCACATTCCGCATGCGCCAGCGGGGCGTCCAGGTGTCGAAACACCTGGACACATGTTTTCACCAGCACTTAGCTGATAAGGACAAGACGTGCATTTAATGCACCTGACAGCGATAGATGGATAAGCACCGCTCTAGGTTCATTGAAACATTTCATGAACCTACCATCGAGCACTGTAGGTGACCCCTTTGCCTATAAAAGGAGGCCCTTAGCTCATTCACAAGGGGTTTGACTCTTTGTAGATTTCCCAAGAAGACGGTTATCGTCACTATAATGAATAACAAAAACCGTTAACACGATCATACAAGCAGGACGTAGGGTTTAACGCGTAAGCGGCCCAAACCTGGGTAAAAAGGCTTGCCGGGTGTTGATCGTTAGATCTGCTCTTAACGCTCTCTTTCCCCGCCCTACGATCACAAGGCTATCACTTGTCGATCTAGCAACGCCGACAATATGCATGCAAAGTTGACACTCTTGCAAAATAGTCGGATTATCATTAACTAAAGTTATGACCTCTCCAAACCCACTTCTAATAAAAATTTCATCAGATTGAACACTCTCCAAAATAGTGGGATCAATAATGCATAAAGTTGACAGTCTTCCAAACCCACTTTCAATATCATAATCATCAAGAGTATTAAATAAATTATCAAGATCATAAGAAGCATTATCACCCCAATCATGACCATTGCAATAAGTAGCGGTCATGGCAAACTCATCAAATATAGAATCCCCAAGCTTGTCGGTTTGCATATCATTAGAAAAATTGATATTAATAGAAATTATAACAATATCATTGCAATCATTCTTTTCATTCAAGGAAACATTGTGAATCACTTCATCACAATTTCTAGATTCACGAATATCAAGCAAAACTTCATGGAGATAATCAAGTACACTCAACTCACTATCAATTGGTTCATCATAATTGGATCTCTTGAAAAGAGTAGCACGTGGATGAGGATCCATATCAATAGATATTTAGCAAGCAAAGATGCAAGCCAATAGAAGGCACATGGTAGCACAAGCAAATATAGCAAACAAGAGACGAACAAAACAAGGGCGAATAAAAAGGCAAATCTTTTTGGTATTTTCTAAAAATCTTTTTAGAAGTGGGGAGAGGAATATGATGTAAATGCAAGAGATGAGTTTGTGATGGGTACTTGGTAAGCATGATCTTGATATGGATCCTCCCCGGCAACGGCGCCAGGAATCCTTCTTGCTACTTCTGGAGCTTGCGTTGCTTTTCCCTTGAAGAGGAAAGGGTGATGCAACAAAGTAGATAAGTATTTCCCTTAGTTTGTTGAGAACCAAGGTGTCAATCCAGTAGGAGGAACAAGCGAGGCCCCAATCTTAGCACCTACACAAACAATCAAACACTTGCACCCAACGCAACAAAGGGGTTGTCAATCCCTTCATGGTTATTTGCAAGGATGAGATCTGATAGAGATAGATATAAAAGATTGAAAGAACTAAAAGTAAATAAATAGCAGAAATATGTTTTTGCTATTTTTGGTTTATAGATGTGAAAATATAATGTGGAAAATAGACACGGGGGCCATAGGTTTCACTGGAGGCTTCTCTCATGAAAGAAAATAATACGGTGGGTGAACAAATTACTGTCGAGCAATTGATAGAAAAGCGAATAATCGTCAAGATATATAAGGCAATGATTATGCATATAGGCATCAGGTCCATGTCAAGTAGACCGAAACGATTGTACATCTACTACTATTACTCCACACATCAACTGACTCATGCATGCATCTAGAGTATTAAGTTCATGAAGAACAGAGTGACGCATTAAGTAAGATGACATGATGTAGAGGGATAAACTCAAGCAATATAATGAAAACCCCGTCTTTTTACCCTTGATGGCAAAAATGCAATACGTGACTCGCTACACCTACTTTGTCACTCGGTGAGGACACCGCAAGATTGATCCCAAAACTAAGCACTTCTCCCATTGCAAGAACTACCAATCTAGTTGGCCAAACCAAACCAATAATTCGAAATGGCTTGCAAAGATATGAAATCATGCATATATGTAATCAGGAAAGACCCAAATAATATTCATAGATAATCTAAACATAAACTCACAATTCATCGGATCTCGACAAACACACCACAAAATAGTATTACACCAAATAGATCTCCATGAAGATCATGGAGAACATGGTATTGGAGAACAAAGAGAGAGAACAAACCATCTAGCTACTAGCTATGGACCCATAGGTCTGTGGTAAACTACTCACGCATCATCAGAGAGGCAATGGTGCTGATGTAGATGCCCTCCATGGTCGAATCCCCATCCAGAAGATTACCGGAAAAGTCTCCCAGATTGTATCTCTCAGAAACAGAGGATTTCGACGCCAAAAAAGTATTTTTTGGTGTCGTTCTGATAATGGGGGAATATTTGGGAATTTATAGGACAAGAATTAGGGTTAGGAGACCTGCAGGTACCCAGAAGTTAGGGGCGCAGCCTACCCCCTGGTCGCGCCCTGCATGCTTGTGGCCTCGCAGCAGGTGCCTTGCCCCCTACTCCATGTCTGGCAGCTCTCTTTCGTTCCATAAAAAACATTCCAGATATTTTATTCCGTTTGGACTCCATTTAATATTCCTTATCTACAATACCCCAAAACAAGGAAAAACATAAATTGGCACTAGGCTCTAGATTAATAGATTAGTCCCGAAAATAATATAAAACATCATATTAATGCATATAAAACATCCAAAACACATAATATAATAGCATGGAAGAATCAAAAATTATAGATACGTTGGAGACGTATCAACCCCCTAGCTGAACATATCGGGAACGTAGAGGGTAAGCACAGGAGCAAGGCAACCTAGCATTGCAAGGATCTTAAGTCCAATTGATGCATATAGTAGCGTGAATTGATGTTGAGTCGAGGTGTATATATATAAACATGTTGGTGTGATGAATACATTAGGCAACTTCCCTATGTAGCTCTAGGTGCTATTTGATGATTCCATTTAGCCCGAAAGTTTCAATAAGTTCTCGAAGCAGTCCGGTTAAGCCAAACACATCCTGGTATAGTCTAATAAACCCTACAAAAGAAAACGAGGAAGTTTTGGCAAAAAAAGGAAAAAGATATGAAGAAGGTAAACATGTCGGTTTAGCCGTAGAAACGCCGAAGACAAGCTGCATTCCACGGGTTAGGCTCGAGGCGGTTGTCCTCTGGGTTGCGCAGGCGTTAAGCTCCTCCTCTTAAGACTTCATCAATTATAAAAGGCCCCTCCCATTTTGGGTGAAGTTTATTCTTTTGCTTCTCTGGAGGCGTAATACGAGTTCTCCCACGTTGTATGCCTTTGCCCAAACTTCTCTGCTCTCGTAGCATCGAGCTTGCTGTTCCTAAAAAACAGATCGGGCCCAAGCTATGTCGCGCTCTCTTTTCAATCCGTCTTAGTCGTCTTGCCGATCCAACTTGGCCTCTTTTTCCTCGTACATATGCACCCGAGGTGCGTCGTGGATAATGTTGCAGGGGAGGACTGCTTCGGCCCCGTACACCATAAAAAATGGTGTGTACCCTCTAGAGCGATTCAGGGTGGTATGCAAGCCCCATACCACGGAGTAGAGATCCTCCACCCATTTACAGTCACATCCTTTGAGAGAGCGGACCAGCCGAGGTTTAATACCACTCATAATGAGTCCATTGGCTTATTCGACTTGTCCATTGGTCTACGGGTGATATACTGAGGCATAGTCAAGCTTGATGCCCAAATTTTCGCACCAATATTTTACCTCCTCGGCGGTGAAAATGAATCCATTGTCTGTTATTATGCTATGTGGTACACCATAACGGTGTACGACACGGCATATGAAGTCGATGACCGGTCCGGCTTTAGGAGAGCAGACATGCTTTTCTTCGATCCATTTGGTAAACTTATCGACCATAACCAGGAGGTATTTCTTTTTGTTGGTCCCACTTTAAGTGGGTCGACAATATCCTGACCCCACACCATGAAGGGCCAAGTGATCAGAATTGTCTGAAGAGTCGTTGGGGGCATGTGGCTTTTATTCGCAAATAGTTGACACCCCGCAGAATGTTGAACGAGTGAGGGGTTGTCCTCTCGGGCTATCGGTCAGAAGGAACCAGCTTAGAAAGGCTTGCTGACCAGGGCCCGTGCTGCTGCATGGTGACTGCCCATACCTGCGTGTACTTCGGCCATAAGCTGCCCCCTTCTTCTTTGGATATGCACCGTTGGAGGACTCCTGTGGTGCTATTCTTATATAGTTCCCCCTCGTGGACCTTGTAAGCCTTTGATCGGCGGACGATGCATCGCACCTCGGTGTGGTCGTCAGGGAGTTCCTTGCATAGAAGATAGGCAAGGAAGGGTTCGATCCATGGTGCGATCAGGGCTATGACCTCGTGGGTCGAGGGCGTTTCTTCAATTGAAGTTGTGCTGATGATTTGATCATCCTGCTCGGCAGTGGGGGTATGGTATGCTCTACACCATCGGCTCGTGTGTTACCAACTTCATCCTGCCAAACCACGGATGGCTTGAAAAGCCTTTCCAGTAATGTGTTCCTGGAGACGGGGTCGCGCTTTGCGCCTAAGCAGGCGAGAATGTCTGCGGCTTGGTTGTTGTCTCTTGACATGTGGTGGAGTTCCAATCTCTCAAATCATGCTGATATATTGTGGACGAATTTTCTGTATGCTTCCGTTTTTGGATTTTTTGGATCAAATTCGTCATTGATTTGTGAGATGGCAAGGTTAGAGTCTCCACGTACCTTAAGCCAGTGTATACCCATTGAAACCGCCATTCGAAGATCTTTGAGTAGCGCCATGTACGCTCCTGTGTTATTCAAGTCGGCATGCCTAATGTGTAGCACGTACCGAACATTATCCCCAGTAGGGGATGTGAGGATGACTCCAGCCCCTAGACCGGTGAGAGTTTTGGACTCATTGAAGTACATGGTTTCATGAGCGTAAGTGCTATAGTCTATGGGCAGTTCGGCCTCTGTCCATTCAGCGATGAAGTCGGCTAGTACTTGAGATTTGATAGCTCGTCGTGGCTTGTAGGTGATCTCAAACGGCACGAGCTCGATGGCCCATTTGGAAATTTTGCCGGTGGTGTCCTTGTTGTTAATTATGTCATTTAGAGGTACTTCCGACATTAGAGTGACTGCACATTCCAGAAAATAGTGTTTGAATTTAAGCAACGCCATAAACACTGTGTAAGCGATCTTTTGGTAATGTGGGTATCAGGTTTTGCATGGGGTGATCACAACGGATACATAATAAACTGGCCTTTGTATTCGTAGTTGGTGATCCTCAGCTTCTCGTTCTATGACGAGGACCATGCTGGCTGCAGGGGAATGTCACATGGGAAACAAAAAAGTTCCTATGCTCACCAAGATCTATCTACGGAGACTAACATCTACGAGAGTGGAGTCCATCTACATACTCTTGTAGATCACTAAGAATAAGTGTATATAACGCAGTTGATGTAGTCATATGTCTTCACGGTCCGATCGAGATTCATCCTGATCTAGAGCTGAACGGATGGCACCTCCGTGTTTAGAACACGTACGGCCCCATGACGTATTCACCTTCTTGATCAAGCAAGACGCGCATCATAGCATATGAGTTCCGACAGCATGACGACGTGGTGTCAGTGGTGATGAAACTATTTCTGTAGGGCTTCGCCAAGCACAACAGAATTAGAGTGGAGGATGAACTGGATGAAAGAGATTATAACCACACTAGGCTTCTAATTATGAGGGTTAGAGGTAGCTAGGGATAACTCTACTTATTCAACAAGGACCAACTATAGGAGGCTCTAAAACTTGTGTTCTAGGGGCGGGCCGTGCTCCTCTATTTATATGTTGAGCCCCGGGGTCGTATCTTGGGGAGAAGGCCTCCCCAAAGTTGGTTTGGAACGTAAGGAAGAGTCCTTCATGGATTCCCCCATGAGATGACAAGATCTTTGGCGTCCAGGGCAAGATGCCAGGGTCCCTGGCGTTTAGTCCCTGACCTCCGCAAAGCTCCTTTTTCATCGACCTAAAGCCCCGTGGGCCTTACCCCTTGGTCCAACCAAATTATCCTCGCACGAGAACATTTCCGGAAACATCCAAAATTCTTCGGGTGAATCCCGGAACCCTTCTGGATACCATCTAATATATCAATCTTTACCTCGGAACCATTTCGGAGCTCCTCGTAACGTCTGGGATCCCATCTGGGACTCCGAACAACTTTCGATTACCACCATACACTACTGGAATCAGAGATTTTTCCATCTACTGCTTCTTTGCCGTCTGTTGGCTGATGGCAAAGACCCTCTTTGCCATCGGCTATGAGAAACCAGACGGCAAAGAGAAGGCTCATGGCAAAGGTACTATTTGCCATCAGCCAGCTCTTTGCCGTCAGCTGGCTCACGACAAACATCACTCAGGCAGACGGCAAAGAGCTCGGCTGGCCCACCCCGCACCCCCTCTCTCCCCCCTAACGACCTCTCTCTTTGTTGTCTGCTTTTTTCCTCTGTGCCCGCGGGAGGCGGACGGCAAAGAGGGTGTGCCATAACGGCCGTTAGCCCCACGCCCACGCACCTCTCATCTCCCCTAACGGCCACCCCACACCCCTCTCTCTCACCTCCCGAAACCACCACCGCCGCCGCGCCCTCCTCCGGCCTCCCTGCGCTGCCGCCCCCTCCTCCTCCGGCCTCCCTGCGCAGCCACGCCTGTTGGGGAACGTCGCATGGGAAACAAAAATTTTCCTACGCACACGAAGACCTATCATGGTGATGTCCATCTACGAGAGGGGATGAGTGATCTACGTACCCTTGTAGATCGTACAGCAGAAGCGTTAGTGAACGCGGTTGATGTAGTGGAACGTCCTCACGTCCCTCGATCCGCCCCGCGAACAATCCCGCGATCAGTCCCACGATCTAGTACCGAACGGACGGCACCTCCGCGTTCAGCACACGTGCAGCTCGACGATGATCTCGGCCTTCTTGATCCAACAAGTGAGACGGAGAGGTAGAAGAGTTCTCCGGCAGGGTGACGGCGCTCCGGAGGTTGGTGATGACCTTGTCTCAGCAGGGCTCCGCCCGAGCTCCGCAGAAACGCGATCTAGAGGAAAAACCGTGGAGGTATGTGGTCGGGCTGCCGTGGAAAAGTCGTCTCAAATCAGCCCTAAAACCTCCGTATATATAGGTGGGAGGGAGGGGACCTTGCCTTGGGGCTCATGGAGCCCCAAGGGGGTCGGCCGAGCCAAGGGGGGAAGACTCCCCCCCCAAACCGAGTTGGACTTGGTTTGGTGGGAGGGAGTCCTTCCCTTCCTTCCCACTTCCTCTTTTTTTTTTCTCTTGATTTTCTCTTCTTGGCGCATAGAGCCCTTTTGGGCTGTCCCACCAGCCCACTAAGGGCTGGTGTGCCACCCTCAAGGCCTATGGGCTTCCCCGGGGTGGGTTGCCCCCCGGTGAACTCCCGGAACCCATTCGTCATTCCCGGTACATTCCCGGTAACTCCGAAAACCTTCCGGTAATCAAATGAGGTCATCCTATATATCAATCTTCGTTTCCGTACCATTCTGGAAACCCTCGTGACGTCCGTGATCTCATCCGGGACTCCGAACAACATTCGGTAACCAACCATATAACTCAAATACGCATAAAACAACGTCGACCCTTAAGTGTGCAGACCCTGCGGGTTCGAGAACTATGTAGACATGACCCGAGAGACTCCTCGGTCAATATCCAATAGAGGGACCTAGATGCCCATATTGGATCCTACATATTCTACGAAGATCTTATCGTTTGAACCTCAGTGCCAAGGATTCATATAACCCCGTATGTCATTCCCTTTGTCCTTCGGTATGTTACTTGCCCGAGATTTGATCGTCAGTATCCGCATACCTATTTCAATTTCGTTTACCGGCAAGTCTCTTTACTCGTTCCGTAATACAAGATCCCGCAACTTACACTAAGTCACATTGCTTGCAAGGCCTGTGTGTGATGTTGTATTACCGAGTGGGCCCCAAGGTACCTCTCCGTCACACGGAGTGACAAATCCCAGTCTTGATCCATACCAACTCAACTAACACCTTCGGAGATACCTGTAGAGCATCTTTATAGTCACCCAGTTACGTTGCGACGTTTGATACACACAAAGTATTCCTCCGGTGTCAGTGAGTTATATGATCTCATGGTCATAGGAATAAATACTTGACACGCAGAAAACAGTAGCAACAAAATGACACGATCAACATGCTACGTCTATTAGTTTGGGTCTAGTCCATCACGTGATTCTCCTAATGACGTGATCCAGTTATCAAGCAACAACATCTTGTTCATAATCAGAAGACACTGACTATCTTTGATCAACTGGCTAGCCAACTAGAGGCTTGCTAGGGACGGTGTTTTGTCTATGTATCCACACATGTAAATGAGTCTTCATTCAATACAATTATAGCATGGATAATAAACGATTATCTTGATACAGGAATTATAATAATAACTATATTTATTATTGCCTCTAGGGCATAATTCCAACAACGCCCTCCTCCGGCCTCCCTGCGCCGGCGCCCCCTCCTCCTCCGGACTCCCTGCGCCGGCGCCCCCTCCTCTTCCGGCCTCCCTGTGCCGTCGTGCCATCCTCCGGCCTCCCTGCGCTGCCGCCCCCTCCTCCTCCAGCCTCCTTGCACCGCGACGCCCTCCTCCAGCCTCCCTGCGCAGCCATTCCCTCCTCCTCCCTGCACCGCCGCGCCCTCCTCCTCCCTGCGCCACCACCGCGCCCTCCTCCTCTCTACGCTCCCTCCTCCACCACGCCCCCTCCTCCTCCCCGGGACCTACTCCTCCACCATCGCCATCGGAGCTCGCCCCTTCTCCACCACCACCCCCTCCGCCACCACCGCCCACTCCTCCACCGCCGCGCCCTAGTCCTCCCCGGCCGCCCCCCTCTGGTGAGTCCTTTTTTCTTCTTTTTTTGCTAATTAACAGATTTAGTGGCATATATAGTTTAGTTGGTAGGTTAGTTAATTAGTAGATTTAGTGGTAGTTTAGTTTGTTAATTAGTAGATTTAGTAGGTAGTTTAGTGGTAGATTTTGTTTTGTTAATTAGTGGTAGCTAGATTCTTTTTTAGTTACTTAGTGGTAGATTCTGTTTTTGTTATTTTTTTTGCTCTTTGCCGTCTGTGATTGCAGATGGCAAAGAAGCTAATTCCTGTAGTGATACATAACTCACTAAAACTAAATCATCACCGAACCATAAGTGTGCAGACCCTACGGGTTTAAGAACTATGCAGACAGGACCTAGACACTCTCTTGTCAATAACCTATAGCAGGACCTGGATGCCCATATTGGTTCCTACATATTCTACAAAGATCTTTATTGGTAAAACCATGATGTCGATGATTCAATCAATCCCGTATACTGTTCTTTTATCCATCATTATGTTACCTGCGCGAGATTCGATTGTGGTATCTCTATACCAAGTTCAATCTCGTTGTCGGCAAGTCTCTTTACTCGTTATGTAATACAAGATCCCATGGCTAACTCTTTAGTGACATTTCTTGCAAGCTTGTTGTGATGTTGTATTACTGACTCGGCCCTCAGATACCTCTCCATCACACGAAGTGAGAAATCCCAGTCTTGATCCATGCCAACTCAACAGACACCATCGGACATACATGTAGAGCACCTTTATAGTCACCCAGTTATGTTGTGACGTCTGATACACACAAGGCACTCCTCCGGTGTCAGTGAGTTGCATGATCTCATGGTCATAGGAACAGATACTTGATATGTAGAAAACAGTAGCAATAAACTGACACAATCATATTCTACGTTCATAGTTTGGGTCTTGTCCATCACATCATTCTCCTAATGACGTGATCCCGTTATCAAATGACAACTCATGTCTATGGCCAGAAACCTTGACCATCTTTGATCAACGAGCTAGTCCTTTAGGGGCTTGCTGCCTCTTGAGCTTGCATTGGTTTTCCCCTTGAAGAGGAAAGGGTGATGCAGCATAGGAGCGGTAAGTATTTCCCTCAGTTTGAGAACCAAGGTATCAATCCAGTCGGAGAATCGCGTCAAGTCCAGAGTACCTGCGCAAACACAAAAGAGCTTGCACCCAACGCTATAAAGGGGTTGTAAATCCCTTCAAGATTGATTGCAAAGTGAGATCTGAAGGCGAAAGTGCAACGAAGTAAAAGAGTAAGGCTGAAAATATGGTGTGAAGTAGACCCCAGGGCCATAGTGTTCACTGGAGGCTTCTCTCAAAATAGCAAATATTACGGGGTGTCAACAAATTACTGTCGAGCAACTGATAGAACCGCGCAAAGTGATGATGATATCAAAGGCAATTATCATACATATAGGCATTACGTCCGAGACAAGTAGACCGATACTTTCTGCATCTACTACTATTACTCCACACATCGACCGCTATCCAACATGATCTAATGTATTGAGTTCATGACGAACAGAGTAACGCCTTAAGCAAGATGACATGATGTAGAGGGATAAACTCAAAGCAATGATGGAAACCCCATCTTTTTACCCTTGATGGCAACAACACGATGTGTGCCTCGCTACCCCTTCGGTCACTGGGTGAGGTCACCGCAGCACGGTATGAACCCAAAACCAAGCACATCTCCCATTGCAAGAATCAAAGATCAAGCTGGCCAAACAAAACCCACAACTCGAAGAGAATTACAAGGATATGAAATCATGCATATAAGATATCAGAAGAAACTCAAATAAGATTCATAGATAATCTGATCATAAATCCACAATTCATCGGATCTCGACAAACACAACGCAAAAGAAGATTACATCGGATAGATCTCCATGAAGATCATGGAGAACTTTGTATTGAAGATCCAAGAGATAGAAGAAGCCATCTAGGTTCTAGCTATGGACCCGAAGGTCTATGATGAACTACTCACGCATCATCGGAGAGGTCATGGTGTTGATGAAGAAGCCCTCCGTATCCGAATCCCCCTCCGGCAGGGCACCGGAACGTGCCCGAGATGGTATCTTGCGGAGACAGATGCTTGCGGAGGCGGAAAAATATTTTCATGGATCACTCTCGCAGTTTTGAAATTTTTCTGAATTTATAGGCAGAAGAGGTAGGGCACACGTGCCAGAGGGGGCCCACAAGCCTGCTAGGCGCGGCCCCCCTGGCCGCGCCTAGGGGGCTTGGGGGGTCCCCTGCTGGCCCCTGCCTTCGTTCTCAAGGCTGGCGGGTATCTTGTGTTCCGGAAAAACAAATTCGGAAGTTTTATTCCGTTTGGACACCGTTTAAAATCCTCCTTTGAAAAGGGTCAAAAACACGAAAAAAACAGGAACTGGCACTTGGCATTGAGTTAATAAGTTAGTCCCAAATAAGATATAAAAGGCATACAAAGCATCCAAAGTTTGACAAGATAATAGCATGGAACTATCAAGAATTATAGATACGTTGGAGACGTATCAAGCATCCCCAAGCTTAACTCCTGCTCGTCCTCGAGTAGGGAAGTGATAAAGACTGAATTTTTGATGTGGAATGCTACCTAGCATAGTTTTCCTTTGTAACTTCTTTCATGTGACATGAATTTTCAGATCCGTAAGATTCAAAAAAATAGATTTCTATTGACATGAAAACAATAATACTTCAAGGAAACTAGCAAGGTAATCATGAACTTTTGAAATAACAACGCCAAAGAAAGTTATCCCTACAAAATCATATAGTCTGGCTATGCTCCATCATCCCCACACAACTAATTTAAATCATGCACAACCCCGGTATTGGCCAAGTAATTGTTTTTGCACTCTTACTTTCTCAAACCTTTTACAACTATCACGCAATACATGAGCGTGAGCCATGGATATAGCACTATAGGTGGAATAGAGTGTGGTGGTGGTTGTGAGACAAAAAAGGAGGAGATGGTCACATTGACTCGGCGTATCAAAGGGTTATGTAGATGCCCATTAATAGATATCAATGTGAATGAGTAGGGATTGGCATACAAAGGATGCACTAGAGCTATAAGTATGTGAAAGCTCAAAAGGAGAACTAGTGGGTGTGCATCCAACTTGCTTGCTCACGAAGACCTAGGGCAATTTGAGGAGGCCCGTCCTTGGAATATACAAGCCTAGTTTTATAATAAAGATTCCCACTAGTATATGGTGGTGACAAAGCAAGAAGCTCTCAATCATGAAGAACATGGTGCTATTATGAAGCACAAGTGTGGAAATAGATAGTATCATTGTCCCTTCTCTCTTTTTTTTATTTGGGCTCTTGGGCCTCTTTTTTTTCTCTGCCTTTTTTTTGTGGGCAACTTTGGCCTGTTTTTTTATTTCCTCACATGGGAAAATGCTCTAATAATGATGATCATCACACTTTTATTTACTCACAGCTCAAAGCAGTTTACCGGGTTGTGCAATGTTCTAGCTTGGCAAATGACATTGAAACATCTCGCTAGCTATCTTACGATCATGCAATGGCAATATGAGAGTGATGGCACAAGGCATGAGACGGAACGGTGGGAGTTGCATGGCAATATATCTCGGAATGGCTATGAAAATGGCATAGTAGGTAGGTATGGTGGCTGTTTTGAGGAAGGCATATGGTGGGTTTGTCCAACGGCGAAAATTGCGCAGCACTAGAGAGGCTAGCAATGGTGGAAGGTGAAAGTGCATCTATACCATGGACTCACATTAGTCATGAAGAACTCACATACTTGATGCGAAATTTTTTATTAGTAATCGAAACAAAGTGCTAAACGCATACTCCTAGGGGAAGGGTTGGTAGGTGTAAACCATCGCGCGATCCCGACCGCAACACAAAGGATGACAATCAATAGATCAATTATGCTCCGACTTCCTAACATAGCGGTTCACCATACGTGAATGTTACGGGAATCACTAACTTTAGCACAAGTATTTCTAGATTCACAACACCCTACTAACATGACTCTAATATTACCATATCCATGTCTCAAAACTAATTGAGAGGAATCAAACTTTTCTTTCTACTCAATGCACATGAAGATAGAAGTTTTTGTATCCTCTTTGGGTACCTATCACCTTTGGGACTACTTTCATATCACAAACCAACTACTAAGTCATGCACCACCGTGCTCTAAAATATCTAAGTGAAGCACATAGAGCAAAATTATCTAGCTCAAAAGATATAAGTGAAGCACGATGAGGATTCTAGCAAATTCACGATGAGTGCATGTCTCTCTCAAAAGGTGTGCAGCAAGTATGATTGTGACACAACAAATAGAAAATACTCCTACGATACAATACGCTCCAAGAAAAACACATGTCATGTGGTGAATAAAAATATAGCTCCAAGTAATGTTATCGATGGATTGAAGACGAAAGAGGGGATGCCTTCCCGGGGCATCCCAAGCTTAGGCTTTTTGATGTCCTTGAATTTGGCTTGGGATGCCTTGGGCATCCCCAAGCTTGATCTATTTCTACTCTTTATCCCTTTGTCCACGAGAACATCACCCAAAACTTGAAAACTTCACAACACAAAACTTAAACAGAAACTCGTGATATCATTAGAACAAGAAAACAAACTACCACCTCATTAGGTACTGTAGCAATATTGATTTCTATTTATATTGGTGTTAGATTACTGTATTCTCACTTTTCCATGGCAAGTACCCACCCCACCCCACCCGATACTATCCGTAGTTTCATCAAAATAAGCAACCAACTCAACAAAAACAGAATCTGTCAAAAACAGACCACTATGTAGCAATCTGTATACTTCATATTCTTCTGTTACCTCAAAAATTATGAATAATTACGAATGCCTGGGAAAAAGGCATATCAACCAGAAGAAAAACGAATCAACTCGAAATCTATTTCTGAATAAAAATGAAAAATAATCTCGTGAGCGAAAAGTTTCTGTCTTTTTCCAGCAGGAGCAAACAACCATCACCAAGACTAGTCATAAAGATTTTGCTTGGATCAAACACAAAAAGAAACACAAAATACACTATCATAACAGAATTATGATGGTGTGTACGCGACAAAACAGAAAGAAAAAGATAAATTTATTGGGTTCCCTCCCAACAAGCGCTATTGTTTAACGCCCTTAGCTAGGCATGAAGCGGTAGAATCACGTATCGTCGTCTTTGGTGCTCAAACCAGAAGTAGCCCTCATCATGGATTCATAAGGCAATCTTATTTTCTTTCTAGGAAAATGCTTCATGCCCTTCTTTAAAGGAAATTTAAATCTAATATTCTCTTCCTTCATATCAATGATAGCACCGATAGTCCTTAGGAAAGGTCTACCAAGAATGATAGGGCATGTAGGATTGCAATCAATGTCAAGCACAATGAAATCCACGGGTACATAGTTCCTATTTGCAATAATAAGAACATCATTGATCCTTCCCATGGGTTTCTTGACAATAGAATCCGCAAGATGCAAATTAAGAGAACACTCCTCAATCTCATTAAAAACCAGAACATCACATAAAGACTTTGGAATCGCGGAAACACTAGCACCCAAATCACACAAAGCATTGCATTCATAGTTTTTGATTTTGATTTTGATAGTAAGTTCCCACTCATCATGAAACTTTCTAGGGATAGAAACTTCCAATTCAAGTTTCACTTCAAGAGATTTTATCATAGCTTCGACGATATGATCGGTAAAGGCCTTGTTTTGGCTATAAGCGTGTGGAGAGTTTAGCATGGATTGCATCAAGGAAATGCATTCAATCAAGGAGCAACTATCATAATTGAATTCCTTGAAATCCAAAGTAGTAATTTCATTATTACTCAAGGTTTTAATATCTTCTACTCCACTTTCAATGCTTTTAGCATCAAGATAGATGGACTCCGAATCATTGGGGCGTTTTTCAACCAAAGTGGATTCATATCCAGCCCCATGATCATTAGGTTTGACACAAGAAAACAAAGATTCAATGGGAGTCACACCAAGCACTTTAAGATCTTCATGATTCTTATCACGAGAACATGCCTTTTTAAGCCATTCATGTCTAGCACGAATTTGGGCGGTTCTTTCTTTGTTCTCACTCATGGAAACACGCATAGCTTTCAAAGTTTCATCCATATTGATCTTGGGAGGAGCACATCTAACTTTCAAAGCATCAAGATCACTAGACATTCTATCAACGCTCCTAGCCAAATCGTCAATTTTGAGTAGTTTTTCCTCTATGGACGCATTGAAAATCTTTTGTGAGTTGATAAACTCTTTGATAATACTCTCTAGATCAGAGGGTAATATATTGTAATCTCCATGAGTATTGTTGTAGGAGTTGCCAAAGTTATTAGAGGGGTTACTAGGAAAAGGCCTAGGAACATAGTTTCCTCTAAAAGCATTGTTGTTGCCAATATTATTCCTACCAACAAAATTAACGTCCAAGCTAGCGTTGCTACTCTCAATCAAGGAAGACAAGGGCATGTCATTAGGATCTAAAGGAGCACTTCTACTAGCAACCAAAATTCATTAACTCATCCATCTTAGCACTCAACGAGTTAATTTTTTGTGTAGCGTTTACCTTCTTACTAGTAGGTGACCTTTCAGTGTGCCACTGAGACTAGTTCGTCACGATATTGTCTAGGAGTTTTGTGGCTTCTCCTAACGTGACTTTCATAAACGTTCCACCTGAGGCGGAGTCCAAGATATTTCTAGAAGCGAAATTCAAGCCAGCGTAAAAGATTTGTATAATCATCCAAAAACTCAAGCCATGAGCGGGACAATTTCTAATCATCAATTTCATTCTCTCCCAAGATTGTGCAACATGTTCATGATCAAGTTTCTTAAACTTCATGATATCATTACGGAGAGAGATAATCTTAGCCGTCGGAAAATACTTGGATATATAAGCATCTTTGCACTTGTTCCAAGAATCAATACTATTTTTTGGCAAAGACGAAAACCAAGGTTTTTCTCGATCTCGTAACGAGAACGGAAAAAGCTTCAATTTAATCAAATCATTATCCACATCTTTCTTGTTTTGCATATCGCAAAGCTCCATGAAGGTATTAAGATGGGATGCGGCATCTTCACTAGGAAGGCCGGAGAATTGCTCGTTCATAAGAAGATTCAGCAAAGCAGCATTGATTTAGTATGATTCCGCACTAGTAGCGGGAGCAATCAGAGTACTAATAAAGTCATTATTATTAGTATTCGAGAAGTCACAAAGTTTGGTGTTTTCAGTCATGGTGACTTCAGCATGCAAGCAAGCACACAAGCGAACAGAAAGCAAGCGAGAGAAAAGGGCGAATGAAAAAGGCAAACGAAAAAGGCAAATATTTTTGTAATTTTTTGTTTTTCAGAAGTGGGGGAGAGGAAAACCAGAGGCAAAAAAGTAAATGCAAAAGATGACTTTGCGACACTTACTTGGATGAGTTCTTGACTTGATCCTCCCCAGCAACGGCGCCAGAAATTGGCACGTTGATGGGAGACTATTCTGGACATGACCCCCCCCCCCCCCCGGCAACGGCGCCAGAAATCCTTCTGCGGCCTCTTGAGCTTGCGTTGGTTTTTCCCTTGAAGAGGAAAGGGTGATGCAGCACAATAGCAGTAAGTATTTCTCTCAGTTTGAGAACCAAGGTATCAATCCAGTAGGAGAATCGCGTCAAGTCCAGAGTACCTACGCAAACACAAAAGAGCTTGCACCCAACGCTATAAAAGGGTTGTCAATCCCTTCAAGATTGATTGCAAAGTGAGATCTGAAGGAGGAAAGTGCAACAAAGTAAAAGAGTAAGGCTGAAAATATGGTGTGAAGTAGGCCCGGGGGCCATAGTCTTCACTAGAGGCTTCTCTCAAAATAGCAAATATAACGGTGGGTGAACAAATTACTGTCGAGCACTTAATAGAACCGCGCAAAGTCATGACGATATCTAAGGCAATGATCATACATATAGGCATCACGACCGAGACAAGTACACCGATACTTTCTGCATCTACTACTATTACTCCACACATCGACCGCTATCTAGCATGCATCTAGTGTATTGAGATCATGACGAACAGAGTAACGGCTTAAGCAAGATGACATGATGTAGAGGGATAAACTCAAACCAATGATGAAAACCCCATTTTTTACCCTTGATGGCAACAATACGATGCGTGCCTCGCTACCCCTTCTGTCACTGGGTGAGGTCTCCGCATGGTATAAACCCAAAACCAAGCACTTCTCCCATTGCAAGAATCATAGATCAAGTTGGCCAAACAAAACCCACCACTCGCAGAGAATTACAAGGATATGAAATCATGCATATAAGAGATCAGAAGAAACTCAAATAAGATCTCAACATACACACCGCAAAACAAGATGACAATGGATAGATCTCCATGAAGATCTGGAGAACTTTGTATTGCAGATCCAAGAGAGAGAAGAAGCCATCTAGCTACTAGCTATGGACCCAAAGGTCTATGGTGAACTACTCACACATCATTAAAGAGGTCATGGTGTTGATGAAGAAGCCCTCCGTATCCGAATCCCCCCTCCGGCAGGGCACCAGAACGTGCCCCAGATGGGATCTTCCGGAGACAAAAGCTTCCGGCGGCGGAAAAGTATTTTGGTGGATATCTCTCTCAGTTTTGGAATTTTTCTGAATTTATAGGCGGAAGAGGTAGGGCATACGTGCCACAGGGGGCCCACAAGCCTGCTAGGCGCGGCCCCCGTGGCCGCGCCTAAGGGGCTTGTGGGATCCCCTACTGGCCCTTGCCTTGGTTCTCAAGTCTGGAGCATATCTTCTGTTCCGGAAAAAATCTTGTCGGAAGTTTTATTCCGTTTGGACACCGTTTCAAATCCTCCTCTGAAAATGGGTCAAAAACACGGAAAAAACAGGAACTGGCACTTGGCACTGAGTTAATAATTTAGTCCCCAAAAAGATATAAAAGGCATACAAAACATCCAAAGTTTGACAAGATCATAGCATGGAACTATCAAAAATTATAGATACGTTGGAGACGTATCAAGGTTCACTGGGGACAGTGTGTTGTCTATGTATCCACAAATGTATTTGACTTTCCAGTCAATACAATTATTGAATGGATAATAAACGATTATCATGAACAAGGAAATATAATAAGAACCAATTTATTATTGCCTCTGGGGCATATTCCCAACAGTCTCCCACTTGCACTAGAGTCAATAATCTTGTTCACATCACCGTGTGATTCACACCCAATAAGTTCTAGTGTTTGATCATGTTTTGCTTGTGAGAGAGGTTTTTAGTCAACGGGTCTGAAACATTCAGATCCGTGAGTACTTTACAAATCTCTATGTCAAACCGTAGCTACTTCTACCACGTTCCACTTAGGACTATTCCAAATGACTGCTCCACTATATGAATCTAGCTTGCTGCTCAGAGTCATCTGGATTGTTGTCAAATCTTGCATCAACGTATCCCTTTAAGACGAACTGTTTTATCACCTTCATTATTGAGAAACTTTTCCTTAGTCCTCAAGTTACTAAGGATAATTTTGACCTTTTTCCAGTGATCCACTCCTAGATAACTCTATTACCCCTTGACAGACTCATGGCAAGGCACACACCATGTGCGGTACACAACATGGCATACAGTAGAGCCTATGGCTAAGGCATAGGGGACAATGTTCATCCTTCCTCTTTCTTCTTCTCCAGTCAGGTTTTGAGTCTTACTCAAGCTCACACCTTACAATACAGTCAAGCATTCCTTCTGTGATTGATCCATTTTTAAACTCATTCAAAAAATTGTCAAGGTTTGTATTCATTGAAAGTTTTATCAAGCGTCTTGATCTATCTATATAGATCTTGATGCCCATCGTTCAAGTAGCTTAATCCAGGTTTTGTTTTGAAACAATCCTTTCAAACCATACTATATGCTTTCTAGAAATTCTACATCATTTCCAATGAACAATATGTCAACCACATATACTTATCAGAAATTCTATAGCGCTCCCACTCACTTTCTTGGAAATACAAGTTTCTCATAAACTTTGTACAAACCTACAAGCTTTGATCATGTCATCGAAGTGTATATTCCAACTCAGAGATGCTTTCTCCAGTCCATAGAAGGATCACTGGATCTTGCATACCTGTTAGCATCCTTAGGATCAACAAATCCTTCCAGTTGTATCACATGTAACCTTTCCTCAAGGAATCCATTAAGAAAATAATGTTTTGACATCCATGTGCCAGATTTCATAATTGAAAAATTCAGCAACTATTAACATAATTCCTACAAACTTTTAGCATCGCTACAAGTGAGTAAGTCTCATCATAGTCAACTCCTTAAACCTGTCAACAACCTCTTTGTGACAAGTCGAGCATTCTGAATGGTGACAGTTATCATCATTGTGTGTCTTTATTTTAAAGATCCATTTGTACTTAATTCCCTTACAACCATCAAGTAGTTCTTCCAAAGTCCACACTTTGTTTTCATCCATGAATCCTATCTCATATTTCATGGTCTCTAGCCATTTGTCGGAATCCAGGCCCAACATCACTTCTCCATAGCTCGTAGGTTCATTGTTGTCTAATAACATGACCTCCAAGACAGGATTGCCATACCACTCTAGAGCAGCACATGTCCTTGTCGACCTACGAGGTTGGTAGTAACTTCATCCAAAGCTTCATGATCACTATCATCAACTTCCACTTTCACTGGTGTAGGCGCCACAAGAACAACTTTTGCGCCCGTCTACTCTCTGGTTTAAGTGAGGGCTCAAACATGTCATCAAGTTCCACCATTCTCCCACTCAATTCTTTCCACAGAAACTCTTCCTCGTGAAAGGAACCGTTATAGCAACAAACACTTTTCCTTCAGATCTGAGATAGGAGGTATATCAAATTGTTTCCTTTGGGTATCCTATGAAGATGCATTTATCTGCTTTGGGTCTGAGCTTATCAGGATGAAGCCTTTTGACATAAGCATCACGGCCCCAAACTTTGAGAAACGATAGCTTAGGTTTCTTGCCAAACCATAATTGATACGGTGTCATCTCAACGGAATTATATGGTGCCCTATCTAAAGTGAATGTGCTTGTCTATAATGCATAACCCCAAAACGATAGTGGTAACTCGATAAGATACATCATAGTATGCACCATATCCAATAGGGCGCGGCTACAACGTTTGGACACACCATCACACTATGGTGTTCCAGGTGGCATGAGTTGTGAAACAATTTCCACATTATCTTAAATGTACACAAAACTCGCAACTCAGATATTCACCTCTACCACCATGTCGTAGACATTTCATCCTCTTGTCACGATGATCTTCAACTTCACTCTGAAATTTCTTGAACCTTTCAATATTTCAGACTCGTGATTCATCAAGTAAATACACATGTATCTACTCAAATCATCTATGAAGTAAGAACATAAGGATATCCACTTCATGCATCGTCACTCATTAGACTAGATACATCAAAATGTATTATTTCCAATAAGTCACTTGCTCGTTCCACCTCATTAGACTACATACATCAAAATGTATTATTTCCAATAAGTCACTTGCTCGTTCCACCTCTTGAGCTTGCGTTGGTTTTTCCCTTGAAGAGGAAAGGGTGATGCAGCACATTACCTGTAAGTATTTCCCTCAGTTTGAGAACCAAGGTATCAATCCAGTAGGAGTATCAAGGGAAGTCTCCAAAGTACCTGCGCAGAAACAGCAAACTTGCACCCAACGGTACAAAGGGGTTGTCAATCCCTTCACGATTGATTGCAAGTTGAGATCTGAAGGCGGAAAGTGCAAAAAGTAAAAGTGTAAGGCCGAAAATATGATGTGAAGTAGACCCGGGGGCCATAGTGTTCACTACAAGCTTCTCTGATGATAGCAAATATTACGGTGGGTGAACGAATTACTGTCGAGCAATTGATAGAACCGCGCAAAGTCATGACGATATCTAAGGCAATGATCATACATATAGGCATCACGTCCGAGACAAGTAGACCGATACTTTCTGCATCTACTACTATTACTCCACACATCAACCGATATC
The DNA here is from genome assembly GCF_904849725.1 of Hordeum vulgare subsp. vulgare. Classification (NCBI taxonomy): domain Eukaryota; kingdom Viridiplantae; phylum Streptophyta; class Magnoliopsida; order Poales; family Poaceae; genus Hordeum; species Hordeum vulgare. The sequence goes on along the minus strand of NC_058524.1, from coordinate 221,527,988 downwards.
CAGCATGCATCTAGTGTATTGAGTTCATAACAAACAGAGTAACACCTTAAGCAAGATGTCATGATGTAGAGGGATAAATTCATGAAATAGATATAAACCCTATATTTTTACCCTTGATGGCAACAACACGATGCGTGCCTCGCTACCCCGTCTGTCGTTGGGTGAGGTCACCGCACGGTATGAACCCAAAACCAAGCACTTCTCCCATTGCAAGAATTATAGATCAAGTTGGCCAAACAAAACCCACAACTCGAAGAGAGTTACAAGGATATGAAATCATGCATATAAGAGATCAGAAGAAACTCAAATAAGATTCATAGATAATCTGATCATAAGTCCACAATTTATCGGATCTCGACAAACACACTGCAAAAGAGGATTACATCGGATAGATCTCCATGCAGATCATGGAGAACTTTGTATTGAAGATCCAAGAGACAGAAGAAGCTATCTAGCTACTAGCTATGGACCCGAAGGTCTGTGGTGACCTACTCACGCATCATCGGAGAGGCAATGGTGTTGATGAAGAAGCCCTCCGTGTCCGGATCCCCCCTCCGGTAGGGCACCAGAACGTGCCCTAGATGGTATCTTAGGGAGACAGAAGCTTGTGGTGGCGGAAAAGTATTTTCGTGGCTCTCTCCCGTGGTTTCAGATTTTTCGGGGATTTATAGGTGGAAGAAGTAGGGCAAAGGATCCACGGGGGGCCCACAAGCCTGCTAGTTGCCCCCAGGCAGCGGCTAGGGGGCGTGTGGCATCCCCCGGGACCCCTTGCCTTGGTTCTCAAGCTCCCTGCATATCTTCTATTCTGGAAAAAATCTTTTCGAAGGTTTTATTCTGCTTGGACTCCGTTTGATATTCTCCTCTGAAAAAGGTCAAAAACACGGAAAAAACAGGAACTAGGACTTGGCACTGAGTTAACAAGTTAGTCCCAAAAAAGATATAAAATGCATACAAAACATCCAAAGTTTGACAAGATAATAGCATGGAACCATAAAAAATTATAGATACGTTGGAGACGTATCAAGCATCCCCAAGCTTAAATCCTGCTCGTCCTCGAGTAGGGAAGTGATAAAGACTAAATTTTTGATGTGGAATTCTACCTAGCATATTTGTCCTTTGTAACTTGTTTCATGTGACATGAATGTTCAGATCCGTAAGATTCAAAATAATAGTTTGCTATTGACATGAAAACAATAATACTTCAAGCAAACTAGCAAGGTAATCATGAACTTTCGAAATAAGAAGGCCAAAGACAGTTATCCCTACAAAATTGTATTGTCTGGCTATGCTCCATCATCCCCACACAAAGAATTTAAATCATGCACAACCTTGGTATTGGCCAAGTAATTGTTTTCTCACTCTTACTTTCTCAAACTTTTTCAACTCTCACGCAATACATGAGCGTGAGCCATGGATATAGCACTATAGGTGGAATAGAGTGTGGTGGAGGTTGTGAGGCGAAAAGGAGGAGATGGTCACATCGACTAGGCGTATCAAAGGGCTATGGAGATGCCCATCAATAGATATCAATGTGAATGACTAGGGATTCCCATGCAACGGATGCACTTAGAGCTATAAGTGTGTGAAAGCTCAAAAGGAGAACTAGTGGTTGTGCATCCAAGTTGCTTGCTCACGTAGACTTAGGGCAATTTTGAGGAAGCCCATCATTGGAATATACAAGCGAAGTTACATAATGAAGATTCCCACTAGTATATGGTGGTGACAAAACAAGAGACTCTCAATCATGAAGAACGTGGTGCTATTGTGAAGCACAAGTGTGGAAAAAGATAGTAGCATTGTCCCTTCTCTCTTTTTCTCTTTTTTTTGTTTGGGCTCTTTGGCCTCTTTCCATATTTTTTTGTGGGCAACTTTGGCCTCTTTTTTTTATTTCCTCACATGGGACAATGCTCTAATAATGATGATCATCACACTTTTATTTACTCACAGCTCAATGCTTAGAACAATGATGACTCTTATAGGAAATGCCTCCGGCAGTGTACCGAGATGTGCAACGATCTAGCTTGGCATATGACGTTGAAACATCTTGCTAGCTATCTTACGATCATGCAATGGAAATATGTAAGTGAATGCACAAGTCATGAGACGGAACGGTGGGAGTTGCATGGAAATATATGTCGGAATGGCTATGAAAAGGCCAGGATAGGTAGGTATGGTGGCTGTTTTGAGGAAGGTCTATGGTGGTTTTGTGTACCGGCGAAAGTTGCGCGGCACTAGAGAGGCTAGCAATGGTGGAAGGTGAAAGTGCATCTATACCATGGACTCACATTAGTCATGAAGAACTCATATACTTATTGCGAAAGTTTTTGTTAGTAATCGAAACAAAGTGCTAAGCGCATACTCCTAGGGGAAGGGTTGGTAGGTGTTAACCATCGCGCAATCCCGACCGCAACACAAAGGATGGCAATCAATAAATCAATTATGCTCCGACTTCCTAACATAGCGGTTCACCACACGTGCATGTTACGGGAATCACTAACTTCAACACAAGTATTTCTAGATTCACAGCACCCTACTAACATGACTCTAATATTACCATATACATGTGTCAAAAATAATTGAGAGGAATCAAACTTCTCTTTCTAATCAATGCACATGAATATGGAAGTTTTATAATATCCTCTTTGGATGCCTATGATCTTTAGGACTACTTTCATAGCACAAGCCAATTACTCAACTACTCAAACAGAGCACTCTCAAAAAGATATAATTGAAGATCGATAGTTCTTATTTCTCCAAAATATGACACCGCCGTGCTCCAAAAACAAATAAGTGAAGCACTTAAAGCAAAGTTATCTAGCTCAAAAGATATAAGTGAAGCACATGTGAGCTAAATTGCCAAACTCAAAAGATATAAGCGAAGCTCAATGAGTATTCTTGCAAATTCTCGATGAGTGCATGTCTCTCTAGAAAGGTGTGCAGCAAGGATGATTGTGACACAACAAAAAGAAAAGACTCCTATAATACACGACGCTCTAAGCAAAACACATATCATGTGGTGAAAAACAAAATAGCTCCAAGTAATGTTACCGATGGATTGAAGACGAAAGAGGGGATGCCTTCCCGGGGCATCCCCAAGCTTAGGATTTTTGGTGTCCTTGGATTTGGCTTGGGATTCCTAGGGCATCCCCAAGCTTGAGCTCTTTCCACTCTTTATCTCATTGTCCATGAGAACATCACCCAAAACTTGAAAACTTCACAACACAAAACTTAAACGGAAACTCGTGATATCATTAGCACAAGAAAGTAAACTACCGGCTCTATAGGTACTGTAGCAAACTTGATTTATATTTATATTGGTGTTATATTACTGAATTATCAATTCTCCATGTCTAGTACCCCCCGGTACTATCCATAGTTTCATCAAAATAAGCAATCAACACAACAAAAACAGAATCTGTCAAAAACAGACCAGTCGGTAGCAATCTGTATACTTCGTATACTTATGGTATATCAAAAATTCTGAACAATTATGACAGTTAGGGAAATTGGTATATCAACCAGCAGCAAAACGAATCAACTCAAAATCTATTTCTGGATAGGAATGAAAAATAATTTCGTGAGCGCAAAGTTTCTGTCTTTTTCAGCAAGATCAAACAACCATCACCAAAACTAGCCACAAAGGTTTTACTTGGCACAAACACAAAGAGAAACAGAAAAAACACAATCATAACAGAGTTATGATGGTGTGGACACAACAAAATAGAAAGTAAAAAGCAAAGATAAATTCATTGGGTTGCCTCCCAACAAGCGCTACGTTTAACGCCCTTAGCTAGGCATAACGATTTCAATGATGCTCACACAAAAGGTAAGAATTGAAGTACAACGAGAGCATCATAAAGCATGTGATAATCACATCTAAGTCTAAGATACTTCCTATACATAGGCATTTTATAGGGAAACAAATTGTCAAGACAACCAATAGTTACCATATGCAAGGAAGAAGAAAGAGACAATATCAAGCTCAACAAAACGAGAGGTGATTTAGTGATATGAAAGTTTCTACCACAATATTTTCCTCCCTCATAACAATTACATGTGAGATCATATTCAAATTCAACAATATAGGATATTCTTTTCATGATCCACATGCATGTAGAGTTGACGCTCTTCAAAAATAGTGGGATTATCATCAACTAAAGTCATGACTTCTCCAAACCCACTTTCAATATTATTGCAAATATCATATTCATCACGAGGCTTAAAGAAATTTTCAAGATCATAAGAAAAATCATTAACCCAATCATGATCATTGCAACAAGTAGTGGACATAGCAAAACTAGCATCCCCGAGCTTAGGGTTTTGCATATTTTTAGCATGATTGACACTAATAGGATTTATAGTGAAACCATTGGAATCATGATTTTCATTCAAGGATCCCTCCTGAATCACTTCATAAATTTCTTTATCGCGATTTTCAGATTCACGCATCGCAAGCAAAACTCCATAGAGAAAGTCAAGTGCACTCAACTCACTAGCAATTGGTTCAACATAATTGGATCTCTTAAAGAGATTAGCAAGTGGATGAGGATCCATATCAACAGATTTTCAGCAAGCGAAGATGCAAGCATATTGAAGGCACATAGCACACAAGCAAAGGAAAGGCAAACGAAAAAGGCAAGTATTTTTGTAATTTTTTGTTTTTTAGAAGTGGGGGAGAGGAAAACGAGAGGCAAAAGGCAAAAAAAAGTAAATGCAAGAGATGATTTTGTGACAGTTACTTGGATAGGCTTCACTTAGAATAATCACTGGTGCCAGAAATTGACACGTTGAAGGGAGACTATTCTTGACTTGATACTCCCCGGCAACGACGCCAGAAATTGGCACGTTGACGAGAGACTATTCTTGACTTGATCATCCCCGGCAACGGCGCCAGAAATTCATCTTGCTACCTATTGAGCTTGCGTTGGTTTTTCCCTTGAAGAGGAAAGGGTGATGCAGCACAGTAGCAGTAAGTATTTCCCTCAGTTTGAGAACCAAGGTATCAATCCAGTATGAGTATCAAGGGAAGTCTCCAAAGTACCTGCGCAGAAACAGCAAACTTGCACCCAACGGTACAAAGGGGTTGTCAATCCCTTCACGATTGATTGCAAGTTGAGATCTGAAGGCGGAAAGTGCAACAAAGTAAAAGTGTAAGGCTGAAAATATGATGTGAAGTAGACCCGGGGGCCATAGTGTTCACTACAGGTTTCTCTGATGATAGCAAATATTACGGTGGGTGAACGAATTACTGCCGAGCAATTGATAGAACAGCGCAAAGTCATGACGATATCTAAGGCAATGATCATACATATAGGCATCACGTCCGAGACAAGTAGACCGATACTTTCTGCATCTACTACTATTACTCCACACATCGACCGATATCCAGCATGCATCTAGTGTATTGAGTTCATAACAAACAGAGTAACACCTTAAGTAAGATGACATGATGTAGAGGGATAAATTCATGCAATAGATATAAACCCTATATTTTTACCCTTGATGGCAACAACATGATGCGTGCCTCGCTACCCCTTCTGTCACTGGGTGAGGTCACCGCACGGTATGAACCCAAAATCAAGCACTTCTCCCATTGCAAGAATTATAGATCAAGTTGGCCAAACGAAACCCTCAACTCGAAGAGAATTACAAGGATATGAAATCATACATATAAGAGATCAGAAGAAACTCAAATAAGATTCATAGATAATCTGATAATAAATCCACAATTCATCGGATCTCGACAAACACAACGCAAAACAGGATTACATCGGATAGATCTCCATGAAGATCATGGAGAACTTTGTATTGAAGATCCAAGAGAGAGAAGAAGCCATCTATCTACTAGCTATGGACTCGAAGGTCTGTGGGGAACTACTCACGCATCATCGGAGAGGCAATGGTGTTGATGAAGAAGCCCTCTGTGTCCGGATCCCCCTCCGGCAGGGCACCAGAACATGCCCAAGATGGGATCTTCTAGAGACAGAAGCTTGCGGTGGCGGAAAAGTATTTTCGTGGCTCTCTCTCGTGGTTCCAGATTTTTCGGGGATTTATTGGCGGATGAAGTAGGGCAAAGGAGCCATGGGGGGGGCACAAGCCTGCTAGGCGCCCCCCCCAGGCCGCGGCAAGGGGGCATGTGGCCTCCCCCGGGACCCTTTGCCTTGGTTCTCAAGCTCCCTGCGTATCTTCTGTTCCAGAAAAAATCTTTTCGGAGGTTTTATTCCGTTTGGACTCCGTTTGATATTCGCCTATGAAAAAGGTCAAAAACACGGAAAAAACAGGAACTGGCACTTGGCACTGAGTTAATAAGTTAGTCCCAAAAAAGATATAAAATGCATACAAAACATCGAAAGTTTGACAAGGTAATGGCATGGAACCATCAAATATTATAGATACATTGGAGACGTATCAACTATTGAAGGTATTATTCATATAAACATAATAACCATTATTTCCTGACTTAAATGAATAACCGCATTGCAATAAACACGATATAATCATGTTAGTGCTCAACGCAGACACCAAATAACATTTATTTAGGTTCAACACGAATATCGAAGGTAGTGGGAGGTTGCGATGGTGATCACATCAACCTTGGAAATACTTCCAACACACATCGCCACCTTGGCTTGAGCTAGTCTCCATTTATTCTGTAGCTTTTATCTCGAGTTACCAACATTTAGCAACTAAACCGGTATCTAATACCCAGGTGCTAATAGGAGTGCTAGTAAAGTACACATCAATAACATGTATATTTATTATACTTGTGTTGACGTTGCCAGCCTTCTTATCTAGCAAGTATCTAGGCAAGTCCCGGTTCACTGACCATTCCCCTCATAGTAGAAGCACTTAGTCTCTGGTTTGGGTTCGACCTTGGGTTTCTTCATTGGAGCGACAACTAACTTGTCATTCTCTAAGTTTCCCTTCTTTCTCTTACCCTTCTTGAAATAGTGGTTTTACTAACCATCAACACTTGATGTTTCTTCTTAATTTCTACCTTTGTAGTGTCAAACATCACGAAAAGTTCAGGGATCATCTTATCCATCCCTTACATGGTATAGTTCATCATGAAGCTCAGTAGCTTGGTGGAAGTGACTTTGGAGAATTATGTCAATCACTATCTTATCTTGGAAGATCGACTCCCACTTGATTCAAGTGATTGTAGTACCCAGACAATTTGAGCACATGCTCACTAGTTGAGCCATTCTCGTTCATCTTGTAGGCAAAGAACTCATAGGAGGTCTCATACCTCTCAATGTGGGCACGAGCTTTAAATCCCAATTTCAACTCTTGGAAAATGTTATATGTTCTGTGATGTTCTGTCACACCCTGTTTTTACTACCACTTTCTGTGTATGTAAACAATCTGAGCTTGTTAAAACCTTTTCAAACTAATGATGTGAGTGCCATGATTTCCATTGTATGCTCGTGTGTTTGATCAAGTGATGATAAAAACCCCATTTTCAATAATGAGTTATTTCCGAAAACTCTATTCTTGTTTCTGGTTAAGTTACAAACCCTACTTTGAGTTGCACTACATGCCCTTGATGGCAAGGAGTGTTCTTACCCAAAGTTGGAGATCTGATTTTAGCTTTATTTTGTGCCCCAAAACCCCAAAAATAATTATTTTGAATTGTTTTCCTAATTCATTTGCAAGTCCATTTCTGAGGCCAGAATTGGTATTCCTGCATGAAAAAAAACCTTTTCTGCCTTAGAAAAATCTGATTAAATTTGGAGATGATCACAAGGAGATATATTTTCCATACATAAGATTTTAACCCCTATTTATATTAATATTATTTGAGTAAAACCCTGAAAACCATACTTGTCTGTTTTGATCTTTTGAAATATTTCCAAAGCAAATGTTCTCAATAAAATCCTAGAAACTTCGAGTGGTATCCCTAGGCCATATTTGGTGTCCACATAAAGAATCACCTTGATCCAAGGTGATTAAGGACCCCAAATAACCCTAAAACCCATTCTGTCCAGATTGGAGTTTGAGCAACTCTACATAGAAAAGTTTGTTATATGATGCTGAAACTTTGCAGGAGTGCCTAATACCTCAAATGAGGGTTCCAAACGAAAAATGGGATTTGTGGGACTAAATTTACCCACACGCTCTTTGGAAGGAACAAATCTGGTCAAATGCTGGTGTTTTCAAGTTTACAAAGCTAAACTTCTCCAATGGAGCTCAAACTTGGTGAAACCCCATGTTTTAGCACCAAACCCAAAACTGTTAAGTTGCAACACCAGTGGTGGGGTGCAACCCCTCAAAGCAGTGTCGAGCACCTTCTGACAGGGGGAAAAGCCCTCTTAGCCATAGCTAAACCCAACCCCTTTGCTCCAGACTCATAGATTTGGTGGCCAGTATCAATGCCTAATCCGAGTCAACTGGACCCTCACTGGTTCAAAGTGGAAATGCCAAAAAGACCAATTTAAGCTTCAGTTCCAAGCTGACAGCACCAGTATTTCTTGTCTACCTTGACCAGCCGAAGCTCCCACAAGACCCAAACGGCTAGCCACACTCCCATCCAGTGCGAGTACATGCTAGACACGTCCAAATAGCCTCAAAGCGCGCCAACATGCCGTGGCATGCCAAAACTGCGCTCTGGGCGCGCTACAGGAAGCCACCAAGGTGGGGGCGACGCTCTCGGCCAGTTCCATCCTCCCCCGAGGTGTCCAACCTCTTCCCCGACAACCCCTCTGCATCGAGGAACCCTCAGGGCCCCTCCTCTCCCGCGCTAGAGCTCGTGCGACGTGTGCTCGCGCGCAGCCAAACCGGACAAGGTTGTGCGGCCACGGAGGCTCGACTCCTCTCTCTCTCTCCCTTTGTTGCAGATGGTTTTGGTGGTCCAAAACCACGTCCTAAGACTGTGGTTTCGACCCCAGCTCGTCCCTACACCCCCATGCATGTCACGGTGAGTCACCGGCGCTCCTGAATCGGTTTTCAAGCACCCCTCAGATAGCTTCACCACGACCACTAGCACCTCCCTAGCCACCCCAGCAAGCGAGCAGAGCCCCGGTGCTTGAGATCGACCGAGGCCCCACCGCCTCGGAGCTCAGGTCGATCTCCGGCTACACGACGGCTCCTACATACCCGACCCACCAAACTGATCCCCTCAACCCAGGAAGCTTTCCCCCAACTCGCCTGAGCATTTCCATGCCCCTAGCTACCTCCTCGACCACCTCCCAAAACACCTCCGCCGCGGCCTTCTCGTCGCCAGCAAACCCCCGCCTCTCCTCGCTGTTATGACCACCAACAGGTAGGCGGCGTCATGCCGAACCAATTCTGTCCTTGTTGGGGCTTGAGGACGTCGGCAGCCTCGCTGGCGTGCTCCTCCTCCTCTCTGGCCAGAGGTAGGAGACGACCCCGACAGGTGTGCCCCACCTGTCGGCGACCCAGCCTCCTCCCCCGCGCTGCCCGCAACCGCTGACCGCAGGGCCCCGCATGCCAGGTTCAAACTTGACGGCGCGCGCGCGTGGGCAATCTCTCGACTGGCCTTGGGCGGGCCCAGTTCCAGGTCGAGCCAGGCAAAGGGACTTAGCCCATTTTCTTTTATTTTTAAAATCTGATTTCTAAGATTTTTATAAAAATATTTAACCAGTTTAAAAATATAATTTTTCCACTGTTATTCTTCTAAAACTATGTAGTATTTAATAAGACCTTGAGATGAATTTTTCAACAACTATTCTGTTTTGCAATAATAAAAATGATTAAATTAGAATAGTTATGCTTCTGTTTGGTTGATTTTAAAAATGTTCCTTCTTTAGAAACAAAGGCAATTATTTTCAAAATAACAACTTGGATTTATCAGTATTATAGAACATTTTTAAAATAACTTTGTGATCTGTTTATGAGTGATCTATTTCTTATTTGTTGTTTTTACGATGATAGAAAATCCGTGTAACGAGGGAATCGGAGCGGAAGACCTCGAAGACCCCGGATACCTAGAAGACCAAGGAAAGCAACCCTTTGACCATGACTGAGCATATGTTATATTGCATGATAAAACAACAAGTGTTTCCGTTGCATATGATCATAAGTGCCGGTAAATCATTTGACGTGATGTTATCGATGGCTCCTCCGGAGCACATGCATTGAGCTTGATCCTACTCTTTGAGGATCATGCTAATATCATGTTGACAAGTAATGCTAGAGTAAATAGCATGAGCATGTTGTTGGCATAAACCCAAGAATTTATGAAAACCCCGTCGGGTGCCACGAATGCCCGAGGGTGATGATGAGTTAGGTGGCCACTTTTGGTGAAGTGGTGCATCCGGTATTTTGAGTGAGTATGGTTTCGGAAATGGGATTAGATTTATGATGTGTCGACCGTCCCAACCTTACCAGTACGACCACATTATCCCTTATGGGACGGGGCTATGTTGATTACTCTGGTCGGTGCTAGCAAAGAGCCACATTACTAGTGGCGGGAGTGATGTGTGGTCACTGTCGTGATGGGGTCGTGTCACGTAGGACGTTTCCTGGATCTCGTGGGTCGTGGATGACGCGGAAGTTTCCTGGATCTCGTGGGTCCAGCGTACTACCTCTGCAGAGTGTAAAACTATTCGAATATCCGTGTCCACGGTCAAGGACATTTGGGTAATCCTGCTTAAACTACGTCCAGTCGTTTCCGCGTAAACCAAGCGTGTGTGTGAGTGGTGATAAAAATGTATTATTACGAAAGTAATGATATGACCAAGTTGGTGACTTGGCATATAGGGTGAACCCGGATGGTTCCACCCTCGATAGATATATTGCTATCTATAACATGTTCTTCAAAAGTAATTATTTAACTTGATGCATATTCATGATCATTCCACCAGGATGAGTTACACCAAAGATACATGATAATGTTATCCTTCACTTTCATTGTTCATATGATGGGCTGTATGCGAGTACATTCAAAAGTACTCATTTGCTTGCCACTGGTTATTCTATTGACCAGACATGGAAGGACTGGAGTTTGGAGATGAGTACGTCTTCGGAGACGCCCCTGCGAACTAGGACGCTTCCGAGTCAGAATGCCTGTCGGTGTAGGCTTGATGGCAAGCGCACCCACTTAGCCCCTATGATTTCCGCTAATAGATGTATCAGTATGATTTGGCCTTAGGCCCTATTTGTGAACTTGACCATTCGGTCATGTGTTGTAATAATCGGTACTCGGATGTAGGACTCTTTTATTCGGTATATGTGTTCCACTACAAGAAATAAGGTCAATTATGACTCCCTATATTGGTCACTGATTCGTCATTGTTGTCATTTATTGACCTTTTTTGACCAAATTTACAACGTCAACAGTTGGCCGTCAAGAATGAACAAACATGACCTTTCTAAAATTTTGGTCACAGGTCCCTATCGACCAAAATATCGATGGCGTGATGCTACTTGTTTGCACTATAGTATAGCTACGTGGACGCATGTAGTATATGTTTGTATACCTGATACTATATTGGCAATAAACCGTACCGACTACCGGACACAAAATACTGGCTTACATGGACAGAGTAATAGGACTATAAAAAAGGAGATTCAGATAACAACAAATTGTTAAAAAGTATCTTTAATAGTGTTGTAAATAAACTTAAAACAGCGATCAAAAGTAGCACGTAAACTAGAAGGCAAAGAGAGAAAAGGGAAAAAAATAACCTACTTACATGGATAGAGAAAATGGACTTCAAACAACAAGTAAATGAGAGAAGGTCAAATATCATTGGAAAATAAACTTGCTAATGTGATGAACAATAGCTGGAATTAAAATAGAAAACCCCTATATACATAGACACAAAGAGTTGAGGGGAAACTAGATGACAGACTAAAACCAAGAGAGAATAGGGAATTGCATTACGTACACACAGAGACGGAAAATATCGAAACACAAAGTGAAAATACACCTACCTAGAATAAAGAAATGAACGGACTGAAGACTGTAAAACATATACATGCACACTCTGTATACGACTGTAAGCCTATGTATTACTTGTTGTTTCTAAAAAGGAACGGAGTGAAGACTGTAAGGAACATATTCTTTTCTTTCTAAAAAGACATAAAATAACGTGGGAAATAGGGTATGGATCATCTTCAGCATAGTCACTCGGCAAAAATTGCCTCCAGAATCATCAGTGTCAAAAGAACATTATATGCGAATATTTGGCTACACATGAACCAGTCAACAAAAACAGAGTCACATTGCAGATTCAACTATAATAAAAAGCTTACTTACCTGAACATATTGGAACACAATCACATGGAGGGTCTCAAGAAAGCATCCAACCTGTCATGCAACACGTTTGTATCTCCTAGCCGTTCTTGTTACTCCAATTCCTCCCCTGCAACCCGTGGCCACTTGACACACTCGAACCAGAGGTGTTCGATGTTCCATCCAGCCTATGCACGACAGTAATTAGTAAGGCGAAAGGTATGACTTAAAACCTAATCCTCATGCAAAATAAAATGTTAAAAAAATGAACTTCAGGAAACCAACAAAGCAAGCAGGCAAAAAATATTGAAGATAGCTTACACATCTTCCTTTTTCTAACCACACATAAACCAAACCAATGTATCATGTTGTGGGGGGACGCGCTGGCGGCGGCGGCTGATCCTCATGATCAACTTTGAAGGTTTCATGTTTTTCTGACCTGAGAAACCCTTCAGGATCAAATGGGGCCTGGCACCATGATGGGGCATCAGGAGGGAGTGGCCCATTTTGTGGTGAATCAATGCTGCATTGCTGTCACAGGACAGAGGAGTTAATACGGACTGAACAAAGGTGACGAATGAGCATTATGCAAGCTCTTGATTTTATTAGAACCTAGGATCGTGCATAAACCGGTCGACCGTAGAGATGCTGGATGCCTAAGATTTTGCGGTCAAGCATGCCAACTGCATTGCAGCCTAGCCCAGAGTCACCTCCTACACCGCATTTGACCTAATATAAGTTACGATTTTTAAGCTCATCAGTTCTACTGTCATCTATAATACTGCTAGATATATTCTTAGCATGAAAAATAAATGTGAAAGTGGAACTTACAGTGAACGTAGCAGGCACCACAAATCATAAGTCATCCCACATTTAGTTGAATTGTTGATGCAAAATAATGTATTGCATATGCCGCTTACCTGCGGTATACCCATCAAACATATTTGTGCAATATCAACCCCAAAAGTAAGGCTACGAACTCGATGAAAAAATCCACCTGTGCAACATAGCAGAACAAGAAACTAAACATCAAACATTATGTCGAATCGAATGTACCGTCATCCTGTTCAGGAACAATCCTAATTAATACCTTGTAGAACAAGACCAACATAGAACAGCTTCAGTGCACGAAGTGTTGCCTTTTGAGTCGCATCCAATTTGTCCGGCACTCTCTGCATGCATCACGAGATGACGCAATTAGGTGTAAGAAACAGCAAGTCATGAATGTCACACCAATGTTAGCTTGACAGAATGAAAGTAAATGTCATGGTGGTGTTGTTGTTAGTGTGTTCCTTGTACGCCAAAGCTAGAGCGGCCCCAACAATGAAAAGGAAAAAAGGCATGACAAAATCAGCTATGGTTACACCTTCCCAAGGGGAGTGGTTCATTGCCAGGAGAAATGATCCAGCATCGTCCATGATGATCATAAGCTGCAGCAATGAAAACAACGGTTAACTTTTATTTCACCCATTTTTATTAACAGATGGAAGAACAAAAGATTAGAAGGGCGCAGAATGATTTATGTGAAGTATATAGAGTTGTATTGTCCATTCCATGCAGTAACAAGTTCTGTTCTACCATTTCCTAGGAGACTAGTTAGAACTTTCCACCGTCTAAGACAAGCATATGCAAATATACTAGATACCTTTCTATATTAACCAACCATCTCACTTGTTACAGACCTGAAGGCACCAGGGTGAGAGCCGCAACGAGGACCATCTTCAAACGGCTTGAACCTGCACATGGGGGCGCTCACGCCACCATGGATGTGGATCTGAGCCGGCTGCTCTATCTTGCTCAAGGAGGAGGTGAGGAGGCCGCCTGTGGTGGGGATAAGGCGAGGGGAGAAGGGGTGGGGCACACGTTGTGGGGGGAACGCGCTGCCGGTGGCGACTAAGGCTGTGGGGGATGGCGCCGGTGAGTGGTGGTGGCGGCAGCATACGAGGGAGAGGGAGATCGAGAAAGGGGAATAGGGGAACTGGGGGCTAGGGATGGGGCGTCGACGTGGGCATTACCAGCGAGCCTATCACATGCGAGGCCAAGGATCCCTCCCTAGAAACAGATCCTGGCCATCCACTCCAACTCTATCCAACGCTCCAGAACACTCCCCTCAAACAACACACCTCTATCACTTTTTCTCTTCTTTTTTTCAATCGGTAGCACTTAATGACCAATTTGTGCAATAGTATCATGACCTAATGGATGCAAAACGTCATAACATTATGGGCTTTGGACCCTCTTAGACTTGCCATGAACAATTTTAGAATTTTGGTCATGGATCAATGACCAATTAAACCACCGTCATTTTTGGGGTCATAATTGAGCATTTTTCTTGTAGTGTTCAGTGAGCATTGATCTTTGGGATCATTGAGCATGGCGATATCGACTCGTACGTCGGGGTCCCCACAGAGCTGGTATGAGAGCCATCCTGACTATAGGAAGCCTTAGTTAGCATGGACGATAGCAAAGACGACTAGTGCACATAAACCTTAACCTGAGATTCTGCACCCACTAAAAACATTCTAACCCCTCTCCTCTATGTCTTGTAGATGGCCTCCATACCTGAGATGCTTCTGGAGACTGACTTTCCTCTACTTTTGAGTGATAGCCTCAAGAAGTGCCAAGTACGCCGCACGCCCATCTTCCTCTACCACGAGCACTGGGTCAATGCCGACACTAAGGAATATCACGTGGACGTGATAGTGAAGGATAATGACTCCCCATCTAGTTGGTTCTTTGAAGGGCCACAGATGGAAGATCTGATGTTGGCAGTGGAGACCGCAGCATGAGAGGCGCTCGTGCGACTCTGGGACATCCTTCCCGAGATGGCTGACGAGCCAGCTACTCATCACCTAGCCTTCATTAAAGACGAGATAGACGGGAGTTGGACACTCAACCCATCATCCGAGGACGGTACGCCACTGAGGTTTCGAACCTACTTCAGTCTCTCCGCCGACACTTTGACGCACTTTTTGATCAAAGAGTCAACTAAGATTCGCCAAGAGCTGCACCAAGTTAAAGATCTGCTTCGCATGGAGAAGATGAAGAACCGCAAGGTGAAGAAGGAAGGAGTGATACGTCCATTTTGCATCATGCTTTCATGTTGATATTTTCGCTTTATGGGCTGTTATTACACTTCACGGTACAATACTTATGCCTTTTCTCTCTTATTTTGCAAGGTTTACATGAAGAGGGAGAATGCCGGCAGCTGGAATTCTAGCCTGAAAAAGGAGCAAGTTTGAGATACCTATTCTGCGCAACTCCAAAAGCCGTGAAAATCAACGAGGACTTATTTTGGAATTTATAAAAAATAAAGGGCCGAAGAAGTACCAGAGGGGAGCCAGCAGGAGGCCACAAGCCTGCTAGGTGCGGCCTACCCCCCTGGGCGCGCCTAGGGGGCTTATAGGCTCCCTGTTGGCCCTCTGGCCCCCCTCTTTTTCTATAAGGAGGGTTTAGTTCTAGAAAAAATCAAGAGGAGGCTTTCGGGAGGAATCGCCACAGCCACGAGGCGGAACTTGAGCATAACCAATCTAGAGCTCCGTCAGGGTCGTCCTGCCGGGGAAATTTCCCTCCCGAAGGGGGAAATCGTCGCCATCGTCATCACCAACACTCCTCTCATCGGAGGGGACTCATCACCATCAACATCTTCATCAGCACTATCTCATATCCAAACCCTAGTTCATCTCTTGTAACCAATCGGAGTGGCGAGATTACTTGGTGGAATATTATATGTTCAGAACCTTGATGCTATTGAATACCTCTCTGGTCATGAATATTACTATGATTTGTGAGTAGTCACTTTTGTTCCTGAGGACATGGGATAAGTCATGCTATAAGTAGTCAGTGAATTTGGTATTCGTTCAATATTCTGATGTGTTGTATGGTCTTTTTCCTCTAGTGGTGTTATGTGAATGTCGACTACATAACACTTCACCATTATTTGGGCCTAGAGGAAGGCATTGGGAAGTAGTAAGTAGATGCTGGGTTGCTAGAGTGACAGAAGCTTAAGCCCTAGTTTATGCATTGCTTCGTAAGGGGTTCATTTGGATCCACTAGTTTAATGTTATGGTTAGCCTTTGTCTTAATTCTTCTTTCGTAGTTGAGGATGATTGCGAGAGAGGTTAATCATAGGGGTAATCATAAGGGCAGCACCCAAGCACCGGTCCACCCACATATCAAGCTATCAAAGTAGCGTACGTGAATCATATGAACATGATGAAAACTAGCTTGACAGAAATTCACATGTGTCCTCGGGAGCGCTTCACCTCCTATAAGAGTTTGTCCAGGCTTGTCCCTTGCTACAAAAGGGATTGGGCCACTTTGCTGCACCATTGTTACTTTTGCTACTTGCTACTTGCTACGAATCATCTTACCACACAACTATCTGTTACCGATAATTTCAGTGCTTGCAGAGAATACCTTGCTGAAAACCACTTGTCAGATCCTTCTGCTCCTCGTTGAGTTCAACACTCTTACTTATTGATCCCCTACACTTGTGGGTAATCAAGACTCTTTTCTGGCGTCGTTGCCAGGGAGTGAAGCGCCTTTGGCAAGTGGAATTTTGTAAGGAAACATTTATATAGTGTGCTGAAATTTATTGTCACTTGTCACTATGGAAACTAAATATTTGAGGAGCTTGTTCGGGGTATCTTCATCTCAAATGGAAGCACAATGAGTTGCTCCTCAACCTGCTGCACCTACTGAAAATATTTGCTATGAATTTCCTTCGAGTATGCTTGAGAAACTGCTGGCTAATCCTTTTACAGGAGATGGAACATCACATCCCGACTTGCATATAATTTATGTAGATGAAGTATGTGGTTTATTTAAGCTTGCAGGTTTGCCCGAGGATGAGGTCAAGAAGAAGGTCTTTCCCTTATCTTTGAGGGATGAAGCATTGACATGGTATAGGCTATGTGATGATACTGGATCATGGAACTACAACCGGTTGAAATTGGAATTTCATCAAAAGTTTTATCCTATGCATCTAGTACATCGTGATCGGAATTATATTTATAATTTTTGGCCTCGTGACAGAGAAAGCATAGCTCAAGCTTGGGGGAGGCTTAAATGAATGTTATATTCATCCCACTTCTTGTACCAGTTATTTTATGAAGAGAGATATTGACTTCGGATGGAATTTATTGGAAAGAATTAAATGCAACTCTGAAGATTGGGAGTTTGACGAAGGTAAGGAGTCAGGTATGAATTTCAAGTTTTATTGCGTTAAATCCTTTGTTGAAACAAATACTTTTTTTGTGATTTTAGTGCTAAATATTGACTTGACTCTGAGATAGTAGCTTTATTGTGTGAATCATTTGCTGCTCATATTGATATCCCTAAAGAGAAGTGGTTTAAATATCATCCTCCCTTAGGAGTCAATGTAGTTAAACCCAATCGAGTTGAAGAGAAAGTCATTGCCTATAATGATCCTATTGTTCCTAGTGCTTACATTGAGAAACCACCTTACCCTGTAAGGATAAAGGATCATTCTAAAGTTTCAACTGTGATACGTAGGGGCTACATTAGAACACCTACACCCCCTGAGAAAATTAGAGTTTAACCTACCATTGCTATTATCAAAGATCTCCTGTCCGACAATGTTGATGGCCATGATATTCACTTCTATGAAGATGTTGCTAGAATTGCTAAACCACATGGTAGAGACAAACATAGGCTTGTTCTTGGCACGCCTGTTGTTTCTGTTAAGATAGGAGACCATTGGTATCATGGTTTATGTGACGTGGGTGCTAGTTTTAGTGCAATACCTCAATCCTTATATGATGAAATTAAAGACGAGATTGCACCTGTTGAGATGGAACCTACTGATGTCACTATTCAACTTGCCAATAGAGATACTATCTGCCCTTTGGAAATTGTTAGAGATGTTGAAGTCTTGTGTGGTAAAACGAAGTATCCTGCTGATTTTCTCGTTCTTTCTACCACACAAGGTAGCTTTTGTCCCATAATATTTGGCAGACCTTTCCTCAATACTGTCAATGCTCATATTGACTGTGATAAGCAAACTGTCACTGTTGGCTTTGAAGGTGTGTCACATGAGTTCAATTTCTCCAAGTTTGGTAGACAACCTCATGAAAAAGAGTTGCCTAGTAAGGATGAAATTATTGCCCTAGCTTCTATTGCCGTGCCTCCTACTAATCCTTTAGAGCAATACCTGCTTGAGCATGAATATGATATGCATATGGATGAAAGGGATGAGATAGATAGAGTTATCTTTGAACAATATCCTATCCTTTAGAATAATTTGCCTGTTGAACTGCTTGGAGAACCACCCCCACCAAAGGATGATCCTGTGTTCGAGCTTAAACAGTTGCCTGATACTCTTAAGTATGCTTATCTCGATGAAAAAGATATATATCCTGTTATTATTAGTGCTAGCCTCTCCGAGCATGAAGAAAAGAAATTATTGAAAACTCTGAGGAAGCACCGTGCTGTATTGGATATACTCTTGATGATCTTAAGGGCATTAGTCCCACTCTATGCCAGCACAAGATTAAAACCGATCCTGATTCCAAACCAGTTGCTGCTCATCAACGGAGATTAAATGCTAAGATGAAAGAGGTAGTAAGGAAAGAAATACTAAAGCTCCTAGAAAGCAGGTATCATCTATCATGTTGCTGATAGTGATTGGGTAAGTCCGGTGCATTGCGTCCCTAAGAAGGGAGGTATTACCGTTGTCCCTAATGATAAGGATGAATTGATCCCATAGAGGATTATTACTGGCTATAGGATGGTGATCGATTTTAGGAAATTGAATAAGGCCACTAGTAAAGATCATTACCTTTGCCTTTTATCGACCAAATGCTAGAAAGACTGTCTAAACACACACACTTCTGGTTTCTAGATGGTTATTCTGGTTTCTCCCAAATACCTGTTGCACAACCTAATCAGGAGAAAACCACTTTCACCTGCCCTTTCGGTACCTTTTCTTAGAGACGTATGCCTTTTGGCTTATGTAATGCACGTGCTACATTTCAAAGATGTATGATGGCTATATTCTCTGACTTTTGTGAAAAGATTGTTGAGGTTTTCATGGATGATTTCTCCGTTTACGGGTCTTCTTTTGATGATTGCCTCAGCAACCTTGATCGAGTCTTGAAGAGATATAAAGATACCAACCTTGTCTTGAATTGGGAGAAGTGCCACTTTATGGTTAATGAAGGCATCGTCTTAGGACATAAAATTTCTGAAAGAGGTATTGAAGTTGATAAGGCTAAGGTTGATGCAATCGAGAAAATGTCATGCCCCACAGATATCAAAGGTATAAGAAGTTTCCTTGGTCATGCTGGTCTCTATAGAAGGTTCATTAAAGACTTCTCTAAGATTTCTAGGCCTCTTACCAATCTCTTGCAAAAGGATATTCCTTTTGTTTTTGATGATGATTGTAAGGAAGCCTTCGAAATACGTAAGAAGGCCTTGATAACTGCACCTATTGTTCAACCACCTGATTGGAGCTTACCTTTTGAAATCATGTGTGATGCTAGTGATTATGCTGTTGGTGCTGTCCTAGGACAAAGAGTTGATAAGAAGTTGAATGTATTCATTATGCTAGTAAAACTCTAGACAGTGCCCAAAGGAACTATGCTACTACTAAAAAGGAATTTTTAGCAGTCGTGTTTGCATGTGAAAAGTTCAGATCTTACATCGTTGTTTCCAAAGTCACTATTCACACTGATCACGCTGCTATTAAGTACCTCATGGAAAAGAAAGACGCTAAACCTACACTTATCAGATGGGTTCTCTTGCTACAAGAATTTGATTTCCATGTTGCCGACAGGAAGGGTGCTGAGAACCCTGTACCAGATAACTTGTCTAGGTTGGAGACCCACAACCTATTAATGATAGCTTTCCTGATGAGCAACTGAATGTCATCACTACTTCACGTAGTACACCGTGGTATGCTGATTATGCAAATTATATCGTTGCCAAAAATATACCACCTAGTTTCACATACCAGCAAAAAGAAGAAATTCTTCTTTGATTTGAGACATTACTTTTGGGATGATCCTCACCTTTATAAGGAAGGAGTAGATGGTGTTATTAGACGTTGTGTACCTGAACATGAACAGGGACAGATCCTACAGAAGTGTCACTCCGAGGCTTACGGAGGACACCATGCGGGAGATAGCTGCACACAAGGTATTGCAATCAGGTTTCTATTGGCCCACTCTCTTCAAGGATGCCCGTAAGTTTTTCTTGTCTTGTGACGAATGTTAAAGAATAGGTAATATCCGTAAACTTCAGGAAATGCCTATGAATTATTCACTTGTCATTGAACCATTTGATGTTTGTGGTTTTGATTATATGGGACCTTTTCCAAAATCCAATGGGTATACTCATATCCTAGTGGCTGTTGATTACGTTACTAAGTGGGTAGAAGGTATCCCAACTAGTAGTGTTGATTACAACACCTCTATCAGGATGCTTAAAGAAGTTATTTTCCCTAGATTTGGAGTCCCTAGATATCTTCTGACTGATGGTGGTTCACATTTCATTCATGGTGCTTTCCGTAAAACGTTTGCTAAGTATGATGTCAACCATAGAGTTGCATCTCCCTATCATCCTCCGTCCAGTGGTCAAGTAGAGCTAAGTAATAGAGAGATTACACTAATTCTGCAAAAGACTGTCAATAGGTCTAGAAAGAATTGCTCTAAGAAGCTCGATGATGCACTGTGCGCTTATAGAACTGCTTATAAGAACCCCATGGGCATGTCTCCGTACAAAATAGTTTACGACAAAGCATGTCATTTACCTCTTGAGCTAGAGCATAAGGCTTATTGGGCAATCAAAGAGCTCAACTTTGATTTCCAACTTGCTAGTGAGAAGAGGTTATTTGATATTAGCTCGCTTGATGAATGGAGAGCTCAGGCATATGAAAATGCCAAGTTGTTCAAAGA
Organism: Hordeum vulgare subsp. vulgare; assembly: GCF_904849725.1. Classification (NCBI taxonomy): domain Eukaryota; kingdom Viridiplantae; phylum Streptophyta; class Magnoliopsida; order Poales; family Poaceae; genus Hordeum; species Hordeum vulgare. Next base: position 221,506,871 of record NC_058524.1, on the reverse strand, counting down.
AAAGGTTAAGAGGTGGCATGATAAAAGGATACAGAAACCTGAGTTCAATGTAGGTGATTATGTCTTGCTATATAATTCTCGTTTAAGATTTTTTGCAGGCAAGCTTCTCTCTACATGGGAAGATCCTTACATTGTTGAGGAAGTATATCGTTCCGGTGCCATCAAGATCAACAACACGGAAGGTAATTTTCCGAGGGTGGAAAATGGGCAGAGAATCAAGCATTATATCTCAGGTACTCCCATAAATGTTGAAAGGAATATTATCAATCCCATAACTCCGCAGGAGTACGTAAGGGATATTTATCAGCCTGTTTCAGACTCCGAAAACGAAGAGGTATGTGATTCGGTAAGTAAACTGACTCCAAAACTTTTCTAGTAGGAATTTTCTCTGTTTTCGATTTTTTGGAAAAATAGAAAAATTTAAAGTAGTCCGGAAAGCGCACGAGGAGCTGACAAGCCTGCCAGGCGCGGGCCATCCCTTGGCCGCACCTCGGGGGCTTGTGACCACCTCGTGTGCCTCCTGGACTCCGTTTTCTTGCGAAGTACTCCTTCTCGTCAGCAAAAAAACATTATATATTCTCCCGAAAGGTCTGACCCTCATATCACGCAAATTTCCTCTATTTTCGTTTCGAGCCTGTTTCTGCTGCAGATCTAGATCGCTATGGCGTCCCCAAAAGCTCTGAAGGACGGGATCTTCGAGAGGTCATCAATCCCTACCTCGCGGGAGTACTGCAACACCCTCAATCTATCGAGATGCGTGAGGGGATGCTGCACATCCGTGATGTTGAGGGGCCCAAGAAGATCGAAAGCGTGGAGGCGAGGCTCGAAGCAATGGAGCAACAAGTCTTCAAGTTCCAAGGGATGGTGGAGCATGGACTCAACGGCAACCACATGATGATCACGGAGTTCACCAACAAGCACAAGATCGATGCCAATGAAATCGGGAAGCACCTCTCCAAGCTCTATGACATAATTGATCACCTCCAAGCCCAGATCTCTGACCTGCCGAACCAAAATTGTGAGTATGAGTATAGATTTAAATCAATACGGTTGGCTACAGATTTGAGGATTCTGGAGACTCGGTCATCCTTCCATGATGGAGCACCTATGCCTTGGAAGACAGAGGATCAAACCCATGTTGCAACAACTCCACCACCATCACCATCGAAGGAAGACAACTAAGCATGGGTATGGGCAATCCCCTTGGCTTGTGCCAAGCTTGGGGGAGTTGCCCCGGTATCGTATCACCAATACATCTTTTGCCTTTACCTTTTCTTAGTTCGATCCTTTTTGGTTTTATCTTTCTCTAGTAGAATAAAGTTCTTAGTGTTTTAGGCTTGAGTTTTGCTTTGTGTCACCCCCGATGTATTCGAGCTCGTGAGCCATATAATAAAGAGTGTCTTAGTTAAGGGCCTTGCTTCATGCCATGATCTGAAAGAAAAGAATGATAAAAGAACAAAAGCATGAAAGATCATGTAATGATCTTATGGAAAGTGATGGCTTCACATATAAAAAGAATGTTGATTGAAACTTGTTGAGGGTAGACAAACGTAGACCTTGGTCATTGTTGCAATTAATAGGAAGTGATAAAGAAGGAGAGGTTCACATATAAATATATCATCTTTGACACCATCTATGATTGTGAACACTCATTAAATAATAACATGCTTAGAAGTAGATGTTGGACAAGGAAGATAACATAATGAATTATGCTTGCTTGGTTCTGAACAATGATTATATGACTAGAGATCCCTTAGGATGTTACGATTGCTTCCACCCCATATCAGCCAAAACTCCCGCACCAAGTAGAGATACTACTTGTGCATCCATAAACCTTCAACCCAATTTTGCCTTGAGAGTCCACCATACCTATCTATGGATTGAATAAGATCCCTCAAGTAAGTTGTTATCGGTGCAAGCAATAAAAATTGCTCCCTAATTATGTATGATCTATTAGTGTGTGGAAAATAGGCTTTGTACTAAACTGTGATGAGGAAGACATAAAAGCGACGGACTGCATAATAAAGTTCTTTATCACAGGAGGCAATATAAAGTGACGTTCCTTCACACTAAGAGGACACACATCCAAACCTCAAAAGTGCATAACAACCTCTGTTTCCCTCTACGAAGGGCATATCTTGTACCTTTACTTTTTGCCTTGAAAAAGTCATGGTGATCTACACTAATTCCTTATTTTGCCTTTTTCTTGGCTAATGTCATATGCTAAGGAAAGATCTATATTCATATGTCAACTTGGAAGTAAGTATTCATGAATTATTATTGTTGACATTACCCTTGAGGTAAATAGTTTGGAGGCGAAACTATAAGCCCCTATCTTTCTGTGTGTCCGACTGAAACTTTGATCTCATGAGTACCACGTGAGTTGTAACAATTGTAGAAGATGAAAGGATGATTGAGTATGTGGATTTTCTTTACAAGCTCTTACTTGACTCTTTCCGATGTTATGATTAATTGCAATTGCTTCAATGACTAAAGGCTATTGGTTGTTAATTCTCAGTAAGGTTCTTGATCCATACTTTACTTTGTGAAGGAATTATAACTTTAGCATAATAGATTATATGATGGTATTGCTGTTCTAAGTATGATCATGATGCCTGCATGTCTATATCTTGTTTTGTTGACACCTCTCTCTCTAAACATGTGGGCATATTTATTGATCTCGGCTTTCGCTTGAGGACAAGCGAGGTCTAAGCTTGGGGGAGTTGATACGTCCATTTTGCATCATGCTTTCATGTTGATATTTATCGCTGTATGGGCTTTTATTACACTTCACGGTACAATACTTATGCTTTTTCTCTCTTATTTTGGAAGGTTTACATGAAGAGGCAGAATGCCGGCAGCTGGAATTCTGGCCTAAAAAAGGAGCAAGTTTGAGATACCTATTCTGCGCAACTCCAAAAGCTGTGAGAATAAACAAGGATTTATTTTGGAATTTATAAAAAATACTGGACCGAAGAAGTACCCGAGGGGAGACAGTAGGGGGCCACAAGCCTGCTAGGCGCGTCCTACCCCCCTCGTCGCGCCTAGGGGGCTTGTTGGCTCCCTGTTTGCCCTCTGGCCCCCCTCTTTTTCTATAAGGAGGGTTTAGTTCCATAAAAAATCAATAGGAGGATTTAGGGAGGAATCGCCGCCGCCATGAGGCGGAACTTGAGCAGAACCAATCTAGAGTTTCGGCAGGGTCGTCCTACCGGGCAAACTTCCCTCCCGCAGGGGAAATCGTTGCCATCGTCATCACCAACACTCCTCTCATCGGAGGGGACTCATCACCATCAACATCTTCATCAGCACCATCTCATCTCCAAACCGTAGTTCATCTCTTGTAACCAATCTCCATCTCGCGACTCCGATTGGTACTTGTAAGGTTGCTAGTAGTGTTACTTACTCTTTGTAGTTGATGCTAGTTGGATTACTTGGTGGAAGATTATATGCTCAGATCCTTGATGCTATTCAATACCTCTCTGGTCATGAATATTACTATGCTTTGTGAGTAGTCACTTTTGTTCCCGAGGACATGGGATAAGTCATGCTATAAGTAGTCATGTGAATTTGGTATTCGTTCGATATTTTGATGCATTGTATGTTGTTTTTCCTCTAGTGGTGTTATGTGAACGTCGACTACATAACACTTCACCATTATTTGGGCCTAGAGGAAGGCATTGGGAAGTAGTAAGTAGATGATGGGTTGCTAGAGTGACAGAAGCTTAAACCCTAGTTTATGCGTTGCTTCGTAAGGGGCTGATTTGGATCCACTTGTTTAATGCTATGGTTAGACTTTGTCTTAATTATTCTTTCATAGTTGCGGATGCTTGCGAGAGGGGTTAATCATAAGTGGGAGGTTTGTCCAAGTAAGGGCAGCACCCAAGCACCGGTCCACCCACATATCAAACTATCAAAGTAGTGAACGCGAATCATATGAACATGATGAAAACTAGCTTGACACCATTTTCCATGTGTCCTTGAGAGCGCTTTACCTCCTATAAGAGTTTGTCCAGGCTTGTCCCATGCTGCAAAAGGGATTCGGAAACTTTGCTGCACCGTTATTACTTTTGCTACTTGTTAATTTCTATGAATCATCTTACCACACAACTATCTGTTATCGATAATTTCAGTGCTTGCAGAGAATACCTTGCTGAAAACCACTTGTCAGATCTTTCTGCTCCTTGTTGGGTTTGACACTCTTACTTATCGAAAGGACTACGATAGATCCCTTACAATTGTGGGTCATCAAGGAGCACCCGAAGGACCACCTGGTTTCTCTTTTCGAGGAGGAATACCACCACTTCAGGCCACTCCTCTTCAGAGTCGTCGCCTGAGTGCAGAAGAGTACACCGAACTCTTCGCTACCTCGCCAACCAAGAGACACCGTGATGGTCCACTTCCTTCTCCTACCCCTTCAAAGAAGGGAAGCACTGATGAATATGGAGATGAAGATGAAGACGAAGATCCCGTAGAACCCGCCTATGAGACCACGTAGTCTGCCGCTTAGCATTAGTAGCATAGGCAATTAGGAGTACTCAGCGAGCATAGGAGTTCATGTATTGGTTCTGTGAACCACGAGTGTTGGGTAAGCATGTTGGATGCAACTCGCATTCTTCCTTAGGCAGCTTGTGAGCGACTACATCGCCTGTTTCAATCTAATGCGTTAGCTCTTTCAAAAACCTTTGGTTTACAAATTTCGTACTAGCACAGCACCAGACCCCCTCTTTACTAGAGCATCAACCCTTATGATTCCGCCAGTGTGGCAAATGGACCTGTCTACTCCCCTGACAGGATGGTGAATGCTACTCGCAATAGCACCTTCGGCAACCCCGGCTCTACCTCTTCCGGCCAGCAGCAGGGAACCGGAGGGGAAGCTCAAGCTGGAGATCACCACGAGCAGCAAGACGATGTTCCACCGCCACCGCCGCCTCATGAAAGCTTGACTATGGCTGAGTTCCTTCAAGCTCTTCAAGAGGAACGTCAAGCCAAAAATGCCGCTATTCAGCAGCTGGCTCAAACCTTGGTGAACAACCCGCCGTAGAATCGGAATGGCAACGGACGCTCTACTCTCTCTGAGTTCATGCAAACTACGGCACCCATATTCATAGAGACGGCTGAACCCTTGGGAATGGCAATGATCATCAATGCATTTAACCAGCGTGGGAATGGCAATGGACACTCTACTCTCTATGAGTTCATGCAAACTACGCCACCCATATCCATAGAGACGACTGAACCCTTGGATGCCGATGACTGGATCCGTACTATCGAAGACCTCCTCGCGCTGGCTAAATGCACTGATGATCATGAGAAGGTCCTGTATGCTTCTCACTGTCTCGGTGGCACAACCAGAGCTTGGTGGGGTGGATTTCAGATCATGCGAGCAGGGAAAGTCATCACTTGGGCTGTGTTCAAGGATGGATTCCGCACTGCTCACATTCCTCCTGGAATGATGACCATTAAGAAGCGGGAATTCTGAGCCTTAAGGCAAGGCAGTGGATCCATTAAGGAGTATTTGCAGAAGTTCAACCTCCTGTCAAGATACGCACCTGAAGATGTCAACACTGAGGCCGCCAAATGGAACGCTTTATGGAAGGACTACAACAATCACTCTAGTATCTGTTGGTTGTTTGTGAATGCCGGGCCTTTAGCGATCTGGTTAATAAGGAAATTATGTTGGAAGACAAGCGTCGTGCTATGGGCGACACCCGTAAGCGCAAGCTAATGGGTAGTGGAGGACCGAGTAACCCGAAGCCACGCCCATGGCAGTCAGCTCCAGCAAGACCCAACTATCAGCAGCAGCAGTACGAGTATCCAACATTCCGCTAGAATTACGATCCTCAGCAGCAAGTCAAAACCAAGCCGACAATCAACCTGCCGAACAATAGTGGAGTCAAGACCAATCATCCAGCACAAGTTACCTGTTGTGGATGTGGACAAACAGGGCACTATTCCAGGCAGTGTCCTAATAAGAAGCCCGATGCACCGCGCCCCAATGCACCAAATCCAGGCCAAGGAGCACCAGGCAGGAACAGGCTCCCTGCAATTAGCAGTATGACAACAAGAGGTGGATTAATCATATTTCTGCAGAAGAGGCACAGGAAGACCCAGACTGCATTCTTGGTACATTCCTCGTCAACTCTACCCCAGCAACAGTATTGTTCGATTGTGGTGCTTCGCATTCTTTTGTTACACAAAGATTTACGAAAAATGTGGTTTAAAACCTACCATGATTCACGGGCATATGGCAATTCAAACCTGGCAGCAGTATTGAGGACCAACCTAGGATGTAGGAAGGTCGGGATAGTTATCAATGGGACGATCTTCTCAGCGGATCTCATTGTGCTTAAGTCGCAAGGCCTAGAAGTAATTCTCGGCATGGATTGGTTGGCCAAGCATCAAAGCATCTTGGACTGTGCCAACACAGCCATTACCATGACAAGCGACCAAGGGGTCAAAGTCAAGTATTTCTCTGAGCCAGTATCCGCTCGAGTACCACGGGTTAACAACCTATCTGAGGTAGAACTCGATCGAGTGCCAATGGTACGTGAGTACCCGAACGTCTTTCCTGATGAGCTAACAGGGATGCCTCCTGACCGAGACATCGAGTTCATCATGGAGCTCATGCCCGGATCGAGGCCTCTCTATAAGAAGCCTTACAGGATGGTATCCGAAGAGCTAGCGGAGTTGAAGAAGCAAATGGATGGCAACTTAGTAAATGGTTTATTGGTCCGAGTGCGTCACCTTGGGGATCACATGTTCTCTTCGTGTCCAAGAAGGATGGAACCATCAAACTCTGCGTCGATTACCATTCTCTCAATGAGGTCACGATCAAGAACAAGTACCCACTCCCCAAGACTGAAGACTTGTTTGATCAGCTAAATGGAGCTAAGGTATTCTCCAAGATCGATCTCTAATCTGGGTATTACCAATTGAAGATCCGACCCGAAGACATACCCAAGACTGCATTCGTGACCCGGTACGGTCTGTACGAATGCACCGTCATGTCTTTCGGACTGACTAATGCCCCAGCTTACTTCCTGTACCTCATGAACAAGGTCTTCGTGGCATACCTGGACAAGTTTGTCATCGTATTCATCAATGACATATTAATATTTTCCAAGTCCGAAGAAGAGCATGAGCAATACTTGAGGTTAGTGTTGGAGAAGCTTCGAGAGCACCAACTTTATGCCAAGTTCAGCAAGTGCCAATTTTGGCTGAACGAAGTTGGATTCTTGGGTCATACCATGACAGCAAGTGGATTGGCAGTTGTTCCCTCCAAAATTACTACGGTAACCAACTGGGAGTCAACAATCAATGTGAAGGAAGTCAGGAGCTTCCTCGGACTCACGGGACATTACCGCAAGTTTGTAGAAAGATTCCCCCGCATCGCTCGACCTATGACTCAGCTCTTGAAGAAAGGCAAGAAGTTCGAATGGACGCCGGAGTGTTAAGCAAGCTTCCAAGAATTGAAGAAGAGACTAACCACCGCCCCGGTATTGGCCACTCCAGATATCAGCAAGGAGTTTGTGATATACTGTGATGCCTCTAGAACCGGGCTTGGTGGGGTTCTAATGCAGGACGACAGAGTTGTGGCATATCTTTCACGAAAACTGCGCCCGCATGAGGAGAACTATTCCACCCATGATCTCGAGTTGGCAGCAGTAGTGCATGCCCTGAAGACATGGCGACATTATCTTCTGGGGAAACGATGTGAAATATACACTGACCACATAAGTCTAAAGTATATCTTCACCCAGAGGGAATTGAATATGAGGCAACGAAGATGGTTGGAGTTAATTAAGGACTACGATCTCAGCATTCAAAATCACCCCGGTAAGGCCAATGTAGTGGCTGATGCCTTAAGCCGGAAGACCAGCACCTTGAACGTCATGCTCAAGGAAAGGCAACCTGCCTTGTATGAGGAATTGCAAAACTTCGGTTTGGAGCTAGTAGAACTAGGATTCCTGGCTAACCTCGAAGTCAAACCAACACTGGAGGATGATATCAAGGAAGCCCAGAAAGGCCACAAGAGCATTTAAGGCATCAAGAAGAAGATTCAAGAAGGCAAGGCCCCAGGATTCTCCGTGGATGAACAAGGAGTAGTGTGGTTTGGGAAGCGTATGTGAGTACCCAACAAGGCTGAACTCAAGGACTTGATCCTACAGGAATTGCATGACACACCCTACTCTATTCACGCCGGTGGTACCAAGATGTACCAAGATCTCCGAGAAAGACTCTAGTGGCACGGGATGAAGAGGGAAATAGCATCTTATGTTGCAAAGTGCGACGTATGCCAGCGAGTCAAGGCTAAGCATCAACGACCTACTGGATTGTTGCAACCTCTCAGAGTGCCAGAATGGAAGTGGGACAAGATTGGATGGATTTTATTACCGGCCTACCGAGGTCAAGCAGAGGACATGACTCTATATGGGTCATTCTCGACCATCTGACCAAGGTGGCCCATTTCATTCCAGTCAACACACCTTATGATGGGAACAAGTTGTCAAGTCTCTATATTGAGCATATTGTAAGCCTTCACGGAGTTCCCAAGGAGATTGTATTTGACCGAGGCATGCTTTTCACCTCAAGGTTTTGGAAGAAGTTTCAAGAAGCCTTCGGAACCAAGCTCTCTTTCAGCACCGCTTTCCACCTGCAAACGGGAGGACAAACGGAAAGAGTGAACCAGACACTCGAAGATATACTCTGCGCTTGCGTCTTGGCACATGCCAAATGGGAAGACTATCTGCCATTCACTGAGTTTTCATATAACAACAGCTACCAGTCCAGTCTCCAAATGGCCCCATTCGAAGTGATGTACAGACGAAAGTGCCGCACCCCGCTCAACTGGTCCGACACCGGTGAAGGGCTGATTTTCGGGCCTGAAGTTTTGCACAAGGCTGAAGAGAAGGTGCAACTTGTCCAAGAAAACCTGAAGGCGGCTAAGTCGCGACAAAAGAGCTATGCGGATTCTCGCCGCACGAGTGTGGAGTTCATTCCCGGAGACCAGGTGTACCTCCGTGTCACACCTCTCAAGGGAACCAAGTGTTTCCATTTTAAAGGGAAACTCGCCCCAAGGTTCATTGGTCCTTTTAAGATCACGCCAAGGCGTGGAGAAGTTGCTTATCAGTTAGAACTACCTCCGGAACTTTCGGGTGTGCACAATGTCTTTCACATGTCGCAGCTCCGGAAGTGTCTTCAAGCGCCAAACTATTCCGATCCTTACAAGGACATTGACCATCTGGCCATTGACCTTCAGCCGGATCTCACCTACCATGAGAAGCCGATCCACATTCTGGCTGAAGCTGAGTGTTGCACCAGAAGCCGCACCATAAAGTATTTCAAGGTTCAGTGGAGCAACCACACCAAAGCCGAAGCAACACGGGAGCGTAAAGACTATCTTCGATCTGAGTTTCCGTACCTTTTTAGCACCTAGCTTAGGAATCTCGGGGACGAGATTCTTCTAAGGGGGATAGGTCTTTCACACCTTGTTTTTACTACCACTTTCTCTGTATGTAAAAATCTGAGATTGTTAAAACTTTTTCAAACTAATGATGTGAGTGCCATGATTTTCATTGTATGCTTGTGTCTTTGATCATGTGATGATAAAAACCCCATTTTCAATAATGAGTTATTTCCAAAAACCCTATTCTTGTTTCTTGTTAAGTTACAAACCCTACTTTGAGTTGCACTACATGCCCTTGATGGCAAGGAGTGTTCTTACCCAAAGTTGGAGATCTGTTTTTAGCTTTATTTTGTGCCCCAAAACCCCAAAAATAATTATTTTTAGAATTGTTTTCCTAATTTATTTGCATGTCCATTTCTGAGGCCAGAATTGGTATTCCTGCATGGAAAAATACTTTTCTGCCTTAGAAAAATCTGATTAAATTTGAAAATGATAAGAAGGACATATATTTTCCATACATAAGATTTTTAACCCCTATTTATATTAATATTATTTGAGTAAAACCCTGAAAACCATATGTGTCTGTTTTGATCTTTTGAAATATTTCCAAAGGAAATATTCTCAATAAAATCCTAGAAAATTCCAGTGGTATCCCTAAGCCATATTTGGTGTACACATGAAGAACCACCTTGATCGAAGGTGATTAAGGACCCCAAATAACCCTAAAACCCCTTCTGTCCAGATTGGAGTTAAAGCAACTCTACATAGCAAAGTTTGTCCTATGATGCTGAAACTTTGCAGGAGTGCCTAATACCTCAAATGTGGGTTCCACACCAAAAATGGGATTTGTGGGACTAAAATTTCCCACACTCTCTTTGGAAGGAACAAATCTTGTGAAATGGTGGTGTTTTCAAGTTTACAAAGCTAAACTTGTCCAATGGAGCTCAAACTTGGTGAAACCCCATGTTTTAGCACCAAACCCAAACCTGTTAAGTTGCAACACGAGTGGTGGGGTGCAACCCCCTCAAACCACTGTCGAGCACCTTTTGACAGGGGGGAAAGCCCTCTTAGCCACAGCTAAACCCAAACCCTTTGCTCCAAACTCAAAGATTAGGTGGTCAGTATCAATGCCTAACCCCAGTCAACTGGCCCCTCACTGGTTCAAAGTGGAAATGCCAAAAACCCCAATTTAAGCTTTAGTTCAAAGTTGACAACACTAATATTTGATGTCTCCCTTGACCAGCCGAAGCTCCCACGAGACACAAATGGCTAGCCACACTCCCACCCAGTTCCAAGACATGCTAGACACGTCCAAAGTGCCTCAGAGCACGGCAGCATGCTGTGGCATGCCAAAACTGTGCTATGGGCGCGCTACAGGAAGCCACCAAGGTGGGGCGACGCTCTCGGCCAGTTCCAGCCTCCCTCGGGGTGTCCAACCACTTGCCCGACAACCCCTCTGTGTCGAGAAACCCTCAGGGCCCCTCCTTTCCCGCGCTAGAGCTCTTGCGACACGTGCCCGCACGCACCAGAACCGGCCAAGGTTGCGCGGTCACGGAGGCTCGACTCCTCTCTCTCTCTCCCTCTGTTGAAGATGGTTTTGGTGGTCCAAAACCATGTCCTAAGACCGTGTTTTCGACCCCAACTCCTCCCTGCACCCCCATGCGCACCATGGTGAGTCACGGGCGCTCCCAAATTGGCTCACCGTCACGGGCCTATAAATAGCCCTCCCCCTCGCTCCTGCACCCCTCAGATAGCTTCACCACGACCACTAGCACCTCCCTAGCCACCCAGCAAGCCAGCAGAGCCCCAGTGCTCGAGATCGACCAAGGCCCTCTGCCTCGGAGCTCCGGCCGATCTCTGGCTACACGATAGCTCCTGCGTCCCCCGACCCACCAAACTGATCCCCTCAACCCCAGGAAGCTTTCCACCAACTCACCCGAGCATTTCCATGCCCCTAGTAACCTCCTCGACCACCTCCTGAAACTCCTCCGTCGTGGCCTTCTCATCGCCGGCGAACCCCTGCCTCTCCATCCCTGTTCTGTCTACCAGCATGTTGGCGGCGTCATGTCGAACCCATTCCTATCCTTGTTGGGGCTTGAGGACGTCGGCAGCCTCGCCGGCGTGCTCCTCCTCCTCTCTGACCAGAGGTAGGAGACGACCCCGACAGGTGTGCCCCACCTGTCGGTGGCCCAACCTCCTCCCTCGCGCTGCCCGCAGCCGCTGACCACACGGCCCCGCACGTCAGGTTCAAACCTGACGGTGTGTGCGCCTCGGCAGGCTCTCGGCTGGCGTTGGGCCGGCCCAGTTCCAGGCCGAGCCAAGCCTGGGGACTTAGCCCATTTTCTTTTATTTTTAAAATCTGATTTCTAAGATTTTTATAAAAATATTTAACGAGTGTAAAAATATAATTTTCCACTGTTATTCTTCTAAAAATATGTAGTATTTAATAAGACCTTGAGATGAATGTTTCAACAACTATTCTGTTTTGCAATAATAAAATGGACTAAATTTGAATAGCTTTGCTTCTGTTTGGATGATTTTAAAAATGTTCCTTCTTTAGAAACAAAGGCAATTATTTTTCAAAATAACAACTTAGATTTATCGGGATTATTGAACATTTTAAAAATAACTTTGTGATTTGTTTATCACTGAGCTATTTCTTATTCATTCTTTTTACGACGATAGAAAATCCATGTGTCGAGGGAATCGGAGCGGAAGACCTCGAAGACCTCAGATACCTAGTAGACCAAGGCAAGCAGCCCTTTGACCATGACTGAGCATATGTTATATTGCATGATAAAACAACAAGTATTTCCACTGCATATGATCATAAGTGCTGGTAAATCATGTGATGTGATGTTACCGATGGCTCCTCCGGAGCACATGCATTGAGCTTGATCCTACCCTTTGTGGATCATGCTAGTATCATGTTGACAAGTAATGCTAGAGTAAATAGCATGAGTATGTTGTTGGCATAAATCCAAGAATTTATGAAAACCCCGTCGGGTGCCTCTAATGCCCAAGGGTGATGATGAGTTAGGTGGCCACTTTTGGTGAAGTGGTGCACCTGGTATTTTGAGTGAGTATTGTTTCGGAAATGGGATTAGATTTATGATGTGTCAAGCGTCCCAACCTTACCAGTACGACCATGTTATCCCTTATGGGATGGGGCTATGTTGATTACTCTGGTCGGTGCTAGCAAAGAGCCACATTACTAGTAGCGGGAGTGATGTGTGGTCACTCTCGTGATGGGGTCGTGCCAGGTAGGACGACTATGCCGTTTTTTTGAGTTCCAGGCACATCATTGGTCCCCACATGGTTGATACTGTCTAGTGTTCGTGCTCGTAAGACGTACAACATGTGGGCTGGGTACCAATCGAGTGGACCTCTTTGTCTAGTATCGATAGGGGAAAGGCATTGATCGGGTACTTACCTCGGGTATGATATATACCGTGAGTCATGGATGACACGGAAGTTTCCCAGATCTCGTGGGTCCAGCGTACTACCTCTGCAGAGTGTAAAACTATTCGAATAGTCGCGTCCATGGTCAAGGACAGTTGGGTAATCCTGCTTAAACTACATCCAGTCATTTCCGCATAAACCAAGCGTGTGTGTGACTGGTGATAAAAATCTATTATTACGAAAGTAATGATATAACCAAGTTGGTGACTTGGCATATTGGGTGAACCCGGATGGTTCCACCCTCGACATATATATTCATATCTGTAACCTGTTCTTCAAAAGTAATTCTTTAACTTGATGAATATTCATGATCATTCCACCAAGATGAGTTACACCAAAGATACATGATATTGTTATCCTTCACATTCATTGTTCATATCATGGGCTGGTTGCGAGTACATTTAAAAGTACTCATTGTCTTTCCACTGGTTATATTATTGACTAGACATGGAAGGACCGGAGTTTGGAGATGAGTACGTCTTCGGAGACGCCCCTGCGAACTAGGACGCTTTCGAGTCAGAATGCCTGTCGGTGTAGGCTTGATGGCATGGGCACCCGTTTAGCCCCTATGATTTCCGCTAATAGATGTATTAGTATGATTTGGCCTTAGGCCCTGTTTATCAACTTGACCATTCGGTCATGTGTTGTAATAATCGGTACTCGGATGTACAATTCTTTTATTCGGTATCTGTGTTCGGTGAGCATTGATCTCTGGGATCACTGAGCACGGTGATCTCGGCTAGTATGTCAGGGTCCCCACATGTTCAAAACGTTTTGGAGCCTCATTTCTAAGCCATAAAGTATGACGCACTGAAGTATCATGTAGTTATAAAAAACATACATGTCAGATGTTCGCCACATCCACATACGACGCTTGGGGGTAGCACACCGAGCAGTGCATTAACGACACAAGCCTTCTGTGCAGCAATGAGGACAATCCTCAGTTTACGGACCCAGTCCGCATAATTGCTACTATCATCTTTGAACTTAGTTTTCTCAAGCAACACATCGTAAATATTGGGGAGCTACGGCGCTAGCTATTGATCTACAACATGATTTGCAAAGACAACTTATAGTATTGTTCATGATAATGAGTTCAGTTAATCATATTACCTAAGAACTCCCACTCAAATCAACATCCCTCAGGTTGTTCGAGTGTGACATGATCGAAATCTACCAACCCAAGTCCGATCATCACGTGAGATGTGGTGGTTTCAATGGTGAACATCTCCAAGCTGATCATATCTACTATATGACTCATGTTTGACCTTTCGGTCTCCTGTGTTTCAATGCCTTGTGTGTACATCCCAGGCTCGTCAAGTTTAGCCCGAGTGTTCCGCATGTGCAAAATTGTGTTGCACCCGTTGTATGTAAACGTAGAGTCTATCACACCCGATCATCACATGGTGTCTCGAAACGACGAGCACAGTTTTATCTTCAAATTTTAGTGAGGGGTCTCCTTCAAATACTACTGTCCTCCTAAGCAAAGCAAGGCGCATAAAAAGGATTAACATCACATGCAAATTATAAGTGACATGATATGGCCATGATCTTGTGCTTTTGATCTCCACCTCCAAAGCACCGGCACGATCTCCATTGTCACTAGCACAATGTAGCGACCCGACTCAAGACGAGTCAAGCCTCTGTGTTTCTGTGCCATCCCTGGATCAGTATGCTGGCACACACAGTACATCAATGTATATATCAAAGTGCAATCACATGTAAAATAGCGTAAAACTGACATATACCTTAAATATCTCAGCGGAAGCAGTCAAGGGAGTGGAGTCCCAATAAACACCAACGGCAAGTTGAGTGTAGACCGTGACCCTAAATCGTACTATTACTCGTCGAAGAAAAATATCTGCATCACAAGACGTTGCAGCCGTGTAGGTCAGCATATTGAATATGCCAACAAGTCACATAAGAGAGGGGTGAAAAGTAATGATCTATACTATATGCATATATGGCAGGTGGGGGCTATAAGTTTTTAGCGAAAAGCAAGTTTTCTCCTACATCAAGAGAGGGCTAAAAGAAAAATGTTACTACATTGTTGGTTGTTAACGAGATGGTTCCACCAACCAATTCTCGTACCCATGTTGTCAATAATACCCACATCAATATTATTATTTGTGTTGAGAATTTCAGATAACTTCAGTTCCTTTGGCTCAAGTTGTCCACGACCGTGGACAGGGCTAATCGATTAGGTTTGAGTACTCTGCAGAGTTTTGCACACGTTCCCCACAAGATTTGATCGCCTCCGAGTATGTCCTCGCACTTCAAGGTGTTTGAAGACCGGATGATCAAAACATGGTCTTTCAACGGGTCCCTCTGAATCCCTATCGGTGCCCATCCATTCCTACCGTTCTTCTACATCTGCTAGCACCGCCTGTCCAGAGTCGCCGCGTTGTCCAACCAAGCCAGAGCCCATAATGACTTGTGGTTGTGCAGGTCAGCCTTGGGTCTTGAAAATATCCGTCCGTCTCTTTGAGCCTGGGTGAAGCTTTCCGCAGGATGTCATGGCATCTCCAGCATCCCGGGTCATCCACTGGGTTCTCCAGGGAGCCGATCAACCGTCCTTCACCCAGAGTTGCATTTGCATCCGAGGTCTTGAAAATCTTGTCTTAACCGGTCTTGATTATTTAATCAACCTCGCATCACTCGTGTTATGCACTCAACCGAAATCCCGTCTACTCAAGCATAGCAATATGAAATTTGTCATCCCGGGGCCAAGTATCGGGGTTGTTGGGTGCCTACCACATGATACTACAACCTATACGAAAATTTCCATGTACCTAAGCAGCATGCAATTTGGGCATAGGGTGGTAGAACTACGATGCATAAAACATAGGTGATAGTATGATCAAAGTGATTTGCCTGGTGATGTTGACGAAGAAGAATTTCTCGAGAAATAACTTGATAGACTACTCGTCACTCTCCGATGAAATCTATATAACAAACATATCATTCGCATAAGCACTCATACTAGCAATCATTCTAGCAATCAAAACAAAAGAGAGAGCGAATAGGAATCCGAAAGAAACTTCAAATAAGACTAGGGAGTCTTCTACTACATCAAACACTAGATAGTTTTTGTCCAACTGAAAATAAAATACTTAAATAACAGGGAAACTAAGATATAAATTTAACTAAGAATAAATAAAGTATTGCTTTTCACAAAACTATTTGACAGTATTTCCAAATGGGATTCGAAACAGTGGAGAAACCAATTGCAAGTTATTAGAGAACTAGAATTGATTTCATGATAACATGTAAAAGTAAAATCAAAACTTGTTACAAACCTACTGTTAACTACACGAAACAGAACATAATATTTCTGAAATATAAAAGAAAATAATTTAAAAGTAACTAAAGAAAGTAAATTAGTCACAATCCTAAAAGAGGTGAAACAGAAATTGTTTCACAAGAAACCATGAGCTAAAATACCCAAACAAATCTTAAATTCTTACCACTGATAAATAAGATCACTAGTGATCAGTAGCAAAAGGAATCAAATTAAAATCTATTTTTAAACTCTTGGAATCCGCAAAACAAGGTTTAAACTAAATCTGATCTAATTCAAATTTGCAAATTTCAAACATAGACAAATTATATATTTTTTAAAACTACAGAAATTTTTTGATCTACTGCAGAAAGAATCAACTCTATTGGAGTTGTGGATCAAAAGTTATGAGCCAAACAAAATTGGAACTTTTCTGTTTTTGGAATTAAACAGAAAAAATGAATAAAAGCTAACTAATGAACGGGCCACGTGGCGATCTCTGGTTGGCTTAGACCTGTGCGCTGTGGTGCTAAACTAACAAACGTCCGCACATTAGAAGAAAACGGTTTGGCTATTAAGTGATCTATTAGGGGCCTTAGGATCAAGATCTAACGGTGAGCTAAATAAACAGAATACAAGGAAGAAGAAAAAAAGAGAAAAAAAACAAAACAAAAGGGGTTACCTCGTGCTACACAGGAAGCACGGTGGCAGGGAAGAGCAGCGGCGGGGTGGGGTCGCCGGCGGGGGGTGCGGGCGACGTAGGGGAGTGGTGGCGATGGCTCCAGGGAGTCCTGGTCGAGCAGGGGCGAGGGGCATCAGGGGCTGCTCCGGTGCTCCTAGCGTCCTGGCGGGGGAACTCCTGGCAGAGAGCTCGGTGGGGATGGGGAGGGATGCAGGGGGGGCGACGGGGTGGGGTGGTGGAGGAGGTGCAGGGGCGATGGGGAAAGTCGGCGGGGTGGGGAGGGGGTGCAGGGGGTGGCCGGGGAAGGTCGCCGGTGCGTTCTTGTGGCCGCCTCCGGCGAGGTCCACAGGGGGAGGAGGAGGTGGGGAGAGGCGGCGGTTCCAATGGGAATGGAACGAGGAGGCCATGGGGGTTCGTATAGAGGCGACGGGAGGTGCCAGGATGGAAAGTATTTCGTGAATCCGGGAGAAGGGGATTCGGTTCCTGGCCATGGAAGGCAACCGAGCTCTAGGAGGAAAGTGACGAGAGGAGGAAGACGGTAGAGGATCGGGCCGGATCGAATCTTAATGGGCCCAGCAAGAGTTTCCAAATAAAATGATTTACTTCCTAATAATTAAAATAGGAAGGTAAAAGGAAAATTTAGGAAATCAAATCAATTCCGAAAATAGAGTTTCTATATACTAAAATTATCAGAAAAATAAAATCTAAATGATGGGCATTTTTCCACGGCAAAAATAAAAACTTCAGAAAAAAAATTATTTTCACAAAATTGCCTAAAAGATTTATTTTCTTTTGCAAATATTTTCGCGATAAAACCTTGGCTTTCTTGGCTCCAAATATTTCAGAGATGCCTCACATTTTTGGAGGGTCATTTTCCTCCGCTGTCTCTCTTGCATGCAAGAGATTATTTCCCGGCACTTCTCGTGTGAGGAAAAATAGAAATGCAGAAGGCAAAAGTCGAAAGAAATTCAAATGCAAATCTCCGTTCAAATTCCTTATAGTTGAAGAAGTCACGTCATCTTCTCTCTTTGGTTTTTAAATGATTGAATTTGAATTCACCGGAGAAGGGGAAAGTCATTTTATTCCCTCTCATTCAAAAGTTTTAAAAAGTTTCAAATTTCACTCAAGTTTCAATCACTCAAACAAACAAACAATCATTCTAATAATTATATTAACATTCCAAAATTTATAATTTTGGGATGTTACACACAACACCATGATCTCCATCATCATGATCTCCATGATCATGATCTGCATCATCGTGTTGCCATCATGGTTGTAGCGCGAACCATGCTTATACTACTATTGCTACCGTTTAGCAATAAAGTAAAGCATTATATAGCGCTTAATGATTGACACGCAGGTCATACAATAATTAAAGACAACCCTATGGCTCCTGCTGGTTACCATAGCATCGACATGCAAGTCGATATTAACTATTACAACATGATCATCGCATAAATCAAATATATATCATGATGTCTTTGGCCATATCATATCACAACATACCCTACAAAAACAAGTTAGACGTCCTCTAATTTCTTGTTGCATGTTTTACGTGGCTGCTATGGGTATCTAGCAATAACGCTTCTTACCTACGCAAAACCACAATGGTGATATGCAATTTACTATTTAACCTTCTTCAAGGACCGCCTCTCTTGAATCCGATTCAACTAAAGTGGGACAGACAGACACCCACCAGCCATCTTTATGCAACAAGTTACATGTCAGTCGATAGAACCGGTCTCCCGTACGTTGACGTGTAAGGTTGGTCCGGGACGCTTCATCCGACAATACCACTGAATCAAGAAAAGACTAAGGAGGGAAGTAATCTAAATATCAACGCCCATAAACTCCTTTGTGTTCTACTCATGATGTCATCTACGCATAGACCTAGCTCTGATACCAATGTAGAGGAACATCGCATGGGAAACAAAAAAATTCCTATGATCACCAAGATCTATCTATGGAAACTAACATCTACGAGAGTGGGAGTGCATCTACATACCCTTGTAGATCTCTAAGCCGAAGTGTACATAACACGGTTGATATAGTCGTACGTCTTCACGATCCAATCGCGATCCATCTCGATCTAGCACCGAATGGACGGCACCTCCGCATTAAGCATACATATAGCTCGTTGAAGACTTCGACCTGTAGATCCAGCAAGATGGGCGAAGCCATAGATGAGTTCTCCCAGCACGACAACGTTGTGTCGGTGGTGATGAAACTATTTCTGCAGGGCTTCGCCAAGCACAACGGAATTAGAGCGGAGGATGAATTGGAGGAAGGAGATTAGAACCACATTGGGCTTCTAATTATGAGGATTAGAGGTAGCTAGTGCTAGCTCTAATTAGTTAACAAGGACCAACTGGAGGAGGCTCTAAAACTTGTGTTCTAGGGGCTAGACCTACTCCTCTATTTATATGTTGAGCCCTCGGGTCGTAGCTTGGGGAGGCGGCCTCCCCAAAGTCGGTTTGGAATGTAAGGAAGAGTCCTTCACGGATTCCCGCACCCGAGGTCACGGTCTTTGGCATCCAGGGACAGACGCCAGGTCCCTGGTGTCTAATTCCTGACCTCCGCAAAACTCCTTTCGCATTGACCTAAAGCCCCGTATGCCTTACCCCTTGGCCCAACCAAATTTTCCTAACACCGGAACATTTTCGGAAACATCTAAAACTCTTCTAGTGATTTCCGGAACCCATCTGGAGACCGTCCGATATATCAATCTTTACCACCAAACCATTTTGGAGGCCCTCGTGATGTCCGGGATCTCATCCGGGATTCCAAACAAGTTTTGGTTACCACCATACATAACTCATTAATACCAAATCATCACAGAACCTTAAGTGTGCAGACCCTGCTTGTTCGAGAACTATGCACACATGACCGAGACACTCTCCTATCAATAACAAATAGCGGGACCTATATGACCATATTGATTCTGACATATTTTACGAAGATCTGTATTGGTCGAACCATGATGTCAAGGATTCAATCAATCTAGTATATTGTTCCCTTTGTCCATCGCTATGTTACTTGCCCGAGATGCAATGATCGGTATCTCTATACCTAGTTCAATATCGTTACCGGCAAGTCTCTTTAACCATTACGTAATACAAGATCATGTGGCTAATTCTTTAGTGACATTGCTTGCAAGCTTGTTGTGATGTTGTATTACCGAGTGGGTCCTAAGATACCTCTCCGTCACACGGAGTGACAAAACCCAGTGTTGATCCATGCCAAATCAAGAGACACCCTTTGGGATACCTGTAGAGAACCTTTATAGTCACCGAGTTACATTGCAATGTTTGATACACACAAGGCACTCCTCCGTTGTTAATTATTTGCATGATCTCATGGTCATAGGAACACATACTTGACATGCAGAAAACAATAGCAATAAACTGACACGGTCATATGCTATGTTCATAGTTTAGGTCTTGTCCATCACATCATTCTCCTAATGATGTGATCCCGTTATCAAATGACAATTCATGTCTATGGCTAGGAAAGGTTGACCATGCTTGATCAACGAGCTAGTCCTTTAGAGGCTCAGTAGGGACATTATGTTGTCTATGTATCCACACATGTATTTGAGTTTCCAATCAATACAATTCTAGCATGTATAATAAATTATGATCATGAACAAGGAAATATAATAATAATCAATTTATTATTGCCTCTAGGGCATACTTCCAACACTGACCACCTGATTGGTGGCGAAGATGTATAGCAACATCGGCTTCCCTGTTTAGGGTGCTGCTAGGATGGGGTTTCTAGCTAGTAGTGTTTTGATTTCTTCCAAAGCCACCATGGCCTCGTCGGTACATTTCAAGTTCTTTGTCTTCTTCAGCAACCTATAAAGCAGGAGGGTTTTCTCGCAGAGGCGAGAGATAAACTGGCTTAAAGCCGCCACACGGCCTGCCAACTTTTGGACATGATGTAGCTCTCTTGGAACAACGAGTTGTGACAATGCTCGGATCTTGGCCGGATTGGCCTCAATTCCTCTTTGTGACACGATGAACCCGAGGAGTTTGCTAGCTGGGACCCCGAAGACACATTTGTTTGGATTAAGCCGTATGTAGTATGCCCGTAGGTCCGCAAAGGTTTCCGTGAGGCCGTCTACCAGCTGGATTACGTGTCTGGTCTTAATGATCACAACGTCCATGTATACCTCCACAATTTTGCCGATTTGTTTTTTCCAAGCATGGTTGGATCATGCGCTGGTAAGTGGCACCCGCATTTTTTAACCCGAAAGGCATTGTGTTAAAGAAGAATGGCCTGTAGGGGGTTATGAAGGCAATTGCGGCTCGTCGGATTCATTCATTTTTATCTTATGGTATATGGAGTAAGAATTGAGGAAACACAAGGAGTCGTGTCCTACCGTTGCATCGGTAATTTGGTCTATTCGGGGTAAGGGAAAAGAATCCTAGCGAAGGATTTATTTAGATCTTTGAAATCGACACATAGCCGCCAAGATTTGTCCTTCTTTGGTTCCATGACTAGGTTTGCCAACGAGTGAGGATGTTCAATGTCTTTGATGAATCCGGATTCCAATAGCTTGGGAAGCTATTCACCCATAGCTTGACGCTCTAGTTCAGCAAATCGACGCAGTGCCTGTTTGACGGGCTTGAAGCCTGCTATTATGTTCAGGCTGTGTTCCGCCAGCCCCCGGGGAATTCCTGGCATGTCTGAGGGGTGCGAGACAAATATGTCCCAATTTTCACACAATAAGGTGTGTAATGCTTCATCAATTGCGGGTTCCAGATGGGCTCCATTGGATGCAGTTTTATTGGAATCCGTTGGGTGTACCTGGAATTTAATGGTCTCGTCCGCAGGTTTGAAGAATGTGTACTTGGGGCTCTTATCGAGGACCACGTCATCCTTGTCTACTATCGAATGTAGAGCCGTGAGTTCTTCTGCGGCGAGGGTCTCCGCTAGTACCTCCAGGGCTAGGGATGTCGTTTTGTTTTCAGATTGGAGTGCTCTATTGGGGTCACTTATCACTATGATCACACTGTTTGACCCTGGCATTTTGAGCTTCATGTATTCATAGTGTGGTATTACCTGGAATCGTGTGAAAGCTTCACGTTCGAACAGGGCATGTTAACCACTATGAAACGAGACGATATGAAAATGGAGCTCTTTGGGTTGGTAGTTCTTGGGTGTACCAAATGCCATTTCGAATGTTACCCATCCGGTATGGCGAGCCTCTCTCCCGGGGACAATACCTTGGAAGTATGTTGTGATTTCCTTGATTCGAGATCGGTCAAACTACATTTTCTCAATTGT
The DNA here is from genome assembly GCF_904849725.1 of Hordeum vulgare subsp. vulgare. Taxonomy (NCBI): domain Eukaryota; kingdom Viridiplantae; phylum Streptophyta; class Magnoliopsida; order Poales; family Poaceae; genus Hordeum; species Hordeum vulgare. The sequence goes on along the minus strand of NC_058524.1, from coordinate 221,484,746 downwards.
GTCCTCATAGATGAGGTTAAGACTGCTGCCCCCGTACATTAGCACCTTGTTAAGTGTGAAGCTATCCACTATGGGGTTCAGGACTAGGGCGGAAGGTGTCCGGCCTGCACTTGTCATCGGCTTGTTGTCTTGGTCGAAAGTATTTGCTGTGTTCGACCGTGGTTTTGCCGCCACCACACGGTGGATTTGATCGAGCTCTAGAAAAGTTCTCTTTCTTTGATTCGCCGAGGAGAATGTTTTGTAGATCGTTAAGATCTCCGTACTATGATCCGACGATGCTTCTAACCATTCTGCATGTGGTGCCTGAAGTATGCCCGCCCCCACTTTTTGCAATTTGCGTGATGACCCGAGATGCTCGAAGGCTGTGGGTGGAAATTGAGTCCGGTGGGGCAGAATGTATGTGCTAAGGCTTGTCGAGAAGTATGTCGAGGACCTACTAGCCCGTGCCTAAGTTTTGTTTGTTTTTTCTACGTGGTCGTAAGTAATTGGCCCCGTGAGTGGATGTGAGCGCCTTCTCTGGATTTATCTGGTGTGCATGATATGGTCGGGCTCGGTGCACATTTTCTTCATTTGCCAAGTGCTTTCCATGATGCAGTATTTGAGCACCAGTCTTGACAGTCGATGTAGGTTTGAACTCGGCGATGAGAGAGGTTGATGATGCCACCATTATGGCAGTACTACCGAAAGACATTGATCATCTCTTGGTCGCCGCAGCCCTCTGTCCTGTTGTTGAGCAGGAATCTGGCCCAGAAGTCATGTACTGGTTCCCGTGGCAGTTGAACGACTGTATGTGGGTCTGATAGACCGAACTCTTTTGCTTTTCCCGAGGTACGCTCAAGTTGGGTGGTGGGTGGGGTGAAATTTTCGGTTCGTGTGAGTTGTGGGTTTGGGATCTCGGCGGCCGCGTCCTCGGCTGGGTTACGCACCGGATCAACCATTGGCCCTAAATTATTCCCGGGGTGAGGTAGAGACTCCAGATCGTCGGGTAAGTCGTGATGATAGGTAACCAGGACATACACTGTCCTCAACTCCGATAGTTGGTGTTGGGAGCCCTTAACCGGGAACTCGATGGTGCTGATCACATGTGTGATGGTGGGACGTGAATTTCCGTATCATCGGGTCTGAGCCCGATCTGATCGTAGATTGTAGCATGACTGTCCATCATGCCCATGGCTTGGATCTGGCCGAGTAGTTTGCATAGTACTGGGATCTCGGTGGAGTTCATACCGTTTGTGTGCTTGGGGTTAGCTCGTGTCACTAGTCCCTCGGCGGCACTCGAGGTTGCCTCCGGGGTGTGTTCGGCTGAGACGAGTTCGGACGTGATGAGCTAAGGCTAGATCAGGAGTGAAGACCATCCCAGTAGCAGGGTCCATGGCTTCCGAAGCTGAATCAGCGGGGACCGCAGGCTCCTCAAAAGGAGCTAAAAGCCTTGTTAACACAAGGTCTCCCCGATGGTCAGCGGTGAACTCTAGGCTTCCGAACCTGACTCCCTGACCAGGGATAAAATTTCCGACCTGAACAAGATGGCTGGCCGGTTTGGCGTGCAGAATGATGCTTTCAAATGCGATGATCTATCCGGGGACAAAAAAGTCCTTGTTACAGATCGCTTCGCTGATGACTAAGTGTGCCATAAATCCTTCCGGCGATCCAACAGCAGAACTCTCAATGAAAGCACCAATTTTGGTGTCAAAACCTGTAGATCTCGGGTAGGGGGTCCCGAGTTGTAGACCTTGAATAGATGGATTGCAGGAGAAAGGGGAGATAATATTTACCCACGTTCAAGCCCTCTTGAGGAGGTAAAACCCTTCGTCCTGCTTGATTATATTGATGTGGATGTTGATTACAGAGTTGATCTACCTCAAGATCGTATGAGATAAACCCTAGATGAGTCAACCTCCCTATATGGATGAGAACCTCTGGCTTATATATACACCAGGGTTCCTAGGGTTACATACAATCAACCTCTTATCAAGAACAGATGGGCTGACCTAGACTACCTAAGTTGGATTTTACGCCAAACTTTGGTGCTTTACTTCTTGAATACAACGCATCCACGCAGTCCGATCTTCAATAAATACGGACCGTTGGGTCGCCCCCTAAGAAACATGTCGACCGTCTGAGGACCACTTAATCCTGGACTCCCTCAGTGCAAGCTTGTGAGGTTCTTGCTGGTCTAGTCGGTGGACCAAATCTCTTTCATGGTAGTGCCTCAGGTCATGATGGTACAGTGTTGACCAATTGAGGGCTAGTACTCTCTCCTCTTCCAAGAGATCCAAACTGTCTTGTCATGTTGCTTCAGCTTCACCTTCATTGTACTGCTCCATTCCGGGGGAGTTCTGAAATAAGTCACTCGGCAGAACAGCTTCAGATCAATACACCATGAAGAAAGGGGTACGATTGGTTGAATGATCCGGAGTCGTCCGCATCGCCCATAGGACGGATGGTAATTCTTCTACCCCTGCATCCGCAGCGTACTTGAGATCTCTCATCATACGAGGCTTCAATCCCTTGAGAATCATGCCATTCGTTTGTTCAGCTTGTCCATTCGACTACGGGTGTGTGGCACCCCGGCTGAGAGGAAACCGGAACACCCAGTATTCCAACCCAAGGACAAGTCTTCTGGAATACAGAACCGTGGGCACATAACAAATCATCTCTTTATTACTATGGAAAAGATTACAAGGATACATGGATTACATCGCCTTGGCGATACTACACCTTCCTACGGTAAATCCTACGCTAGCAGCGAATAATGACCGATGTGATGAACTCCACTCCGCTGGGACTCTGGCTGGAACGCGCAACCTAGCTCGCAACTCGCAATCCTCGGCAAGCAAACAATGAAGGCATGACTTGCAAATTGGCATGAAAAGCCATGTGAGTACTTTGAATGTACTCGCAAGATTACAACAAACATTAGCAATAAGGCAAGACAACATCATAGCGATCAGGATTAAGTAAATATCTTTTATTACTAAGGAGTAGCAGAGAACTAACTATATCAGGATACTCTCACCGTACTCGGGTGATGCCAACTGATATGATCTTACCAAGATCCTTTAGCGAGTATCCTCAAGACGGATACCACGACTTATCATCGGCACGATGACGAACTGTTATCATACTTAGACAAGTTCTTCCATCATTATTATCATAGTTACGCTTGACCACCTACTAAGGTCTGATCGGGCTGTCCAATACCATGGACTCGGCTATTCGGATAGGTTTGACACTCTCCAGAGGTTGCACACTTTACCCACACTATGGAGCACTGACCTCGTGATCCCATTCGGGTGGACCAATGTTGCTCCAACAAAACTTGTCTGACCCGTTACTCTTTCAATGTACCACCGGCATTCATCCTCCCCCGGAGTCCTTCCCTGGTTGGCCCTATGTCCTCATGACACCTTCCACTATCGTTGCCAAACTAAATTGTCCCAACCGGGGACACCGGCACAAACAACTCAACTAGCTCAAAGGGTTATCACCGCCTACCGGGCCAAGGTAGCATGCGTGCATAACCCTCCCTCTTTGGAGGTACCGGTGAAAGAGCACGCAATCAGACCAAGTGAAGGCCGTCCCATGTCGGCAAATGTGGTTGCACTGATGAGCCCGGACAGGTGACTCTGATCAACCAACTAGGTATCTTATCCCCAATAATATGTCATCATAGTTGACGCTCCGACGTCACAATAATCTAATAAATAATAAGCTCAACCACTATTGTTGATCCATATTCACGAAGTAATCATAGACAGTAATGTCAACCTCATGTTATCGACTAGTGTGTAAGACACTAGTCACTAACGATCCCGTACTCATCTTAGTAATAATTTATTCAAAAGTGTATACTCACATTCCAGACTATAAACATATATATTTGTTATTGAAATAGTTAGATAGACTATGATATTGCAGTGCAATGAAGCAAATGAAAGTTGTGGATTGCGTGGGATGAGGGAACCACCGGGTAGAAGGGAGAGAAGCTCGCGGAAAGAATTGCCGAAAATAGTTCTCTCTGGGAGGAGGGGTTGTTTACGGCAAGGGAAACAAGGTCATTTCCACTGTGTGATCACATGGTAGAAATGATACCATCTTGTCGGCCTCGACGAGATGAACACGTGGGCTTTGGAATCACTCGGATCGGAGTCCCGAGCAAAAAGATATTAGGGTTTTGGTGCTAGGGACTATTCTGCAATATAAATAATTGCATCCGGGTCCCTGACAGTTGAGTTGGTCGCGCACTCAGGGAGAATACGTTTTCCTGCGGGAAAGACGTAAACACGCCCGGGGCGCTTCCACTTATCCAGCTGGTGTGCCTTCTCTCACCTGTCGGGTCCCGCTCTCTCTCTCTCCTCTCGCTGTGCTTCTTCTACCTCCCGACGGCCACGACACAGGAGGCCAGGTCGAGCACGACCGGTGTTGGTCCTGGCGCCACCGGCCATCGGTGTGACCAGCGCGATCGGGCGCATCCGCCAGGGGGCTTGGCTCTCTCTGGAAAGCAGCAGAGCCAACGAAACCCTCGCCGCGACGGACGGTGGCCACGGCCATCATGGAGGCACACGACGCGGGCAAAGAGAGGAGGGGCCGGGGTCGGGCAAGCCTTGAGGTAGCTGGAGGAGAGCCTTGGAGAAGATTAGAGGGAGGAAAAGGGCTCGGCCAGCTCAAATTTAAGCCGAGGCCGACGGAGGCCATGGAGGCAATTGGAGGGCCAGGGCGCTCCGGGAGCTTGATGAACAGGTTGGGGAGGATGCAGGGATGGAGGAGAGGAGGATGGAGAGGTCGCGGCACCCCGGGGCTGCTGAAATAGCTCCAGCGACAAGAGCCGATAAGGACGGCCGTCCTGGCGAGCTTAGCCGCGCACTAGAGCTCCAGGGCGACGTGGCTGGCCGTTAGCGGCGTCGAGCAGCTTCGAGGAGGGGATGGGACAGCTCAAGCGAGCTCGGGAAGGCTCGGGGAAGAAAACGACATGGATACATCTGGAGCAACAGGACGGAGCTCGTTGCGGCGCGGCAAGGCAAAATCCAAAGAGGGAGAGGGCTCCACGAGGAAGGGAACGATGAGGCGTAGCTGCTAGACATGACTAGAGCTCGAGGGAGAGGAGGAATCGACAAAACCAAGGGCTGCATTGCACATAGCACGGTTATTGCATGCCACAGGCGTGGTCACCACGTGCACTAGCACTGAGAGGACAAGAGAGGCTGGCACACTATGTCTAGCAGATAGTCCATCAAAAGAGGTGCCCAACTGAGCTGATAGATCACCAAAAGGAGCTAAGGGTTGATGGGAGGCTTCACTGGAAGTTTCCTGCATCAGACTTGACCTGATCATAGTGATCAACATAGAAGGGATAAGAGCAAAAGATCATGTCTAGGAGGCTTAGGGTAGGAAGGACTACAATCTTGTGAAATTCGGGGAGCACAGGATCAATATTTAATAGGGTTGCTTTGGAACTAGCTAATCTGGTCCAGAATAGGGATTTTGATGTGGCACTCACATACTAGCTTGGATGGAGCTGAAACTTGGAGGAGATAAATCATTTAGACATGTGAGGATGCTGTATAAATTTCATGCCATCTTGATAAGCCAAAATGGCACTTCCTTCACACAGGATCCCACTAGACAGAAACTTGGGAGAATTACTCGGAATAATTGGCTAAATAAAATGGGCTCAAAATTGGTTTAGCAAGGTTTTATAGATAGGAAAATGTCGTGGAAAAATCAGAATTTATGGAGAAACATAAAATATAGTTGCTTCACAATCCAAAATAATGAGCAGAGACAAAGATTTGAAGCTATGGTCACATGGTTGAAGCTGTGATGCTCAAATTTTGTGGAGAGGCATAATTTGAGCATATTGAGATGATGCCAAAGTTTCAACTCATTTGAACATTCCTATCTAGCACTTGCTTCACAAAGCTTCTTTTGGATCAGAAACTTTGGAAATTTGCCAAGAAATATTTACTAGATAAATTGAGTTGAATTTTGTCATGAGGCAATGATATGGGTAGGAAGGAGTTCCCACAAATTTTGAGAGCAATCAAGCAAATAAAAAGGGTCCTTGCTTCACGACTTGGGAAATAGGAAGAATCAGAAAAGGAATTTTTGGGAAATATTTTTGAACATGGCAAGGAAAGATTTTGACGTATCTGAGAGAGATATGACCGAAGAGATTTATGAGAATTATTTGGGAACTTTTGGAGAGATAGAAATGGGGTTTGCTTCACAACTCAAGGCAATAGAGGTTATTCCCTTAAAATAAAAAGGAATATTCCCATGGAAAAGAATATTGGGATAGGCTGAAGATTGAAATGGCTAGGTAAGGGCGATTCCACTTATCCAGCTGGCTGCACCTTCTCTCACCGAAAGGTGGGGTCGGGGCCCACCGTCCACTTCCGGCGGAGGTCCGGCCACCGGTGTGACTAGCGCGACCGGGCGCATCCACCAGGGGGCTTGGCTCTCGCCAAAAAGCAGTTGAGCCAACGAAACCCTCGCCGCGACGGACGGCGGCCACGACCATCATGGAGGCACGCGACGCGGGCACGGAGAGGAGGGGACGGGGTTGGGCAAGCCTTGAGGTAGGTAGAGGAGAGCCTTGGAGAGGCTTAGAGGGAGGAAAAGGGCTCGTCCAGCTCGAAATTAAGCCGAGGCCGATGGTGGCCATGGTGGCAATTGGAGGGCAAGGGGCTCCACGAGCTCGATGAACAGGTTGGGGAGGATGCAGGGATGGAGAAGAGGAGGATGAAGAGGTCGCGGCACCCCGGGGCTGCTTAAATAGCCGCAGCGACGAGAGCCGATCAGAACGGCCGCCGTGGCGAGCTTAGCCACGCACTCGAGCTCCAAGGTGACGTGGCTGGCCTTTAGCGGCGTCGAGAAGCTTCGAGGAGGGGATGGGACAGCTCAAGCGAGCTCGGGAAGGCTCGGGGAAGAAAACAACATGGATGCAACTGGAGCTACAGGACGGAGCTCGTCGCGGCACGACAAGGCAAAATCCGGAGGGGGAGAGCGATCCAGGAGGAAGGGAACGATGAGGCGGAGTTGCTATACATGACTAGAGCTCAAGGGAGAGGAGGAATGGACAAAACCAAGGGCTCCATTGCACAGAGCATGGTTATTGCATGCCACAGGCGTGGTCACCAGGTGCACTGGCACTGAGAGGACAAGAGAGGCTCGCACACTACGTCTAGCAGATAGTCCATCCAAAGAGATGCCCAACTGAGCTGATAGATCACCAAAAGGAGCTAAGGGTTGATGGGAGGCTTCACTGGAAGTTTCCTACATCAGACTTGAGCAGATCACAATGATCAACATAAAAGGGATAAGAGCAAAAGATCATGTCTGGGAGGCTTAGGGTAGGAAGGACTACAATCGTGTGAAATTTAGGGAACACAGGATCAATATTTAATAGGGTTGCTTTGGAACTAGCTAATATGGTCCAGAATAGGGATTTTGATGTGGCACACACATACTGGCTTGGATGGATCTGAAACTTGGAGGAGATAAATCATTTACACATGTGAGGATGTTGTATAAATTTCATGCCATCTTGATAAGAGAAAGTGGTACTTCCTTCACACAGTATCCTACTGGACAAAAACTTGGGGGAATTGCTGGGAATAATTGGCTAAATAAAATGGGCTCAAAATTGGTTTAGCAAGGTTTTATAGATAAGAGAATGTCCTCGTAAATTTTCAGAATTTATGGAGCAACATAAAATATAGTTGCTTCACAATCCAAAATAATGACCAGAGACAAAGATTGGAAGCTATGGTCACATGGTTGAAAGAGTGATGCTCAAATTTGGTGGAGAGGCATAATTTGAGCATATTGATATCATGGCAAAGCTTCAACTCATTTGAATATTCCTAGTTAGTACTTGCTTCACAAAGCTTCTTCTGGATCAAAAACTTTGGAAACATGCCAAGAAATATTTACTGGCTAAATTGAGTTGAATTTTGGCATGAGGCAATGATATGGGTAGTAAAGAGTGCCCACACACTTTGAGAGCAATCAACCAAATAAAAAGGGTACTTGCTTCACAACTTGACAAATAGGGTAGAATCACAAAAGAAATTTTTGGGAAATATTTTGAACATGGTAAGGAAAGATTTTGTCATATTTGAGGAAGATATGACCCAAGAGATTTATGAGAATTATTTGGGAATTTTGACAGAGATAGAAATGCGGTTTGCTTCACAACTTAGGTCATAGAGGTCATTCCTTTAAAATAAAAAGGAATATTCCCATGGAAAAGAATATTGGGATAGGCTCATGATGGAAATGGCTAGGTCTTGGGATGGTTTGAAGGTTGGCAAGCCAATAAGAAAAAGAAATCAAGGGTAATCCCTTTAGGTGTCAAAACTATCAAGCCACCAGTTTCTAAGAGGAAGGAGGCAAAACCAGATCAAAATCAAAGGCAAAAGAAATGGGCAAAATCCAGGGTGTTACAGGGTGCACGGAGGCATAATTGATCCGAGTGCCCTGGGAGTGACAGAACTCGTGGTACTCGTCTGAGTCAAAATTGGATCCGTAATTAGTGTTGATGTCGTGGGGAACCCCGAATCTGAAGATAATTTGCCGAATGAAGCTTATAGCAGTCGCTGAATCTAGGCTTTTGATGGGTTTCACCTCGACCCACTTGGTGAACTTATCCAATGCCACTAGTAGGTGGGGGAATCCACTCGTCCCGGTCCGTAAATGGTCGACCATGTCGAGGCCCCACACGGCAAAGGGCCAGGTGAGCAGAATCATTTTTAGTGCAGATGCGGGCTTGTGCAAATGATTTTTGTAGAACTAGCATCCGACACATAGTTCGACTAGGTATTGCTGCCTCATTGGCTCGGGGCCAATAAAATCCCGCTCGGAAGGTCTTGGCCACCAGTTTCTAAGAGGACGCGTGATGTCCACAGGTTCCTGAGTGAATCTTATGCAAGATATGTGGTCCTTCCTTTGGGGAAATGCATTTTTGACTTACACGTGTGACACTTTTCTTGTATAGTTTGTCCCCAAGGACTTAGAAAGCTTTAGACCATCGAAAGATTTGGTGTGCTTCCTCTTCATCTTTAGGGAGTTCTTGTCCGAGCAAGTTGATACGTCTCCATCATATCTACTTTTCCAAACTATTTTGCCCTTGTTTTGGACTCTAATTTGCATGATTTGAATGGAACTAACCCGGACTAACGCTGTTTTTCAGCAGAATTGCCATGGTGTTGTTTTTGCGCAGAAATAAAAGTTCTCGGAATGACCTGGAAATTTACGAGGATTTTTTGTGGAATATATAAAAAATATTGGCGCAAGAATCAACCGGAGGAGTGGAGCGAGGAGCCCACAAGCCCCCCAGGCGCCCCCCTGGCCGCGCCTAGCACTCTTGTGGGGCCCTCAGAGCTCCACCACCTCCAACTCCAGCTCTATTTAGTCCCTTTCGTCAAGAAAAAAATCAAGGAGAAGAGTTCATCACGTTTTACGATACGGAGGCGCCGCCACCTCCTGTTCTTCCTTTGGAGGGAAGATCTGGAGCCCCTTCTGGGCTCCGGAGAGGGGAAGCCATCGTCATCACCAACCTTCCTTCATCTCCAATTCCATGATGCTCTTCACCATTCGTGAGTAATCTCATCGTAGGCTTGCTGGACGGTGATGGGTTGGATGAGATCTATCATGTAATCGAGTTAGTTTTGACGGGGATTGATCCCTAGTATTCAGTATGTTCTGAGATTGATGTTGCTACTACTTTGCCATGCCTAATGCTTATCACTGGGGCCCGAGTGCCATGATTTCAGATATGAACCTATTATGTTCTTGTCAATATATGTGTATTCTTGATCCTGTCTTGCAAGTTGTAGTCACCTACTATGTGTTATGACCCGACAACCCCGGAGTGACAATAGCCGGAACCACTCCCGGAGATGACCATAGTATGAGGAGTTCATGTATTCACTAAGTGCTAATGCTTTGTTCCGATTCTTTATTAAAAGGAGAAGCTTAATATCCCGTAGTTTCCATTAGGACCCCACTGCCACGGGAGGGATGGACAATAGATGTCATGCACGTTCTTTTCCCTAAGCACGTATGACTACATATGGAATACATGCCTACATTACAGTGACGAACTGGAGCTAGTTACATATCTCTCCGTGTTATAACTATTGCATGATAAATATCATCCGGCATAATTATCCATCACTGATCCAATGCCTACGAGTTTTCTTGCTATCACTTCTGCTACTGTTACTCTGTAGCTATTGTTGTGACTGGTGTTACTGTTACTCTGCCGCTATTGCTGTCACTAATGCTACTGTTAGTGTTGCTACTGTTGCCATCATACTACTCTGTTACTGATACTTTGCTAACGATACTAAGTCTTTCATGTGTGGTTGAATTGACAACTCAACTGATAATACTCGAGAATATTCTTTGGCTTCCCCGTGTGCCGAATCAACAAATTTGGGTTGAATACTCTACCCTCGAAAACTGTTGCGATCCCCTATACTTGTGGGTTATCAAGACTATTTTCTGGCGTCGTTGCCTGGGAGGCATAGCTCTATTCTCTGAGTCACTTGTGATTTACGTTTGCTGATCACTATGAGGAATCTGAGAGGTCCAAAAACTAAAGTCTTGCCCTCAACTACGAGGACATGTAATGGATTGCCGTCTAGCTCTGCACTTGATTCACTTTCAGTTATGAGTAAGTTTGCGACACCACCTCTTGCTAGAAATTTTGATGTGTTGCATGTGCTTGATGATGCTACTTCTGCTGTCCATGTTGCTTGTGATGATGCTTTGCTTGATACTGCTTTGCCACTAGGTGCATTCCTTGATGCACAAATTGCTAGATTATTGAAGTAGAACCTGCTATTTCACCTGTTAGAACTAGCTCTCCTAGATATGAATTGCCTGATATTTGCCTGATGGTTATGTTATGGAGGGAGAGATAGCGGAGGACTTTCTTGTTTGTAAGGATAGCTATGATCTTGAGAAATTTCTGCGCAAGTGGAAAGAAAAATCTTTGAACGCTAGGATGAAATACGACCCGAAGTTTTCTATTTCGCCTATCTTTGTGACCGATAAGGATTATGAATTCTCTGTCGACCCTGAGTTAATCACTCTGGTTGAATCTGATCATTTTCACGGTTATGAGTCTGAAACGGTTGTAGCACATCTTACCAAACTGCACGATATAGCCACCCTATTCACGAGTGAGGAAAAGATCCGCCACTACTATATCCTTAAGTTGTTTCCTTTCTCGTTAAAGGATGATGCCAAGACTTGGTTCACTTCTCTTGCTCCTGGTTGTGTGCGTAGTCCCAAGGATATGATCTAATACTTCTCTGAAATATATTTCCCTGCCCATAAGAAGCAAGCTGCCTTGCAGGAAATATACAACTGTGCAAGTTGAAGAAGAGAGTCTCCCACAAGCTTGGGGAAGGCTCGTCCAGCTACTAAATGCTTTGCCCGATCACTCTCTTGAGAAGAATGTAATACTTGATATCTTCTATAATGGACTAACCGATGCTTCTAGAGACCACCTAGATAGTTGTGCCAGTTGTTTTTTAGGGAACGAACTATAGAACAAGCTGTGATCCTATTGAATAATATCTTGTGCAATGAGAATGCTTGGACTATTCCTGAACCACCTCCGAAGCCAACTCTGAAGAAAAGAGGTATTATATTCCTCAGTTCTAAAGATATGCAAGAAGCTAAGAAATCTATGAAAGAGAAAGGCATTAAATCTGAAGATGTCAACAATCTACCACCTATCAAAGAGATCTATGGTCTTGATAACCCGACACAGGTAGTAGAGTTAAATTCTCTTCGTAGATTCAATGAGAGTGACATTCCATTTGATAAACCTGCTAGCTTATGCCTGGATGAATTTGATAACTTTGTTGCCAAACAACAAAGTTTCAATGATTATGTTAGCAGACAATTGGAACAGAATGCTCGTATGCTTAGTCATTTAAGTGCTTGTATGGATAGAAACGTCAATGATCTTAAGCTTTTGAGTAAACATGCCTCTAGGGTTACTACTCAAGTAGAACAAGTACTTAAGGGTCAAAATGACTTGCTTAATGAGTTGAATGACAATTATGTTAGAGTCGTCACTAGAGGCGGTAGAATTACCGAGGAACCTTTGTATCCCGAGGATCATCCTAAGAGAATTGAACAAGATTCTCAAGGAGTTAGCACTGATGCACCTAGTAATCGTAGAAAGAAAAAGAAGGATGATAGGAACTTGCATGCTAGCAACCCGGATGCTGTTACACCCAAGAGTCCAAATGATATCTCTGTTTCTGATGCCGAAACACGATCTGGTGATGAACATGAGCCTAGTGATAATATCGATAGTGATGTTCATGTTGATGCTCAACCTAGCAATGATAAGGATGTGGAGATTGAACCTGTTGATCTTGATAACCCACAACCGAAGAATAAGAGTTCTGATAAAAACGACTTTGCTGCTAGGAAGCATGGTAAAGAAAGGGAACCATGGGTTCAGAAGCCCATGCCCTTTCCTCCCAAACCATCCAAGAAAAAGGATGATGATGATTTTGAGAGATTTGTTGAAATGATTAGACTTGTCTTTCTGCAAATGCGTTTGACAGATATTCTCAAAATGTCTCCCTATGCGAAGTACATGAAAGATATTGTGACTAATAAGCGGAGGATACCAGAGGTTGAGATTTCCACCATGCTCGCTATTTACACCTTCAAGGGTGGAACTCCTAAGAAACTAGGTGATCCCGGAGTGCCCACTATACCTTGCTCCATTAAAGGCAACTATGTTAGAACTGCTTTATGCGACCTTGGAGCCGGTGTTACTGTTATGCCTCTCTCTCTTTATCGTAGACTTGAACTGGATAAGTTGACACCCACTGAAATCTCTCTGCAAATGGCCGACAAATCAACTGCTTTCCCTATCAGCATTTGCGAGGATGTGCTTGTTGTGGTTGCTAACGTCACTATCTTAACATACTTTGTTATTCTGGATATTCCCTAGCATGATGCCATGGCGTTCATCCTTCGAAGACTCTTTTTAAACACTGCAGGGGCTGTTACTGATTGCAACAAAGGAAATGTCACTTTCCATGTCAATGGTAATGAGCATACGGTGCACTTTCCGAAGAAACAATATCGAGTACATTGCATCAATGCTATTGAAAAAACTTCATCGATTCTTATTGGGAGCTTAGAATGCCCTATACCCACTGCCAAGATGAAGTATGATTTGCTTGTTGGGGACATGCACATCCCCATTGAGGTAACCTAGTGACTATTCAAAAATTCTCCATTCTTTTTTATGCGATTCGGAAAAGTTTGTCAAGGAGACTTGATCAACCTCATTGACGTATTTCTTTCGATGACCATGGGATGGATGAATAGAGAAGTCAAAACCCTCTATTCAAAGCTTTCACCTTCGGTTGCTTAGAAGAAAAATGATAGATTTAGCTTTAGTTTTCCCTATTTTCGGCTTTTTGCGTCCCGTAGAAAAGTGTCCCGAAAATAAAAGATCTCCGAATGCCCTGAAAATCAAGTATGATTTTTCTGGAATTTTTGAAAAATTATGAGACGGAGAGCTAGTGAGGGGGATGCACCAGTGGGCCACAAGCCCTGGAGGCGCGTGCACCCCCATTGGCCGCGCCTACCAGGGTTGTGGGGCCCACATGTCCCCCCTCCACTTATTCCAGCTCCCACCTCCTTCTCCTACCTCCAGAAAAATTCATTCTACAGCTCAAACCCGTGTTCTTGCTCTTCTCGCTGCGATTTTTGATCTCCTTGTGCAAAGCCCCATTCACCAAACTGTTTTGGGGAAATTGCTCCTTGGTATGTGACTTCTCCATGGAGGCTTTCATAGATACTATTGCTATAGGAGAGGAGAGAGGAGTGTCTTGCGCTAGAGCTGCTAGCATACATTTTCCCGTGCTTCCGTACTTCTCATTTTTCGTGCGAAAATATTTGATTGGCCGTGGGAAAGCTGGGGCCCTTAGCTCCCTAGATCTTGCGGTTTTGCGCGAAGCCCTTTATAATGATAAAACTTATAGCTTGGGCGCTATAGTGGCTCAACAGTTGAACACGAACCGTTCTAAAGGCGTTTTTATGGAGGTATCTATGCTTCCCGTCTTGCTAGACATTTTGAGATACCTATTAGACTGCACAAGGAAGAAGAGATTTTTCTTCATGAGAGATATCTAGATTATGATAGCATGGTTCGCCATGACTTTCTTGATAAAGATATAAATAAGAGGATGATTTATAACCTGGTATTTAGTCAGGGTACTCGTGAGACTATTAATTTGCCTTCTCCTTCTTTGTTCAATCTTCATCTAGGCAGGTCCGTTATTATGCCCTCGGACATCTACGCATATTGGGGCATAGCACCACCACAGACGCCCGTGCCCGAGCTACCACTCGAGTACCAGACACCAGTTTATCAATGGGAGCCAGAGGAGCTCACACAACAGTGGCACCCTCAGTACACTCTGTATTACCCCGGAGACGGTTATTTCCCTCCTCGGGAGTAGAACAACTTAGGCCAAAAAGCCTAAGCTTGGGGGAGTACGTGTTTCTCACCGACTTTATATTCTTGCTCACGCTTTCACTTTGATAGTCGGTGTTCACACTTTGCCACTGTATCATCCATGCTAGTTTATTTCTTTTTCTCACTTTCTTATTGTGTGTTTGTCCAGTTTGAGAAAACCCAAAAAGATTTCCCGTTCTTCTTTTGCTTGTTGGGAGGTCTCCCGAGTAAATAGTTTTCTTTTTCTTTGGGTCAAGGTAGAAGCTGTTATCTGTCAAAGAGCACAATTGCTTTGTCTTCTCCTTTGTCTTTGCTTGCAGATTCCAGCTTAGTCCAATGCACGAGCACTCTTATTATTGTTCACATCATTCGGTTGTGCAAGTGAAAGGCAATAATGACGATATATGATGAAGTGATTGAGCCTGGAAAAGCTGGTATGAACTCGATCTATTTTGTTTTTGTAAATATGACTAGCTCATTGTTCCTGATTCAGCTTTGTTGTGAGAGAAACATGTTTGCAATGACAACTTAGAGATCATAGTTTCTGATGCCATGCTTAATTAGCTAGGAGCTTATAATGGTTTGTCTTGGATGCCAACATGAATTTTGAGATGATTATAATGTAGTGTGATAGGATGGTATCCTCATTTGAATGATTCAAGTGGCTTGACTTGGCACATGTTCCATATGAGTCCACCATACCTACCTATATGCGGCATCTACCTACCGTTCCAAGTAAATTTGCATGTGCCACTCTCTAAACCTTCAAGAAATAATCTGTTTTGCATGCCTGAACCGCTCATGTGGTGACAAGGGGCGATCGGTATCTTCCATGCTAGGCGTGTTATCCTCGATATGTGTTTATTCACTATCACTCACGAGAAAGGGGCCGGTAATTGGAATGCCCAGTTCCATGCTCAAATCGAAAGGATAATTGCAAACAAAACTCCCCCTAGATTGTTGTTGGTATTGACGGCACCCGAGTATTGGCTAGTCGTGGAGTGTGACTGATCGGTGGTGGGGGAGTCAAAACTTTACTTTTCTGTTTGGGAACCGCCTATAGTATGTGTAGCATGGAAGATGGTGAAAACTCTTGGTCATCGTGTTGACAATGAAAGCATGCCACCCAAAATTATTTATCTCTGTCTTCAAAGCTTGAGCTCTGGCACCTCTGCAAATCAATGCTTCCCTCTGCGAAGGGCCTCTCTATTTATGTTTCTGTTGAGTCATCCTCTCCTTATAAAAGCACCAATTAGACAGCACCTCTGTCATTTCTATGCTTTGCTTTTAATTGATGTTGAGTATGACTGTGACTGGATCTTCTTTGCCATGAATTACAATGTTCAGTCAGCCCTTGGTCTTTGAAGGTGCTCTGCATTTTTGTTTTGCGGTCTAAGAAAGAGCTAGCAAGATACCATCTGTTAATATTGCTTCATGATTGTTTTTATTGAAGTGTTCATGTTTGAAACTTATTATTATTTCTCGCTAGTTGATTATGCCATTGATATGAGTTTGCCATGAGACTTAAATTTCATTGCTTATGTGGTTAGCTTATGGTCTTGCTGAAAGTCTGAATATGAGTTAGACATAATTGCAACAACAAGATCAAATAGAGTTCGTAAAAGTTTTTCTTTTGTCTCTTTCAATTTGTCAACTGAATTGCTTGAGGACAAGCAAGGCTTTAAGCTTGGGGGAGTTGATACGTCTCCGTCGTATCTACTTTTCCAAACACTTTTGCCCTTCTTTTGGACTCTAATTTCCATGATTTGAATGGAACTAACCTAGACTAATGCAGTTTTCAGCAGAATTGCCATGGTGTTGTTTTTGCGCAAAATAAAAGTTCTCAGAACGACCTGTAAATTTATGAGGATTTTTTGTGGAATATATAAAAATACTAGTGCAAGAATCAACCGGAGGAGTGGAGCAAGGAGCCCACAAGCCCACCAGGCACGGGGCCCCTGACCGCGCCTAGTAGGCGTGTGGGGCCGTGAAAGCTCCAATGCCTCCAACTCCAGCTCTATTTAGTCCCTTTCGCCCAAAAAAAATCAAGGAGAAGAGTTCATCATGTTTTACGATACGGAGGCGTCGCCACCTCCTGTTCTTCCTCTGGAGGGCAGATCTGGAGTCCGTTCTGGGCTCCGGAGAGGGGAGATCGTCGCCATTGTCATCACCAACCTTCCTTCATCGCCAATTACATGATGCTCTTCACCGTTCGTGAGTAATCTCATCACAGGCTTGCTCGACGGTGATGGGTTGGATGAGATCTATCATATAATCGAGTTAGTTTTGACGGGGATTGATCCCTAGTATACACTATGTTTTGAGATTGATGTTGCTACTACTTTGCCATGCTTAATGCTTGTCACTAGGGCCCGAGTGCCATGATTTCAGATCTGAACATATTATGTTATCGTCAATATATGTGTGTTCTTGATCTTGTCTTGCAAGTTGTATTCACCTACTATGTGTTATGACCCGACAACCCCGGTGTGACAATAGCCGGAACCACTCCCGGAGATGACCATAGTATGAGGAGTTCATGTATTCACTAAGTGCTAATTCTTTGTTCCGGTTCTCTATTAAAAGGAGAAGCTTAATATCCCATAGTTTCCATTAGGACCCCGCTGCCACGGGAGGGATGGACAATAGATGTCATGCAAGTTCTTTTCCCTAAGCACGTATGACTACATAGGGAATACATGCTTACATTACATTGATGAATTGGATCTAGTTACGTATCTCTCCGTGTTATAACTGTTGCATGATGAATATCATCCGGCATAATTATCCATCACCTATCCAATGCCTATGAGTTTTTCCTGCTGTAACTGCTGCTACTGTTACTCTGTCACTACTGCTGTCACTACTTCTAGTGTTACTCTGCCGCTACTGCTGTCACTACTGCTACTGTTACTGTTGCTACTGTTGCTATCACAATACTCTGCTACTGATACTTTGCTGCAGATACTAAGTCTTTCAGGTGTGGTTGAATTGACAACTCAACTGCTAATACTCGAGAATATTCTTTGGCTTCCCCTTGTGCTGAATCAACAAATTTGGGTTGAATACTCTACCCTCAAAAACTGTTGCGATCCCCTATACTTATGGTTTATCACAAGTATGCCACATAAGGATGCGTCCATTCGGGCGTGATGACCAGCATCTCGTGGACGAGGTCGACCACGGCCGAGACGTTGATCTCAGTCGGATTTGATAGACTGATTGCTTGTGGGTACTCCTTTATAAAAAGATCTTCTTTGACTGAGGGGCACGCAAATGTTCGAGGAACACACCCTTTGGAACGACTTTCCGAGTACGACCGATTTTTGCCAAGTCATTAGCCACTTGAT